>NC_140580.1:39456389-40064083 GCF_964204655.1 Triturus cristatus
TTTGTGTCTCCCTCCCTCTGTGTCTCCCTCCCTCTGTGTCTCCCTCCTTCCCCACTGTTTGTCTCCCTCTCTCGCTGTCTCCCTCCCTCCTGTCTCCCTCCCTCCTGTCTCCCTCCCTCCCTCTGTCTCCCTCCCTCCCTCTGTCTCCCTCCCTCCCTCTGTCTCCCTCCCTCCCTCTGTCTCCCTCCCTCTTCCTCCCTCCCTCTGCCTCCCTCCCTCTGCCTCCCTCCCTCTTCCTCCCTCCCTCTTCCTCCCTCCCTCTGCCTCCCTCCCTCTGTCTCCCTCCTCTGTCTCCCTCCCTCTGTCTCCCTCCCTCTGTCTCCCTCCCTCTGTCTCCCTCCCTCCCTCCCTCCCTCCCTCCCTCCGTGTCTCCCTCCCTCCCTCCCTCCCTCCCTCCCTCCGTGTCTCCCTCCCTTTGTGTCTCCCTCCCTTTGTGTCTCCCTCCCTTTGTGTCTCCCTCCCTCTGTGTCAACCTCCCTCCCTCCCTCTCCCTCCCTCCCTCTCCCTCCCTCTCTCGCTGTCTCCCTCTCTCGCTGTCTCCCTCCCTCCTGTCTCCCTCCCTCCTGTCTCCCTCCATCCCTCCTGTCTCCCTCCCTCCTGTCTCCCTCCCTCCTGTCTCCCTCCCTCCTGTCTCCCTCCCTCCCTCTGTCTCCCTCCCTCTGCCTCCCTCCCTCTGTCTCCCTCCCTCTGTCTCCCTCCCTCTGTCTCCCTCCCTCTGTCTCCCTCCCTCTGTCTCCCTCCCTCCCTCTGTCTCCCTCCCTCTGTCTCCCTCCCTCTGTCTCCCTCCCTCTGTCTCCCTCCCTCTGTGTCTCCCTCCCTCTGTGTCTCCCTCCCTCTCTCTGTCTCCCTCCCTCTCTCTGTCTCCCTCCCTCTCTCTGTCTCCCTCCCTCTCTCTGTCTCCCTCCCTCCCTCTCATTCACTGTTTGTCTCCCTCTCTCAGTCTCTCTCCCTCTCCCTCTCTCCCCGTCTCCCTCCCTCTCTCTCTCCCTCCCTCTAACTCTCTCTCCCTCTGTCTCACTCAGTGTTGTCTCCCTCCCTCTGCCTCCCTCCCTCTGTCTCCCTCCCTCTGTCTCCCTCCCTCTGTCTCCCTCCCATCTCTCTCTCCCTTCTATCTCTCTCTCCCTTCTATCTCTCTCTCTCTCCCTCTGTCTCCCTCCCTCTGTCTCCCTCCCTCTCTCTCTCTCTCTCTCTCTCTCTCGCTCTCTCTCTCTCTGTCTCCCTCCCACTCTCTCCCCGTCTCCCTCCCTCTGTCTCACTCACTCTGTCTCCCTCCCTCCCTCTCCCTCTGTCTCCCTCCCTCTGTCTCCTTGTCTGTCTCCCTCTCTCTGTCTCTCCCTCTCTGTCTCCCGCTCTCTGTCTTCCCTGTAGGAGAGTAGGGTCTGCTTTCTATGTTCACCCCCACTTTTTGCTTTTGCTTTACTGGTTTTCGACTTAGATGTGGCTGTGGGCCTGCTAATCAGACCCACAGCCCTGCTGTTCTCTCTCTAAATTAATACTATGTACTTTAGGTGCATAACCCATTTGGATAGGATCACCTTATTGGCCCCTGTACAGTGTACCCTAGGTACCCAGGGCATAGGTGTACCCTAGGCCTACCAGGGGCTCCAGCATGTATTATGCCACCCCTGGCCTGGCCTTCCATTTTGACACAACTGGCTGATCACTCAGCTGGGGCAAGGTCGTGTAATCACCCCTTGCTTAGGTGTAGTATTCCTATACCTAACTTACATACAGACACATGTGTACCTATCAGTCACTCCTATGGCAGGCCTTAACACTCCTGGAGGCAGAGTGCTTGGTAACATGTGAGATGGTGCTCTAGCATGAGCTGAGCCTGTCTGCAGCTTTCGGAACCATGTCCTTATAGCTGTTCTATGATATAGCCTACCATATACTCTTAAAGTGCCTTATAATCTTAGACGGTTATGGTAACTATGGTTTGGCTTTATCGAAACATGTCGTGTAAGGTGTCTAACACTGTGGAATAATACCCCCATACCATTTCTGGACATGAGGATATTATTCCCCCCTTCTAGAGGGAAAGACATGTTAAAATCATACTTCACTGTTAGCCTCTGACCAAAGCCTCAGCATCACAAAATGGATGCTGCTGCCACGACACAAGTCTGACCTCCTGCAGCTGGGAGTGATCCCACCCAGGGAGGCCTGGACAATAGGTTTCCTGCTTGGGGAGGTGCTAGCACCTCCCCAGACAGCCTTTAGTGTATTGGGGCAGGGTGGGCTGAAAGGAATGAGACATGCCTGGGGCACACAAGGTGTTCCTTGCATAGTCCAGTTCAAACCGGCGCTGGGGCACTCCAGCCCCAGCTCTGGCGCGAAACTGGACAAAGGGAAGTGGGTGTAACCACCCCCTCCCAGGTCCCACCCATAAGGCGTGACCTAGCAGGTATCCCAGCCCCCCAGATTAGTATAAGAGTGGGAGTTGGGCCTCAAGACTTTAGATTATCCTGAACCTGCAAACTTGAACAGAAACTCTGGACCTTCGACATTCGACGAAAGAAGAAGACTGAAGAATCTCCCTTGTGGCCAAGGAGTGGCTACCCTGTGCAAACAGGCACCATCAAGAAACTACCCTTTGCTTTGCCCAAGTTCTACGAGGAACCGACTGCAGAGCCCGACCAGAGCCTTGACTTCCAGACTTCGCCGACCCTGATCCACATCCACAGCAGAGCTGAGATCCGTGGAGGCGACGAGCGACGTGGGACCGGCTACCTGGGAAAAGTGGCTAGTATCTTCAAGCGCAGCTTCTGAGGCACCCTCGAAGTTGTGCACCGGGGATTGAGAAGCCCCAACCCCAAGCACCATCTGCACCGAAGATCAGCCCCCCACACTCCACGAGTTCTGCGTGGGGCCCTTCAGCATTTTCCTGCTTGCCGCGTCTGTCCGGTTGCTTGCCCACTGGCTAGTGGCCTTTGTGACGACGCACCCTGAAATCTTCATCGCTGGTTTGGCTCCTCCAGACTGGCTCCTGCTCCTTTGAAAAAGAGAAGCATCCCAGACCTTCCTGGTCTGCACCAGAAGCAAGTCCTCCGTTCTGCGTGGGTTCCGCTTGCCAAGGCTTGGTGAGTCCTAGTCCAACTTCGACGCCGCCGACAGCAAGAGCCTTCGTGGGACAGCTCGCCTCCTAGTCCTGGTCGTCCTCGACGCTTCCTGGTCCTCCTGGCTGCAGCGACAAGCTTCACCTTCACCTGCAATCTTCACGACATTGCCTGGTTCCTTCCTGGTTCCACGTGGTCACTGGCTAGTGACCTTGACTCTGTCCCTTCTGCTTGCAGGTCTCCTCTCTTCTTGATCCCAGCCTTGGGATCCACCGGACACTCTTCACTGACTGCCTGTCAGCGTCTTTCTTCAGGCATCCATAGGAGTCAACGACGAAAACCGACGCAACTTCACCCCTATGCACCCGCAGCCTGTGGGCTAGGTAACTTGGGTACTCTGGTGCTCATCAGGATAGTGACTATCCTAGTGTCTAGTTTTCCAGTCTCGACTTCCTAGCTACTCCGGAAGTGTCCTAGATCTGTCTATTTCTAAACTGTACTATTGCTAGTGACTTTTACGCATTACGCGTGAGTGTTTCCACTCTGCACACGAATCCCGTGGGCCTCCCACTTCCTAACCTTTGGTAGTATAGTGTAGCCCCAGCGATTCCCTAGGCCTAGGCCTATCCTATTTCCGTGACAGTGGTCCTTATACCACTTACTTAGTATATGGTTTGCGTGGCCCCTAGGGCCTAACTGTATTACTTACCTGTGTGACTTAATGTATGCTTAAATAAGACTGTGTTGTACTTACCTCTAATCTCATAAAGAGTGCTGAGGGTTTGACTAGAATAAATACACTTTATTTTATATATATATCTGTTGTGGTGTCCTTTCATTTGGTATTCAAGGGATTATATATGGTATCACAGCTGGCTTCACATGCCATTCAGAGTTTAGCCTAAGACTGCTCTTGTCCATGCTACCACTAGGATAGCTGGTCTATAAGGTTGACTTTACATCCAATCACCATAAGGGTATTTGGACTGATATAAGGTGTACACTAGAACTAGTGACATCATACATCAGGCCAACTTCTCACATTCCCCCTCTCCCTCTCCCTCCCTCTGTCACACTGTCTTCCTTCTGCTGTAAACTCATCCGCTGCTCTCTCTAGCTGCTGCCCCCCCCTTCACCTCACCCAGCTGTCTCTGTCACACTGTCTTCCTTCTGCTGTAAACTCACCCGCTGCTCTCACTAGCTGCTGCCCCCCTTCACCTCACCCTGCTGTCCCTGTCACCTCACCCCGCGCTGAGACAGCTTCCCTGGAACACACATAGCCGCCGCACCAAAGTACTGAAAAGGTCTTTTAAAGACCATTCACTTGTTAATGAGGCTTTGTTGAATTTCACCTCTTCTTAGCGCCCCTGCATCTCCACTCAAAAGCGCCCCTGCATCTCCACTCAATCAGAGTGGAGATGTAGGGGCGCTAAGAAGAGGTGAAATACAACAAAGCCTTATTAACAAGTGAATGGTTTTTAAAAGAATCGCCCGGCCCCAATAGCTCCGCGCTGCTGCAACCGGCGATATAAAAAAAACAGAGGTATGTTGCCTGCAAGGTCCGTGGGCCGCCAAGGAAGGCTTGCCGGGCCGCTGGCGGCCCGCGGGCCGTACTAGGAGTACCCGTGCTGTAGAGGATTCCTGGTAGGATAGAAATTGTTTCAAATAAGGTTAAGGTCTAGGTTTTAAATGGGGGGCCCATGAGTTTTGAAAGGACTAGACTGAGGGCCCTAGGAGGAGAGGGTCTCCTAACTGGCAAAAAGAATTTAATTCAGTGCAGGACATTGGTAAACAGGAACCCTGAAAAAAAGGAAAATGTTACTTACCATGTAAGCATCTGTTCAAGGCATGTAGTGCTGTAGATTCACATGCTGTGCATACTCCTGCCATCTAGTGTTGGGCCTGGATGTGTTCAAATTGTGTTTCTTCGAAAAAGACTTTCATGTCACAAGGTATTGGCACTCCTTCTTTCGCTTGTAATGCGCATGGGCATCAACTATATTGTTAGATTGTTTTCCCACACGGCGGGTGAGGATGAAGTGGAGTGAAGCGATGTATGGCAAGAGATGCCCGTTCAAAAAAAGACAGAAATATGAAAGTGTGATTACTGCAACGGCATCCTGGGAAGACGCATGTGACTCTACACTACATGACAAAACACAAAATCTGCGTGTCTCATTAAGAGCACAGACAGTGCACTAAGCACAACAAAAGGGAAAAAAATGGGAGAAAAAAAAAGGGACAAGCTAAGGAAGTCCTATTTAAGAGTACGGAATCTCATCACCCACCGAAGTGGCATGCTTCATCATCTGGGATCTCCTCATGGCTGAAAGCCTGGTGCAACCAAGGAGCTACAACTCCTTGCACGTTTTAGGAGGAGCTCGCGGATGTTTTAGTGTGATCCAGTGGCTAGATCTCCTAAGATCAATAGAGCATGAAAACAATGTGAGTGAAAATGCGTTATGCAGTGTGTGAAGTGAAAGGTTGTGGTTAGTGCACTGTCTGTGCTCTTAATGAGACCCAAGGATTTAGTGTTTTGTCCTTTATAGAGTGGGGATTAATCCGCGCAGGTCTTTAAAACGTCCCTTAGACCCTTTTCTTACCCGGTTTTTCATTACTCTACACTACATGCCATGAACAGATACCTACATGGTGACATTTTCCGTTCAAGGCATGTGTGGCTGTAGATACACATGCTGTGCATAGACTGTAAAGCAGTCCCTCCTAGAAAGCAGTGGCTAGCCAGTGGGAGTTGCAGAGGACTGAAACAGTACATGGAGTACTGCCTGACCAATGTTAGCTTGTGGGGAGGGAGGGGGGGGGCAATCACATCCACACAGTAGTGTTTCGGGAAGGTGTGTAGTGTGGACCATGTAGCTGCTTTACAGAAGCCAGCTATAGGAATATTGCCTAGTAAGGCCATAGAGGCCCCATTTTTCCTTGTAGAGTGGGCTCTAGGAGGATTAGGAAAACCCTTTTGGCTTTCACGTGGCATGTTTGGATCTATTTGACTATCCCTCTCGCTATGCCTGATTTGGACAGGGCCTTTCATTTATGTGACTTAGAGAATGCAACAAAGAGTTGATGCATCTTCCTGAAAGATTTTGTTCTATCGACATAGTACACAAGGGCTCACTTTACATCTAAGGCAGAGTTCTTCAATCTGTGGGGCGCGCCCCCCTAGGGGAGCGCGACACCCTCTCAGGGGGGGCGCGCACTCCACCCTAAACTCACCTTTGTTTTCCACGGTCCCTCCAGAGCAGCAGATAATCAGCCCGGGGCTTCGGCGGTAACAGAGGGATGTAGGGGGGAGGGAGGGGAAATCGGTGGGGCACGAGGTGCCCATGCTTTTGTCTATTTTGAAAAGCTAATCCTCCCAAGAAGGTGTTAATTCCTAGAGCTGAAGTGCTTCAGCTGCAGTAGAATTCAAAGAGTCTCCTCTGTTATGAAACCGAAAGCAACCAACATTTGAGCTCTAGGAATTAACCCTGTCCTGGGACGGTTAGCTCTTAGCTCTTCCCAGAACGGAGAGAACATTTCTCTTAAAATTACACAAACATCTCCTGTGGTATCAATGCCCCTGCATATAGCCTCATTCCAGGGCTGCAGTAACTTCAGAATCTGCAGAAAACAGCGTTTGTGCCCAATTTAGAATGTCGAATTCTACGCTAAGAGAGCTTGGACCGTAGATTTTAACCACTTAAATTCCAGCAGGGCACTTTACATAAACCACACCCTGGAGTTCCACTGATTATACTGTAATGCATGTCCTCTGCTTCCACCTTCGACACGCCATGCACGGTTTGCCTGCTATGAATGTCTATATTTCCCTAGTTCCATCTCAGTTTGCATTTTTTGGTATTGTAGCATTATCTTGATTTGCTTTGAAGTGCCAAAATGTGACAAGATACCATCACTGAAATACAATACGTAAATAGGGAGATAACATCTGCGGAGGCATCTACTGTGCTACACCTGCGCCACCCGAAACCCAGGGGTTTCAAAATTTATCATAACGTTAAATCAATTGCCTTCTCTACAGGAATAATTAGACAATCACAGAGATCCCTTTCCTTTCCACTGCTTCTGGCTGAGGTTTCTATAACCTTTTCTATTTATTCTACCCGTACGACTTTCATACTTAAGTATGTCATCCAATAAAGTGCGACGGGCACCTACTCTGGACCAGAAGGATGAATGTCCTCTCGGCTACAGACGCCTGGCAGGAGGCAATGCAGGTGTAATTACCAGCATCGAAGGCCTGCACCTGAGAAATACTGGGAGAAAAGGGGAGGAGCGTAAAAGTGACACAGTTGGTTTATGTCTTGCTTTCAGTTACTGCACATCTTCCTTCAGTATAGGACAGAGGGGCAGCAACACCCATGGACTCTTGTTGTAAAATGTGCCCTAAATATTGGTTTACATGCCATTCCCACAATTCATTGCACATTAGAAGGTGATGTTCTACATGTGTGATGTGGTCTGCGTTTCTGTCTCAGTGACCCCCACCCTTCGACCTGTGCTGTCTCTTGGAGCAGTAGGATACCATCAGGCGCACAACGCCCATAGGGATAAAAGGGCTTTAGCCCCCCACCCCATTGTGTCTCAGCCCGGGCTGCTGCAGCCAGGGCCTGGCTTTAGGGTGGTGCGACCCGTGCCACCGCACCGGGTGCTGGCTTCTGGGAGGCGTTGCGTTTGCAAGTACTCTCACACTGTCGCATCCCTTACCGTGCACTCACATGGGCACTCCTGCAACTCATACAGCGCAGATGGTTAATGTGCCTGCTACAAAGAAGAACTGAGTGTGAGCAAACTATGATGCATTATAAAAAAAATGCAATGTTTGTCAGAAAGGTAGCTATAGAGAGATGAGGTGCATTGTTGGTGAGTGATAGTGAGGGAATTCATGGAGAAGGAGGAAATGGGGGAGGGGGCACCAAAAAAAACTGTTGCACTGTGTGCGACCAGTGCTAGGGCCAGCCATGGCTGGGTGTGTTAGCCCCGCCACCAAATTTCAGGTCTAGTTGCACCACCCCTTACAAAGTATGGGCATCTTGCGCCCCATCAAGGTTTTCCTCCTAAATTACAAAAGTACACATTTACATGCACTGCAATCCAGCCTTTCAGGGGGCCCCTTGATAGTGACAGCTCTGTTTTTGCCCTGATGGCCTGGAATAATTCCTAAACAGATTCTTGTAAATACAGTTGTTTTCATTTCTTTTTAATGTGATTGATGTGAGAGAGTCTATTACTATTTGCAGAGAAATGTGTTTGTTTGATGCAACAACCATTAAAAAGTTTATTTTAGATCAGAACGGGTCCTCACACATGAGAAATTGGAGGATGTCACAGATATTATGCGCTGTCAAATTAGTGGGCTGCTGCGGTGTTACAACAGTGAAAACACACATCACTATCTATGAATATTATATGCAAACACTTTTAGAATTTCTGTATGTGGCGAAAAACAGGCACACTCATCACATTAATGTTGGTGGTGTTATTATCCTTATATGTCATGTGTAAAACAAAGCATCCTAGTAAAAATAATTTGTGCACATTTTATCTTGGAAAACTGTGTTTTGAGCTGAGTAATAAGCCTCTGCCATTTAACCACACCCACTCACAAACCTGCAGTTTACTAAACACACTTATTGTGTTGAAGATTATTTGCCGAATATGCCTGGGATATGCGGGTGGCGGTTGATTATTTAGTGTACCAGATTCCAGAAATTTGTCAGGTGGTGGGGGGGACCCCAACATCTAAAACAATACAGCTGGGAGGGCTCAACCTACAAAAGTTTGAAGACCTCTGATCTAAGGTGTGGAGAGCCCGTTCTGCAACAGAGTCAGGTTGTGGGAAGAACAAAAGAAGTTCACTGGACTGATTTAGGTGAAACGGGGGGACAATCTTTGGGAGGACATTAGGATTGGTGCAGAGGACAACCCTGTTCCTGTGTCACTCAAAGACA
Organism: Triturus cristatus; assembly: GCF_964204655.1. NCBI lineage: Eukaryota > Metazoa > Chordata > Amphibia > Caudata > Salamandridae > Triturus > Triturus cristatus. The sequence goes on from NC_140580.1 coordinate 39,465,421, forward strand.
GGTTTCTTTAGGGTTAATGGCTGGAACTCACACGCTTTCGTGAAGTAATGGCAACGAGAAATGGCACCTTCTAAGAAAGGAATTGAACGGGGCAGGGGTGGAGCTGCTCAAAGGGGGGTACTCAGTCTTGTGAGGACAATGTTGAGGTTCCACGTAGGGCCCGGGGAGACCGAAGCAGGGAATACTCGTGAGGCCCTCCATGAAAGCCCTGGTGACTGGTATATGGAGGAGGGAGATGTGTTGTCTATTCTGAAGATAGGCAGCTACTGCAGCCAGGTGAAAGCGAATGGAAGTGAAGGCCAGACCACACACCTGCAAGTGGAGTAGGTAGCAGACGATGTACTGGCCCCTAAGGGGTCAAAGGATGGATTTGCTTAGAGTGGCTATGGACAAACTGATTCAATTTGAGAGCGTAACTGGCGTGCGTGGTAGGCCTGTGTGCTTCTTTAAGGAAGCTCATGCATTCAGGTGGAAGGTTAAGGCATCCAAACTCCAAGACCTCAGGAGCCAGATCACAAGACTGAGCAACCTTGGTGCCTGATTTCCACATGGTTCTGCGTGAGAAGGTCTTGCCTTTGTCGAGCCTCTTACGAGAGAATATTAAGTTCCAGTAGGGTGGTGAACAAGGGCTGGAGGGCCCAAGTGGGGGCCACCGGGATGAGGCCAAGGGATGTCGACAGTAGCCTCTGAACCACAAACGGAAGTAGGGGAAGAGGCAGAAAAGCATAGGCAAATATCCCTGGCCAATTCATCCATAGTGCTTTGCTCATGGACTGTGGGAACCTGGAGGCAAAGTTGGATTTAAGGGAGGAGAACTCTAGAGTGGAGCTCCCACTCGTGGACTTGTTTCAGCATTCTGCTGAGGGCAGCGAAGTAATTATCTATTCCTGGGAGATACTCCACCAGGAGGTGAATCTTGCAGCGGAGAGTCCACCACTAAATGCTCTCGGCTAACAGAGCTGGGGTGACAGAGTGCCGTTTATTAAGGTAGTTAATGGCCATCATGTCTATCAAGGCGAGAACAACTTTACTGTTCAGATTAGGTAGGAAAGCCTTCTATGCCAGATGAACGGTAAACCACTCCAGGAAACTGATGTGGAGACCCTGGTGTCTGGGTGGGTTCCCATTTGCCTGGACAGTCATGTACTGCAAGTGCGCACCACACCCTGTCCGTTGTGATGGTCACCTGCCGAACTGCGTCGAGAAAAGGGCACCCCTGCAACAGGTTGTTGGTGCTTCACCACTGCAAAGAATGATAAGTGTGGTGGCCGATCAACACTAGATCATCCCAATGACCCTTCGCTTAAGAGCATTGCTCCGCTAGGCATTCCTGTAATGGAATCATAAGCAATCTGACGTGCGCAACTATGGCAATGCAGTAGGACATCATGCCTAGAAGGCACATGACTGTCCTGACTCATCTGGTTGGAATTGAGGAATCAGTGCCTGGAAGGACTGTACCTGGGTTTGGTTTGGCTAAGTCTAGCCAACTTCTGAGCCGAGTATTTCTCCTAGGTAGTGTTGGATCTGGAGGGTTTGGAGGTGAGATTTCATGGCGTTGATGGTAAACCCCAGCTAGTCTAGGAGGTTTATCGTGACCTGTGTGCTCTCGCAGCATTGTTGGCAGGTGGCCCTTTTGATCAGCCAGTTGTCCAGGTAGGACAAAGTCGTTCAACCCCTGCCTGCACAGGTGAGCAGCCACCACCGCAATGCATTTGGTAAACACCCGAGGTGCAGTGGTCACCCCGAAAGTTAGCACCTTGAACTAGTAATGCCTTCTGCTGATCACAAACCTGAGATATGCGCGATGGGCTAGTTGCATTGGTATGTGAAAATAGGCGTTCTTCAGGTCAAGAGGGCCATGAAGTTACCTTGCTGCAGAAGCAGGATGACATCCTGAATTGTGACAATGAGAAAGTGTTCTGACAAGATGTATTAGTTTAGGGGCCTGAGGGAGCCATCCTTTTTGGGGATCCGGAAGTAGAGAGTATACTCCCGTGCCCTGTTGATGAGGTTCTATGGCCCCTTTGAGGAGGAGCACCTGATCCTCCTCCCTGAGAAGTGTCTGATGTTCTGGGGAGAGAGTGTTTTTGCAGGGTAGAATATTGGACCAGTGCTCTTTTCCTAAACACAAGGTAAAATGGCCTAATTGTAATACAATTGGCACACACTTCAGCACTTCTATATGTCCTGTGTAAGTAGTACCCCTGGTACCTCAGGACATGTGTACTAAAGAAGGTCCCTCATGGCAGCAGCATGTATTATGCCACCCTAAGGAACGTACATACAAACTGCATGCAGCCTGCGTGTCATGGTGCAAACCATGAGTGAGAGCACGACAGCACCCTCACTGTGTGCCTGAATGTAGGAATGGCATGGTCACACCCACTTTTTGCCTGGTACATGATGTGATCGACAAAGTGCACTGGGTTCTGCGAACCAGGTACCCAGTGCCAGAGCCCTTTCCCAAAACAATACAATTGTACCCCCAATTGGCAAAATCTATAGCACCCTCTGTACGTCCCTAGTAAATGGTATTCTGGTACCTAGGGCCTGAGGTACTAAAGAGGGCCCCTAAGGACTTCAGCTCAAATTGTGCTAACCTAAGGGACCCCTCACCAAGCACATTCAAGACTTCCATTGTAGGATGCCTTGGTTAAACGTCCATTCAACCCTCAGAGTGAAGTGACCAATAAATTACTAAATTAACAATGCTCATTGCCAAGTAAGATTTTCTTCAAAGAAAAATAACACGTAAACATCGGAGCCCAACTCTAGATGGCAATCAATCAAGTTTCTTGTAAAGCGCGACTATTTACCTGCTAGGGTCTCAAGGTGCTGGGTGGTTGGGGGGGTGGGGTGGTTGGGGAGGGTGAGGGGGGCAGTGAGGATGGGGGTCCTGCTGTTCAGTCGAACAGCCAGGTCTTGTGGGCCTTCTTGAATTGCGATGGTGATTGCCTGAGGTGCAGAGGCACGGAGTTCTTGATCTTCGCAGCAAGGTAGAAGGAACTTCCTCCAGCTGTGGTCTTGGGGATCTGTGGGATGGTGGCCAGGGCTAGTTGGGTAGAGCGAAGATGTCTGGTGGGAGTGTAAAAGGAGAGGTGGTGGTTGAGGTATGCAGGCCCAGCGTTGTGGAGGGCTTTGTAGGCGTGCGTGAGGAGCTTGAAAGTAATTCTTTTGTTAATATGAAGCCAGTGAAGGTCTCAGGTGGCCAGTGATGTGACTGTGGCGTGGGATGTTCATGATGAGTCTGGCACAGGCGTTCTAGATGTTCTGCAGTTTCTTTAGGTGTTTCTGGGTGATGCCGGCGTAGAGTGCGTTGCGGTAGTAGAGTCTGCTTTTGACGAGCGCATGGGTGACCGTTTTCCTGGACTCAGTGGGGATCCATTTGAAGATCTTACGAAGCAGGTGGAGAGTGTGGAAGCAGGTGGATGAGACTGCATGGAGCGAGGAGTCCAGGGTGATGCAGAGGTTTCGTATGTGGGTGGGTGTGAGGGGGGTTCAGAGTGCTGTGGGCCACCAGGAGTTGTCCCAGGTGAAGGGGGTGGAGCCCAAGTTGAGGACTATAGTCTTGTCTGAGTTGAGCTTGAGAAAGCTGTCCATCATCCAAGTGGTGACTGCCTTCATTCCGTTGTGTAAGTTGCTTTTGGCAGCTGTAGGTTCGTTTGGGAGGGAGAGAATCAGCTGGGTGTCCTCTGCATAGGAGACAATGCTGAGTCCGTGGCTTCTGACAATGGCTGCAAGCGGGGGCATGTAGATGTTGAGGAGGGTGGGGCTCAGGGAGGATTACTAAGGCACTCCGCAGCTGATCTCTGTGGGTTATGAGCTTAACGATGGGAGTCTGACTGTTTGGCTGGTGAGGAAAAGCGGATTCATTCTAGGGTTTTGCTGCGGATGCCGGCATTGTGGAGTCTTGCGCAGAGGGTGCGGTGGGAGATGTGTCGAAGGCGGCGGAGAGATCCAGGAGGATGAGGGCAGCAGCCTTGCCTCAGTTGAGGAGGGTGCAGATGTCTGTAGCGGCGAGGAGAGTGGTCTCGATGCTGTGATTGCTTCTGAAGCCCGATTGGGAGAGGTCCAGGTTGTGGTTCATTTCAATGAACTCAAAGTTAGGCGTTGATGACTTTCTCAATGACTCTGGCTGGGAAGGGGAGCAGAGAGATGGGTCTGTAGTTATTGAGATTCGTCAAGGTCAGCAGAGGGTTTCTTCAGCAGTGGGTTGACCTCTGCATATTTCCAGGCTTCAGGGAAGGTGGTGGACTCGATGGAGCAGTTGATGGTGCGGCAGAGTTTGGGTACGATGGAGGTGCAGAAGTGTTCTGAGCCTGGGAATCTACAGCACAACACGCTACAAACCGATGCTTACAGGGTTAAGTAAAATCTTCCTTCTTTCTTGAAGGAGAAAGGCTCAGCTCATTATGCAGGGTGGCTGAAGTGGCCATCTTGTGGAGCTTAGGTACCTCTGAATGGGTTCAGACCTGCATTGAAATAAATTGCCACTCTGTTCTTTAAAAAGTGTTCTGACTGGACACTGGTTAAAGGACCACAGGTCACCACTTAATTTAAGGACCAAATGTTTAGCACAGCACCAATGACTTTATTAGGGTTGAATCAATGAAGTTCCAGTGGTAATTCTTTTGGCATTTAGAATTTCTGTGAGAAACACTGTTTTTTCAGTAGCGACAAACTGTTGTCTTGCATGTGAGACAATGAAAGGAAAAATGTTACGAGAAACAATAGGAACTGTAGACAAACAACTTTATCCCACCTGCATGGTATCCACTTCCTGCATCCATTCTTTGGCTTTCTGTAAAGCATCTTTCAAAGCCAAGCCATTTGGAAGATATGCAGGAACATTCTCCACTTCCGCCAATGCTGCCGCAAGAACGCTAATTGAAATGTGTGGCCTGTGGGAAAAAATAAGCAAGGATTGATTTTCTAGTCATCGTGGCTTAATGAATAAGTTACTTACCTTCGGTAACGCCTCATCTGGTAGAGATGGGATCTAGTCACAGATTCCTTATCTTAGAATTCTCCCCAGGTGCCCGACTAGATCCGGATATTTTTGCAGCAGTACCTCTGCATGTCAGTAGAGGGTGTCGACTCTGTAACGACATCATCCTCCGGATGTGACGTAAATGGAGTCCACTTAAGCCCTCTCCTGATGCGCTGACGTCAGTTTCTTCTGTAACTACTTTTCGAGCCAACAACGCAGAGCCACCTATAGAAATTACTTATGTTAACAGTCTAATGATAGACTAAACAATGTGGACGAACCCACTATGTCGGTATGGTACAATCACTATTGTGGTAAGTACATGGACCCATTAGGTGTGTTTAAAAGACCCCTCACACACCAACCTGGATGGTGTCATGTTTCTTCATTGGGATCCCAACCGGGTGGCAGAATGCCCCCCGGTTGTGCTACGATGCCTGATTACAGCAGAGCTAGTGTGGTGTAAATGTGTGATGTGTCGTGAGTTTTTATTAAAAATATCTCTGAGGATCCTTGCCTGTAAAGTTTATTAATGGTGGCTCAGGATATAGTTAAAAATGTGTGGTGCAACTACTAGGAGATTATTATCATTAGTTGACTATGTTTCAGCCCGCAAAAAGGTGAGTGGGAGGGACTTTCTTCAGGAACGGTTAGTGAGGCTAGTGAGTGGCAAAGGTGGAAGGCGCCACGTGAAAAAGAAGTGAAGTAAGGTGCGTGGTCTAAGTGTTGGCAAACTTACAGACACTTGTAAAAAACACTATATTAAGGTTAGGGCAGTTGATCGAGGGTCGGGAAAGGACTCATCCGGTGTGCCAATTTGGTCTCGGTGAGTAGCCCGTCTTTAAACCTGATGTGGTCTCCCGTCGTCTTGGCTGGTCCAGCCAAGACGACGGGAGACCACAGCTCACCTTAGCGCGTGTGTAGGTACTTCACTTTTTCACGTGGCGCCTTCCACCTTTGCCACTCACTAGCATGACACCAACCAGGTTGGTGTGTGAGGGGTCTTTAAAACACACCTAATGGGTCCATGTACTTACAAGAATAGTGATTGTACCATACCGACATAGTGGGTTGGTCCATATTGTTTAGTCTATCATTACATTGGGGATCCGGACACACCCCGCATTTCCCTTGCTCTCTCATTGTTTTCCTATATATATATATGTTAACAGTGTGCCAATAAAGAGACCTCTTTGTGTCAAATGTCCTAAAGCAAGGCATCAGAATGCGAAGAAAGGGATCTTGTAGGTAACATGACCAGCAGTTTGCAGAGCGGGGAGGATGGGTGGGTCGTTAAGGAATCTGCGGCTAGATCCTGTCTCTACCAAATAAGGCGTTACAGAAGGTAAGTAACTTATTCATCTGATAAGAGACATCTAGCCACAGATTCTTTATCTTAGAATTAGATATCCAAGCAACACCATCCCTGGAGGAGGTTCTGGGAACTAAACTCACTAAAGATCCCTGAATAGGACTAGCCGGTCCATAATGAGATAAAGTGACCAGGCTGTCTTAAGAATTATAGGTGAAGCAAGGAAAATGCTCCACCAGAAGGACTGTAGGAAGCCCGTTGGGAGCTAAAGTCTGTAAACTGTGAGAAGCATGTGGAAAACACTGCTCACAGTAGTGGGGGCGATAAGAGAGTGTTAGAGAAAACCCTTTATAGAAACAATTATACTATGTAGCCCTGACGAAGGTATTCAACCCAAGACTGGACAAGGCTCAAGGACCAAGGACAACAGCACATACCACTGGATTAGAGCTCCCCTTGATGAATACAAGCCCCAGCTAGGCCCGCAAGAGACAAGGGTTCGCTCTTCTGTAACGAAATCTATAAGGAAGTTGGCACGGAAACTGCAAAGTACAAAAACATCGTTTATTAACCCTTAAGGGTGGTCCTACAATCCACACAACACTTTTCAGTATTGCAAGGAGTAGCACACAGAACTTGCGTACACAGTCCCCTTTTATACACAACAGAGGGGCTCATGAGTGGGTGGATAGTACATGAAGTCGAAGAACATTACCATTTAGGGTCATTCTCGATTCTAAATCAATACATGGGCGGAGCTAACACACTCCTTGAGCCCGCGAAAACACATGGTCAAGCAAAGCTAATTATAACAGATGTGGTCAAGTCTGGGCATGCGCCAGATGGACAAGAGGGCTATTTATAACTGTTGCTAGGCAGATTACAAGAGCAACTAACACAGAGGTCGGACTCTCCTCGTGGTGAACACGTGGCAGCATGTCAATACAAAATGGAGTCCGGACTTCGGCCAACATAATGGGGAAAACACGATAAAAAGGGAAACACTAATGTCTTCAGTAAATGCTTAATCACATTCTGCCTTAATTTACAACAGACGACCCTTTCAGCATTTACTGAAGACATCTGGCTTCCAAGAATAATCATCGTATACGTCAATTATCATCATTCCTTTAACCTCTTTAGCTAGACCCTTCTGGCGGGCAACTTCGGCAATAGCTTTCTTATCTGGAATGCAGAATGAAATGCATACAGAACAACATAATGGTCCACATTGAATACACATACAGAGAAAGAATAGAATTGCTATGATAATACAAAGACCAGTTAGAACCTTCCAACCCCAGGCAGTAACCAACGCCCAAAACCATCCAGAAAAGGACCAAGTGCCGTTTTCCGTGTGGATTTCAGCTGCTATTTTATGCAGCTTATTAATGGCGTTATAAACGGATGGCGTATGATCAGGAATGAACACACAGCAGCTACTTCCAATAATTTTACAGGCTCCTCCTCGATCAGCTAGCATTACATCCAATACCATACGGTTCTGCAATGCAACAATTCTGGTAATCTGTAATTCTTCCGTAAGATTCCCAAGAGCAGCAGCAGTCTGATTTGTCACAGCTTCTACCACTCTTGTTAATCTTCGGATCTTCCTACTATTCAAGGCGGCACCAACAAAGAAGAACAATCCTAAGTTAAAATCAATATACTGTTGCAAACTGGTATCAGTCTGATCCACATCATCCGTCGATAAAGTACGTTTATACCTATTTACAGTCACATTATTCAACAATTTCAGGTCTTTATGATACGATGCAGGTGCTAGGAATACAGGGGGTAGTAGGAATGATACATAGCATACCCCGGACCACCCAGCCGGCAAACGGTAATAACCTTTATTTCCACATACAAAATAGGTATTATGGGATGCTAGGAAGGTGCTGTTATTCAGTCCGTCGATATTCAGAACAGTTAAACAATCACTGACACCAACAGGGATAAAACCCACACTCTGGACACACAGGTCCGCTTGGGCTTGTGCCACTTGGATCACAAACTTGTCCTTCCCCATAGTGTCTCTAGTGTTCGTAAAGATATAGGGAATGGATTCATTGTCTGGTCGGTACTCTTCCCATTCCCAAATCGTTCCATTTGCTTGTGGATATCCATTTCTGTCCTGATGACATTCTTTATTAAGTCTAAAAAGCAGTCGTCCCACTGTCGGTTTCCGAGTGGCAAACAACAAAGTGTACCATGCTCTACAAGAGCCATTGTGAGAGAAAGGAAGTGGTATGAATGGCGTACCTCCTTTCTTCTGATGGGCTGGCATCATCCCACATATCCAACAGTTCGTAGCATTTGTAGCAACGTGGGTGTGATGCAGCATCTGAATGAAAGTGTTATTCAAATAGGATTGTCGATGCTTCAACTCTTGATATGGCAATGTGTAAAAGTAGTGCTCCGCAGGCACTGGAGTCGTCAACACAAGTGTCTCTCGAGCTGGAGTTGCCTCCTCCACAAACCATGTGGTTATACCAACGATAGCTACTGTTAGCATGAACCCCAACGCACAAAAAATCTTCTTCTTCTCCATGTCAAAGGAAACAATACCCTAATATCTTCCTGAAACTAAAAGTCTGTCAGAACTCTTCCCCTTGGGCAGCGGTTGATTTCTTCACCAACGGGCCAAGACGGGTGTCGCTACACTAATGCAGGGCTGATCCCCCCCCTTGCCTCAGCGGCTCTCCGTTTCACTAACCCAAGGGCCGTTCTGACAGTATGTCCCAGTACTGAAGATCTCACTTCCTTGGTCGCAGATGATATCGCCTTCCTCCAGAAGTCGTGTGGTCCGAAAAGAGCTCCTCAGTGTCGTTTGGCCTCGCAACACGGCCTGTCTCTGCTGCTAGGACTTCTCGTTGATCGGTCAGCACGGCAGACTCCACCAATCCGGGCGGTACCTTTCGACAGTGCAAGGAATGGATCCAATTCTTCCTGTTCGAGACTCGCACTGCCGTCCTCGTTGCAAGAAGGACTTGCTCAGGTCCGATCCATCTCGGCTCCAAACTGTTCGTTCTGTCGAAGACCTTCAGCATGACATGATCCCCAGGCCGGAGACCATGTCCTTCACCGGTAGACCGATCAGGGAGCGCCTCTCGGACCTGTTGATGAATAGAAACCAAGTTATCCGTTAACTGTGCCAGATAATCGCTCATCATTACACAAGGTACATCATACACAGCCTTAGGCCTTGGTGGACCCCAAATATTCATTGGGCGTCCAAATACAATCTCATAGGGTGTAAGGCCGGTTCGAGAGTGTGGCACCGACCTAATTGACAATAACGCCAGTGGCAAGGCGTCTGGCCAAGTCAAAGATGTTGAAGCTTGAATTTTGGCGATCTTAAGCTTCAGTGTACCATTATACTTCTCGACTAGTCCTGCAGACTGAGGGTGGAACACGGCATGGAACTTCTGAGTGATGCCTAGGCCCTTCAAGACATACTTTATAACATCCGCTACAAAGTGAGGGCCATTATCACTCCACAGAAGTCTACAGACGCCGTATCGGGGGAAAAACTCTTTCAGCAATAGCTTCGCTGTAGTCATTGCAGTATTGTCTTTCGCAGGGTACGCCTCAACCCACTTACTGAAGGCGCAAACCACTACTAGAACATACTTCAAATTGTTACAGCGCTCAAGCTGGATGTAATCCATCTGCAGAACCTCAAAGGGTGCAGTGGGTGTCGCAAATCCTCCTGCTGGAGTTCGAGTGCCTTTCCCTGGGTTGTACTTCAGACAAATCATACAGGTCTGCACCACCCTCTTTGCTGTGCTAGCAATCTCTGGATGCTCCCAGACTTGGGTAAGCAATTTCACAATTGCGGAAGCTCCAACATGTGCTAGCCCATGTGCCATCTGGACCATAGGTTGTACAAAAGCCGTGGGTAGTTTCCATCTATCCATCTGCTTATTTCTCCAGCAACCCTCGTCATCCAGTTCTCCTTCGCTAACCCATTGTTCCCGCTCTTTGTCAGAAGCGGTCTTTTGTATTTCTCGCACTTGCTCCTTCGCATCATGCCATCTCTCCACCTGTGACTTCACTACATACATGGCAGTAGTGCCGGGCTGCATCGCAGTCTCCCGTGCTACTCGATCTGCTAACGCATTCCCTTCTCCAACCTTATCAACCACTTTCCTATGGGCGCTACACTTAACAATGGCGATTTTCTTTGGGTATGTCAATGCAGTTAAAAGGTTATGAACTAACTCCCCATGCATTATCTGTACCCCATGTGACGTTAGAAACCCTCTCTCCTTCCAGAGTAGGCCGAAATCGTGCGCTACTCCGAAGGCATAGCGGCTGTCTGTGTAAACATTCACACACAATCCTGTACTGAGCTCACACGCTCGTGTTAACGCTATCAGTTCCGCTGCTTGAGCTGATTTCTGTGGTATGCGTGCTGTTTCCACTATCGTCTGTAACGTGGTAATTGCATATGCTGCTGAAGTCGTACCATCTGGTAGCTTCAGGCATGATCCATCTACCCACAACTCTCCATCTACATCTGAAAAGGGCGTATCCTGGAGATCAATACGACCCTTTGTTTGTTCCTCAGTCACAAGAATACAATCATGCGCTTTCTGTGCCTCAGGCTGTGTCTCGGGGTATGGCAACAATGTGGCCGGGTTTAACGTCACGCACCTTTTTAACGTAATGTGAGGAGCTAAAAGCGTCAACTCATATCCCGTTAAACGGGCACTGGTCAAATGCTGCGTCTTTGTTTGATTAAGCAGGGCATCAACAGCGTGGGGAACTAACACCAACAGTTTATGGGACAATACAATTCCTTCACTCTGCCGTATTGACACAGCTGTCGCCGCAACCGAGCGAAAACACCCTGGTAATGCTCGGGCGACAGGATCAAGCACAGCCGAAAAGTATGCACAAGGGCGCTGCTTATCGCCGTGCATCTGCACTAAGACTGATAATGCACATCCATCTTTCTCATGCACATACAACGAAAAGGGTTTTGCATAATCAGGGGTCCCTAACACTGGTGCTGAACAAAGGGCCTGTCTTAATTGCTGAAAAGCAGCGTCACACTCATCTGACCAGGGGATCGGGATGGGCGTGTCTTTTGTCAAGAGCGCTAGTAATGGCTTAGCTATGTGTGAAAACCCCAATATCCACTGTCTACAAAAAGAAACAAGACCCAAAAATGCACGCACATCCTTCTGCGTGGATGGCCTTGGTGTGTCCAAAATTACTTGGATACGATCTGGTGTGAGTGCACGCCCCTCCTTAGACAAAAGGTGACCCAAATAAGTCACCTTTGGTCTACAGAATTGCAATTTCTTCCTAGAGACCTTGTGATTGTGGGATGCTAAAAAGGAAAGTAAAGCTATCGTACTTTCCTCGCACAACTCCAGGGTGTCAGCCGCCAACAGGATGTCATCGACATATTGAATGAGGGCGACCCCCTCGAGTAAAGCAAAGGAATCCAACTGTCGTTTCAAAGCCTGACTGTAAATACTAGGGCTTTCTGTGTAGCCCTGGGGAATTCTACAAAAGCGATAAGATCTATTGTTTAATGTGAACCCAAAAAGGAATCGGCTATCAGGGTGAATGGGAATAGAAAAGAAGGCATTTTTCAAATCAATCACTGAGAACACGGTCGCCGTAGGCGGGACCAGGGTGAGCAACGTCGTGATATCGGAAACCACCGGGTACTGAGGTATCACGATCTTGTTCACCTCCCTCAAATCAATTATGAACCGATAAACCTTTGCATCCGTGTCCTTTTTCAGAATAGGGAGAATCGGACTGTTACAGATATTATAGGGAACTTCTTCCACTACTCCTACCGCGATCAAATCTTGCACAATCTGTATGAGAGCTTCCTCGCCCTCCTGGGAAATACGATACTGGGGGAGGCGTGGTAGCACCGCCCCCTCCTGGACACTAATGCGGACTGGAGGAATCACCATTTGTCCCACATCCGTGTCCGATGTTGCCCATAAAGTTTGGGGGAGGGTAGCCAACAATGCATCCTCTGTGACCGTGCACATCCGCCCAGATCGAGGGTAGTTGTCATTTAAAATCACCCTCACACCCTCAGGGGAACAGCGAATTGTGGCCCTAAAATGCTTTAACATATCAAGGCCCATAATGTTATCCGGTGTGTACGGAGCAAGCAGAAACGGACAAGGCGCAGAGAAACAATCAACTTTAAATGCAAGGGGCTGTGAAAGAGGGCTTCGGGAGAGTGTACCGTCAAACCCTACCGATGTAACTATTGAGCCGGATGGGGGAGCCCCCGGAACCAAGTACCTAGACAATGCACTACGTGTCGCTCCTGTATCCACTAGGAACTGATCAGTAGAACCTAAAACCTCAGCCGATACATAAGGACCCGTCTGATCGACCGGCACCTCAACTGATTCGGACCCCCATCCTACGCATTCCTATGCATGCTGAGAATCGTGATATCCCGAGTGATCGATGTCCGATACATGGTACTGATGCTGGCGATCAAAAACATTCGAGCTATCTCGGTGCTGTCCTGTAGTATCAAAACGGACATTATCATTAGAGGTCCCTCTAAAGTTCGAGAAGCCCCCTCTACCTCTCTGGCCACCCGAAGTGTGCCCCTGCCGCGAAGCGCGCAACGCTGGGCACTCCCTGGCCCAATGGCCCAACTGCTTACAGTACGCACATTGGTTCTTATTCAAATCAGGTCGGCCCGAAGGGGGACCATAAAATCCGCTCCTTCCCCTATTGTTATTACCCCGGCGGGGCGGGCCATATACTTGTGCTAACATAACTTTCGTTTTGAGATCTTTCGACTTCTTCTCCTCCTGGCCCTTCGCCTCGTGCTCCTGACGCTCATAATACTGGGCGATGGTCAGAAGGGCCGTCGGTGTCGCGGAGGACCAAGAACTCTCACTTGCTTTTAACCGGGCCGCAACTGCCGGCAGTAGATTAGCCACATATTTGTCCGCGAAAAGGTGGCGGCCTGTGTCGTCGGTAAGCGACTGGCCACTAAAATCATGGAACGTTTCTTCAAAACGCGTGAAGAAATCTGCCACTGACTCATCAACTTTCTGCTTACATGCCGCCAACATATTCCAGTCAATCTTCTTGGGGGGGATTATTGTTTTTAATTTAGCCACAATAGCAGCAGGGAGATCTAGAATATTCCGGGGAGGTTTCTGTGCGGGCTTCCGCTCCCTATCCTCATCCTCAAGGTCAGACCACCGGGCCTTAAAAGCAACTATATCATCCACCTTTCGGACAGATCGCCACGTGTCCGGTGGTAGAATAAGGCCAAAGAACAGATCTATATCCGCTAAGGTCATAATGCAAGAATTCAAGGCCCCCTCGACTTCTTCATAGAAGGCCGCTGGATTCTTGCGGGGGTCAGGCAATGCATTCTTTAACGCCATAACATCGGCTCTATGCCATGGAGTATAAACCCAATTATACACGAAATATCCCTTAGCATCGACGGAGTTAATATCGGAGCTAGTCCCCGCTCCCTTAGGAGGAACATACAAAGGCGCCGCCTCTCGCATTGGTTTAGCATGCACTATGTCATCCTTATCTGACTGGGAGGCGGATGGGTGGCCCTCTGCTGCAACCGAATCCAACTGCTTCTCCGTTTCCGCTCGTTGGCGTGCTTTCTCTCGAAGGGCCAGTACCTCGTCCCGCAAGGCGAACAGCCGCCGAGCCGCCTCAGGAGCCTTAGAGGGAGAAAAAGCACCGTTACGTATTGCTCTGGCATCCGAAGACACTTCATCAGGCTCAAAAACATGAGAATATTTTCGGAAAGCATTAATCACTTCATCCGCGAAATGACCCAGAAAATACACTTTATCTCTCTCCTGCCATGGCCCCCAAATTTGAAATAAGTCCTCCTGGGATACCTTGCCTTTCAGCGCACGGAAGGAAATTTGCCGAAGCTCAGCCATTTGCTTGGCTGGCAACATGGACCGCGTGTCTACCTTACCCGAAGCCGGGTCAGAATCTTGCGTCCGCGGAGCAGATGCGCCAACATAAGGGGGCGGAGAGCGATCTAGTAAATAAAAATCGTCATCAGGATTATTAAGGACAGGATAAAGTGGCTGGCGAACAACATATTGACCCGAAACTTGTAGCCTACGCTCTTTCTCTTGTCTATCCGTCTGTTCTTTGTCCTCCCGACGCTTTGCTTCCTGTGCTCGCACATGATCATTCTTTCGTTGCTCTTTATCAAACAATGCTTTCTCACGTTTCTCTCGCTCACGCACTTCCTTCACCCATAACCGCACACACTCAAACATATCCTGACGAGCACGTCGCTTACACATACACTGTTCCACATACTCAATCTTACGCATATCAAACGATCCATACAAAGGCCATCGCAACTCAGGATCCTTCTTGGTATATTTCCTCCACAATGTGCTGTACATTATGGAAGAAAGACCATGCTTCACGTACATATCCCTATTAGGAGTCCCCTCTGGGGGAGCTGGAGCAGATTCCTCGAGGTTCAACCGGTTACCCAAACAGCAGCACCACTTACGGAGTGCGCTAAAAGCAGGCATGTTAGGAATAATGCAAAATATGCAGTATTATCAAGAAAAATGGCACTTAGTCGTTGCGCCGTTCCAAGTTTACACAGCTCCGGAGAAATTTCTCCACATTACCTGCCTATATGTGTTGCAACGCATATATGTTCACAAAGACAAATTCAAAATATGACTAGTCACCATCAATCAAACTCAAATAGCCAGACCAGGCTTCAAAACTCGGAGCAAGTACCGTACAACGGTTCTTACCAATCAAGAGTCCAGGTTCCAACTGCCAAGCTCCACAATCGCCCAAACGGCTCTCACGGCAGGACCGACAGAAGAGGTCTCAGTCGATGACCGGCGCCACCCAGATGGTCAGCTCGGAAGGGAAGGAAGAAAAACCTCGGGATGCCAAGGCTAAGACGCCGCTGGCAGTGATCACGTCCCCGGCCAAACTCCTCACCTTCGTCGCGACCAGTCCTTCGAGCATCCGAGTCGCCGATGAGCCCCACGTGCCGGGCGCCAATTGATGAATACAAGCCCCAGCTAGGCCCGCAAGAGACAAGGGTTCGCTCTTCTGTAACGAAATCTATAAGGAAGTTGGCACGGAAACTGCAAAGTACAAAAACATCGTTTATTAACCCTTAAGGGTGGTCCTACAATCCACACAACACTCTTCAGTATTGCAAGGAGTAGCACACAGAACTTGCGTACACAGTCCCCTTTTATACACAACAGAGGGGCTCATGAGTGGGTGGATAGTACATGAAGTCGAAGAACATTACCATTTAGGGTCATTCTCGATTCTAAATCAATACATGGGCGGAGCTAACACACTCCTTGAGCCCGCGAAAACACATGGTCAAGCAAAGCTAATTATAACAGATGTGGTCAAGTCTGGGCATGCGCCAGATGGACAAGAGGGCTATTTATAACTGTTGCTAGGCAGATTACAAGAGCAACTAACACAGAGGTCGGACTCTCCTCGTGGTGAACACGTGGCAGCATGTCAATACAAAATGGAGTCCGGACTTCGGCCAACATAATGGGGAAAACACGATAAAAAGGGAAACACTAATGTCTTCAGTAAATGCTTAATCACATTCTGCCTTAATTTACAACACCCTTGTGGTGGAAACTAGTGTGTGGACTAATCCTACCCTGTGAAACACCGAAAAGAGAATCTCGGATCACATCACATATGTATATACATATGTGTGCTCAGAGATTCTCTTTTCAGTGTTTCATCATTGCTGAAAAAAATGCATTGTATGAACAACAACGTTTGGTAAAGACCACTCTCAGTCAGAAAAAAACCCTCCTAGAGGGAAGGTAACTCTCGGGACTATGCAATGTAGAAGCCCAGAGGGGAAAGGAAAAATAAGTGCATAAGCAACTACCAAGTGAAGGTCGAATTAGAGCACCAAGAAAGGAGTAGTTACAAAAGCAGATATTTACGCTCTATGGAAGAAGTTCAGCACAACCATCCTTGCACTATATACCCATATATACTTGAACACACACATATATATATATATATTCACTGAAAAAGACATAGGTTTCAGACATGTTATAGTTAGGAATTAGCTTTTAAAAAACCTTAGAAATTCACTGAAAAAAACATAGGTTTCAGGGGTGTTATAGTTAGCTGGACATTTCACTCGTACAAAACCATAGAAATTCCCCCTTTATAGTTAGTTCAGCTAACTATAAGTCACGCCCCCGCAATGCACTGCCGATAACGTCACATATTACATCACTCATGACATGGTCAGTGACATCACTGATGACATCTCAAATGACATCACTGATGACATCATCCAGTGTCTGTGTGTTTATGTAAAGTTTAAATATGTTTATTATATATAGGGAAAGGCATATTAAAGAATGAGTGGGAGTATAAGTGTGTGAATGGATAATTTTGTTGGTGCGTGACTGACTCTATAAGTGAGTGATTAAACGTATCTTACTGAATGCATGGGTTAGTGACTAAACTGTGTGAATGTCTGTATCAGTCTGTCTGTTGGTGTGTAAGCAGCTGCATGGGTTTGCAAATAGCTACATGAGTGTCTATATGGGTTATAGATTGGTTGTCTGAGTATCTGTATGGGTGCCTGAGTGTGGGTGGGGTGTGTGAATGTGCATAGAGGTGTGAGTGGGTGATTCACTGGGTGCATGATTTCAAGAGTGCATCTGTGATGGACTATATGGGTGGGTGAGTTATGTATGGTTGTGTTAGTGAGTTAATGTATATTTCACTGGTACATGTGTGAGTAGCTACATATGTGAAAGGCAGTATATATGTGTGTTGGAGTACATAAATGGCTATAAGTGAGAGTGTGTGATTGTGAGAGTGGCTGTATGGATGAGTGTGTGCTTGGATCATTGATTGTACAAGAGCGTAAGAATGTGCTAGTATTTGTATGAGTAATTGAGCTGGTGTGTGTATAACTGTATAGGTGAGTAAATGACAGTGTGATTAATTATTTGCATGACTGAGTAGGTGTGTGAGTACCTCTATGGATGAGTGGCGGTGTGTGAGTGTCTATATAGGTGTATGAGTGCATATGATAGTACTGTACTAAGTGACCATAAGTATGAGTGACTGTACGGGTGAGTGAGTGGATGGGTGTGTAGACCTAAGAATCAGTAAGTGGGTATGTAGTTATTGGTGTTGGAGTGTCTATGGTTTTGAGAATGGCAGTCTGTAATTTAGAGTGGGTGTATCAAAGCTTATATTAGGGTGTGAGAAGATGCATCAAATTATCACAGGGATGTTGTCATGAGTGATGTCATCAGTGATGTCACTGACCATGTCATGAGTGATGCAATATGTGACGTCATCAGCAGTGCATTGCGGGGGTGTGAGTTATAGTTAGCTGAACTAACTATAACGGGGGAATTTCTATGGTTTTGTACGAGTGAAATGTCCAGCTAACTATAACACCCCTGAAACCGATGGTTCTTTCAGTGAATTTCTAAGGTTTTTAAAATGCTAATTCCAAACTATAACATGTCTGAAACTTATGGTTTTTTTCAGTGAACTTCAAAGGTTTTTTAAACGATATTTTTAAAATGTATTTCTTGTTCTAATTTTTTTTATATTCTTTAACTACATTTTTTTAATCTATTTTTATATATATTTTTTTAAATTACACTACACATTTTTTTAAAATATATATTTTTTTAAATAAATTATATTTTTAATATTTTATATTTTTTTAAATATACTTATATTATATTTTTTTTAATTGTTTTTTTTCCGTTTTTTTTGGAGTCGCGCACCCAACTCGTTAGAATATTGCATCCAACGCGTAGAAATCGTGCACCAAACCCGCTGGAGTCGCGCACCCTACAGGTTAGTAGTCGTGCATCCAACTCGTGCACATCAGGGGGCCGCGCGACTCCTAATTTTACTGTAAAAAAAAAAAACAATAGCCCCTATCACTAATTTTTATTAACCCCGGGGACCCCATCCCCCGGCGCTTATAAAAAACGTTAGGGACCGTGGGGGAGCCCCAACGCCCCCACGGTCCCAGCCGGCTCCCCGCGTCCTTCGGGAGCCGGCATTGCTTTTCCACATGGGGAGCTGCTGACATGCAGCTCCCCGTGTGGAAAAGCAATATGGGTTTCCCTGCTCCCTCTTTCAAAATCCAAACCAAGTTTGCTATGGGAAGGCGGGAGACTCCCGCCCTCTCATAGCAAACAACAGTGTCCTGGGGTGGGCACCACAGGACACGCAGGAGCCTGCCCTGGGGGGTGGCGGTCCCCAGGGCCCTCGAGGGCTCCAGGAGGGGGGCTACGCAGTCCCCCTCCCTCAACACATAAAGACCCGGGGGTAGTAGTGCCCGGGGCTTGGGGGGCCATTGAGCCCCCCCCCCACAAATTATACTGGGAGGGGCTTTAAATTTAATAATTTTGCCCAGGGATTTGGCGCCTCCCCCGGGGGCTAAATATAAAACATCTCCCTTTTTTTTTTTAATGGCAGGATCCGCGCACCCTGCGCGCACTTTCGGTTTAAAAAAAATAATTAAATAAAAAAATTGGGGGGCCCTGGGAGTCCTTCTGGGACCCCCTAAGCAGGTCTAGAGGGTCAGGGTATTTCTACCCTGCCCCCTTTATACGTTTTGCACACTTATTCCACAGACTTCTTCAGCCTCACTTCTACCGAGGCACAAAATGGCTGCCAACAGCTCCTGTTTTCGAATGTTGACAACCACTTGACAGCCAATTAGCATTCAGCGCGTGATCGGGAAAGTGCGCCCAGGGTGCGCGGATCCAGCGCGGCCATAGATATAAATGTACTTTTAACTGTAATTTTCTCAGGAACTACTGAACTGATTGACACCATTTAAGCAAAAGGCACAAGTCTGAACTGAGGACTACCTCTTTGCCAAATTTCGTGTAATTCCGTTCAGCAGTTTGGGCTGTAGCTGCGGCTAAAGGTCCTATGGGAAATTGCATGGGCAAAAAAACGTTTTGGGACCCCCCCTTTTTTTTTGGCCCCCGCTACACGAATCATCCCGAGACTTTCAGGATAGGAGTGGATCGGAGCTGGCCAAAAGTTTTGAAAATTTCGCGAAGATTCATCAATCGGCGCCAAAGTTATTGAGAATAGAATGCTGTGGATTTCCTATGGAAAATATGTCCTAACTATAACTACCAACTGGCAACCGCCGCTGGAGGGGTGGCAGCAGGTGAAGCAGTCAGGCCGTTCCGACAGGCGAAAACGACCGGCGGGAGAGGCGCCGGACCCCACTGGCCGAGATGAAGCTCTGATGGCTGCAGCACGAGGCTTAACCTGACGGCGTTGGACACTGCTTACTTATATGGACGGTGCAGGGTAAGGGGGACGACCATGGGGTGAGGAGATGGCTGTGCTTCCTAAAGTAGCCCGGGACATATGGACACTCGAAATGGGGAAGGTACTGGTCTTCCTCGGACCTTCCGCTCCTTGTGCGCAAGTTAGGTGTTGGGATATGGGGTCAAAGCGCTCTGCTGAGTTGGGGTGGCGGGCAGTTTGGAGTCCGCATGGCAGGGAGGGGGTTGGGGGGTACGAGGGTAATTTGTTGGGGTTTTTTAGCAGTTAAGGTTTACATTGGCAGTAATGTTTGTTGTGCGGCACATGCAACCACTACAGAGCACACACTGCGCGCCGTTTGCTGCGCGCCGCTGGTTTCCCTGGGCACGAGCGTTCTGATGGCTACTGGCTGGGAGGAGGCGCCTGAGCTGGGCCCCTCCGCTCCGATACCACCACTCTCCCTGCTCACATGGAATGTGCGTGGCCTGGGGGACAAAATCAAGCGAGGCCTCGTTCTACACAGTCTTAAGAGATGCGCCCCAGCGATTGTCCTGTTGCAGGAAACCCATTTGATCGACACCACTAGTAAAGCGATGGACAGGTGGGGGTACAAAATGGTAGTACATTCGGAGTTTACTTCCGGGTCTAGAGGGGTGGGTATTTTAGTACGGAAAAGCTACCCACTTATTATACACAAACATAAAACGGACAGAGCGGGGCGGTTTGCGGCTATAGCCATCCAGTGGGAGGGACGGCCCCTTAACGTAGTCTCCGTTTACATCCCCCCTGCCATGCACGCCACCGCGTTGCCGGCGCTCAGCGAATTCCTCCTCGACCTACCGGAGGGAGAACTGCTCATCGGCGGTGATTTTAATGCAGTAGTGCACGAAGCACTTGATAGGCACCCTCAGCGAGCGGGTGGGGCGGGACTGTCTCGGTTCAGAGGTTTTCTGGAGGCCATGGGCCTGCTGGATTTGTGGCGGTTGCACCATCCAACGACAAAGCAATACACGTACCACTCGGGGGTGCATAACAGTCTCACTAGGATTGACTACTTCCTGGGGTCCACTGAATGTCCTCGCAATATCGATAGTGTTGAGATTCGACCTAGAGGTATCTCCGATCACTCCCCTATACTTCTGAAATATGATTGTTACGGCCTCGCACGTCGCCGTATTCCGGTGATACGCCCAGGTTGTCTCCAGGTCCCGGCGATACATAAAGCGCTGTCGAAGGCGACAACCCTCTTCTTTACGGAGAATGCCCCTTCTGCCGCTTCGCCGACGATATTATGGGAGGCGTACAAAACAGTCCTCCGTGATCAGGCGCTCACTACCATGGCGGCGCACAGGCGTGCGACGCTGGCGGAGCTACAGTTGCTTGAACGGGAATTGCGCTTGGCGGAGGCTCGACAGGCTCGGGACCCGACTCTGGAGTCAGCCGCAGCCCTGAGGGCTGCGCAGACCAAGTATCGGGCGCACCTTACGGAGCATACGAAGCAGCAACTGCTGGCCACACAGCACAGGATATATGACCTGGGGGATAAGACAGGGAAACTCCTGGCATGGCTTGACAGGAGGGAGGGTGGAACCAGGTGGATAGCGCAGCTCACCTCTGAGGCAGGTCAGGTGCTAACAAAACCTGGCGAGATAGCGGACACTCTCGCGCGTCACTTTCGGCGGGTCTACTCCTCCAGCTCATCTATGACAGAGGAGGAGGCAGGGACGTATGTGCAGGATCTGGCAATGCCCCGGCTCGCCCCTGAGGCGGCGGATGCCTTGGAGGCTGACATTACCGCGGAGGAGGTGCAAATGGCAGTCCTTGCGCTGCAGTCGGGTAAGGCGGCGGGACCTAATGGAATACCGGTCGAGCTATACAAGCGAATGGCCGGGACGGTCGCCCCTCATTTGCTCAACATGTTTACGGATAGTCTCCGAGCGGGTGTACTCCCGCGGGATCAGCGGACAGCTACTATTGTGGCTATCCCAAAACCTGGCAAGCCGGCGTCAGAATGCACATCCTATCGCCCTATCTCTCTGCTGAACGCAGAGGCGAAGATCCTCGCGAAACTCTTGGCATCCAGGCTCACGCCGCATTTGCCGGACATTGTACACCCAGACCAGTCGGGCTTCATGCCTGGCAGGAGCACGGCCCTTAATCTGCGGCGATTACACGGAGTATTGGCCCGTATGGGGCAAGTGCGGGAACCAGCGGTGCTGCTCTCCCTGGACGCGCGAATGGCATTTGACATGGTCGAATGGCCCTTCCTCTTTGCCGTCTTGTCGCACTTGGGCTTTGGGCCCAAATTTAGGGCCTGGATCCGGCTCCTCTATGCCCACCCACTGGCCCATGTGGCCGTGAACGGACACATATCGAACGACTTTCCCCTGATGCGTGGCACCCGACAGGGATGCCCCCTGTCGCCCCTGCTCTTCGCCCTGGTGCTGGAGCCCTTGGCGGCTTGGATCCGCTGGGAACCCCAGATACGGGGACTTAAATGGACAAATGACTGGGAGGATCGTATCTCCCTCTACGCGGACGACGTGCTACTCTATCTCTCCTCCCCGAGACGCTCCATCCTTGCCCTACTCAACATTTGCGATATTTTCGGGAGAGCGTCCGGTTATACTATCAACTGGTCGAAATCGGTGCTCTATGTGCTGCGCGGCCCTGCTCCCCGGCTCCCCGTAGACTGCCCATTGCAGACGGTGACGGAGTCGTTTAAGTATCTAGGTATCCACATCACGGCCAACCCCACGGACTTCATACAACTAAATCTGCACCCCCCATTGGACCGTCTCCGGCGCGATGTGCGCCACTGGGGTACGCTACCGCTTGCGTTGCTGGGGAAGGCGGCCCTCTTTAAAATGATGGCTCTTCCCCGGTTCGTCTACGTGCTGGAGAACACACCGTATCGCTTCCCGCCAGACTACTTCCGCGCGATAGCAGCGCAGGTGACTACCCTTCTGTGGGGTGGCAGACCGCCGCGCATAGCGCAGTCAAAATTGACTCGCGGCTGGTACGACGGGGGGATAGCGCTTCCCGACATTCAGCTCTACTACTGGGCGGCGCAGCTCAAAGTAATTAACCAATGGCTTCATGTCCCGCATACGGACCCGGCATTCAGAGCAGATAGGGACATAATGGGGGAGCGAGGTGTGTTGGCGACCCTGTATGGTGGTGGGCTGACTCCGGCTTTCTTCGGTCCTCTCAGACAAACGGTGGCCATATGGCATGCAGCGCAGGCCAGATTAGGGTGGCGCGGGGTGCTGACTAAGCTCACACCGCTGTGGGACACCAGGCAGCTTGGGAGGCTCCGGCACAGCAGGGGATTTGACAAGTGGGACGCTATAGGGATCTCTACGATTGGCGACATGTGGCATGGGACTGACGTTATCACATTCGACCGTCTCCAACAGCAATATGAACTGGCGCCCTCCGAATGGTTCCGCTACACGCAAATTAAACACGCCTTGCTGGCACGGCTAACACCGGGTGTGGCGGTACCAGAGGCATCGCCCTTGGAGGACCGGTTATTAACGGATTTTATGCCGAAAAGGGCCACATCGTTTACATACCGTAAGCTGATTAACAACCTGCCGGACCCAATGAGCCCTCTCCGTGAGAAATGGTCCCGTGATCTGGGGGAATTTGACGAACCGGAGTGGCGAGAGGCGCTGGCCTCGCCACGGGAGGCGGGTATACCGTCGAGGCTCAGGCTGGTGCAGCTCCGCATCTTCCACCGCTCCTATTACACCAGGCGCACATTGCATAAAATCGGCAGCGCGACACATCCTTTCTGCCTGCGTGGTTGCGGGGAGGTGGGAGGCTTCTTCCATACCATATGGGACTGCCCCGTGCTTCAGGAGTATTGGCGGGGGGTGATGAACATGCTGTCACAGTCGGGGGGAGTCACGCTGGTGCCAGAACCCAGACGCTGCCTGCTGAATATCTGGGAGCCTAACGACCTCTCGCGCCTGGCGCAGGGCTGGGCCACGTTAAGATTTATGATAGCTAAACGCAACATAGCTCAAAAATGGGGGACAGGGGAGCTGCCGCGCCTCACTGCCTGGGGCACGGACATGGACGAAGCCATGTTTGCAGAGAAGTCGGCCTTTATTAGACGGGGCTGTCCTGGCAAATGGAGTAAAGTATGGGGAGCGTGGAACTCCTATAGGGGTGACATCAGTGACCCGCCCTCAGACACTGAAGATGATGCCTCAGACACAGACTAGGATGGGGGGGCCCGGGGGTGGGGGAGTGGGATGGTGGATGTTGAGGAAATGTACCGTTGTTGAATTGTTTTCTGCCATCTTGCCGCATTCAGGGGCTACTGCGTTGCTCTACATTGTGGAAAATTATGTGCCTGATTACTGTATTGTGCTGCTGCTAATAAATACAATAAAAACAAGTTTAAAAAAAAAAAAAAAATACCAAGTAAAGAGTGATAGATGGGGGGTTTGTGTTTGGAGCCTGTTTCCTACCTGCGGACCTGCTACACGCTGATTTGGTCACTCCACCGTTCCTGGGGCCCTGACGCTATGGGTCTCCCCTGACGCTGCTTCACTCCATCGCGGCCGTGACAGGGGGAGACTACAGCTCCCAGGTTGCTTTGTGCCCAATTTCCTGCCGTGTCCCGGGCAAAGGGTGGGCCCTCTGAGGCCCAAGGAGGCTGGGCTGGGCCACGCTTTTTGGCCCCAGGTCTTCGCTGCCGTCCCCTGATACTTTGGACACTGTGAGATTGTTTAAATTAATAGAGCTTGTGTGGCTCTATCACAGGATAAGGAGCTGAATTACCCCTTACCACTGTTGTGTGATTATTTTTCTGTCTAAACACTATATTTAGTCTTTTTTGGGCCTCTGTGTTACCATTGAAAATGTTGAAATCCACAACAGGTAAAACACTTCCTGTAGCTGCAACTCTAGATAATTACCTGGTGAAAGTTGTAACTAAAATTAACAGTGAAAGACGTAAATCATTGGGCCAGGGGACCAGTTCCATTTCATTGTCTAGCTCGCCCACTGCATGGTCTTCTCCTATTCAGGGTGATAGCTGTAGTACTGATCAATACGATGTGATAAATACGGCAGATTTAGCTCTGCCGCCCCCTGAATTAGTGCAGGATCAGGAAAATATGGTCGACCTAAATGTCATCAATGATGCTCCACCAGACCGTTCCCCGGCCCTGGTAACGCAGAGAGTGTTGAGATCTCGCAAGCTGACACAAAATAAACAGGGGGGGTGGCCGCAACACAAATAAAAAACCAGACCCGCCACCTACTAGTGGGGAAAGCCTATATGAGGCCCCGGCTAATAATGCCACTATTAAAATAGATTCAGAGCAAATAGACTGCCTGATTGGAATTTTAGAGGCCAAAATCACTAAGATAGTTAAACCCCTTGTGGCCAAAATTGACACGTTGTCTGCAGAAATTGTGAGATTAGGAAACCTCCTGGGACCCCGGAATGATATAATTGTAAGCAATAGCAATGCCGATAAGGGCCCTAGGGTTAACAACGAGACACCAAAGCCCATTAAGGAAGGACCCTGTTTGGTAGAATCAGCAGTTGCTGTATCCCTGGCAACTGCGAGTAAAATTCCACCACCAGTCACATGTATAGGGAGTAAGAGAGGGCCGGCAGTAGTAAAGACCAGTCGCACGGTCAGTGCACAACCCGATTTACCTCCTGAATGTGCCCCATTTGTCGCAGTGTTGACAAATGTTCCACCCTTAGTAGAGGGTAGTCTGTCTAATAAGCCAGAACCCCACGAATCCCTAAAGAATAAAACTGTATCGTGGTTGAATAGAGAGTGTGGGTTCCCGGTTGGTCTATCACGACAGATACTAACCACCAGGAGAGTCTCATGGATAGGACAATCACACAAGAACATTAGGGGGGATTGTGTAATTATAAATTTTAGTAACCCACTTCTCGTTAATAATGCTTTGCTAAGAGCTTCCTCGCTGCCACATACTGATCAGGGCATTACACTTCGTCCACTGGGATATTTTTATAGACATCTAACTCAGCAGCCCATTAATGACTTATGTGAGGGCAGAGGAATTGGCACTGTAGGGGTTACCGGCCGCGGGGTTGCCACGTTCAATCGTTATCAACCCCTAAGTGATCTAGATTTAAATGATTGACTTGAATATGGCCGGCACCAGCCCACACCTGCTGTAGAAGTTTCTACATTGATTGTGGAGGAGGAATGTGGGTTAATTGGAGACTCAGGGAGCCCTTGTGGGGGTGGTACCCCAAATGTTATGAACACAGAGGGGGATGCCCAAGGTGGTCCTACTGATGGTACGATGGCAGTTAGGGCCCCACGTATAGGTACGAGGGTCCTTAGCTGGAACATTGCTGGGCTGAATAGTAAAGCAAATGATGCACAATGGAGGGACTGTTTGACAGACTGTGAAATTATTGGGTTACAAGAAACCTGGGACACGGAGAACACCTTTTTTTGGGATGGGTATGCTGCTTTTTGGTAGGCAGCAGTTGCTTCCCCCATGGGGAGGGCAAAGGGTGGTCTTTTAACCCTCATCTCATTAAAACTTGAGGGGGTTTATTCAAAAGTGGAGACAGGCACACCTTACTGCCTTGCAGTGGAAATTTTAACAAAACTAACTGGGAATTGGCTCATTGTCAACTTTTATAACTCCTTTGATAAGAGTTTTTTTAATGAACATTTGGTCAGTCTTTACGACTTTTTGGAATCGTATAATGTTAATAGTACGAATCATTATTCGGTTATTATGCTTGGAGATTTTAATGTTCATTGTTGTAAAGGTAACTGTTTTGTTTGGGACAGTTTAGGTCTAGCAAACCAAGATAATATTCACTTTGAACACACCCCGTCGGGATTGTATTTAGAAGATTTGGTGGTAGGTAATGATCTGATCTACCCCACCAAATTTACAGGAGATATCCCAACCTTTAAAGGAAGAGTCTCTAGGTCAACTATTGATTATATTTTTGTGAGCGCAAACCTAGCAAGTAGGGTTAGTCAGTATAATGTTAGTTGGTCCCCCTATGGAGATCATAACCAAGTAAAGGTGACTGACAGATGATCTAAGGAAAAAAGTGAAACCCAACCTGACTGCTGGAATCCATGACATAAGGCCCACCGATCAAGCGCGACGCCTGAAATGGTGCCGCGTGGTGCCAATGGACTTCAAGAAAAATTTGCTGGGAAAGGTTGGGGACCACATGACCACTTGTCTGAAAGATGGTGTCATAGGGGATGAGGTCCTAGTAGCCTATGGCAGAATCTGTACCCAGGTCGATAGTGACCTTAAAAAAGTAGTTAAGGGGCAACCCAGGGACGGGGAAAAATGGTTTGACCATAACTGTTCAATAGCCCAACGGAAGTTGAAGGTAGCTTTGAAAGCTGATTTGCCAGACAAAGCGGAAATTGCCGCCCTTAGGAACAATTATAAAAAAGCACAAAGAAAGCGAAAAAATGAAATTAGGCAGGAAGCCTGGAACGAGCTTTTATCAATAGATGTAATTAAAAATAGTGCTAAATTTTGGACTGTGATAAATATGCCTTTTTTCCAGGATAAAAATAACAGCGAGCTTGATTGTGGTATACAGGAAGAAAAATGGCACACTCATTTCAAACAGGTTTATGATGGAAATGGGATGTTGGATGGCCCAGTCTTAAACATGGAGAAATATTCTTTGACCTTCACTGAACTAGAAGTAACACATGCCATTATGCAGATGACAAGTAATAAGGCTCCGGGACCCGATGGAGTCCCGGCAGACCTTTTTAAATCAGATGTAAAAACCTGGTCAAAGATTTTATATAATGTCTTTGTTAACGCCTGTCAATTGGGTCTACCCCCGTCATGGGCACGATCTGTTATTATACCCATTTATAAGAAGGGTAACAGAGGTGATCCGAGCGGTTATCGCCCGATATCCCTAATTGACTCTTCTGTGAAAGTTTTGGGTAGGGTGGTCCTTGGCCAACTGATTGGCTGGCTCGAGGAATCTGGAACACTCTCTATGGCCCAGTATGGCTTCAGAAAAGGGATAGGCACCACGGACCAATGCCTGAACTTGCAACTACTAATAGGTAAATATACGGTGGCAAAGAATGGAACACTATTAGTAGCTTTTATGGACCTGTCCTCGGCCTTTGATCGAGCAAACAGGTCAAAGCTGTGGTCCTTGCTCCTAATCTGTGGAGTAGACAAAAACATGGTCTATTTCTTAGCCGACCTGCATAGGGATTTATCTGCAACGGTGAGGTATGATCTACAGGGTAATTGTACGGAAGGTATACCTATATCAAATGGAGTTAGACGGGTGCATTTTGGCGCCCCTGCTCTTTACATTATATATCAATAACCTAGATACTGCCTTAATTGCCTCCTGTAAAGATATTCCCTGTGCAGGGAAACGCTTGATTCCCGCACTTTTATATGCGGATGACGCCGCCCTCTTAGCAAGAACGGCTGTGGGACTTCAATTATTGTTAGATTCCTTTTCTGGCTTCATGAAGTCATTAGATTTAAGCGTAAATTTCTCAAAATCACATGTAATGGCTATTGGACAGAAATCCCCAAAGGCTAAAACCTTTTATTGTGAGGGCCATATATTAACCAGGGTGTCGTCGTTTCCATACTTGGGTGTACTTTTCGACAACCAAGGATCCTGGGTAACTCAAATCACAGCGAAAAAAATTGTACTGATAAGAGCAACCCTGGCCGTACTGGGTTTTGCCAGAAAGTTAGGAGCCAGCCCAATGAAGGCCCTCATTCAAATATACAGAGCCAAGTGCATTTCACTAGCCATGTATGGGGCCGAGCTATGGGGAATAAAAAATGTAAAGAACATACAGATTGTTGAAGATAGGTTCCTAAAGAACCTCCTATCTGTCCCTAAAACAACAGCCAACTACAATACACATCAAGAGCTTGGAATCGGCTTTGTTGAAAATGCTATTGCCGTGGCACCACTATTGAAATGGATAGCTACTTGGTTAAACCCTGACTTAATGCTTAATCATATTATTATGAAAGACTGTATGTCACTTGACTATGGGTTGTGTATACCCTGGCTTAAATATATTCAGAGGTTGGCAGCAAAGCTGGGTCGTCCAGAATTATATCATTCTCCAGAAGCTCTAGTGAAGGGAGATATAAAATGGTGTAAGGAAATGTTCTTGCACATAGCCACCATGGATAGGGAAGAGAGAGAGCTGGTAAAGGTGACAGTAAGGGCCCACCAGCTATGTAAAACAACACTATCCATGGAACCATATTTAGGCTATGTCACAAATAACAATCATCGCTTCTTACTGACTAGATTTAGATTTAATCAACTGCATCTTCTTATTGGAGAACAGAAAGGATGGAAGAGGGTAGAGGATCTTGGACCTTGTACTTGTGATAATTTTTCGCAACAAGACATCACACATTTCCTCTTTTTCTGTGAACACCTTATTGTCATTAGGAAACGTTTTATTCTCCCTATTTTAAAAAACAAAGGTTTTGTGCAAGTGAGACCTGCCCTTCTCTACTTGCAAATGTGAACTGACGTTTGGGAAACTTTTAACGTTGCCAATTTTTTATCAGCAGCCATAAGAATGTTGAGGAAATGAACTTAACATTATATCATGAACATCCTTTTTTAATTGTGTTAAAAATGAAATTGTTTTTACGTGGTTTTATTGAATGCTTTTATAAGTTTTTATGAGCCATGATTGTGTTAATTGAGTCACGTACCTACAACTGTTTTTATATATTGTGTTTTGTAGTATGCTTTTATGGTTTGTACTTAAACCGAATAAAGATATTTGACTGACTGAGTGAGTGATAGATGTTGCCTGTTTTGTAGATAAGCTGCTATGGCTGCAAGGTGCAGTCTAATAGACGTGTAGGCCAGATTGCATCTTTGTAGGTATAGTAAATAGCCTATGATGTGTTGAATGGACACATCTAGGGGATTGAAGTTATTATTGTGACAATAGACCACAAAACGTTTCCACTTGGCTGCGTAGCAAGCCCTAGTGGCAGGTTGTCTAGCTACTCTAAAGACGTTCATACAGTATGGGGGAAGATTTAGATAACCGAATTCTAGGATTTCAGGAGCCAGATCGCAAGGTTGAGCCGAGCTGGGACCGGGTGTCTGATCTCTCCATGGTTCTGGGTTAAGAGGCGTGGAGAGAGGTGTAACTTTTGGTGCGGTACTACTGATAGTTCCAGCAATGTGGTGTACCATGGTTGTCTGACACAAGTGGGAGCAACTAGGATGAGAGTTAGGGAGTGTTGCTGTAGTTTGCGCACCACTAATGGAATGAGAGGGAGAGGCGGAAAAGCGTACGCAAATTTGCCTGACCAGTTCATCCATATCGCATTGCCTTTGGACAATGGGTGTGGATACCTGGTGGTGAAGCTTGGGCATTTGGCGTTTTCGTGGGTGGCAAAGAGGTCTATCTGTGGCTGCCCCCACAGTTGAAAGTACGGGTGAAGAACTTGCGGATGGAGTTCCCACTCGTGGATCTGTTGTGTTTGTCTGCTCAGCAGATCGGCCATAGTGTTCTGGACTCCTGGGACATGTTGGGCTAGGAGAAAGATATTTTGGGGTATGGCCCTTCTCCATATGCTCTGTGCTAGCTGAGAGAGCTGCGGAGAGTGTGTGCCCCCTTGTTTTTGTATATAGTACATGGCTGTCATGTTGTCTGTGCGGACTAGGTCTGCCTTGCCTGATATATGTGTTTGAAAGGATTTTAGGGCTAAGAATATGGCTAGTAACTCCAGATGGTTGATGTGGAGTAACTTTTGTTGAGGTGTCCACCTGCCCTGCATGGTGTGATGTAGTAGGTGAGCTACCCAGCCGGAGAGCGATGCGTCCGCTGTCAGTACTATCTGAGGAACTAGGTCCAGGAACGGTCGCCCTTTGGAAAGGTTTTTGGTGGTCCACCACTGCAGAGAGCGATGGGCACGACCGTCTACCAACACCAGATCTGTTAATTGACCCGGGGCCTGGTTCCATTGGCGTGCTAAGCACTCTTGGAGAGGACGCATTTGGAGTCTTGCGTGGGGTAATATGAATATGAAGGCCATCATTCCTATTAGTTGCATGAACACTCGAGCTGGAAGAGAGTGTTCCGGCTGAAATTTGGCGCGTAGAGCCTGAATGCTCGCTATCCTGGCCGGACTGGGGTAGGCTAGCGCTTTTGAGGTGTCTATAGTGGCACCGAGGTATTGTTTTACGTGGGACGGTTGCAGATGGGACTTTGTGTGGTTTACTGTGAAGCCCAGTTCGTGAAGTAGCTGGATAGTGGCTCGAGTGTGTTGTACACACTGGTTGTATGAGCTGGCTTTTATTAGCCAGTCGTCTAGATATGGGAAGACGTGGATGTGTTGTCTTCACAGGTGTGCTGCCACTACCGCTAGGCACTTGGTAAACACTCGCGGTGCTGACTCCGAATGGGAGCACCTTGAATTGATAATGTTGACCGTCCACTACAAACCAGAGAATCTTTCTGTGAGCTGTGTGAACGGGAATGTGGAAATAGGCGTCCTTGAGGTCTAGGGTGGCAAGGAAGTCGTTTTGGGAGAGCAGGGGAAGTACTTGCTCGAGTGTGACCATGTGGAAATGGTCTGAGTGTATATAGTGATTTAGGGGTCTGAGGTCTAGGATGGGCCGTAGAGTGTCGTCTCTTTTTGGTATGAGAAAATATAGGGAGTAAACTCCCATATTTTGTTGGTGGGCAGGAACTAGTTCTATCACACTCTTTTGTAGGAGGGAGATTACCTCCTGCTGTAGAAGTGACAAATGTTCCTGTGACATCGGACGTTGTTTGGGTGGAAAGATGGGGGGGGGGGGGTAGATGTTAGTTTGAGGCAGTAGCCTGACCAAATTATCTGTGTTACCGATTTGTTATAGTAGTCCAGACAGGGAGGAAATTGTGGAGTCTGCCCCCGACTGGAGTGGAATGGTCTGGGGGGAGTGGAGGGAAGTCATTGGGCAGGGGTGGAGGCAGAGCGGGAGGTGTTAGGTTTGCCTCTGCCTTTATTGTGGTTTCCCCTGTAGCCGCCTCTCTGGTAACCCCTAGTGAAGGTGGATTGGGTAGGGGTTTTATAGGAAGTGGAGGCGCTGTCTGAGGAGTAGCCTTTGGAGGTGCTTCGAAAGGAAGAGCGGCGAAAGGAGCGTCTGGGAGTGTGTGACTGTAAGGCTCCCATACACTTTACCGTATCGGTGTCCTTTTTCATTTTTTCCAGGGCAACGTCAACGTGTGGCCCAAACAGATGTTCCTGGTCAAAGGGGTGGTTCAGGATGGAAGCCTGCACCTCAGGTTTGAAACCTGAAATACGTAGCCAGGCATGCCTATGGAGGAGGACGCTGGTGTTAATTGCCCTAGAGGCGGTGTCAGCTACATCTAGGGTGCAGCGAATGGAGGTGTTGGTAATGGTTTTACCCTCCTGGATTAATTTGTTGGCTCTATTCTTGTACTTGTCAGGGAGGTGTTGCATTATGGCTTCTAGTTCGTCATAATGTGCCCTGTCATATCTTGCCAAAAGCGCTTGTGCATTTGCGATGCGCCATATGTTGGCCACCTGGGATGCAGTGCGCTTGCCAGAGGCGTCTAGGAGTTTGGACTCCTTATCAGGTGGTGGTGCTTCGCCTGAGGCCTGGGAGTTTGCACGCTTCCTTGCAGTGGAGACTACCAGGGTGTCTAGTGGTGCGGGCCCTCTGATGTAAGTGGGGTCTGTAGGGGCTGCCTTATACTTCTTCTCGATGCGAGGGTTGATGACTCTGGCCCTGACTGGGTCTTTAAAGACTTCAGGCACGTGCTTGATAATCCCTTTTAGCATGGGCAGGGCGGAAGTGGTCTTGCGTGTAGTATCAAAAGGTATCCAGGAGGAAGTCCTCCTCCACGGGATCTGTATGGAGATCAACTCCGTGGTAGTGTGCCGCCCTATGGAGTAATTGGTTAAACCCCATTGTGTCTTCAGGGGAGGATGGTCTTGAAGGGTAAAGGTCGTCCTGCGGGACGTTAGGAATGTTGTAGACGTCCCATGGGTCTGGGGAGCCTATAAGAGTGGGGTCCCCTGTGGGCTGGTCATGGGGCCCGTCCCCTGTGTCATCGTAGACATCGTCATCATCCTCATGAGGAGAGGGTGTGGGGGAATGATGAGGTGGGGGAGGTGGAGGAGGTGGGGGAGGTGGAGGAGAGGGAGGAGGTGGAGGAGGAGACGGAGGAGGAGGTGGAGGAGGGGCTGAAGTTATTCTCAAAGGGGAGGTAGCAAAGTCTCTTCTCTTTGGAGGTGGAGCTGGGGCAGGCTTGTCCAGCGGTCTCTTTTTGATGCTGAGCATCAAATGTCCAGTTTTAGGGTCCTTGACCAGTGTCTTTTGTAGTGGATCGGGCTGAAATAGTTCCGTCTGTGAGTGGCCGAACCTTCGGCGCCGAAGGTGTCGGAGCCGTATGTTTTTTAGACTTGTAGCCGGCATCGGTTTGTTTGTTTTGAACTGTGCGGCTTAGAAATGTCCGGATGTTTTCTCGGCTCCGGGATGACTTTCGGCTTCGAGGTGTGTGTTTCGAGGGCCTTTGGCTTTTTGCTCGGCTTCGGGGATGGTGCCGGTACCGAGGAGCTAGTGCCAGTTTTCGGCGCCGAGTGCTTCGAGGTGGAGCTCGGCGTGGAGGACGGAGGAGGAGGCCATTTACTTTTTCAGCGCCGGTGCGGAGGAGTGTTTCTCGGCACCGACGGCAGGCTGGCTCGAGCCCGAGCCGCCAGAAGGCTTGGTGGGTTTCTTAACCGGGCCCGAAAGCGAGGTATGGGAAGCAGTGTCTTTGGTCGTGCCTAGGCCCGAGGGCGAAGGCGTGACCGAAGCCTTTTTTGGTGCCGTCGAGGGTGGGGGGTCGATGTTAGTACTCATGCCCCTCTGTGCCGGAGTGATGTCTTCGACATCTGATTCGTCGGCTTCGAAGGCGCTGACGAGGCCCTCTTCGGTGTGCTGCTCTTCAGGGACAACGACGCCTTCTCCGCAGATGGCGTCGGGGATCCCTGTCGACGAGTGTGCCATGGTTCTCCTCGCCCTTCGCTCTCGAATTGTCTTCTTGGACCGGAAGTATTTGCACGCCGGACAGTCTCGAGCCTCGTGTTCAGAGGAGAGGCAGAGGTTGCACACCTCATGGAGATTGGTGTGGGGAAATTTGGACCCACATCGAGGACACTTCTTGAATGGAGTCCTTTCCATCAGCCAGGACCGGAGCATAGGTAGGCCCGAAGGCCTTCGTCGACAACCGGAATCGAAGACTTCGGACGATGAGAGTTGCGTCGAGATCGCGATCGAAAACAATACCGTGAAAAGGGGAGGATTGCGCGCCGATCAGGGGAACTGGAAACTGTTCGGAACCGGAGCACGAAGAACACATCCGAGCCCGATGGCGGAAAAAAACAATCTGAGGATGGAGCCAAAGCCCATGCGCAATACGATCCGAAGGAGGAGTCACATACCTCATGACTTCCAAAGACTTTCCAAGAGGAAAAACAACTGCAAACATCCGGGCCCAACACCAGATGGCGATCTATGCACAGTGTGTAATCTGCAGCTCATATGCCTCGAACATATATATTCACCAAACAGCCCCAAGGAGAGTGCTCTATTCCATAGTGGGTGCTGGTCTCGAGGACGGGCCAGTCCTCCCAATTAATTTTTCACCAAAGTTCCTTTGAAGAAGGAAACAACCGCACTCCAAGGAAATCGTCAATTAATTGAAATGTATTCTGTCGTGCAAATAATAACCACTAACCACCACCAACGCGTTTCAACCAACAATAGGTATTGCTCACAGTATGTGAATCCGTTTTAGTGTCTTTATTTATAGTTATTCCCATTGAAACCAATTAGGAGGAATTATGGGAGATGTAGTTCTTAGTTCTTTATACCGTTTTCCGGCACTTAAGTTCATTTATTCCTCTGTAGAGTGATGTATTTATCACTCGTGGATATGGTGATATTATTTTTGTTTGGGCATTTTGCATTTGAGTAAAGAATCAAACTTTATTGACAATACACGCTTTCATTCCTCCAATCCGCTCTGTGGATACACCATTGTTAAGATGTATAGTTGCTTATTCTCGCTTAGTGCGTTTTACTCATGGTTGATATTCCACCCATATATATATATATATATATCTACAAATATAGATATATATACGCATACACACGTCTATCAAAATACACCAAAAGTATTATCCTCCCCATCGTTGAAGCAAACCACCGCCTCCATCAGCAACAGGGGACACTGATCCTCGTTCCTACACTGAACACTCATAGAATATAGGCTTTCATCGAAAGATAGATATAAATACAAACATACATTGGTAAGAGACCAAAGTTATGATCACAATGGAGGGAAAATGATAGACATACAGATATTAGCACTAAGCTGTAAAACCAGCAACAAAATACTGTATAAGAGAAGAGAGAGAGTGGAGAGCATCACACACCCCAGAAAAATAATGGCAACTGCCCATGAACCAACGCAACAAATTGAAGAGGCTACCATCAGGCGGTTAACAGGGAATCAAAAGAAAACACCAGGTGTAAAAACTCTGCTATGAAGTGTAAGAAAGTGGGTTTCTGTTGCAGTACCCCCCCTTTTTTGCCTGATAACTTATGCACTTTTCCTTGTTGTGCCCTGGGCTCCTGCCAATCAGGTGCCCAGGGCCTGTGTTCCTTCCCTAAAAACTGCCTAACAGCCAAAACCCAATTGGCATCTCTGGTCACCTGTCAGCCCCTGGTAAATGTTGCCCTAGGTGCCCAGGGCCTTGTGACCAGAGAAGGTCCCTAAGGGCAGCAGCACTTATTGAGCCACCCTTAGAGGCCCTGTACCCTGACACACACCCACTGCCTTTGCAGGCTGAGTGTCTGGGTGCAGAACAAAACAAAGAGTCGACATGGCACACATCCCTGTGTGCCATGCCCATCACCTACACTGCCATGGCATATATCAGCCACCCCTCTAGCTGGGTGCCCTATGCCAATGGTGTGGGCACAGGAGCAGGAGCCCTGTGCCCCTACAGTACCCAGGTCCATTCCTGGGCACTGTAAGTGCAGTGCTGCCATTTAAGAGTGCATGGTGCTGAGAGCTCGTCAAACACGAACTCCACAGCACCATAATGGCAACACTGAAGACTGGGAAGTTTGGTATCAAACTTCTCAGCACATTAAACCCACACTGATACCAGTGTGGGATTTAATGTACCGAGCACGCCAGAGGGCATCTTAGAGGTGCCCCCTGAAACCTAACCTACAATCCACGTCTGCTCTGAGGCTGCCTAGGCTGCCACACAGCAGACAGGTTGCTGGACCCCTGGGTGGGAGAGCCCTTGCTCTCCTGGGCCTGCAACAATGCACATCTTGGGCGAGGTGATAAATCTCCTCTCCCAGGATGGGCAGGGGAAAGCTTCAAAAGGCATGCCGCCTCTGTGAGCTTCCCCAGGCCACTGCAAACCCCCACTCTGGCGGGAAGCTTGGCCGGAAACCCCAAATAAGGACAGGGGATGTGCCAGCCTGCCAACCCCACCCCTCAGGTGGGGGAGGCGAGGTGAAGCACATCTCAGGACTCTCGCCATCTTGAAGATGGGGAGCCCTACCCTATCAGGACTAGGCTACCACCCCCCTCCCACAGGAGAGAGTCAGGATAGGGGGTGTACCCACCCTAGGACAGGGTCCCATTGGTCCCTGCCCTTCACCTACCTATAACGCCCCGAAATCTAGTATTTAGGGGCACCCTGAACCTTCCTTCCCCAGATTCCAGATTCCGAAATACAAAGAAGAGCAAGAAGAAAGAAGACCTGCCCTGCAGCTGCTAAGAAGAGGAAGACACCAACTGCTTTGGCCCCAGCCCTACCGGCCTGTCGACCCTCGAACCTGCTCCTGCTCCAACCCGGCATCTCTTGTGGCCAGCAACCTCACAAACCCCGGAGGACCTGGCTACGTTGTGGCTCTAAGCCCCTGGGACTCCCATGAGTAGAGGCTCTACTCAAAACCTACTTCTAAGCCCTGGCAGCAGCCCAGAACAGCGAACCGAGCACACGCTGCACCAGCCAAGCCTGGCCAGTGCCAGAGTGAACAAAGACCACGAGGACGACCCCACGGCGACTGTGACCCCGAGTCCGGCACCCAAGGACCTCCCTTGACACTCCTGAAAAAGCCTGCATCATCAGAACAAGGTGCCCCCCTACCACGATCAACAGAGGGTAAGATTTCCCGACACTAAAAGAGACCCCTGCACGCGGCGCCCTGTGGCCCCCTGTGCCCAATCCCGGGGTACCTACCTATCCTCCAACTACCCAACTTACCTCTCGAAGTGATGGTGGCACCTGAAGAATCCTCGTCCCCGAGCTTGCAGTCTTTTTCTAAACCGGAGATTTCCCATTGAAATCAATTGAGCGCCCGAAGGCTCAAAAGCACCCTGCACCCAGCCGCCCGAGTGGCCCTGGCAGTGCAACCCCTACACCTACCTACTTCCCCACTTGCCCCGAGTAAGTGACCAGGAGCCCAGCTCCCAGAGCCGCATGGCTTGCTAGTCAGCAGCCACCAACCAAGGCCCCCCTATCCCTCATAGGATAACATTGGGCCTAACTCTCTCTGCACCCGGCCGCCCTAGAGTCGCTGAGGGTGAACCAACTGTACCTACCTGACCCTGGGGGACCCCTGAGTCTATGCCCAAAACCTCAACTCTGCCAGTCGAGTACTTACCTTTAAATCGATAACTCTATTTTCTTCATAGGGTAACATTGACTGGCTTTTTCCTGAAATTTCTTCTAAGTGTGGACTTTCCAAAACTTAAAATATTCTCCAAAAATCAGCCGGGTAACGAAAACGAAAATTCTCACCTGCTCTTAGGTGAGTTCCCAGTGCTGGATCTTGGTACCCAGCACTGACTCTGAAAAATACTTACAACTGTACTTACCAGTAACCCAATTTTCTCCCGTAGGAAATCATTGACTGTTTTTCTGTGAAATTTCTTCTAAGAGTCAATTTCTGCAATCTTTAAATATTCTTTAAAAATCGTATAATATCTGAAAACGTAATTACTGACCTGTGTTGGATAAAGGTCCCAGTACTGAGTCTAGGTACCCAGTACTGGATTACAAAAGTAACGAGAACATACTGTACCTGCAACTTGAATTTTCTTCCATAGGGAATCATTGACTGTTTTCTATGAAATATTTTTTAAGTGTCATCTTTTAAAATAGCTAAATATTGTTTAAAAATCATCACAGTAATTAAGTCGACTTTAATCACATGATTCTAAGTATGGACCCAGGACTGAATCTAGGACCCCAGTCCTGGAATTCCAAAAGTAATCCAAAAAGTAATCTGTTGCAAATAACTTGAAATTTCCATTGAGCTCAAAGCATTGTTGTGTTTAAAATAGTGTTGCCTATTGCAACCACTTGTAACTGTTTACAAAAGTCAATTGCATATTGCAAAAGTATTTATATAAAGCATCTCATTCTGAGAAAGTATATTTTAATGCCAATTGTTGGTTCTAAAATAAAACAAGCATATATTTTTTATATATAAACCATTGGCCTAGAGTTCAGTTATTGAGTGTGTGAGACAATTTGCTGACTGAGTGTGTACAACAAATGCTTTACACTGTCCTCTGATACTGCCTTACTGCTCGACCAAGCTACCACTTTAGAGAGTAAGGTTATATGTAACTTTAGCCTCTGCCAAACCCTTGGGGACTGTGGACTCTGTACACCCTGTACCAATTAGGGAACAGTATTTACAGAGCCACTTTCTCACACCTACCTATCCTCCAACTACCCAACTTACCTCTTGAAGTGGTGGTGGCACCTGAAGAATCTCCGTCCCCGAGCTTGCAGCCTTTGTTCAACCAGGAGCTTTCCCATTGAAACCCATTGAGCGCCCGAAGGCTCAAAAGCACCCTGCACCCAGCCGCCCGAGTGGGCCTGGCAGTGTAACCTCTACACCTATCTATTAACCCATTTGCCCTGAGCAAGTGACCAGGAGCCCCGGTCCCACAGCCACATGGCCTGCTAGTCAGCAGCCACCAACCAAGGTCCCCCTGCCTCCCATAGGATATCATTGGGCCTAACTCACTCTGCACCCGGCTGCCCCTGTGCCGCTGAGGGTGTAACAACTATACCTACCTGACCCTGGGAGGCCCCTGAGTCTGTGCCCAGAACCTTAAGTCGAGTACTTACCCAAAAGCCGATAACCCAATTTTCCTCCATAGGGTAACATTGACTGGTTTCTTCTGAAATTTCTTTTAAGCGTGGAGTTTCTAACACTTAAAATATTCACCAAAAATCAACCGAGTAACGAAAATGAAAATACTCACCTGCTATTAGGAGAGGTCCCAGTGCTGGATCTTGGTGCCCAGCACTGACCTTGAAAAATATTCACAACCGTACTTACCAGTAACCCAATTTTCTTGCATAGGAAATCATTGACTGTTTTTCTGTGAAATTTCTTCTGTCGATTTTTGCAAACTTCAAATATTCTTTAAAAATCGTACCAACTGTGAAAACCTAATTACTTACCTGTTTTAGATAGAGGTCCCAGTACTGACTCTAGGAACCCAGTACTGGATTACAAAAGTAACGAGAACATACTTACCTGCAACTTGAAGTTTCTCCCATAGGGAATCATTGACTGTTTTTCTATGAAATTTCTTCTAAGTGTCAACTTTTAAAATAGAAAAATATTGCCTATAAATCACAACAGTAACTAAGTCGACTTTTATCCCTTGTTTCTAAGAACTGTCCCAGGACTGAATCTAGGATCTAGTCCTGGAGTTACAAAAGTAATCCTGAAAGTAATCTATTGCAAATAACTTAAAACTTCCATTGAGCTCAATGCATTATTGTGTTTGAAATTGTGTTGCCTATTGCAACAACCTGTAACCAGTATTTACATAAGTCAATTGCATATTGCAAAAGTATTTACCTAAAGCATCTCATTCTGAGAAAGTATATTTTAATACCTATTGTTGGTTCTAAAATAAAACAAGCATATCTTTTCTATATAAAACATTGGCCTAGAGTTCAGTTATTGAGTGTGTGAGACAATTTGCTGACTGAGTGTGTACAACAAATGCTTTACACTGTCCTCTGATACTGCCTTACTGCTCGACCAAGCTACCACTTTAGAGAGTAAGGTTATATCTAACTTTAGCCTCTGCCGAACCTCTGGGGATTGTGGACTCTGCGCACACTGTACCTATTTGGGAACAGTATATTCAGAGCCACTTTCTCACATGAAGGGAATGAAGGCCACAACTGGGATCCATCAAATAGTACAGTCGAAATTAAGGTTAACAAACTGAAGGCCTCGACAAACCCCTAATTTCCATCAGATAGACCGAGAAATCAGGCAGCAAGTCCTGACTGAAGCTCTGATAAAAGATGGAGTATGAAGTGGGAAAAAAACCCAAAATATTGAATGGCAGTGCACACAAGCTTTGCAAGGATCGAGGCCAGTAAGAAAGATCTTAACAGGAGACAAGATATATACAAAGCAAGACCTCTAATATACTGCAACTAAAAAAAGAGAAAAAGACCAACTTCTTCCAAAGGAAGAGAGGAAGAAAACAAGAAACGACTCCTTCAAGCAAAGAAAATTCACCAAATGAGGTGGAAGTGGCATTAACAGACTTTTGAGGTGTAGAATACTTATCACCTCCAATAATGAGGAAGAAAACCTCCAGAAAAAGGACACTAAGGGAGACCCCAGCCTCCTTGGAAATCAGTCCTCAAGAGTTGGAACCATAATGTCTAAGGGATCTATGTTCCAGAAGGAAAACTGAAGATGAAAATTAGCTACAAAACCGACAAAAGGGGTGAGATGGTGACATCTGAAGAACCATCAACGTAGTAAGCAAATGCCATGGTTGTGACCTAAATTGGTAAATGACACCTATAGGTAACAAGCATTTGCCATGCAATAGGTCTCGCATTTACGTTTTAAAACATAAATAAAAGGCATTGTCATTTACAATGCCAACAGATTAAACTCACGTAATTGCGAGGCCTATTGCATTGCAAATGCTTGTTTTCAGTTAGGAGCAGGAGCTTACCTTTCAGGAGAGACAGGGCCTGGGCCAGTCAAGCAATAGCACTGAGGGCTGTCTTTTGCTGGTCTTCAATTCCTACTAAACAGTGCAAACTGCACATCTGGGTGCCCGCTGTATGGCACGGATCCTCACTCTTTTAAACATATAGCCATGTCTTGAGACAACTCTTCCTGTATGTCTTCTGCCCCCCTCCTGTCTCTCTTGCTACCTTGCAACCCTGACAATGGGCTCGACACGGACCTCCTTAAACACAGTAGCTATTGCATTCATTTGTAACATTAAAGTTTAGAACTAAGCTTTTGTGACCGCTCTGCAGCTGATGAATATCTTTGCAAGCGATATGCTAAAGTAGCTTTCACATACGACTTCTTTTTAGGGGTGGGCGGAATTTGCGAAATCCACTTTCGCAAATTATCGCGAAAATGTTAAAAATTATCGCAAACACGCGGAAATATCGCGAAGATGCAGAAGTTTTCTTCCCGCATGTTCGCGAGATTTTCTGCATGGTTGTGGCTCGCCAACTTACCCATGTGGTTGCTCGCGGGCGCGGCCATCTTGTTTTCAGTTGTCTCGCGGTGCATGATCGCGAGAAGAAAGACGTGATCGCGCGACGCATGAGGTCACTGCGGGCGCGAACTGTCGCGAGACAGCGCAAATGGCTAAAAACAATACAACAGCTCATGGAGAACGCGACCGGATCAAGAAAACTTGTCGGCGAACGCAGGGATTCAGGTAAGGCGATCGCGCGAGAATGTATTATTTTACAGCGCGAGCAAGAACCAAATTATCGCTAAGCTGCGGAATGCGGAAATTTTGACATTTTCGCGCTTTCCGCGGAACGCGCAAATGTCAAATTATTTTAATTTCCGCGAACGGAACGAAATTTTCGCCCAGGCCTACTTCTTTTTTAAAACCTCAATATTCTCCTGTTTATTTCCGTTTTTGCAGTTATATCGTACACACTTGGCCTACGGATGTTGGCGTGCTTTACCTGAGCGCCTGTTATGTTGCACGAGATCAGATTTAAATATTATTTTTTTCATTTAATTAACTGATCTGCCCAGAATCACAGAATGTTCAGCAGATGCCGAAATTCGAACCAGTGTCACCAGTTTTAAAGCTGGCATCTTTGGACTGACCCTCGTCTTTCTCGGCAGTTGGAAAGGGCCTGCTGGAGAAGTGCGATGCCAGGAGGCATCTGTTGGTGGCACAGTCTCTGCGATCTGCATTTACAGACACACAGCAATGATAGGGGAAGACCGGAATCCCACTCAAGCACAGCGGGATTTGTGTGTGGGAGGACACGGCATTTACAGCCTCCTGTCACAGAACGAGGAGCAGGGACTGCAAGAATCCTGCGGAGAAGAGGTTAGCTGGGTCTGCCGGAGGGGGCTGATTCTGGCGCCTGCTGGGGGGGGGATCTAACAAGAGCAGATTAACTAAACCTGATCACCTCCATTTACATTACAGCATGCTGCTTCTATGTCCCACCCTTTCCCAAAACGTCATATGGTGGGGTGAAGTCTGGTCTGTGATTCTTACGGAACACTCCCCCACCCTGTGACAACATCGGAAAGGGAGGGAAATTAGCATGCAGCTCCAGGCAGTTAGAGAGCTGAAAATCATGCTGCCCGGGGCTGCTTCAAACACGAACACTCCTGTGCGTCATTTGGGGTGAAGCACAAAGTGCCCAGACACAGCAAGTCCAGGGCTGAAATGAATGAAGCACTTTGGTCTCGACAATGACTGCCACACGCGCACCATGTGCTAGTGAAAGTGCCTGCCTGGCTGCCTGACCCTCGCATAACGCGAGTCAGAGTATGAAGCTAACAAAGGACAGGCGCTTGTAATACGAAGTTGGATCTTCAACGTTTTTTCATGCTTTAGGTGCCATCCTCAGTCATAATTAAATAATCATATTACACAATGTGCATTGTGATTATTTAATTATTAATATGTATTGCACATAGAGCACAAACATTGGCGGGGTGAAGCCCCAGTGCCCAAAGCGAGTAACTGCCGTATACTTATGCATAGATCGCCATCTGGTGTTGGGCTCGGATGTTTGCAGTTTG
Source organism: Triturus cristatus (assembly GCF_964204655.1). Classification (NCBI taxonomy): domain Eukaryota; kingdom Metazoa; phylum Chordata; class Amphibia; order Caudata; family Salamandridae; genus Triturus; species Triturus cristatus. The sequence continues at coordinate 39,508,207 of NC_140580.1, forward strand.
TTTTTGTCTTGGAAGAAGTCTTTGTAGTCACAAGGTAGGTGACTCCTCCTTAGGACGATAGTGCGCATCGGCATTGACTCCATCTCCAGATTGTTTTGCCATGGAGGGTTATGATGGAGTTAGTAAGAAATAGAAAAGGATGTCCATCTCTAATGTATCTAAGTGAGATAATACTGGAACAGATAGAGGTATCCGGGGAGGCGGGTGGGCATATACGAATCTACAGCTCTACATGCCAAGAACAGATGCATACTGGTACGTAGCATTTTCCGTTCGAGGCAAATGAGCTGTAGATCGAATACTTATGCATCCACTATACAGCAGTTACCTCTTAGCGGTGGCTACCTGTATCTGTTGCAGTGGTTTGAAAAAGTGTTCTTAATACAGCCTGGTCCACACTAGCTTGTTATTTTGCCTGAACATCTACACAATAGTTTTTGTGAAGGTGTGGGGTGTAGACCAAGTTGCTGCTTTGCAGAGGTCATCTGGGGGAATGTTCTCTAAGAATGCCATAGACACCCCTAGTCTACATGTGGAGTGAGCTCTGGGGGAATGGTTAATGTGCGTTCAGCTTTAGCATAGCATATTTGGATGCATTTAACAATCCACCTTGCAATCCCTGTTTTTGAGATAGGATTGCCTTTATGAGGTGGGGAGAAAGCCACACAAAGTTATTTAATCTTTCTCAAGGATTTTGTTCTTTCAATGTAGTAATGTATCACTCTTTCCACGCATCTAGCATGTGAAGAGCTCCTTCTGCTACTGAGTATGGTAGAGGCAAAAACACTGGGAGTTCTACAGACTGGTTAAGGTGGAAAGCAGACACGAATCTAGGTAGAAATTTTGGGTTAGTCCTAAGAACCACTATGTTATGATGAATTTGCAGAAATGGTTCTTGTATGGTTAATGCCTGGAGTTCACTGAAGTTTTGAAGATAGGCTGCTATTGCAGCGAGGTGCAGTCTAATGGATGTATACGCTAGGTTACATTGTTGTAGATGCAAAAGGTAGCAGATGATGTTTTGAATAGAAGCATCTAGTGGGTTGATGTAGTTATTTGTACAGTAAATTACAAATCTTTTCCACTTTGCTGCATAACAAGCTCTAGTGGTAGGACGTCTAGCCTCTTTAATGATGTTCATGCAGTCTGGCGGGAGATTGAGTTAGCAAAACTTTCAGGTGCCAGATCGCAAGGTTGAGTTGACTGGGATCTGGATGTCTTATCTCTCTATGGTTCTGAGTGAGACGTTTGGGTGAGAGGCGTTAGCTTTTGATGAGGAACTACTGATAATTCCAAGAGGGTTGTGAACCATGGCTGTCGGGCCCATGTTGGAGCAACAAGGATCATTGTGAGGGAATGCTGTTTGAGCTTCCGAACCACTAGTGGAATGAGTGGGAGAGGCGGAAAAGCATAAGCAAAATTGCCTAACCAGTTCATAAATTGCGCATTGCCTTTAGACAACGGGTGTGGATACCTGGATGCGAAGATTTGGCATTTTTCGTTAGGGTGTGTGGCGAACAGGTCTATTTCTGGGTGGCCCCACATTTGAAAGAATGGAAGCAGAACTTGAGGATGAAGTTCCGATTCGTGGATCTGCTGTCTCTGACGACTGAGCATATCTGCAACCCGATTGTGTACTCCTGGAAGGTATTCTGCAAGGAGATATATATTTTGAGGAATGGCCCATTTCCATATGCTTTGAGCTAGGTGTGAAAGCTGCAGAGTGTGTGTCCCCCCCTGTTTTTGTATGTAATACATTGCTGTCTTGTTGCCTGTACGGACCGGAGCAGCCTTGCCTAGAGGTGGAGCTGAAAAGATTTTAACGCTAGGATGATTGCCAACAATTCCAGGTAATTTATGTGGAATTGTTTTTGTTGAGGGGTCCACGTGCCCTGAATGGTATGGGTTTGAAGATGAGCTCCCCAGCAGGTGAGCAATGCGTCTGCTGTTAACACTATCTGTGGAATCGGGTCGAGGAACGGCTACCCTTTGGAAAGGTTGTGTGTGTTCCACCACCGCAGAGAGCGATGTGTGCGGTCGTCTACCAACACCAGATCTGTTAGTTGACCTTGAGCCTGGTTCCACTGACGTGCCAAACACTCCTGTAAGGGACACATTTGAAGTCTTGCATAAGGGACGATGAGAATGCAAGAGGCGTGTTGAGGCTGAAAGTTTGTTATTAGAGCTTGTATGGTGTTTACCCTGATTAGGTTGGGGTATGCTAGAGCTTTTGAAGTGTCTATGGTAGCCCCTAGTTATTGTTGTATGCTGGGCAGTTGGAGGTGGGATTTGGTGAGGTTTACCGTGAATCCGAAGTCGTGAAGCAGTTGGATTGTATTGTGTGTGTGTTGCACACAGCTGCTGTGTGAGTTGGCTTTTATGAGCCAGTCGTCCAGATAAAGAAAGACATGAATGTGCTGTCTTCGTAAGTGGGCGGCAGCTACTGCGAGGCACTGGGTGAAGACTCTGGGTGCTGTAGTCACCCCAAATGGGAGGACTTTGAATTGGTAGTGTTGAAAGTCTACCACGAACCTAAGATATTTACTGTGAGCGGGGTGAATGGGAATGTCAAAGTAGGCATCCTTTAAATTTAGAGTGGAGAGAAAGACGCCTTGTTGAAGTAGTGGGAGCACCTGTAGAAGAGTAACCGTGTGGAAGTGATCCGATTGAATGTAGATGTTTAGCGGTCTGAGGTCCAATATGGGCCTGAGAAAGCAGTCCTTTTTTGGTATTAGGAAATAGAGGAAGTAAACCCCTGTGCCTTGATGAGGCAAGGGGACTGGTTCTATTGCATGTTTTTGTAATAGAGAGAGAACCTAATGTTCGAGAAGTGTTAGATGTTCTGAGGACATTGGACATTGTCTGGGAGGCAAATTTTGGGGGAGTAGAGGTGACTTCAAGGCAATAACCATACTGGATAATTTGTCTTACCCACTTGTCTGTTGTGATTGAATTCCAGACAGGTAGGAACGTTGAGAGAAGTCCCCTGACAGGAGTGGAATGATCCGGGGGAAGTGCAGAGCAGTCACTGTTTGGTGGTAGGGGAGTTGCGGTTATTATTGCCGCAACCTCGCCCCTTACCATTGTTGCCTCTGTAGCCTCCGCGAAAGTATCCTTTGGAGGACGTTTGAGTGGGGCTTTTGTAGGAAGAACAGGGATGTTCTGAGACAATGGTTTTGGAGCCAGCCCTTTAGAAGGAGCAGCAAAAACAATCTCTAGGGGAAGGCAATTGTAAGGCCCCCATGGACTTAGCAGTGTCCGTATCTTTTTTCATCTTTTCTAAAGATGTGTTGACTGAGGGTCCGAAAAGATGCTCTTGATCAAAGGGCTGATTAAGAATTGCAGATTGAACCTCCTGCTTGAATCCGGAGATTCAGAGCCAAGCGTGCCTGCGCAACGCAATGCTGGTGTTAATGGCACAAGATGCGGTATCAACCGCGTCAAGCGCACATTTAATTGAGGTGTTTGTGATCAATTTTCCCTCTTGTATAAGGTCATTGGCTTTCTGTTTGTACTGGTCAGGAAGGTGTTGCATGAGCTGTTCAAGTTCGTCATAATGAGCCCTGTCGTACCTGGCCAATAAAGCTTGGGCATTGGCAATGCGCCAATGATTTGCGGCCTGTGACACAATAAGTTTACCCGATGCATCTATTAACTTGGACTCCTTATCAGGAGGAGGGGTGTCGCCTGTACTCTGTGAGTTTGCCTCGTGCATTAGACACCACAAGAGAATCCGAAGGGACCTGACCTTTAATGTGAACTGGGTCATTGGGAGCTGCCTTATACTTTTTGTCTACCCTTGTATTGAGAATCCTGGTTCTGACAGGGTCCCTAAAAACATCTGGGGCATGTTTAAGCATGCCTTTTAACATTGGCAGGATGTGCGTGGATTTCTGCGAGGGTGCAAAGGTTTCAAGCAAGAAATCTTCGTCTAAGGGATCAGAATGTAATTGTACCCCGTGATATTAAGGGCACCCTATTGATTAGTTGCGCAAACCCAATATTGTAATCTGGCGGTGATTACCTAGATGGATAAAGGTCCGGGTCATTATGTGGGTCGCGATCTGTGTTGCAGTCATCCCAAGTGTCTACGTTGTGTGGGATGGTATGTGCGTCATCATCATCCCCATCTGGATCTATATTCCCACCACCATCAGTATGATCATCATCATCAATGAAAAGGAATATGCTACTTACCAGTATGCATCTGTTCTTGGCATGTAGAGCTGCAGATCTATACACTGTGCATAGATCGCCATCTGGTGTTGGGCCCGGATGTTTGCAGTTTGTTTTTCCTCTTGGAAAGTCTTTGGAAGTCACGAGGTTGGGGACTCCTCCTTTGGTTCGTATTGCGCATGGGCTTTGGCTCTATCCTCAGATTGTTTTTCGGCAGCAGGGAAAGATGGAGCGTAGTAATAACAGTAAAGAAACCCATGTGTGTTGTAGCTAAATAAGATAAACTGGAACGGATACAGGTAGCCGGGGAGGCGGGTGGGCGTGTATAGATCTGCAGCTCTACATGCCAAGAACAGATGCATACTGGTAAGTAGCATATTCCGTTCGAGACATATGAGCTGCAGATTATACACTGTGCATAGACTATATAGCAGTACCCAACCCTAGCGGCGACCACCGGCATCCATTGCAGTGGTTTGGAACAGTGTTTTTAGTACAGCCTGGCCCACACTAGCTTGTTGCTTGGTTTGCACATCTACACAGTAATGTTTTGTGAAAGTGTGCGGTGTTGACCATGTCGCTGCTTTGCAGATGTCATCTAGTGGTATGTTTCCTAGAAAAGCCATAGAAGCCCCTATCTTCCTTGTAGAGTGGGCTTTAGGGGGAACAGATAGCATTCGTTTTGCTTTGTGGTAGCAAATCTGTATGCATTTAACAATCCACCTAGCTATCCCTGATTTAGAAATAGGGTTGCCTTTATGTGGTGGAGAGAAAGAGACAAATAGCTGTTTGGTTTTTCTGAAAGGTTGTGTTCTTTGGATGTAGTAAAGTAAGGCCCTTTTAACATCCAGTGTGCGTAAAGCCCTTTCCGCAACGGTTTGAGGTTGTGAGAAAAAGACTGGTAATTCTACCGACTGGTTTAGATGGAAGGGAGAAATGACTTTGGGTAGAAATTTTGGGTTGGTGCGGAGTACCACCTTGTTCTGATGCATTTGAAGAAAAGGTTCCTGTATGGTGAGTGCTTGTATTTCACTAACCCTTCTAAGGGAAGTGATGGCCACTAGGAATGCTGTTTTCCATGTGAGAAATTGCAGCTCACATTTATGTAATGGTTCGAAAGGGGGTCCCATTAGCCTTGTGTGAACTATATTTAAGTTCCAGACAGGTGAGGGTGGTACTCTGGGTGGAATTACTCTTTTGAGGCCTTCCATAAAGGCCTTGATGGCAGGCACCCTGAAAAGTGATAGGTGCTGCCTGTTCGGTAAGTAAGCAGCAATTGCTGCGAGGTGTAACCGAATGGATGTATATGCTAGGTTACACTTTTGTAGATGGAGCAAGTAACATATGATGTGCTGTATGGACACATTTAGGGGGTTGATTGTGTTGTTGTGGCAGTAAACAACAAATCTTTTTCACTTTGCAGCATAGCATGCCCTAGTAGTAGGGCGTCTAGCTTCCCCGATAATATTCATGCAATCAGGGGGAAGGTTAAGGTATCTGAATTCTAGGACCTCAGGAGCCAGATCGCAAGGTTGAGCTGAGCTGGGTCTGGGTGCCTGATCTCTCCATGGCTCTGGGTTAGGAGGCATGGTGAGAGGTGTAGCTTTTGGTGTGGTACTACCGAGAGATCCAGCAGTGTGGTGTACCACGGTTGTCTGGCCCATGTTGGAGCTACTAGTATCAGTGTTAGGGAATGCTGTTGTAGCTTTCGCACCACTAATGGAATTAGTGGGAGAGGTGGAAAAGCGTATGCAAATTTGTTTGACCAGTTCATCCATATCGCATTGCCTTTGGACAATGGGTGTGAATATCTGGCGGCGAAGCTTGAGCATTTTTTGTTTTCGTGGGTGGCGAATAGGTCTATGTGTGGATGCCCCCACTTCTGAAAGAATGGATGAAGAACCTGTGGGTGAAGTTCCCATTCGTGAATCTGTTGCGTGTGTCTGCTGAGCAGATCTGCCACGGTGTTTTGGACTCCTGGGACATGTTGGGCCAGGAGAAAGATTTTCTGTGGAATTGCCCATCTCCATGTGCTCTGTGCTAATTGAGAGAGCTGTGGAGAGTGTGTGCCCCCCTGTTTTTAAATGTAATACATGGCAGTCATGTTGTCTGTGCGAATGAGGACTGCCTTGCCTGAAATCTGCGTCTGGAAGGATTTTAGGGCTAGGAAGATTGCCAGTAACTCCAAATGGTTGATGTGGAGTAACTTCTGTTGCGGCATCCATGTGCCCTGTACTGTGAGATGTAACAGATGAGCCCCCCAGCCGGAGAGCGATGCGTCTGTTAGGATTATTTGTGGAACCGGGTCCAGGAACGGTCGACCTCTGGAAAGGTTTGTGGTGTTCCACCACTGCAGAGAGCGATGGGTGCGACCGTCTACCAACACCAGATCTATCAGTTGCCCCGGGGCCTGGTTCCACTGGCGTGCTAAACACTCTTGGAATGGACACATCTGGAGTCTTGCATGGGGCACTATGAGAATGCAAGAGGCCATCATCCTTATCAGTTGCATAAACACTCTTGCTGGGAGATAGTGTTGAAAAATGAATTTCTGACGCAGAGCCTGTATGTTTGCAATCCTGGCAGGATTGGGATAGGCTATGGCTTTTGAGGTGTCTATGGTAGCACCGAGGTATTGTTTTGTGTGGGATGGTACCAGGTGGGACTTTTGGTGGTTCACTGTGAAGCCTAGCTGGTGAAGTAGTTGGATTGTAGCGGCGGTGTGTTGCACACATTGTTCGTAGGACGTGGCTTTTATTAGCTAGTCGTCCAAATATGGGAAGACGTGAATGTGCTGTCTTCTGATGTGTGCCGCCAATACTGCTAGGCACTTGGTGAATACCCTTGGTGCTGTTGTTACCCCGAACGGGAGCACCTTGAACTGGTAGTGTTGCCCGTCCACTACAAATCTGAGGTACTTTCTGTGAGCATGGTGTACTGGGATGTGAAAGTACGCGTCTTTCAAGTCCAGAGTGGTGAGAAAGTCATTCTGGGAGAGGAGTGGAAGAACCTGTTGAAGGGTTACCATGTGAAAATGGTCTGAATGTATGTATGTATTTAGAGGTCTGAGATCTAGGATAGGTCGTAGAGTCTCGTCTCTCTTTGGAATCAGAAAGTACAGGGAGTAGACCCCTAAATTTTGTTGATTGATGGGGACTTGCTCTATGGCTTGTTTTTGCAGGAGGGAGATTACCTCCTGTTTTAATAACGTAGCATGTTCTTGAGACATAGGGCGTTGCCTGGGTGGAATGTTTGGGGGGGGTAGATGTTAATTCTAGGCAATACCCTGAATGAATAATTTGGGTCACCCATCTGTCTGAGGTGATTGTCTCCCAGACGTGAAGGAAATGTTGTATTCTGCCCCTGACAGGAGTGGAATGGTCTGGAGGGAGCGTGGGAAAGTCATTGGGTAGGCGGTGTGGCAGAGCGGGCGGTATTTGTCTTGCCTCTGCCCTTATTATTATTGCCTCTGTATCCGCCTCTTTGATAACCTTTTGTGTCGGTAGATTGAGGAGGGGATTTGTATGACGTGGATGCACTATCCGAGGAGTAGCCCCTGCCCGTGCCCAGAAAGGAAGAGCGGCGAAAAAAGAGCACCTAGGAGTGTGTGACTGTAGGGCTCCAATGGATTTCGCCGTGTCAGTATCTTTTTTCATCTTTTCGAGGGCTTCATCAACTTTTGGGCCAAATAGCTGATGTTGGTCGAATGGGTGGTTCAATATAGAGGCTTGTACCTCAGGTTTAAAACCTGAAACTCAGAGCCAGGCATGGCGACGGAGAAGGACACTGGTGTTTATGGCCCTGGAGGCTGTATCTGCTGCATCTAGGGCACAGCGTATAGAGGTGTAACGCCCTGAACGTCTCAGGATCGTTTAACAGACACGACAATGAGGACGCAACCACTTGTGAAGGGTTAGTTCTTTTAATGAAGGCAAATAAAATACAAAGAACAAACAAAAGTTATAGTCACTGGAATCCTCCAGGCTAAGTACGTTACCAGCCCACAGCACGGATGGTCCTAACCGTCCTCTGCATATACGCCGATCCCGGCGTATGCCAACAGAGGGCAGAAATGAAATGGCCGACAATGCCAATCGGTAGGCTGTGAGGGGCACGAAGAGTGTTGGGGAGAATCGAGGAGTCAGGGAAACACCCAGCCGGGGTCTCTACCTGAAGGGAGCAGCCGCTCAACCTCTTCCTCAGACTGCACCGGGACGCGGAGTCACCTCCTGGTGATGCGTCACCGATACCCCAATCACAAGCAAGAAGACTGAACCGAGAGCAGCCGCTCGATCGATCCTGTGGACTTCCGAGTCTGTAACGCGGCAAACACCTCCTGGTGTGCGTTACAGCTGGCAGTCCCTGTGTCTCTGGTCGGGCTGGGAGTTACGACTCCAACCAGCAAAAGCGCCACTGCGCTTGGACTCAGCCGAGTCAAAAAGCGAAGCTCAATGGTTGACCGGTAGAGCTTCCGGGTCCTTCACAGGTGACGATGGGGCAAGACACGGCCCAGGGAGTAACGACTCGACCTACCTCCGTTCTTGCCTTACTGGAGCACCACTCCGGAACACTGCTCTTCACGAAGCAGGTACGTCAGTGTAAACACAATATCCGACAGCCTTGTACCTCCCGGTTCCTTCTTTTATAGGGCGTGTTTTCCTTGAGTTATGTAACAGCTCTCCTGTTTACATAAGGGCGTGTTTCCCTTGAGTTATGTAACAGCTCTCCTGTTTACATAAGGGCGTGTTTCCCTTGAGTTATGTAACAGCTCTCCTGTTTACATAAGGGCGTGTTTCCCTTGAGTTATGTAACAGCTCTCCTGTTTACATAAGGGCGTGTTTCCCTTGTATGACAGGAATTCTTGACAGTACATCCTCCCTCTCAGCGGCTCCCCACGGGTCCAGCGCTGGCAGGAAAACGCCGATGGAACAAGGAGACCAAGCGCGGAGCATGAACCCCTTCAGCCGGTTCCCATGAATGCTCCTCCGGGCCATAGCCTTTCCACGCAACCAGGTACCACAGCTTCCCCCTGCGCCATTTGGACGCCCGTATGCCTGACACTTCATACTCCACCTCCGACTCCACGCATACCGGCCTAGGTGTCCCAGACGGCTTGGAGGGTGCTGGTTTGAGCAATGATACATGAAAGACAGGGTGTATCCGCAATGACTGGGGCAAGCACACCTTCACGTTCACGGGACCCATACACTTGGTAATTCGATAGGGGCCCATGTACTTGGGATGGAACACACTGTTCTTTCGAAACCTCATGTTTCTTGTGGATATCCAGACGTAGTCTCCAGTGCGGTACAGTGGCCCGGGCCTTCTCTTCCTATCTGCCGCAGCCTTGTATCTTCTCTTGGCCTCTATTAGGACAGCCCTTGAGCGCATCAACGTGTCTTTTATGTGTGCCACCCTGTCCGCTGTGGCGGGAATCCTGTCCTCTCTGAACGGATGTAGAAATGGCAAGAACCTGGGATGTTGGCCATAGTTGCTATAGAACGGAGATGACTGTGTGGAGCTGTGAGTGGCGTTGTTATAGGCTATCTCTGCAACCCATAGCAAGTCGACCCATTCTTCCCTGCCCTGGTCCACAAAACATCGCAGATACTGTTTGAGCGTTTGGTTCAGGCGCTCGGTTTGGCCGTCCGTTTGAGGGTGGTAGCTGGTGGACAGGGCGGTCTTAACATGCAGCGCAGTGCACCAAGTCTTCCAGAATTGCGCAGTAAACTGCGACCCCCGGTCCGACACGATCACCCCAGGTAATCCATGCAGTCGTACCACATTCTTTAGGAGTAGTGACGCCAATTCCCCGGCCGTAGGGACTCTCTTGCAGGGGATGAAGTGCCCCATTTTCGTCAAGTAATCCACCACCACCAGTATTGCCGTCATCCCCTGGTCTACCGGTAGGCCCACCACGAAGTCCAGTGATATGCTATCCCATGGTCTATCCGGGGTCGGAAGTGGATGTAAGAGCCCTTGGGTTCGGCCATGGTCGGCCTTCATGGTAGCACACGTAGGACACTCCTGTCCCCACCTCCTGACATCCACTCTCATGGTTGGCCACCAGAAATGCCGTCCCATGCTAGCCACCGTTTTTTCAAAGCCCAAATGACCTGCGCATGGAGAGTCATGGCACCAGATGAATGCTTGTTTCCTTAGCCTAGGCGTGGGTATCAATAGGCACCTGCCCTTCAGGGGTATCCCGTCCTTCAGCTGCCATTCTCTGTGACTGAGGAGCCACCTCCGCCATGCGAATGACCTGATCCCTCTCTTTATTCCCCTCAGGAAAGTATCCGGTTGGATAACCCCCAATACCATCCTCGGGGAAATGATGGAACGCTCGGTTGCAGGCAATGGTTCCTTAACTGCAGATTGACGGGACAGGGCGTCCGCCTTCCGGTTTTCCGTCCCCGGCCGATATGTGATGCGGAAGTTGAACCCCGCAAAGAAGATCATCCACCGCAGCTGCCTGGGAGAAAGGTGTCTAGTGGCCGTCATGAACTGTAGGTTCCGATGGTCCGTGTACACCGATACCACATGTCTTGCCCCCATCAACCAATGCCTCCATTCGGTGAAGGCGTCCTTGATTGCGAGAAGCTCCTTCTCCGCAATATGGTAGTTGCGTTCAGCGTCGTTGAGTTTGCGGGACATGTACGCAACGGGATGAAGCACCCCTGTGTCGTGGTTGCGTTGGGACAAGATAGCCCCCAGCGCCACATCCGACGCGTCCGCTTCCACCACGTAGGGGAGATCCGGATCGGGGTGAGCCAACACCGGCGCCTTACCAAAGGCGCTTTTCAGGGCCTCAAAGGCTTTGTTCGCTTCAGGGGACCAGACAAACTCCTTGGACTTCCTCAGTAGCTGTGTGATTGGGGCCACCACTCCTGAAAATCCATCTATAAACCGCCTGTAAAAGTTGGCGAAGCCAATGAAACTTTGGACGTCCTTCACGCTTTGGGGCACCGGCCATTCTTTCACCGCCTTGATCTTTCGTTCTGCCATCTCCTGTCCCTCTGGACTCAGCATCACTCCGAGGAATTCCACGGATGTGACGTGGAAGTCACACTTGCTGAGTTTACAAAACAGCATGTTTTCCCTCAGCTTTTGGAGCACAGCTTTGACGTGGTGTACGTGCTCCTCCACACTGGACGAATAGATGAGGATGTCGTCGATATATACGACCACGTAGATATCCAACTCCTCTCTGAATACCTCATTCAAAAAGTACTGAAAGGCTGCCGGGGCGTTGCACAGACCGAACGGCATGACGAGGTACTCAAAAAGGCCGAACCTGGTCTTAAAGGCGGTCTTCCACTCGTCTCCGTCCCTCATGCGCACCAGATGGTATGCCCCTTTCAAATCCAACTTGGTGTAGATACGAGCTTTCTTGACCTGTTCCAGAAGTACACTGATGAGAGGCAAGGGGTACCGATTTTTTATGGTTATCGCATTCAATGCCCTAAAGTCCACACAGGCTCTCAGCTCCCCATTAGCCTTCGGGATGAAGAAGAGTGGCGAGGCGGCCGGAGACTTGGACGGGCGGATGAATCCTAGCTTGAGGAGTTTATCCAGGTACCCCCGGAGATGCACGTTTTCAGGCTCCGTCAGGGCATACAGCCTGCCGCTGGGAACGCTGGCCCCTGGCACCAGGTCGATCTGGCAGTCAAACTGTCTATGTGGTGGTAGCACTTCCGCCTTCACCTCATCAAATACATCCTCAAAACTGTGATAAGCCTGGGGGAGAGCCACATCTTTTTCTGCCGCTGTAGCCACCGTCTGACTCCCGCTCTCATCTGCGTCAAGGGATTCCGTTCTTATTCCACAATGCAGGATGCAATACGGTGACGTCATTTCGATGCGATGTGTTGGCCAATCCACAAAGGGGTTGTGTTTCTGTAGCCACGGCAATCCCAATATGACGCCATATTGGGGCGCTCGGATGATGTTAAAATCGATTTGTTCCAAATGGTTCCTCCCATATCTCATCGGAAGGACCCCCGTGTGCTGTCCGATGGGCCCCGTCACCAATCGCCTTCCGTCTACCGCATAGACGTCTTCGGGTACTGCTTTGGGAAGAAGCACTAGCCCTAGCCTGCATGCCTCGTTGTGGTCCATAAACATGCCAGTGGCCCCTGAATCCACCATGGCCACAACGGGTATCCACTGGTCATGCACTCCCACGTGCACCGTGATAAACAGGTGTCGTTGTCCCTTAGTGACCGAGTTGGAAAGTGAAGGGATGGATGAGTGACTCCGAGATGCCCCTTCTCTGGTCTTGGAGTCCTCTAGTTTTCCGCCGGTATGTCCACCACGGCTGTTACCGACCGGTTGGCCCGATAACGTGACGTCTTCGGTTTGGCAGGGCATTCACGTACGTAGTGGCCTTTTTTGCCACAATATAGGCACAATCCTTGTTTACGGCGTGACTCTTTCTCCGTGGCTGTGAGGCTCGCTCGTATTGCGCTGATGTCCATGGGTTCTCCCTTGGATGCGGTGGAAGTTTCAGGACTTCCCACCGTCACATAGGATGGAAGGGATTTTCCTTTTCTCCCATGATCCCCCTTTCTTTCACTTAGCCTATGTTCCAGCCGTAATACCAGGTTGATAAGGCCCTCACATGTCTTGGGTTGAGGGTCAATATGAGCCACGGCGTCCTTGAGCTCATCGCACAGCCCTTGATGGAAGAGCGCCGTCTGTTTAGCAACAGGCCACTTGGTTTCCGCAACCAGCCTTCGGAACGCGTTGAGATACTGCACCAGGTCGTTGGATCCCTGTCTCAACTCAAGCATTTCACGGTCCGCCGTGTACGAGTCAGCCCTTCTGTCGAATACCTTCAGGAATTCCTCGCGAAAAGCACCCCAATCACATAAGAGGGGGTCGTCCCTGCTCACCAGAGGTACGGCCCATTGTGCCGCGTTTCCAGCCAAATAGGATATAAGGAAAGCCACACGAGCCTGACTCGTGGGGAACGCCTTTGGTTTGCACGATAAATGTAGCGCCACTTGTGTGAGGAATACCTGCACTGTGTTAGGATCCCCACTGTACCTCTCTGGTGTTGCCAAGGGGATGGCTACCGGCATTTCCACTACTACCGCAGGGGTCTGGTTCGTGAGGGAGGTGCTGGGCGTGAGCGGGTCCAATTGGATAGCATCCAGTCTGGCTTTTACATCGGCTGTTTCTTGCCTAGAGGCAGCCACTTCAACTTGCATGGCCGCTAAAGCAGCCAGCACATCATCAAGTGTTGCCATGTCTGTTATCGACCGGGAGACAGTTAGTGTTATTAAGGTCGGATATTTTGTAACGCCCTGAACGTCTCAGGATCGTTTAACAGACACGACAATGAGGACGCAACCACTTGTGAAGGGTTAGTTCTTTTAATGAAGGCAAATAAAATACAAAGAACAAACAAAAGTTATAGTCACTGGAATCCTCCAGGCTAAGTACGTTACCAGCCCACAGCACGGATGGTCCTAACCGTCCTCTGCATATACGCCGATCCCGGCGTATGCCAACAGAGGGCAGAAATGAAATGGCCGACAATGCCAATCGGTAGGCTGTGAGGGGCACGAAGAGTGTTGGGGAGAATCGAGGAGTCAGGGAAACACCCAGCCGGGGTCTCTACCTGAAGGGAGCAGCCGCTCAACCTCTTCCTCAGACTGCACCGGGACGCGGAGTCACCTCCTGGTGATGCGTCACCGATACCCCAATCACAAGCAAGAAGACTGAACCGAGAGCAGCCGCTCGATCGATCCTGTGGACTTCCGAGTCTGTAACGCGGCAAACACCTCCTGGTGTGCGTTACAGCTGGCAGTCCCTGTGTCTCTGGTCGGGCTGGGAGTTACGACTCCAACCAGCAAAAGCGCCACTGCGCTTGGACTCAGCCGAGTCAAAAAGCGAAGCTCAATGGTTGACCGGTAGAGCTTCCGGGTCCTTCACAGGTGACGATGGGGCAAGACACGGCCCAGGGAGTAACGACTCGACCTACCTCCGTTCTTGCCTTACTGGAGCACCACTCCGGAACACTGCTCTTCACGAAGCAGGTACGTCGGTGTAAACACAATATCCGACAGCCTTGTACCTCCCGGTTCCTTCTTTTATAGGGCGTGTTTTCCTTGAGTTATGTAACAGCTCTCCTGTTTACATAAGGGCGTGTTTCCCTTGAGTTATGTAACAGCTCTCCTGTTTACATAAGGGCGTGTTTCCCTTGAGTTATGTAACAGCTCTCCTGTTTACATAAGGGCGTGTTTCCCTTGAGTTATGTAACAGCTCTCCTGTTTACATAAGGGCGTGTTTCCCTTGTATGACAGGAATTCTTGACAAGAGGTATTAGTTATTGTTTTTCCCTCTTGGATCAATTCATTAGCCCTATTCCTGTATTTTTCAGGGAGATGGTGCATGATGGTCTCTAACTCATCATAATGCGCCCTGTCGTATCTGGCCAATAGCGCTTGTGTGTTGGCGATACGCCATATATTGGCGGCTTGTGACGCAGTGCGCTTCCTTGACGCGTCTAGGAGCTTGGACTCTTTGTCAGGTGGTGGTGCTTCGCCTGGCGCCTGAGAATTTGAGCTCTTCCTAGCTGTAGATACCACTAGGGAATCCAATGGTGCAGGGCCTTTGATGTATGAAGGGTTTGTGGGGGCGGCTTTGTATTTTTTCTCTATACGGGGGTTTAGGACCCTGGCCCTGACTGGGTCTTTAAAAACCTCCGGTGCATGTTTGATTACTCCCTTTAACATAGGTAGAATGTCAGTAGACCTATGTGCATTATCGAAGGTGTCTAGTAGAAAATCTTCCTCCACTGGGTCAGTATGTAACTCCACCCCGTGGTAGTGTGCCGCCCTTTGTAGTAGGTGGTGAAAGCCTAACGAATCTTCAGGTGGGGATGGCCTAGATGGGTAAAGGTCATCCTGTGGGACATCTGGGATGTCCGGATTGTTATAGTCGTCCCATGGGTCTGGAGATCCAGTAGGGGTGGGGTCTTGTGGCACATCTGCTGGATCATAATAAGGGTCTCCTAAATCATCTGGGACAGGAGACAAGGTTGGGGAACGATGAGGCATGGGTGGAGAGGGTGGAGGTGGGGAGGGTGGAGGAGGTGGGGAAGGCACTCTGAACAGGGAGGTAGCAGTGTCTTTCCTCTTGGGAGGTGGAGCTGGTTTGTCCAAGTGTCTCTTTTTTGAAGACAATGTCAAATGTCCAGTTTTTGGATCCTTGGTGAGTGTCTTTTGCAGAGAGTCCGGTGTAAAAAGTTCTTGCGACACTGGTTGTTTGGTCGGCGCCGAAGTTTTCGGGGCCGACGGCTTTTTAGGTTTGTCTAAGCCGTGCTTCTTTGGGACCTCCGATTTTTTGGTCGGTGCCGAAGAGGGCTTCGGCACGGGAGTGTCAGTGCCGAGGGCCTTGTGATGTTTGGTCGGCAGCAGAAGGGCAGGTTTCGACACCGAAGGCTTTGGTGCTGGGTTCGGTGTAGAGGTGGAGGCCGATCTTTTCTTTGGTGCAGAAGGGTGTTTTTCGGTACTGCTGGTCGGCTGGCTCGAGCCCGAGCTTCCGGAAGGCTTAATAGGCTTCTTTACCGGGCCCGAAGGTGGGGTGTGAGAAGCATATCCTTGGTCTTGCCTAGGCCCGAAGGCGAAGGTGTGACCGAAGCCTTTTTGGGCATCGGCGTGGGTGTGGGGGTATTGTACTCACGCCCCTCTGCGCCGGGGTGATGTCCTCCACATCTGAGTCGTCGGCCTCGGAAGCACTGACGAGGTCGTCGTCCTCTTCTCCGATGTTCTGCTGTCCCGGAGCTTCGACGTCGTCCCCGAAGATGTCAACTGGAGCGGAGGTCGAGGAGTGCGCCATGTTGCGTCTAGCCCGTCGATCTCGAAGAGTCTTTTTAGAGCGAAAAGACTTGCAGGCGGGACAATCTCGGGCCTCGTGTTCAGGTGAGAGGCAGAGGTTGCACACCTCATGAAGATTGGTGTGGGGAAACTTGGACCAACATCGAGGGCACTTCTTGAAGGGAGTTCTTTCCATCAGCCGAGGCCGGAGCCGGAATAGGCCCGAAGGCCGCCGTCGACGACCGGAATCGAAGAAGTGCCGAAGAGAAGGTGATTAAGAGGATTTATAATCTGAAGAATCTCGATGAGCGAGGATTTTTGCGTCGATCGTTGAACTGTAAAAGTTCGGAACCGGAGCGCGAAGTATTACATCCGAGCCCGATGGCGGAAAAAAACAATCTGAGGATGGAGCCGAAGCCCATGCGCAATACGAACCAAAGGAGGAGTCACCAACCTCGTGACTTCCAAAGACTTTCCAAGAGGAAAAACAAACTGCAAACATCCGGGCCCAACACCAGATGGCGATCTATGCACAGTGTATAATCTGCAGCTCATATGCCTCGAACAGTATGTTGTGGGGAGTGTGGTGGAGAAATTAAGAGATTTGGATCAGCTGGAGAAGTGTTAGTACTGATCTCCTTTCGTTTTAAGGGTATTTCAGGTACTTCTGAAGTGTCCAGTTGCCTCTTTTTTGGAGGCTTGGCAACTACTTTGCCAGTCTGTGGATCAATAAAAAGAGTTTTTGTTTTGGATCTGAAAACTCTGGTACAGACTGTGGGTAAAATGTATTTTTTCGGTGCTGAAGATTTTGGGTCCGAATGTTCTTTGGACCGAGTGTCTGAGGTCCTCTGTGGGTCTTGGACTCCTTATGTTTTGTTATAGGAGTTTGTGGCTCCGAGAGTTTTTAGTGCCGACAACTTTTTTGGGTCCGAAGTTGTTTTCGGCTCTGAAGATTTTTTCAGTTCCGACTGTTTGTCCTTGGTCTGTTTCGATGCCGAGTACTTCGGCATCGAGGCTGTCTTCGGTGCCGACGAAGACGGGCGTGGCACATCTTTGGTCTTGTGCTTCGGTGCCGAAGGTGACTTTTCGGCACTGGAAGGGGGCTGGCTTGAGCCCGAGCCGGAAGGCTTATCTTTAGGTTTCATAGCCGGGCCAGAGGGCGGGACTTCTTAGCCATTTTGCCGGTGTCTACCAGAGGGCGAGGGTGTTACTGGAGCCTTAGGTTTGGGTTTTGGGAGAGGGGTTTCGGTACTTATGGACCGCTAAGCCGGGGTGATGGTCTGCTCTTCGACGTCGGCCTTGGAGACGTCTTTTTCATTACCTTGTTGCTCCAGCTGGACATTGGGATCTGCTCCGAAGATGTCTGGAATCGAGCTTCTTCCACAAGACATTTCGTGACATCGAGCCCGACGATCACGGATGGTTTTCTTCGACCTGAACGATGCACAGGCCTCGCAGTTTCTGTCTTCGTGCTCCGGGGAGAGGCAGAGATTACAAACCTCATGCAAGTCCGTGTGTGGGAACTTAGCACCACACCCGGGGCATTTTTTTAAAGGAGTCCTTTCCATTGACAGCAGGCGTGGTTGGCGCGGATAGGCCCAACGGCCCGTGTTCAAGATCGAGGTGTTTGTTTTTAAAGATGCGCGTCAAAAGGGAAACGTGATCGAGACAATACTGTCGAGTGGAGAGGGATTGCACGTCAAATGGGGGTTCGAAACCGACCCAGAGCGCAGCAAGTTACATCCCAATCCTTTGGCAGAAAAAAACAATCTGGAGATGGAGTCGATGCCCATGCGCACTATTGTCCTAAGGAGGAGTCACGTACCTCGTGACTACAAAGACTTCTTCCAAGACAAAAACAAACTGCAAACATCCGAGCCCAATACCAGATGGCGATCTATGAGCAAGTATACTATCTACAGCTCATATGCCTCAAACACCATGATAAACCGCCTAAAAAAAACAAAATAATTCCTTTAACTGAGGAGGTGGTTTACCATCCAAGGCTGCTGACTTTGGAGCAGGAGAACAGGGTTCGAGCCTTGATGTAGGTAGTAATTATTATCTCCTGCTCAGTTCTCTTTATTAAAAATAAATAAACAGCATCTCGGAGAAATGCAAGCAGCCATCAGTAGCGCTGAAGTTCCTTCTCAGGGAAATACGAGTGCAAAGTGTCTTACGAAGCAGCAGCCATTGCTGTCCTGTAAGTGCCGTGTACAATAATAAAGTAAGTAGTTCTCTGGATTGCTAATGAAAGCTCCAGAGTTAGGGCACTAGTAAAAGAGCCAGTCCTCATGGGAGGTAACAACAGGAGACAGGGTGGTACTCGGGAGGGACTAACAAGGATAATAACAAAAGGGAAGCCAGCGTTTGCCAAAGACAATGCCACCAGCAAATGAAAAATATGGGCGGGGCTTCCACTCCACTTCTAAAACATACCCTACTACAGCATGTCTCGCAGAGCGAGCAGCACATGCGCTGCAACGCTAGGCTCGACCTAAAAAGGGTACAAGGCACACCAGAATGCTACGAGTAACATCCACTCCAGGGATGAAGCAGAAAAAAGGCAGCAAGGTCGATGGCACAGGACCAAGGTAACCCTGGGGGCAGTGGCGGAATATGAACCAATGCAATAGAGTTATAGCCTAACACAGAACTTGAAAGAACATTGGCAGAAAACCTTGCCAATGCCTAGTAAACACAGAACAAGAAGTGCCAATGCACTAATAAAGGTCTTAGGCCAGAACTAAAAATCTATCCAGGCCAAGGATCTTGTCACTCGTTCCATTACCTCTTATATGGGAAGAAGGATGCCACTAAATGGAAGAAATGCCCCATGGATATAGGAGATACCCCTAGTGTACACTGGAACTCACATGCACTTCTTGTTCAGAGACAGATAAACTGAAGTCCCTATAAGGGATACTAAGCATCAGAAGTAGATCCCAAAATGCCTATAAGGCATACCGAGGATGGCCCCCGTAGAACAGGGAACGAGCGCATCTGCACAACGCAAGCAAAATACCCTCTGTAGAACAAGTACTCAGGTAGAAAAACTACCTTCAGAAAGAACCTTTAAGAACAGGCGCACAAAAGGTCACAAAATAACATCCACCTGAGATAACTGGACACTTCAACTGTCACCGACAGTATAAGAAGAATAAAAGTGCCTGCAGCAAGGAGGAACACCTCACTGGGTGTCACCCTGGAAAAGGAGGGCAGAGAGGTTTGAAAAGCAAAGTCAATGAGCTCCGTCCTGTGATTGCTCATATGTGAAAGAAAAAGGGATCTTTCCCCAAATAAACGCACCACAAGAGTACTAGGATAACAGACAGCAGAGTTAAGAATCTGCTCCATCCGGATTATCTCAAAATAACTGCATAGCAGAGTCGGCATGTGCACCAAATACACATGCACATCAACAGGTAAATAAATTAAGGTGGCTTGAACCGCCTCCGAAAACCCAGGTGTGTGCAACAAGGTATTCCGACGTAGATCTCCTGAAGAGTTCATAGCTCAATCTCCAGAATCAGTGGTATCCATACCACAGCAAATGATCAGTTTAGCTGCTTGTTACCCATCCCGTACTAACTGAAGAAGATTGTTCTGGGTCTCTTCTAGAAGGAAGGGCAGCAGGCGTTCTAATGAGTCCCACAATATATGGGAGAAGAGTCCGTGGACACAAGTAGTATTATGGGACCGCAGTGCAGAACTGGTGAAGGAGAAAATATGCCTGCCACAAGTGTCTAGACTTCTGGACACTTTCCAGCGGGACAGCAGGGGGTAAACAAATATCAACATTTTGGGCAGCCAAAGCAGGCTGTACCCCAAAACTATGAGGAGGTGGATGTCCGAGGAGACATGTCGGGTCACCAGGGGCCGTACAGTGTCTGTGGGAAATAAAGTGATCCACAAGGGTCCCTGTTTCAGCCCAAGCCCTCAACAGAATATCAAAAAGAGCCTCACTATGAGGAAGCATCAGCTCTACTCCTGATTGGCCTTGATGCAGGACGCCAAGTAATGGATCTGTCGTCAATTCCACAGAAGGAAGCGCCACATCCAAAATGACATAACTCGTCTGAGCATATCCCCCAGAGAGGAGAAGACTCCAAGCCGTTAGCTTCACCCAACCTAACCCAAACCACCAGCTAGACTCCATAAGAGGTTGAACCGTGTCAGAGATGGGATGGTGAAACTCTAAACCCTCTCCATAACTGTGTTCCTCAGAAGGAAAAACAGGAGGGAGGACTACAGAGAGCCGATGAAAAGAGTGACACAGGTGGCTCCACCGGCGCCGCATCAGACACAGTCTGGCGCCGAAGAGCAAATGCGTCTGAGTCAGAGAGGGGTAGTGGTGGAGCAGTAAGTGCGCTGTCATCAGTAGATCAGAACCGGACACCGTCGTCTGAGCCAGGCCCCGAAGGTGGTAACCCCGAAGGGTTGTGCACAGGCGTCTAAGCCGATTTGGAATCTAAACTGAAGCAGACGACGAACGCGCCGGTGTGTACAAAGGCACAGCCTTGTGCATCACCTTAGGGTCCAAGGACGCTCCAAGGGAAAGTGAAGACCCAAAAGGCTTTATGTGGCGAAGTCAGGAACCTCTGCAACTTCAAACGCCTGCGTCGAGATTTACCTTGGGACGCCGATGGATAAGGACACCCACAGGAACGGCTTCTGGATCGGACTCGCAGGCGGTTTGTGGAGCACGAGGGGGACAGAGGTCGAGGGGAAATCTTGGAAGACTGACATTCACACCGCTAGGAGCTTCCCTCGATGTTCCCTTAGTGCCTTTGGTTGAAGTTGACGACAAGAGTCGCACTCCTCTGAGACAGAGTACTCCCCCAGGAACCATATACAAAGTGAGGATCCGTGGCAGATATCTGTGCTACAAGGCCTGAACCCCGAGGACATGAAAAGTTGTTTAAAGGCACACTGTTTAGTTTGAAGAAACAGTCTAGGTAGGCCAAAAAAAGACCTGAGGAACCACTGATCGGATCCGCGTTTTAAGCACGGAAAAGAAAAAAACTGACGTCAGGGAAGGGCTTATATCGAGTCCGTCGACGTCACATCCAGGGAAAGGAGTCGCTAGACACCCGCTACTGACGCACAGTGGTACTACTGTAAAAATTATGCCTGGGGAGAATTAGAAGAGAAGGAATCTGCGGCTAGATGTCTTGATCAGATATGAGATCCGCAAACCATTTAGCTTGAGTTAGAAGGTTTGACAATTTTACCTTAAGCACCCTTTTGTAGGAAGCTGGCTCTCTATATACTAAACCAAAGTTGGGTATAGTGTGCACAGCGTCCAGTGGAACCCAAAAGGTAGGCAGAAGTAGATAGCACCTCACTCTATTTGTGGTAGTGTGGTCGAGCAGTAAGGCTTTATCAGAGGCATATTCTTACACAGTGTAGTATACCTAGATACTACACTGGGACATTTCCTGTAAACAGGTAAGTAAAATCCTTTTGGATAGTTAGTACAATTTAAAAGAGTTTCTTTAGGTTTTCCAACTCCACACTTAGAAACTTTCATAGAAAAACAGTCAATGTTGTCCTATGGAGGAAAATAGTGTTATCGGTTTAAAGGTCAGTACTTTGTTGTGGTGGTTGGTGCTCTGGGTTTAACCTCAGGGATCCCCCAGGGTCAAGGATGCACTCTTGTTACACCCTCAGCGGCACTAGAGTGGCCGGGTGCAGACTGCTGAGGCCCACTGTTATCCAATGGGGGATAGAGGGCCTCCGATTGGTGGCTGCTGACGAGCAGGCCACTAGGTTGTGGGAGTAAAGCTCCTTGACTTAAGCTCAGGGTAAATGGGGGTTTAGGCCAGCACAAAAGATGCACCCTCAGGGGCACAGGGGCAGCCGGGTTCAGAGTGCTGTTTTGGCGTCGGGTGCCCTCTAGCTTTCAATGGAGGGTCTCCAGTTTGCAAAAGCACTGCAGGCTCGGGGACGAGTTCTTCTGGGTGCGACCACCACTTGGAGGTAAGTTGGGATCTTGGGGGTTGGTTAGGTACCGTCGGTTGGGCCACCCAAGGCCGTGGGGCATCGGGTGCAGGGGTGCCTTTTAGGATCTTCTTACCAGCTGCTGGTCGCGGTTGGGGGGACCTTCCGGTTTGAGGCTGCAGGCGTCAGAATCGCCAGGGAGACCTCCTCTTGGTGTTGGGCCACTCTAACTCGGGCCGTGGGTGTAGGGTGCAGAGTGGTGCACACTCGCGGATGCTTGCGGAGCTGGAGACTGGTGTTTGAACAAATCTGGTGTTCACGGGAGACAGAATCTTT
Source organism: Triturus cristatus (assembly GCF_964204655.1). Lineage (NCBI taxonomy): Eukaryota > Metazoa > Chordata > Amphibia > Caudata > Salamandridae > Triturus > Triturus cristatus. The sequence continues at coordinate 39,530,487 of NC_140580.1, forward strand.
GGAATTGAAGGCAGGCAGGTCCTCCGGGTTTCTAGAGATTGCTGGCTGCAGGACACACCGGTATTTCGCTGGAGCAGGTTCGAGGTGTGGACAGGCCGGTAGGGCTGGGGCCAAGTCAGTGGGCGGCCTCCTCTTGTTAGCTTCGCAACGGCTGTTCGGTCCTGCTCTTTTTCTTTTTGCAGGTTCTTGTCTGAGGAAGCAAGTTTCAGGGGTGCCCCTAAACACTAGATTTAGGGGCGTTACAGGTAGGTAAAGGGGAGGGACCAATGGGTCCCTTCCCTGGGGTGGGTACACCCCCAATTGTGCCAACCTCCAGTGGGAGGGGGGCATAAGCATTTCCCTGGTTGGCTGGGTCCCCCCATCTGCAAGATGGCGGGGACTGAGAGTTGTGCTTCACCTCGCCTCCCCCACCTGTTGGGTGGAGTTGGCAGAGGTGGGCACACCTTCTGGGCTGTCTAGTTTTTACCACCTGTCTTCCCGCTGAAAAGGAGGGGGGACAGGAAGGGGGCCTGCTCCTGCTAGCAGGAGAGGCTGGGGGTCGCATTACAAAGGCTGCCAGGCCTTGAAGCTCCCCTGCCACAGATGGCTCTTCCTGGACTGGGGAAGGTGTGAACACCTCCGTCCAGGACAGGCTTTGTTTCTGGACTCAGGGAGCGTAGACTCCCACCCTAGGGGTCAAGAAACATGTCTCGTGGTGGCAGGCTGGTGTGTACTAGTCAGGGAACCCACCAGAGACAGGTTGTTTTTCAGGGGGCATCTCTAAGATGTCCTCTGTGTGCATTTTTCATTAAATCCCACACTGGCATCAGTGTGGGTTTATTGTGCTGAGAAGTTTGATACCAAACTTCAAAGTTTTCAGTGTAGCCATTGTGGTGCTGCGGAGTTCGTAATGACAAGCTTCCAGCACCATATACTCTTAATGGCAGCACTGCACTTACAATGTCTAAGAATGGACCTAGACACTGTAGGGGTACAGGGCTCATGCACCTCTACCCTCACCACTGGTACAGGGTACCAAGCTAGAGGGGGGACTTATCTATGCCAGGGCAGTGGGTTGTAGGCATGGCACACATGGCTGTGTGCCATGTCGACTCTGCGCTTTGTTCTGCACTAAAACACGCAGCCTGCAAAAGCAGTGTTTATGTGGAAAGGTACCGGGCCTCTAAGGGTGGCACATAAAGTGCTGCATCCCTTAAGAGGCCTTCCCTGGTCACAGTGCTCTGGGTACCGGTGCTACCATTTACCAGGGGCTGACCTGTGGCCAGAGATGCCAGTTGGGTTAGGTTTGGGGAAAGAACACAGGCCCTGGGAACCTGATTGGCAGGGACCCAGTGCATATCAAGTCAAAGTGCATCAGTAGTTGTGAGAAAGTGCCATCTTTCTTGCATGGTATGCCCCCGCTTTTTGCTGAATTGCTGTATGTACTTTGACTGAGTGTGTCCTGGGCTCCTGCCAATCAGGTGCCCAGGGCCTATGTTCCTTCCCTAAAAACTATGCTGAAACCTAAAACCCAATTTGGCAAACCCTGGCCTCTTATCACACCCTGGTAAATGGTACCCTAGGTACCCAGGGCCTTGTGACCAGGGAAGGTCCCTAAGGGCTGCAGCACTTATTGTGCCACCCTTAGAGGCCCTGTACCCTAACACAACCACACTGCCCTCGCAGGCTGAGTGTCTGGGTACAAGGCAAAACAAAGAGTCGACATGGCACACATCCCTGTGTGTGCCATGCCCACAACCTACACTGCCCTGGCATACATCAGCCACCACTCTAGCTGGGTGCCCTATGCCAGTGGTGTGGGCACAGGAGCATGAGTCCTGTGCCCCTACAGTACCCAGGTCCATTCCTGGGCACTGTAAGTGCAGTGCTGCCATTTAAGAGTATATGGTGCTGAGAGCTCCACGGCACCATAATGGTAACACTGAAGACTGAGAAGTTTGGTATCAAACTTCTCAGCACATTAAACCTGCACTGATGCCAGTGTGGCATTTAATGTACAAAGCACTACATAGAGATGCCCTCTGAGACCTAACCTACAATCCGGTCTGGGAGGCTGCCTAGGCTGCCACACAGCAGACATGTTGCTGGACCCCTTGGTGGAGAGCCCCCCGCTCTCCTGGGCCTGCAACAATGCACATCCTGGGCAAGGTGCTAGGTCTCCTCCCCCAGGATGGGCAGGGGGAAGCTTCAAAGGCATGCTGCCTCTGTGAGCTTCTCCAGGCCACTTGCTGTACCCAGAAAACTGGCCCCCATCGGTTCTGACCCCCACTCTGGCGGGAAGACTGTCCGGAAACCCCAAGTAAGGACAGGGGATGTGCCAACCTGCCAACCCCACCCTTCAGGTGGTGGAGGCGAGGTGAAGCAGATCTCCGGGCACTCGCCATCTTGAAGATTGGAGGCCCTGCCCAATCAGGACTAGGCTACTGCCCCCCTCCCATAGGAGAGTGGCAGGATAGGGGGTGTACCCCCCCCAGGGCAGGGACCCACTGGTCCCTGACCTTTACCTACCTGTAATGCCCCTAAATCTAGTATTTAGAGGCAACCTGAACCTTCCTTCCCCAGATTCCAGATTCCGAAAAAGCAAAAAAGAGCAAGAAGAAAGAAGACCTGCCGTGCAGCTGCTAAGAAGAGGAAAACATCAACTGCTTTGGCCCCAGCCCTACCGGCCTGTCGACCCTCGAACCTGCTAAATCCCGGCACCTCTTGTGGCCAGCAACCTCACAAACCCCGGAGGACCTGGCTAACTTGTAACTGTGAGCAACTGGGACTCCCATGAGCAGTGGCTCTGCTCAAAGCAAGTTTCTAACCCCTGGCATCAGCTCGGAACCGCGTCCCCCCAGCGACTGTGACCCTGAATCTGGCACCCAAGCACTCACCTCGATGCTCCTGACGATGACTGCAGTCTCAGAACCAGGGACCCCCCCAACCGCGATCAACAGAGAGTAAGATTTCCCGACACCAAAAGGCACCCCTGCACCCTGCGGCCCCTTGTGCCCGACTCCTGGGTACTTACCTATCCTCCAACTACTCAACTTACCTCTCGAAGTGGTGGTGGCACCTGAAGAATCTTCGTCCCCGAGCTTGCAGCCTTTGTTCATCCTGGAGCTTTCCCATTGAAATCCATTGAGCGCCCGAAGGCTCAAAAGCACCCTGCACCCAGCCGCCCGAGTGGCCCTGGCTGTGTAACTTCTACACCTACCTACTTCCCCATTTGCCCTGAGCAAGTGACCAGGAGCCCAGCTCCCACAGCCACCAACCAAGGCTCCCCTGCCTCCAATAGGATAACATTGGGCCTATCTCACTCTGCACCCGGCCGCCCCAGTGCCGCTGAGGGTGTAATAACTGTACCAACCTGATCCTGGGAGACCCCTGAGTCTGTGCCCAGAACCTCAACTCTGCCAGTCGAGTACTTACCCAAAAGCCGATAATCCAAATTTCTTCCATAGGGTTACATTGACTGGTTTCTTCTGAAATTTCTTCTGTGAGGAGTTTCTAAAACTTTAAATATTCCCCTAAAATCACCCGAGTAACGAAAACAGAAATACTCACCTGCTATTAGGAGAGATCCCAGTGCTGGATCTTGGTGTCGAGCACTGACCCTGAAAAGTACTCACAACCGTACTTACCACTAACCCAATTTTCTTCCACAGGAAATCACTGACTGTTTTTCTGTGAAATTTCTTCTAAGTGTCGATTTTTGCAAACTACAAATGCTCTTTAAAAATCGTACCCACTGTCAAAACGTAATTACTTACCTGTTTTAGATAGAGGTCCCAGTACTGAGCCTAGGAGCCCAGCCCTGGATTACAAAACTAGCAAGAACATACTTTACCTGTAACTTGAATTGTCTCCCATAGGGAATCACTGACTGTTTTTCTATGTAATTTCTTCTAAGTTTCAACTTTTAAAATAGCAAAATATTGCCTAAAAATCACAACAGTAACTAAAACGAATTTACTCACTTGTTTCCAAGACCTGTCCCGGGACTGAATCTAGGATCCAGTCCTGGAGTTAGAAAAGTAATCCTGAAAGTGATCTATTGCAAATAACTTAAAATTCACATTGAGCTCAAAGTATTATTGTGTTTGATATTGTGTTGCCTTTTGCAACAAACTAACTATTGCATTCAAAAGTCAATTGCCTCTTGCAAAGTATTTAACTAAAGCATCTCATTCTGAGAAAGTATATTTTGATACCTATTGTTGGTTCTAAAATAAAACCGTATATTTTTATATACAAACCATTGGCCTAGAGTTCAGTTCTTGAGTGTGTAAGACCATTTACTGACTGAGTGTGTACAACAAATGCTTTACACTGTCCTCTGATACTGCCTTACTGCTCGACCAAGCTACCACTTTAGAGAGTAAGGTTATATCGAACTTTAGCCTCTGCCAAACCTCTGGGGGCTGTGGACTCTGTACACACTGTACCTATTTGGGAACAGTATATACAGAGCCACTTTCCTACAGTTATACATTCAGAATGTTCCATACATGTATACATTAAGAATGTTTCATCAATTATTTGTGAATTTAATGTATTTATTGATTTGACAATGTAGTTCTATCTTCCATTTTCTTCCTTTTGGGTCATATGCATGTTTTCCATTTATTTACATTAATTCTGTCTATGGTTTCCCTAAGGAAAGGGGATATGTTGTGAGTTAACGATTGCATTCCTTTTCCTTAGCTACACCTTCTCTACTGCTCAGCCAGGATGAGCGCTGAATGCTTGCTGAGGTCATAAAATGCATGGGTGCCTGGTGATGTGCTGAGTGCCAGTTGGAGTGTGCAGGCTGAGCAGCAAGGAGGCTGCTCCTGGTGGGGCTGTTATCGACTTACCTGGAACATACCTTGTAACTAAGCTTAAATAAACCATCTATAGAATATACACCTCAGCTAACGGACTTCTGATTATGATTACCACACACACCTTTTGGGACTCCCTGAACTCTGTGCACACTATACCTCCTACTGGTATAGTATATTGAGAGTCAGCTTCCTACAAGATGAAAGGCTGGTGCAGACCAGTCAGACACACACTAGTGGTTTGGCAGTCTTTAAGAAAGCACCTCTGAGGTGCCCTCTGAGTGCATTTATCAATGAATCCAACACTGGCATCAGTGTGGGCTCATTAATCTGTAATGTTTGGTACCAAACATCTTGGAATTCGGTGAAGTCATCATGGAGCTGTGGCATTCGTAGTGACAAGCTCCTAGCCCATGTACTCAGTATGGCTTCACTGTGCAATTAGGTCTAAGAATGGACTTAAGACACTGTAGGGGGGGAGTATCTGCTCATGCAGTTGCCCTCACATTAATTATAGTGCACCCTCCCTTAGGGCTGTAAGGCATGCTGTAGGGGTGACTTACGTTTGCCTCTTGCAGTGAAGGTAGGCCTGGCACACAGATGTGTGCCGGGTCGACTCTTAACTTTATCTGCACCAAAACACGCAGGCTGCAGTGGCAGTATGCTTGTGTTTTGTGAGGGGTCTCTTAGGATGGCACAATACATGCGGCAGTCCTTAGAGACCCTCATTGGTCACAATGCCCTTGGTACCACAGGTACCTTTTACAAGGGACTTATGTGGGCCAGAGGTGCAACAATCGTGGAAACAATGGTACAGTTTTGGGAAAGAACACAGCACTGGGAACCTGCTTAGCAGGAACCCAGTGCACATTCAGTCAAATATGCATCAGTCAGGGAAAAGCGGGGGGTAATCGTGCCAAAAGGGCCACTTTCCTACACTGGCTCTTCACCATCTTTTTCAAACTTGCTTCAGGAGGTTTTTGAGGATGCCTCCTTTCTCCTCCCATTGTGTCCTACGATAGAGGACGAGAATTGCAACTGAGTTGGCTACTAGCCAGTGGGGAGCTACTCCTACTGCCACCCGAAGCCAGAAAAACTACCCAACATCGAGTCAGTGCTCATGTTACTCGAAGAGGAGGAGTCACACCACACCTTGTGACTTGAGAGACAGTAACTTGCAAACGTACGAGCCACACAATAGATGGCAAAGGTACAGTAAGCATGTGCATCCACAGCGATACATGCAGGGAGTGTGTGTGTGTAAGTTTGTTTTCAGGTGTCCCCACACATAAGCAGGACTATTCTACTTTAATGTTTATCAGTGAGAATGAATCCTACAATGCCGATGTTTTAGTTAGAGAAACTCAGAGGTCATTTTGTCTCCAATTTAAAAGAAATTTCCTGGCTTTTGCAAAATTCCAATTACATCTTGAAACATAACAACATCTTTTCAGTGGTAAAGATGATCAAACTACGCACATAACCAGCTCAAAACCAAGCCCCCACCACATGAACATGTTGTTCCAGTGTACAAAAAGAGGGTACAAACTGTTTTCTGTGGAGAGGTGCATTTAAGAAAACTTGCAGGGGCTAATGCAGATTAGAGGCCCATACCCAGTGCTTAGGCTTATCAGAAATTCATTTTGAGCACGAGAGACCATGGCGATGCAGACAAGGTCAGCATATGGGGTGATACAATATTTCTCCCACTATTAGCACAGTCACATTCAACATTTGAGAGCATTGGGTACTATATATATTGACACTGACAGCAGTCAGAATTGTTTACCTGGCCTTGATGAGGCTTCGGGCCTTATCATCCCAGTGTTCAGATACTGTCAGCAGTTCCTGCAACCTCGCCATTGCTTTCTCCACTGTAACATGAGGAGCCAAACAAACTCCTACGTCTATGAGTCGTCTCATATCATCCAAGGTCAGGGTGTTCGAATTGCTGCATGCCTGATTTACATTTTGTAACCATCGAACCTGCTCGAGCCTCTCGCGCAACTCCCCGATCTGCGGAATTTCTATATCAAACTCAAAGCTGACATCCAGTAGTTCTTGTAGCTCAGAGACATTGGGCTTCTCCTCAGAGAGGAGTCTTTGGCTCTGTTGTAGGAAATCTTCAACTCTGGTCAGATGTTCCTAAAATCAAGAAATGAATTTAGTAAGTGCAGATACGGTGTACATTCATAGGATCAAGAAAAAAAATACTACAAAGGAAATAATGGACTGATTATGAATCTTATATTTTTTTATCTTTTAAAACAAAAGGTTTCTTTTCTGCAAAAATTAAGTTTCAGTGTAGAAATTAATCAGTCAAAGGCTTTACAGTTTTCCTTGATACTAGGACCTTGAACAATTAACTTTTTTTGAGAACCCTGGGAGTCACCAGCACCACAAGGCCAATGGCACTGGATATCATACAAACTTGCATTATGGGAGATGTGATTACTTCAAGTCTATAAAATATAGACGATTTTCATATCCCAGGAGAATCACATTCAATCAACAATAGAGTGATATGCTGCAGATCTGTAGGGTGCAGCAGATTATGTCTGCAGCAATGTTTATATGCAACAGCAAAATAAGCCATAGTATAAATGTCACTTGCAATTTTAAGTTTCAAAATAGAAAATTTTTATTGACCTGTGAATAGGCATGCCAGAGTGAGATCCTGGAACATAAACCAGCATTTTGAAATAAAAAATGTTGAGCTCTGAACCTTGCTCCTTAAAGCAAAAGTGGAAAAACAAATCTGAAGTTGGCATTTATGCATTGGGGGAAATTTTGGGCTTACCTTCGACATGTTAGGGGGCTGGCTCTGCACACCACTGGTTGACACTCAAAAGAAAAGAAAATGAGAATAGCGAACAACTCCAAACACAGCCACTGGATGGTGGAATAATGGGCACCTGATGGACTGAAGACACCTGTAAGTAATGTTTGCTTTAACTAACGCTCGCGAGGCAGGTCTGTTTGATTAGTGTGTCTGCAAGAATTTCCCTCTCCAGGCAAGTGATGTGCTGTATGCACAATATTTATGAGCTATGACGTCCATTTATGTAGAGCCATTCTGGACCTGCAGAAAAGGATCAATTGTGACTGATCATAGAGGACAGGTCTTCTTACCTTTCCTCTTGGAAGGTTGGGCGATACTTTCAGGGTCCAACACTTTTTTCACCCTGCTTTCGGCTCTGTGCTCTCTAGTACTGACACACAATCTCAGTGATGACAAGCACTGCTGCATGGGTTTTAAGTTCTACCTCAGCCCATGCTGAGGTTTCCAGGTCATTACCAAGCAGACATGCAGCTAGAAGCTTTGGAGAGACCACTACCTGTTTCGGGCCAGTAACCAGCCTCCAGTCTAATGTCACCATAGCCATGGCATGGTTAGCAATAACACTGTCAGCATTGGTGACTAGCTAAGTTTCCCATTCAGGTATTGCTCTGGGGAAACCAGTATATCTCTCACCATAGTGACACTGGCACCTGTATCCCCCAGTGCTTCTATTCTATTCCCATTGATCCAAGGGCATTGCAAATCATTCTTTAAGTTGGGTGGCCATGCAGCTAAAGTGTCAAACTCAACTTCCCCCTCTGTGACTAGAACTGCTTCAGTGTGCAAACAGATTTGATGGCTACACCAGCAGTAGCTGTAGGTGGAGTAGGGGGTGTCTTGTTAGGACAAGTAGCATCTCCAGTTAAGTGTCCTAACTTCTTACAGTTGTTACACCAGGTCTTTAAGGGATCAAAGTTCTTTCCCCTGTACCTATTGTTGGACTTGGAAGAGATTTAGGTCCCACTCCCCTGTACAGATTTTTGGGGCCCTTTTGAAGACTCAGGATTTGTGTCTGGGGGATTCTCACCACCTTTCCCCTGGGGAGGTTTTGTAACCCCTTTCTTTTGGTCACCCCCAGTGGCTGTTTTTGGCACCCTTGTCTTGACCTAGTGGTCTGCCTTCTTTCGCAATTCTTGGGGAGAAATTAGACCTAGGTCTACCAAAAGCTTATGTAACTTTTGCTTAGTACAATTACTTAAAATTTGTTCTTTCATAAACAAATTGTAAAGTCCATTGAAATCATGCACATTATGTCCAGTTAACTAACCACCTAGTCTTTTAACTGAGTAGTCAACAAAGTCAATCCAGGATTGGTTGTGGGGTTTGTGGGTCCCTCTGAATCTAGTTCTGTATTCCTCAGTTGTGAGTCCAAAGCCCTTAATCAGCGTTCTCTTCATGAGGTCATAAGACCCAGCAACTGCCCCTGTAAGGGTCAGGAGACTGTCACTGCTGTTACTAGAAAACAGTTCTCAAAGGAGTGCCCCCCCCGTGTGACTTCTTCACTTTTCTCATTTCACAGGTCCTCTCAAAAGCTGTGAACCATTTTGTGATATCATCACTCTCTTCATATTTAGGGACAATCTCTTTGGGGATTTTACGATCATAAGATTGCTTTTCATCCTTATTTAGTAAATTGCTGCCATCATTGATGGGAGCTAAGCCCATCTCGGCTCTCTCTTTCTCTAGAGCCAGGAGTCTGGTCTCTAGATCCACTCTTTTGGTCAACCTTGCTAAAAGGTTGTCCTCATTGAGGCTGTCCTCAAAGTCCTCAGCAGCACCTGATCCACCTCTGTGGGCTCTAGGTGCTGAGGGGTTTATTTTTGGAGTCAGGGCCACTGGGGCCCTTCTCTCCCTATGAACTGGGGGAGGTTGGTAGTTATCCTCATATCCTCCCTCTACTTCTTCATTGTGTGAGAAAGTGCCATCTTTCTTGCGTGGTATGCCCCCACTGTTTGCTGAATTGCTGATGTACTTTGACTGAGTGTGCCCTGGGCTCCTGCTAATCAGGTACCCAGGGCCTGTGTTCCTTCCATAATACTGCATGAAGCCTAAACCCAATAGGGTCTCTGGCCACATGTCAGCCCCTGGTAAATGCTACCCAGGGCCTTGTGACCAGAGAAGGCCCCTAAGGGCTGCAGCACTTATTGTGCCACCCTTAGAGGCCCTGTACCCTGACACACACACACACACTGCCTTTGCAGGCTGAGTGTCTTGGTGCAGAACAAAACAGAGAGTCGACATGGCACACATCCCTGGCATACCTCAGTCACCCCTCTAGCTGGGTGCCCTATGCCAGTGGTGTGGGAACAGGTGCACACGCCCTGTACCCCTACAGTACCCAGGTCCATTCCTGGGCACTGTAAGTGCAGTGCTGCCATTTAAGAGTATATGGTGCTGGGAGGTCGTCAACACGAACTCCGACTCCGCCAACCGAGATCAACAGAGGGTAAGATTTCCCGACACCAAAAGGCACCCCTGCACCCGGCGCCCTGCGTCCCCTTGTGCCCAGCCCTGGGTGCCTACCTAACCTACAGCTTCCCAACTTACCTCTCAAAGTGGTGGTGGCACCTGAAGAAACTTCGTCCCGAAGCTTGCAGCCTTTGTTCAACCAGGAGCTTTCCCATTGAAATCCATTGAGCGCCCGAAGGCTCAAAAGCACCCTGCACCCTGCCGCCCGAGTGGCCCTGGCAGTGTAACCTCTACACCTATCTACTTCCCCATTTGCCCTGAGCAAGTGACCAGGAGCCCAGCTCCCACAGCCGCGTGGCTTACAAGTCAGCAACCACCAACCAAGGCCCCCCCTGCCTCCCATAGGATAACATTGGGCCTAACTCACTCTGCACCCGGCAGCCCCTGTGCCACTGAGGGTGTAACAACTGTACCTACCTGACCCTGGGAGACTACTGAGTCTGTGCCCAGAACCTTAACTCTGCCAGTCGAGTACTTACCCAAAAGACGATAACCCAATTTTCCTTCATAGGGTAACATTGACTGGTTTCTTCTGAAATTTCTTCTAAGTGTGGAGTTTCTAAAACTTAAAATATTCACCTAAAATCAACCGAGTAACGAAAATGAAAATACTCACCTGCTATTAGGAGAGATCCCAGTGCTGGATCTTGGTGCCCAGTACTGACCCTGAAAAATATTCACAACCGTACTTACAATTAACCCAATTTTCTTCCATAGGAAATCATTGACTGTTTTTCTGTGAAATTTCTTCTAAGTGTCAATTTTTGCGAACTACAAATATTCTTTACAAATCGTACCAACTGTCAAAACGTAATTACTTACCTGTTTTAGATAGAGGTCCCAGTACTGAGCCTAGGAGCCCAGCCCTGGATTACAAAAGTAGCAAAAACATACTTTACCTGTAACTTGAATTTTCTCCCATAGGGAATCATGGACTATTTTTCTATGAAATTTCTTTGAAGTGTCAACTTTTAAAATAGCAAAATATTGCCTAAAAATCACAACAGTAACTAAGACGACTTTTATCACTTGTTTCTAAGAACTGTCTCAGGACTGAATCTAGGATCCAGTCCTGGAGTTACAAAAGTAATACTGAAAGTAATCTATTGCAAATAACTTAAAACTTCCATTGAGCACAATGCATTATTGTGTTTGAAATTGTGTTGCCGATTGCAAAAACCTGTAACCAGTATTTACAAAAGTCAATTGCATATTGCAAAAGTATTTACCTGAAGCATCTCATTCTGAGAAAGTATATTTTAATACCTATTGTTGGTTCTAAAACAAAATAACCATATACTTTTTATACAAACCATTGGCCTAAAGTTCAGTTCTTGAGTGCGTGAGACCATTTCCTGAGTGTGTGCAACAAATGCTTTACACTGTCCTCTGATAATGCCTTACTGCTCGACCAAGCTACCACTTTAGAGAGTAAGGTTATATCTAACTTTAGCCTCTGCCAAACCTCTGGGGACTGTGGACTCTGTACACACTGTACCTATTTGGGAGCAGTATATACAGAGCCACTTTCTCACAACAACCTCCCAGCACCATATACTCTTAATGGCAGCACTGCACTTACAATGTCTAAGAATGGACTTAGACCCTGTGGAGGTACAGGGCTCATGCACCTGTACCCTCACTACTGGTATAGTGCACCCAGCTAGAGGGGTGGCTGATCTATGCCAGGGCAGTGGGTTGTAGGCATGGCACACAGGGATGTGTGCCATGTTGACTCTTCACTTTGTTCTGCACCAAAACACGCAGCCTGCAAAGGCAGAGTGTGAGTGTAAAGGTAAAGGGCCCATAAGGGTGGCACAATAAGTGCTGCAGCCATTTGAGGCCTTCCCTGGTCACAGTGCCCTGGGTACTTGGGGTAAGATTTACCAGGGGCTGACCTGTGGATAGGGTGCCAATTGGGTTTGGTACAGGTTTGGGAAAGAGCCCTGGGAACCTGATTGGAAGGGACCCAGGGCACATCAAGTCAATGTTCATCGGTAGTTCTGGCAAGAGTGGGGGGTAACTGCAACAGAAACCCAGCTTTTCACAGATGGTTACATGTTTAAGGTTGCATGAATGGCTTGAGGCGGAATGGCCGTGAGGCGGTAGCATGCATGACCTGTATGCTTCATGGCAGCCACCATGACTAAGTTGATTACATGGAATGTCTGAGGCATAGTTGGCTTAGAAAAACGTTCTAGAGTATTTGCCTACCTGAAAAGGTAAAAAATAGCTGTGGCATGTCTGTTAAGAGACAAATATCTGGGGGGATACTATATCGTTTTTATGAAAATGCTGGAGAGGGCAATTATATGCTACCTCATATTCTGGATTTGCTAGAGGGGCTCTCATTTGGGTGGCTCCAGGGGTTCCCTTTCAGCATCTGCATCATGTTACTGACCCAGAAGGGAGATATGTTATCCTGTATGGGAAGTCTGATGGTAGGGAATTGTGCATTATTAACGTAAATGCCCCCGACGACAGCTGCTCCTCTTTTTCCCCCCGCCCTAACGGATGCGGCATCACCGTATCTGGGGGCATCAATATTGTTAGCCGGAGACGTTAATTGCATCCTTGACGGTTCAGTCGACCATGAGCCCCCACGACCCCACACTAAGCCTCGTATGACTGGCACACTATGAGACATTCTAGAGGGCATTCACTTGATCGATATATGGCGAGAACGCCACCCAACCACTCGACAGTTTTCCTGCCACACTCCTGCCACTAGAACCTTTAGCAGACTGGATTACTGGTTTATATCCACGACCTTGGGTGGAGCGTAAGAGGGATATCGCATAGTTTACCTGTCGGTGTAGTTTTGCAGCTTGAAGAATTTACTGGATTCACTATGCTGTGCATTATTTCGCCATCTAGTGGTTGGATCTGGAATTGTAGTATTTCTTTTTTTTTCTTTTCCATGGCCGGTGAGCGTCGACATACCACCATTTGGAATCCTTCTGTGAAGATGAAGTGCTTTCTCCGGAAGCTCCCACCTTTGGTCGCCATCTTTGGATTCTTTTTTTTTTCTTGTTTCATTTATTTCTTCCTCTTGTCTCATCTTTCTGGCGGAGGAGGGTGGGTTCACTAGTGAATCCAGAAAATTCTTCAAGCTGCAATACTACACCGACAGGTAAGAAACTATATGTTTTGCAGTGTGAATCTTTTCTGGATTCACTATGCTGTGCATAGACTTTGTAGCGGTTTGCTAGTCTTGTGGTGGTTGGGTGGAAGATGAGCGTTGGTTTGTGAAAATATGCTGCAAGACCTTTTGTCCTACTTGTGCTTCTTCATTCATTTGAATATCCATGCAATAGTGCTTTGTGAACGTGTGCACTGAAGACCATGTTGCTGCTTGGCAGTCCGCTTGAATAGGCGTACTTGCTAGAAAAGCTACTGTTGCTCCTTTCTTCCTTGTTGAGTGAGCGTGCGGTGCTCCTTGTAATGTCTGACCTGCCCGTTTGTGGCAGAACTGTATGGCTTGTGCAATCCATCTTGCAATGGTATTCTTTGTGACTGGTCGTCTAAGAAAACGGTTGATAAATGATATAAAGAATGGTTTTGTTTTCCTATATTCTTTGGTTCTTTCTATGTAGTACATGACTGCCCTTCTGGCGTCCAGGGTGTGTAATGCCCTTTCTGCTTGTGTCTTTGGTTTTTGGAAAAAAACGTGGTATTTGTATAGTTTGGTTTACGTGGAACTTCGATACCACCTTTGGCATAAATTGTGGATCAGTTCTCATGATGAATCTGTCATTATGTATTTGGAAGTAGGGCTCTTGCAGTTTTAGAGCTTGCAATTCACTTATTCTATGTAGTGATGTAATAGCAAATAAAAACGCAGTTTTTAGCATGAGCATTTGTAGTGTTGCTTTGTGGAGTGGTTCCAATGGTGCCTTCATCATTTGAGCTAGTACTACATTGAGATTCCATGTCGGTGGTGGCACCTTTCTTGGAGGTGCTATTCTCTTTACTCCTTCTAGGAATCTTTTTACCACTTGGGATATGAAGAAACTTTCCCCTGTTTCTCCCCTTGTGAACGTTACCATTGCTGCTAAGTGTACCCTTACAGATGTGTAGCTCAATTTATTTTGTAGTAAATATGTTAAGTATTTTAGTACTGTTGATGCTCTTGTGGTAATTCTTGACAGTTTTTCTATAAGGCACCAATTAGAGAATCTTTTCCATTTTTCTGTGTAACACTTACTTGTCGTTGTGAGAAAGTGGCTCTGTATATACTGTTCCTTAATAGGTACAGGGTGTACAGAGTCCACAGTTCCCCAGGGTTTGACAGAGGTTAAAGTTAGATATAACCTTACTCTCTAAAGTGGTAGCTTGGTCGAGCAGTAAGGCAGTATCAGAGGACAGTGTAAAGAATTTGTTTTACACACTCAGTCAGCAAATGGTCTCACACACTCAATAACTGAACTCTAGTCCAATGGTTTATATATAAAAAATATATGCTTGTTTTATTTTAGAACGAACACTTGGATTTAAAATACACTTTCTCAGAATGATATGTTTCATATAAATACTTTTGCAAAATGCAATTGACTTTTGTAAACAGTTACAAGTGGTTGCAGTAGGCAACTCTATTTTTAAACACAACAATACATTGAGCTCAATGGTAAATTCAAGTTATTTGCAACAGATTACTTTTTAGATTACTTTTGGAATTCCAGGACTGGATCCTAGATTCAGTCCTGGGTCAGTACTCAGAATCAAGTGATGAAAGTCGACTTAATTACTGTAATGATTTTTAAACAATATTTAGCTATTTTAAAAGTTGACACTTAGAAAATATTTAAAAGAAAACAGTCAATGATTCCCTATGGACGAAAATTCAAGTTGCAGGTACAGTATGTTCTCGTTACTTTTGTAATCCAGAACTGGGTGCCTAGACTCAGTACTGGGACCTTTATCCAAAACAGGTAAGTAATTACGTTTTCAAATATTATACGATTTTTGAAGAATATTTAAAGATTGCAGAAATTGACACTTGGAAGAAATTTCACAGAAAAACAGTCAATGGTTTCCTATGGAAGAAAATTGGGTTACGGGTAAGTGCAGTTGTAAGTATTTTTCAGAGTCAGTGCTGAGCACCAAGATCCAGCACTGGGAGCTCACCTAAGAGCAGGTGAGTAATTTCGTTTTCGTTACTCGGCTGATTTTTGGTGAATATTTTAAGATTTGAAGTGTCCACACTTACAAGAAATTTCAGGAAAAAGCCAGTCAATGTTACCCTATGAGGAAAACAGAGTTAGCGGTTTAAGGGTAAGTACTCGACTGGCAGAGTTGAGGTTCTGGGCATAGACTCAGGGGTCCCCCAGGGTCAGGTAGGTACAGTTGGTTCACCCTCAGCGGCTCTAGGGCGGCCGGGTGCAGAGAGAGTTAGGCCCAATGTTATCCTATGAGGGATAGGGGGGCCTTGGTTGGTGGCTGCTGACTGGCAAGCCACGCGGCGGCTGTGGGAGCTGGGCTCCTGGTCACTTACTTAGGGCAAGTGGGGAAGTAGGTAGGTGTAGAGTTTTCACTGCCAGGGCCACTCGGGCGGCTGGGTGCAGAGTGCTTTTGAGCCTTTGGGCGCTCAATTGATTTCAATGGGAAATCTCCGGTTTAGAAAAAGACTGCAAGCTCGGGGACGAGGACTCTTCAGGTGCCAACACCACTTCGAGAGGTAAGTTGGGTAGTTGGAGGATAGGTAGGTACCCCGGGATTGGGCACAGGGGTCGCGGGGCGCCGCGTGCAGGGGTGCCTTTTGGTGTCGGGAAATCATACCCTCTGTTGATCGCGGTAGGGGGGGCACCTGGTTCTGAGGCTGCAGGCTTCTTCAGGAGTGTCGAGGTAGGTCCTTGGGTGCCGGGCTCGGGGTCACGGTCGCCGTGGGGTCGTCCTCGGGGTCTTTGTTCACTCCGGCACTGGCCAGACTTGGCTGGTGCAGTGTGCGCTGGGTTCGCGGTTCCGGGCTGCTGCCAGGGATTAGAGGTAGGTTTTGAGTAGAGCCTCTACTCATGGGAGTCCCAGGGGCTTAGAGCCAAAAGGTAGCCAGGTCATCCGGGGTTGGTGAGGTTGCTGGCTACAAGAGATGCCGGGTTGGAGCAGGAGCAGGTTCGAGGGTCGACAGGCCGGTAGGGCTGGGGCCAAAGCAGTTGGTGTCTTCCTCTTTTTAGCAGCTGCAGGGCAGGTCTTCTTTCTTCTTGCTCTTTGTAGTTTTGAATCTGGAATCTGGGGAAGGAAGGTTCAGGGTGCCCCTAAATACTAGATTTAGGGGCGTTACAGGTAGGTGAAGGGCAGGGACCAATGGGTCCCTGTCCTGGGGTGGGTACACCCCCTATCCTGCCCCTCTCCTGTGGGAGGGGGGCAGTAGCCTAGTCCCAATAGGGTAGGGCTCCCCATCTTCAAGATGGCGAGAGCCCGGAGATGTGCTTCACCTCGCCTCCCCCACCTGAGGGGTGGGGTTGGCAGGCTGGCACATCCCCTGTCCTTATTTGGGGTTTCCGGCCAAAGCTTCCCACCAGAGTGGGGGGTTGCAGGGGCCTGGGGAAGCTCACAGAGGCGGCATGCCTTTGAAGCTTCCCCCTGCCCATCCTGGGGGAGGAGATTTAGCAGCTCGTCCAGGATGTGCATTGTTGCAGGCCCAGGAGAGCAGGGGCTCTCCTACCCAGGGGTCAAGCAACATGTCTGCTGGGTGGCAGCCTAGGCAGCCTCAGAGCAGACATGGATTGTAGGTTAGGTTTAAGGGGGCACCTCTAAGATGCCCTCTGGGGTGCTGTGTACATTAAATCCCACACTGGCATCAGTGTGGGTTTAATGTGCTGAGAAGTTTGATACCAAACTTCTCAGTCTTTAGTGTTGCCATTATGGTGCTGTGGAGCTCGTGTTTGACGAGCTCTCAGCACCAAGTGCTCTTAAATGGCAGCACTGCACTTACAGTGCTCAGGAATGGACCTGGGCACTGTAGGGGCACAGGGCTCTTGCTCCTGTGCCCACACCATTGGCATAAGGCACCCAGCTAGAGGGGTGACTGATGTATGCCATGGCAGTGTAGGTGATGGGCATGGAACACAGGGATATGTGTCATGCCGACTTTGTTTTTGTCTTGCACCCAAACACTCAGCCTGCAAAGGCAGTGTGTGTGTGTAAGGGTACAGGGCCTCTAAGGGTGGCACAAGGAGTGCTGCAGCCCTTAGAGGCCTTCCCTGGTCACAAGGCCCTGGGTACCTAGGGTACCATTTACCAGGAGCTGACATGTGGCCAGGGTTTGCCAATTTGGGTTTGGTTTGTTTAGGGAACATAGGCCCTGGGCACCTGATTGGCAGGAGTCCAGGGCACACTCAGTCAAAGTACATTCAGCAATTCAGCAAAAAGTGGGGGCATACCATGCAAGAAAGAGGGCACTTTCTCACAGTGGTAGGTCTTCTTGCTTCTCTGAGTACAGCCATTGTGCTCTTTGGGAGGTTGAGGTGAGTAAATTCTATGCCCTCAGGAGCTATGCTGCCAGGCTTAGGCTCTCTGGTTCTGGGTGTAGAACCTTTCCGTTTTGCATTGTTAAGAGGTCCTTTCTGTTGGGTAATTTGTGCATTGCCCCTTGAGTCATCTCCATTATCTGTGAGAACCAGGTTTGTCTGGGCCACTGAGGTGCTATGAGTATTAATGTCATGTGGCTGATCCTGCACTTGTTGAGTACCCTGTGTAGCACTGGTATCGGGGGAAAAGCTTAAGCAAATGTCCCTGACCAGTCTTTCCATAGCGTATTCCCTAGGGATTGTCTGCACGGTTGCCTGGATGCGATGTTTTGGCATTTTGCATTTTGGGGTGTTGCAAAAAGGTCGATTTGTGGAGTTCCCCATTTCTTGAATATCTTCAGGATTTCTGATTGATTCATTTCTCATTTGTGGGATGCTGATGCTTGCCTGCTCAGCCTGTCTGCTTCTATATTGTCCTTACCTGGAAGATGTATTGCTAGTAAGTCTATTTTACTTGGGATTGCCCATCTCCATAGTTCTTGGGCTAAGGTTGATAGTGTTGGGGGCAGAGCTACCCACGTCTGGAAATGGCCGCTATGTGAGCGAGCTCCTCCGGTCGTGTTTCTATCCTGCATGTATCCTGCACGCACAATGCAACTATCGCCATAAAACTACCATATCCTGCCTCCGGCGAGTGGAGGGACTGGCCATACCAAAAATCGCCGCTGCAGACAGTGCCGAACACCCGCCACACTGCCGAAGAATCTGAGGTCCGGTGAGTGAGACGCGCGACTACTGCGAGGCGGGCCCTCCCTGACAAGGACAAGCTACTGCAGTGAGACCGGGGGGACTGCCCTCTAGTTCTTCACCCTCCAGTTCTTCGCCCTCGGACCTCCGGCACCCGTGCAGACACCGCTGACCACCGCTGAAGGTGGGGAAGGGGCGATGCAGAGGCTGGGAACAACGGCGACGACGGGCGCGCTCTGATCCAGCGCCGCACTGTGGACCCCCGCATGTTGCCACGAGGCTGTAACGGCTGGATACCCCCCACACTGCAAAGTAACTCCGCTCTTCATGGTGCGGGCAGTCAAGGGAAACTGTGTGACGCAGCTGCAGTCCTTGCTGATATTGCAGCACCGGCGCTCATTACTACAATCTGCCAGGCCCTAAGAGACATACAGCTGGGCGTATATATATACACTGGGCACAAGTTTACTACTACCCCCGCCCCCCCGCTGCCCCATTCACCCGACTGTCTGGGATACTGGTGCATGCAGGCCTCCACGTGTTGGTTTGATCTAAGGAATACTGCTACCAATCCTACGAATTAGTGGACAGGATTTCAACAACCGGGACAGTTATTTATTAAACTGTGCTAGACACGCACGGTGAGTGACCTACTGTATCTACCGACAGAGGCCAGAGCGCAGACTGCACCTGGTGCATATGCACCACGTGTGTGACGGCACAACTCATAA
Organism: Triturus cristatus; assembly: GCF_964204655.1. Classification (NCBI taxonomy): domain Eukaryota; kingdom Metazoa; phylum Chordata; class Amphibia; order Caudata; family Salamandridae; genus Triturus; species Triturus cristatus. The sequence continues at coordinate 39,549,550 of NC_140580.1, forward strand.
CGGCGTGGAACTGCAGTCTTACGTTCTCACAGCCTAAATTGTACGCACTGGTCTCCTGGCCCAAGATGTACTGGGAGTCTTGAGACCTGGCGCTTTGCTATGCCTAAGTCGATTAGTGTGAAACCCTGAGTGTGGCTGAATCGCACGACTGAACTATAGTCCTACAGGCTAGGAAGACACAGCCCACCATTTACTTCCTTGCGCACTGAGAGTTATAAGGCGAGCACTGAACATGGGTAAACCGGACAAAAATCAACCCAAACTGCACATTGAACAGTCCAAAAAAACGACAGAGTTCAGCAGATGATGCCTCGGGGGCCAGACACAGACACTGCCAGGAACCGCGGGCACAGCAGTGGATTTTCAAGCTATGTTCCTGACGATCCAATCGACACTGTCAAATATTGATGGTAAATAGACTCCTTAACATAACGTGTTGATAGAATGTCTGAACGGTTGGATAGGCATATCGAAAAAATTTATATGGTGGAGCGCCGCATATCAGACGTGGAGGACGCTCAACACCAACTGGAAACGAAACAACAATGGATAAAACCCTAGCAGCGGTACTGGCAAAGACCGAAGATTTGGAGGCGAGGTCACGCCGCAACAATCTGCGCGTCATGGGTATTGCGGAGACAGCCAACACAGGAAACATGGAACGATATATTGAAACTCTGCTGACCACACTAATGGGCAGAGAAACCTTCTCGGAAGTCTTCATTGTGGAGAGAGCACACAGATCGCTGGCACCGCCTCCGCCGCCGGGGGCAAGACCGCGCCACATTATAGTCAAACTACACGGACCGCGTTGCGGCGCTCCGTAAGGGTCGGGAACTGGGTACTCTCACTCATGATGAAATGGCTGTCTCTATCTACCCGGATTTCACTGGCCAGGTCCAAGAAGCCCGGAAAAAATTCCTGGACGTAAAGAAGAAACTGCGAGACATGAACATTCCTTATGCAATGGTATACCCGGCACGTCTGAGGATCACAGATGAAAGTAATAGAGTCTACAACACACCCACTGAAGTACTTAAATACTTGAAAACGAAACCGTCCCCTAGAGGCGCACAAGATGAACTGGGGACTATTTCAGATGTTGAGTAATGCTGTCTGCAAGAATTAAGTTTACCTGGGACTCTTCTGAAGTGGAGGCCACAGATGGCGCTCCGTACTGGTGCACCATGGACTCAGACAAGTGACAGTTGTATTTAATTATCGGTGCACTAGCTGGCTTAAATATTGTATAACGCTGATACTACTTAACATGTAACTACCTGGGATATGTATACCATTATTTCCTATGGACTGTATTAGCCTGTTTTTTCCAAGTTGTTGTCATTGAGTGTGTTCACTATACCACTTGCTGAGCGTAACATGACCCCCCGTGGATATTATTCTTCGGGGTATTAGGCTGGCCACTCCCACCACTGTTGTGTACACCACAACCTTGTTTTCTTGTTTAGTAAGCAATGTTTGAGGGGAAGGGATATGCTTATCAGATTAGGGGCCTTGTCTTTGCCGTAATTGGGATGGCGAAGTGGGTGAGGGGAGGGAGAAAAAACGGAAAAATTGGTCAGCACGGAGAGAATTGTCTTTATGTTATGCAGGTCTAGACGCAGTTATCCTATTTCTATAATTATCGCAGGCAGCAGTGGATAGCGGGCCATTAACCACGAGGAAGATCACATTTATGATATGGAATGTTAGGGGCCTACACAATCCACAGAAAATACATAAGATCTTTGCTTATTTAGATCGTCACAAAGTAGATATTGCTAGTCTGCAAGAGACATCTTACTAACGTAACAGAAGGTCGGGTGGGGGCTAGATGTACCGCTTACAGGTTTGCGTCATCCTACTCCACTTATGCTAGAGGAGTCCGTTACTCATTAAGAAAAATGTCCCCTTTAATCTGCTCCACTCAATACACGATGATCAAGGGAGATATGTGATTGTGCAAGATAATTTTGGAGGAACTGTCAAGACCATAGTAAATGTATATGGACCAAACGTAGAAGATCCCTCTTTTTTCACTGACATATGGGCCAAATTACACTCATTCCCACCCTCTGCGATATTATGGGGTGGAGATTTTAATACTTGCATAGACCCCGTTATGGACAAGTCCACTTGTAATGATCGATATGGAAAACACTCCACCAAGGTACTTAAGGAAGGTATGGACGACCACACTATGTACGATTTATGGAGGTTGCGCCACCCCATCTACCACACAACACCTGGTCACAAATTGATTTCTGGTTAGCCACGGCTGATATAAACGCCTGTACGACCGCCATCACGCACTTGCCCAAAACTCTTTCTGATCACGCTCTGGTTAGCTTAGAATTGGCCATCCCCACCCACACTCCACGTCAATTTACATGGCGCCTAAATCCTAGCGCACTACAAGATCAAGTATATAGAGTAGAGCTACGGCAGGCTATTACGAAATACTTTACACACAACGTTGATTCAGTGAGTAGTGCTTAAGTATTTTGGGAGGCTTTTAAGGTAACCATTAGGGGCTTCTGTATAGGTAAACATGCCGGTATACTCAAGGACATTCAAACACAGTTGTCCAAAATTGAAGCAGACATTACGAAACTGGAGAACGCATACATGTCCACACCGATTCCTAAACTATTAGCTGAAATTCGTAGTCAAATGGATAAATATCACGAGTTTGCAGATGACGAAATTAAATACCTTTCCCGTAAAACACAGCCAGAGCATATGGAGAAGGTGGTAGGCCAGGTAGAACACTTTCCAGTAGATTGCGGCCCACACACATTGCATCGTACATAACTCAAATTGTAGATAGCCATAATACATTTCAATATGACACCCCCTCTATCATACATTGTTTCGAGGACCACTATACTCATTTATACACTGCCGGGCCGGCGGTATCCCCAACTGAGATAAATAAATACTTGGATGATATTGCCCTGGCGGGGCTATCTGACGCGCATCAGGAATATTTTAGTCACCACATAACGGAAGATGAGATGAGGGAAGCTATAAATTTGCTACCAAATGAAGCACCAGGTAGAGATGGCTTACCGGGAGAGTTCTATTAAGAATATAAAGATGTGTTATATCCTCACCTAGCAGCTATGTATGAGGAAGCTTATGAAGAGGGCATACTACCCCCTCGCTACATGAGGCACCCTTGATCACGCTTCTCAAACCTGACAAAGATCCGACCCGATACGACTCCTACCGCCCTCTATTGTTAATCAACACAGATGCCAAAATACTGGCAAAAATCATTGCCCTCCGACTCCAACCGTTGATGAACAACCTGATACTCCCGGATCAGGCTGGATTCATTCCGCCACGCTCCACTACACAAAATATACGGACTATAATTGCAATGTTCCATCACTTACACCCAGACCTACCGGCCTCTGCGACTCTATTAGACGCCGCTAAGGCATTTGATTCTGTGGAATGGCCTTACATGTTTCAAGTCATGAGACGAATGGGATTCTCAGAACCATTTTTGAAATGGGTAGCTCTACTATATACACAACCTCGCGCCAGAATACGTATAAACGGTAACACCTCTGCTCCTTTTAACATATGCCGGGGCATGCGACAGGGGTGCCGGTTGTTCCCGCTCTTAATTACCCTCGCGCTAGAACCCCTTGCGTGTAAGATTCGTCAAAAGCATGTCGATACAGCTTTACAGTTTAATCTACAGACCATAACAATCTCTTTTTATGCAGATGATATGGTCCTCTACACCAGAAACCCAGATGTAAATCTCAACAAACTCATCCGAGAATATATCGGATTTGAATATTTCTCCGCCCTTATTATAAATTGGGACAAATCAATGGTGATCCCGCTTAGCCCGGGGACAACCCAACCAACGACTGATTATCCGTTACAATGGTACACGGAACCAGTGAAATACTTGGGGGTCTGGATACACCGAGACCCAGACTTGGTTCTGAGAGAGAATTATGGGAAAGCGATAACTAAACTAGAGGACCTGATTAACAGATCGATTCACCTCACACTATCACTCGCTGATAGAATAGCTATACAAACAAGCATTAAAAATGCAATAGGTCTCGCCTTTCATTAAGTTAAAGCCCTTTGTTTTGCTATACAAAAGCATTAGCAAAGCAAATGGCTTTAACTTAATCCAAGGCGAGACCTATTGCATTTTCAATGCTTGTTTTTATATTCCGAAAGAGGCATATGTGATTTAAGCCCTAAGTATTGGGGTGTCTTCTTTAGATTCATCACCTGAACAAGAGCACTGGTAGGAGCTAACAAATCTAAAGGTCTTCATTGTACCACATAGCTTGTGAGTAGAGGCAGTTAACCCGTTAACGGGTGAGTTGTTCAAGTGTACATACTCTCACCTTGAGACATCCAGCAACGCAGGTCCCCATCAGTAAGAACACATGAGGGGAGACTGGGCCATTTTACGTGTGACCCTTTACCCGGAACAGTAGCCCCGAGCTCCCTCCAATTTACAATGTTTGTGGTGGCTTTGGGACTTGCCAAGAACTCCCGGATCATTGGGAATCAGCCGCACTGCTTGCCCTTGGTCATATTGTGCCGCCCTTGTATCTTTTATGCTTCTCACTAACTTGCACCGGGGTCGGGGGAGCAGAAAGATGCATTTGCAGATTTGCCCGATTTACATCTCCTCTGAAATGATCTTGCAGCTTCTAAGTGCCTTATATTTCAGTGGCTGCATGAAATAATGCCCACTGGCATTTGGAGGTGAAGGGATTTGCCCAGGATCTCAACATTTTATCAGAGGAGAAGTTAAGATTAAAACTCTTATGGTCAGCAATTTAAACCGCAAGGCCGAAGAGAATGCAATTGTAAGACTAACCGAAAACAAAGCAAACGTCGTGAGGTGGAAATGGATGAACAAAAGCCGAGAACACACATACAATGTACCCAGTACGATAGTCACCGAAGCACCTAAAATACAGCAGAATAGGATCATTCTTTGAACGGTCATCTGCCGCAGATCTTTCGTGTGTGAGACAGGTTCTGGTGCTAGGTGCCCTGGTCTTCCTCCTCACGGGTGGATGGACAGAAGGGTGGATAGATGAGTGAAGGAGTGATAGGGTGGATGGATGAGTGAGAAAGGATAGATGGATGAGTCAAAGGAACGATGAGTGATATGCTCAATGGATGAGTAGATGGATGGGTGGATGGAAGGATGGATGGCTAAATAAAAGGGGGATGGAGAGAGAAAGGGAAGATGAATGGATGACTGAAAGGGTGAATGGGTTGAAGGATGAGTGACCGGGTAGATGAAGGAGTAAGTGGAAGGATGGCTGGATGGGTGAAAGGGTAGATGGCTGGATGGATGAGTGAATGGATGATGAGTAGAAGAGTAGATGAATGAGTGTACAGATGGATAAGGTGAAAGGATGAATGGCGGGATGGATAAGTGAGTGAAAGGGTGGATGGAGGGCTTGATGAGTGGATTGATGGATGGATGGATGGATGGATGGATGGATGGATGGATGGATACGTTTTCAAATGGTTGAATATTGATATGGATGGGCACACAGATGAAAGCTACCAGTGATTCAATATAATTCAAGCATTCTCTCCCTCTCAGAGAGCCAGCCTAGGCCATGTGCCAGGAAGTGGGCACCGTAGCTCGCTGTGCTATGAGAACTCAAGCTCTCTTCACTGGTGAGGTCCAAGAAAGTCAAAACACGCCCAGGGTTCTTGTTCCCCCTATGAAGACAGAGGTTCGGGCCAGGCTGCTCCTCTCGGAGGCAGGCCATGATGGTTCATTAGTATGCGGTCGGTCCTTTACTACAGTGCCGGCCACAACAGGCGTACGTGCACAGATTAGTTTCCATTTTTATATTTTTCACTTTCCTGAGCTAACAAAATTCTGATCTCTAAGAGCAGGCTGATTGACAGTATTAAGAAGTTTATATTTTAAAAACCTGGAAGCCCTGGAGCAGCCCGAGGCGGATCGGTTTGTGACGCTGTCCAGCTGAGTCTCATACGATTGTACCCATCTGGAAATAGATTTTTTTCTCTGGAAATCTGCTTTCCGTTTCACTGTGTAATGTTGAAAATCTTTTCTATTCTGAAGCCTGTTCCACGGTTGAAAAGAAAGATTCCCTGAAGACTGACAAGTCCACTCTGAGTATGTTTCACCCCTTTTAACAAAGAATCCACGACACCCCCCCCCCCCACAACTCCACTCCAGCAGAAGAAGGGAGGGCGGAGAACAGCATGAGGAGGGAGAGACGGGATTAGAAAAAGAGATAGCGGGCGAGAGAGCAGGAGGGAAGTGGATAAGCAGGGAGAGGCAAAGACATTCAGAGAGGGAGAAGAAATGAGCAGAGGAGAGACAGCAGGTATGGGGCAGGTGGAGAGCAGAAAAAGTAATACGGAAAGGGGTGTGCAAAGCAGTAGTGAAAAGGACTGGCGTAAATCTCGGCTACCCCGACATTACTAATCCGAGCAGATTGTGGGAGATAGATCCCGAAATAACCGGTAAACTCCTCAGCCGCTTGCTAAATCCTATACTTTTCCTCATCAAAAGTAATTCACTCAAGGTCTCATAAGTGAGAAAGATGCAACCATAGCACAGTAAAGAAAAAGAAAGAATTCCATGTGGGATACCGCATGCGTGTCTGTCGTAAGGAGGCCATGGTCCCTGCCGCCCAGTTCTCTGCTGCCCATGTCCCTTAACAACTTGAGCCCGAGCACGGAGCTGTAAACATTATTCTGGCGGGCCGCTGTGAAGTCGTGGCATTTCTTTTGTTTAAAGTAAATAAATGGAGCACAGTGTCCCTCAAGCGGGCACCACGCTCCGAAACAAAGCAATTTAAAAATAAATAAATAAACGGAGCGCGGTGTCCCTGAAGCGGGCACCGCGCTCCGAATTAAAGTAATAAAGTGCGGCAAGCAAATAATAAACCTACTGTGTCATGCCGTGGGTAAAAGATCCAATTCCGCTGGGCATGACTAAAAGGAGACAGGGGGGCAACAAGCAGCGATTGGCATGCCTTAGGTGCAATCATTGCACTGCCTTTCGCATAATTTGTGACGCCAAAAGACACGCACAAATGAGAATTGAAGGCAGAGCTGGGACGAGGCTTCTTGGAATCGTATTGATTCCAAGAAGCCTCGTAAGACGAGAGCAGCGCATGCGCTGCTTAGGTCATGAGACCTAAAAATGGTGGCGTTACCGAGGTTTCTTTATTTATTTATGAATATACCTATATGGATTCCGCAGGTGCTCTTTGCCAAACTCCGTACAGCCTTGCTCAGACTAACATGGGCGGGAAAGCATGCACGTGTAGGCTGGAAAGAACTCACTAAGCCATACATGCGGGGATGTTTTGGGGCTCCGGACCTTCAACTCAACTACTACTGCGCACAGGCGCACTATGCCCACTATTGGCTACTCACATGGACATATACCACATATAGCGGTGGAACATGAAAGCATGTTTCCTACCCCGCTTATTACACTTCTCATCACCACGATGACACATTCCGCCCACAGGGATATACCCGGCGAGTTGCAGCTCCAAAGCATGGCATATGCTAACTAAAATGCTACGCTTACTAAATGAGATGGGATTTCGTAAAATGGGGGATGCTTTTCCACAAGGGACATTTGTATCACAAAATGATATCATTGTGCACACATCATACCCCACTGAAAACCTTTGCATACATGAGACTGCGCGCAGCACTTAACAGCTTTATATCCTACATTCCCAGATGAACCGCTACAGATCCTGCTGATGTCCCCGATGCAGAAGGGCCCAGTTACGAAACTGTATAATACGGCCCAACGGGAACAATTCAATGCTCAGGATAGAACCAAAACAAGGTGGGAAGACACATTAGGTGTAAGTATCACTACTGAGCAATGGGACTACAGCTGCACACAACTGCAAATGCTGACTTCCAACTGCAATCTGAAAATAATACACTTCAAGTTTCTCCATCAAGTGTATTACACACCTGCACAACTCCATAAATATGGTCTAAGGGAAGATGACAAATGCCGCAGATGCGGAGCTTCAACAGCGGATTTCTTGCATGTGGCCTGGTCGTGCCCGCGACTTCATTCCTACTTGGCAGTGGTAACCACTACACTCACTACCATGTTGGCAGACCTGATACCTAATACACCCCAAACATGTCTACTAGGCATGTACAGGATCAAATTAGCTTGTAGACGTAAATTACTCCCAAAAGCACTTCAACTAGCAAAGAGGCGTTTAGCAATGAAATGGGGTAGTAAGGCTACGCCAAAATGCAAACACTGGATTGCAGATCTGACATACTGTAAAACACAGTTTGGAAACATATGCAGAGGAGCTACCACAAACTTCTCATCCAAGGAATTTCTGGGAACCACTAGTACAATTTCTAGAATCCATGCACACTGAGGTTTGATTATGGTCCGGAAATGGGTATGAAATTGCAAAGCACAAGATCCTCTTCTATACCCCAGTATACTGGGTGACGGCTCTCTTAAGTAGACCCTCCTTTTCTGTGTATCAAGTGAATCTGTAATATTTTGTATATTGTAAAGTATAATGTACTGCTATGACATTGTCATTGCACAGACATGTAATATGAATGATAATATGCATAACTGTGACATCTGTTGTAATGGTCACTGTTGGAGTTGGTTGTGTGATAAGTCTCCCCTGTGCTATGTTCTTTCTGTTCCACCACGCCATCTCTTGATGAAGTGTTTGCGCGACAACCACTAGATCCTCCTAACTCCCTGTTGCCTGTGACCATTGCTGTTGAATCCATTCCTGGAATGGTCTCATGGGTAGCCCAATGTTTGGGACTAGATGAATGCCTGTCGCCATCATCCCTAGTAGTTTGCCCACTGTCCTCACTGTCAGAGCTTGCCCCTTGTGGTATAGATGTGTCTCCTTCAGTATCGCTAATGTTCTTTGTTCTTGGAAATACCTTTCCTAGTATTGTATTGATTTCTGCCCCAAAGAATATCTTCACTTGTTCTGGTTCTATTGATGATTTTTCCCAGTGTATTGAGAAACCGAGTTGGACCAATGTGTCTATGACTTTCTATATGTGTTTTTTGCAAAGACTGTATGAGATTGCTCTTACTAGCCAGTCATCTAGGTATGGATATACATGAATCCCTTGCCTTCTTAGGTGGGCCGCTACTGCTGCTAGGCATTTTGTGAAGACTCTTGGTGCTGATTTTAGTCCGAAAGCTAGCACTGTGAATTGGTAGTGTGTTTTGTTGATCACAAATCTCAGAAGGCCTTTGTGTCTGCTGTTCATGGGGATGTGCAAGTAAGCGTCCTTCAAGTCTATAGTTGCCATGTAGTCCCCTTCCTGTATCTGAGGTATTACTCCTTGTAAGGTTGTCATTTTGAATCTTTGTGCTTTTATGAATTTTTTTAGGAACCTTAAGTCTAGTATCGGTCGTAGTGTTCCATCCACCTTTGGTATGAGGAAATACGTGGAATACTCGCCCTTGTTCCTTTCCTTGTAAGGTACCTTTCTCTATGGCATTTTTGTTCAGAAGCTCTTGTGCTTCTTCGAGCAAATGAGATCGTTCTTTTGTTGAATGAACCTTGTTGTTTGGTCTTTTGCTCGGAAGATGTTTGGCAAGTTCTATGCAGTATTCGTATTTGATTATGTTTATTATCCATTTGTCGGATGTAATCTTCTTCCACTCCTGGAAGAAGTTTCTTATCCTGCCTTCCACTGGTGTTATATGTTGGAGGAATTGTTTTTTCTTTGGGACATGTTCTTTTGTTATGCTTGTCTGTTGTTGCACTCTCTGCGATTTTGTTTGAGTGTGCATAAGCCTTGCAGTGAAGTCACTTGCAGGTGGGCTGCTGTCCCCCTCTTTGCGCTTGGTCTCTTCCTCGAGGGCGCCCTCGAAAGAATTGTCTTCCGTGTTGGTATTTCCAACTCTGTTGTTGTTGGCCCTGTTGCTGGCCCTGGCTTCCTCCTTGGTAACCTTGCTGAAAAGCTTGGTGTGAGGTTACCAGCTGGTGGTTACCTCTGCCTGCTGGTCTCCGTGATCGGGGGAACAACCTTTACAACGCAACTTTTACAACGCAGTACCATTACAACGCATTTTTACAACGCATAATCCATTACAACGCATGACATTATAACGCATGACACTACAACGCATTTTTAAAAACTACCTTTACAACGCATTCCATTACAACGCATACTACCATTACAACGCATACCATTACAACGCATAATATTACACTATACTATCCAACACTTACCCTACTGATGCACCCCCTGGAGTTAGAATAGTAATTTTTACCCCTATACTATCCAACACTTACCCTACTGATGCACCCCCTGGAGTTAGAATAGTAATTTTTACCCCTATACTATCCAACACTTACCCTACTGATGCACCCCCTGGAGTTAGAATAGTAATTTTTACCCCTATACTATCCAACACTTACCCTACTGATGCACCCCCTGGAGTTAGAATAGTAATTTTTACCCCTACACTATCCAACACTTACCCTACTGTTGCACCCCCTGGAGTTAGAATAGTAATTTTTACCCCTATACTATCCAACACTTACCCTACTGTTGCACCCCTTGGAGTTAGAATAGTAATTTTTACCCCTACACTATCCAACACTTACCCTACTGTTGCACCCCCTGGAGTTAGAATAGTAATTTTTACCCCTATACTATCTAATACTTACCTTAAATGTAATTTAATATTATGCGTTGTAATGGTATGCGTTGTAAAGGTAGTATGCGTTGTAATGGTAATGCGTTGTAAAGGTATTTTTTAAAAATGCGTTGTAGTGTCCTGCGTTGTAATGTCATGCGTTGTAATGGATTATGCGTTGTAAAAAATGCGTTGTAAGTGCATGCGTTGTAAAAGTGTGCGTTGTAACGTCATACATCCCCGTGATCGTGTTCCCCCTACGCATGCCTCTGAATTGTAGTGCCCACATGGACCTTGCAGTCTCATTCTCCTTTTTTAATTGATTTAATTTCTCGTCCACAGCTGTTCCGAATAGTTGTTCACCATTGAACGGGGTGTTTAATATGTTATTTTGTACGTCTGGTTCGAAACCTGAAATTCTTGGCGAGGCGTGCCTTCTTTCAGTGAATCCAATCCTCATCTGTTTGCTAGATGTTTCTGCTGCATCTAGGGCTGATTTTAAACATGTGTTCGCCATGTTCTTCCCTTCTTCCACTAAGTGGCTTGCCCTTCTTTGGTATTGTTCTGGCAGCTGTTTTGGTCGATAGCGGGGACGGAGAGGAACATGGCGGAGGGCTGACGCCGTCCGCGGGGAGCTCTAATCTGACCGGTGATCTCCCGAGTGAAATGCGGACGACTATGAAATTTTAATTGGCGAGTGGGTGCGGGTGATCTCCCTTACCGTATGATTCATTTTCTTTAAATCTTCAGCATTTTTTCTTTTTCCTTTTTCTCTCGTGTGTCTCTGCGCACTCGACGGACCTGACCCATTCCTGCTCTGCGAGCAACGGCGGACCCCGCCTCCACCGCCTGACAGCCTTCCAGCCTCACTACCGGAACCAAACATTTGGGCGCTAGGACCTCTGGAGGCACTGGAAGTGTGCAACTCCGATGGTGTCTCTGGAAAACGCCGAGCCCCTTGTAAAAGCGGTGAGACCGAGCTGCAATTACAAACTATCACAAACACAAGCACAAACATACCAGCGAGCATTAATACATACAAAGGAGCCTGAACTGAAGCACGAGAATTGGCTTTTTGGGCGTGCAAAGTTCTGGCATGGTGTTAGGCTGGTATTAGCGAGAATTGGGTCCCGAAGGTTTTCTGGTGCATATTCTTTAAGGACTACTAAGATTGAAGGGGACGGTTATTGCGATAGCGGTCAACAGCTAGGTGAACTGACTATTGAACTATCTATTGACCCTGTATACGTGAAGCCAGTTCCTTCCTTCTGGCAGCCGGACATGCGGGGGGGGGGAGGGAAGGGAAGGGAATGAGTTCGAACATCTCTCAATTTTCCAGCCCTTTACTTACAGTTCACCCCGAGTTGCCAGGGGGGTCCTTTCTTTTATCAGAGAGCAGTAGTAAGGAATTAGGAATCAAACCCCCAGCTTCTAGAGCCCCAGCTGCCCTTAGAACAGGGGGCGCCAGAAACAGGTATCAGCTTAGGTCGAACTTAGAGCTCCATAAGGTGGGGCTCCAGGTGGCAGGCAACTGCCCTGAAATAGAGATAGGGTTAGGGACTGCCGCTCCCTCGTCTAAAGGGCAGAAGAAGGAAAGGAAGGGGAAAAGCTTAAAAGGAGGGGTAGGCGAGCAGAAACAGAGGCTTCCCAAGAATCTGCCCCTTCGAGGTAAACCGACCCCATCCCTGAAGTCCTATTTTAAAATTTTGGAGCAGGCCATGGATTCTAAGGGAGGTAGTACATCTCCTCTATCTTCTCTACCTAAGTCTGCATCAAGGCCATCATTAAAGAAAGTTCCGAATGCGACACAACTCCCGGACCAACCATCAAGGGGCCCAACTCCTATTGTACAACCCACCGCAGGTACTATTACGACGCAAGGGGGTTTGCCTCTAACCAACAGATATTCTATCTTGGATTGCGACTCAGGAACACAAGAGGTTCCACCAGTAGACGGGGAAGCCCCGCAGTCGACTATGGATACCCCTGCCGGACCCAGGCTCTCTCAATTAGAGTCCTTATTATTAAACATGAGGGAGGATTTGTTATCGAAATTCGCAATCTCTGAGGCAAATCAGAAAAGCATTCACGATCAATGTGCGAATTTGGAGGCTAAATTAGACGAAGTGTCTAAGCGTACTGGTGTGTTGGAAGAAGATGTGTCTCTGCTTACGGGTGCCTCTCAGCGACATGAGAGAGATCTAGAGGCTCTCAGACTGCAAAACAAAAATCTCCAAATGGACATTGAGAGACTCGAGATACATTCGAGAAGGAATAATCTCAAATTTTTAAAGATTCCTGAGGGAGCCGAGAAAGGGGATGTTAAAGCATTTATTTGTAACCTGCTTAGAGATGGTGTACTAAAAGACAGGCCTGACATAGATCTTGAGGCCGAAATTCAAAGAGCTCATAGAGACCCCTATAGGCTGCATAAGGAGAGGAAGGCACCTAGGAAAATCTTGGTGAACTTCCTCACCTATACGGTAAAGGAGCTAGTACTGAGTAGAGCACTAGCTTATACAACCCCCAGATAGACTCTATCAGATATTTGATTAGGTCAGATGTAGGAAAAGCCACAGCACAAAGGCAGTGGGAGCTGGGAAACAGAATGCCCGATCTGAGGAGCCTGGGCATGAAATTCCCTGCATTCCTAAAAGTTGTTTGGAAGAACAAGACCCATAACTTTCTATCTCCACATGAAGTTGACTCCTTCATAACTTTAATAAGAGAGAGTCCTTCACAGAATTTTCTAACTGAATTTAGTTGTTTCACTGTATGGGAGGGGACGAGAAAGGAGAAGAGGAGAGAGGAGGAAGAAGGGGAAAAGGGGGAGAAGAAGAAGAGGGAAAATAGTAAAAAAAAAAAAAAAAAAGAGAAGTAAATAAAACAGAAAAAGAAGGGGAAGAAAAGGTGGAGAAAATAAAAAAAAAAAAAAGAAGGGAAGAGGAGGAAAAAAAAAAAAAAAAAAAAGATAAGGGTTCACCCGGCTCATATACAGGAGTCTGTTTTTTTTAAAAAACAAATTTTTCTTAGCAACTGACGGGAAGGATCCAGGTCAGATCACGGGAGCCCCCACAGGCGACAAGTTCGCCAGAGTAGGTATAGGAGGGGTTCCTCAGGGGGGGTGGGTGGTTTGCTGGGTGGTTGGGGCAAAAGGGGTAAAAAAAAAAAATTCCCATATACACATCAATAAATACACCGGATATGGAAGGGAGCAGGGCCTGTGGTGGTAGATGGAAAGGTTAATATGAATAACAAAATTAAGTTTGTCAGTTGGAATGTGAATGGCCTTAGAGATAAGAGGAAACTTACAAGGGTTAAGGGATATTTATTTAGGACAGGGGCTCAGGTTTGTTTATTGGAAGAGACCCACTTAGAGAAAAAAGAGTGTGAGACCAAGCTGGGGAAGGCTAGATGGATACAGGAAGTCCTATGTTCTGACCAGAATGGTAGCACTAGAGGGGTAGCAATATTGATTAGAGCTAACGCAGGAATTAAGGTGGTGAAATATGATACTGATCGATCAGGAAGGTGGTTGGTGGCGTCTCTACAATGCCAGAGTATCCCTTTTGTATGTGCTGTATATTACGGCCCCAATCAAGATCTTCCAGGGGCACTCCTGAAGCTTAGAACAATTCTTTTAGATCACACAGGGCCAGTAATCTTAGGGGGTGATTTTAATTTGATTTTAGATGATAAGCTGGATCGAACATCGAGGGTCAAATTTACACCTCCAGTGAAATCCCGGAGAGAGCTTAAAAACTTAGTTAAGGATTATAACCTTATAGACGTCTGGAGAGTTAGAAACAGCACAAGGAGGGATTTTTCTTTTTATAGCCGCAGGCATGGCCACCATTCCAGAATAGATTTTTTCCTTATTGATCAGGTGCTACTTGCGGCAGTTGACACTACCGAATATACCCCTGCCATCTTGTCAGACCACTCGACAGTGGAGTTAATCATTACTTTCAAAGTAAAAGAAATACAAAGGAGATGGACCCTAGATAGATCTATGTTACTAGAGGATGAGACAAAAATGGATCTGATAACTTTGACAGAGGATTTCTTTAACAATAATATAGGCTCAGCCAACCAACAAGTGGTTTGGGAAACATATAAAGCTTTTCTGCGGGGTATGCTGACCTCCATATCAATTGTTAGGAATAGGAAGAATAAGGAGAAAAAGGAAGAAGAGCTTCATAAAATCAAAGTGAAAGAATTGGAACTCCAAGCAGCCTCTGCCAATCATTCTAGTATAAAACCTCTCCTACAAAAGGAACTAGATGCTTTGCGAGCAGACTATCAAGCAGGCTTGGATAAAGTCCTGAAAGGTAGATGGGACGCCAGCAAACTTCAAAATTTTTCTTATGGGGAGAAATGTGGTCGCCTTCTTGCTTGGAAATCTCGGATGGACAGAAATAGAAATATGATCACAAGTCTCACCCAGGGAAGTTCGGGTATTGTCACAAGTGATGATGAGAAAATTAGGGTTGAGGCTGAATCCTTCTTCAAAACGCTGTACTCTGTTAGAATAAACCAATCTCCCTTGTCATTGGAAAGCTGGTTAAGTAAGATACAGCTCCCATGCTTAGCTGAAGAGAATAATAGTTTCCTTGCGTCGGACATAAAGGAAGGTGAGGTCAGAGCTCAGCTGATGAGAATGGCTAAGGGTAAGGCAGCTGGACCCGACGGCCTCCCAGTAGAAATTTACAGGATAATTATAGATCAAATAGTGCAAGTTCTCACAAACCTGTTTAATAAAATTTTTACGGGCGGCGAGAATGCTCCCGACTCATGGGCAGAGGCTACTGTAACGCTAATCCTGAAACCAAATATGGACCCATTAAAGATCGAATCTTACAGGCCAGTCTCGCTGTTAAACACAGACTATAAGGTTTTTGCCGGTGTGCTTGCAGCCAGACTGGCCAAAACGGTAAAGACAATTATTCATCAGGACCAAAGGGGTTTCATCCCAGACAGACAACTAAACGAACTGACATTTCAGGTTATCGCAGCAATAGATGTTGCTATCAGCAAGAAGCTCCCTTTGACCCTGGCAGCAGTGGATGCCGCCAAGGCATTTGATCAGGTAGATTGGTTATATCTATGGAGGGTCTTGGAAGCCTTTGGCTTCCCAAATAAGTTTGTAACTGCTATGAGGTCTCTTTACCGCTCCCCACGGGCAAGGATATTAATAAACGGTCTTTTAACCTCCTGGGTACCAATTGCCCGCGGAACTAGGCAGGGCTGTCCGCTGTCGCCTTTATTGTTTGATTTGTATATTGAGCCTTTTGTTTGTTTACTTAGATCTGACCCAGCATTTAAACCCTTTAAGATTTCTGACTTAGAACTAAAATTCGCATTATATGCTGATGACCTTCTTATGTTCACTTCAAACCCAGGGGTCGCCTTGCCCAAATTGATGGCTCTAGCTGACGAATTTGGGGCGGCCTCTGGTTACTCCATTAATAAAGATAAAACCGAAATCATGGAGTGGAACCAAGAGGTTAGTACGATGGGCACCAAGTCAAAAATGAGATACCTGGGGGTCCTTTTGACCCAAAAAATTGAGGATATCACCAAAATTAATATGGAAAAGGTCTCTAAGGAGGTCTGTGCTTTACTGCAAAGATGGTCATCACTCCCTCTAAACATCTTTGGGAGGGTTAACCTAATAAAAATGATTATCCTTCCTAAACTTACTTTCCTATTTAATTCTATCCCATTATCTTTTAACACTGTATCCATTAAAAAGTTGCAAGGGAAATTGGGTTCCTTTATTTGGAACTCTAAATCACCAAGGGTAGCATGGAAGAAGCTTAGGAGATCTTTAAAGGCAGGTGGTTTGGCCTTTCCTGATCTATTGGTCTATTGCCACGCTTTCCATTTCAAGAACTTTAGACCCTTGGCGGGGGAGATGGAGGCAACATCATTAGGTTTATTATTTCAAGCACTACTACGAGATATACCACAGGGCCAATCGCATTTTCTTTTTAAGTTTGGAGGCCCAAAATTTTTCAAAAAAATAAGACTAACGATCCTGGGGACAGCTATTAGAAACTGGGTCTTTGTGAGGCAGAAGCTCGATATTCCCTATTACTCAGTGCAGGCTCCAATCTGGGATTCCCCAGGAACACCGGCCTGCCTTGACGATTTACTATCTCGTCCTCTTAGGGCCGCTGGGATTGAGCGCTGGGGGGATCTCCAGGTTGGCTCACAGCATCTTAGTTGGGAGGCAGTATCTGGTCTTACTGGGGGTACTCTTATTAGGTTTAAATATCATCAGTTATCCAGATGGTGGCTATCTAAGCCCTGGAATCTCAATAACCCTAATCCAAAATTTTATTTAATATATAGGAAAAATAAGTGGAAAAAACAAATTTCATACTGGTATACAGCTATGTTAGAAGCTGAGAACATCTGCGAATCAGAGATACAAAAGCTATGGAATAATCTACTAGTATTGGAGAATGTGGATTTGGTGGATATTTGGGTTGACTCATTTACTATCTTGCAGGCTGTGGTAAAACCGGCAACATTAAAGCGGAACCATTTATATACCATGTATAGGGCATATATATCCCCAAAGAAACTTATGAAATTCGCCAATCTAGATTATCATTGCCCAAGATGCAGATTCCTGGCCGCAGATGATGTGCATATGTTGGCTGTATGTCCAGAAATAAAAAATTATTGGGATTCGGTACAGGGTTTCTTGGGGGAGGTTCTGCAGACACCAATAGTAATAACAATTAATACTATTCTTTCCGGACTAGGAGTTGCCTACAATATTGAGGATATTAACACAAGGTTAATTTTCTACGTCATACTCCTAGCCAGGCGTGAAATATGCAGAGCCTGGAAAGATCCATTACCTCCATCTTTTTCAAACTGTCTTAAACATGTTATTGTTACCAGTAAGTCAGATATGGCATGTGATCTCACAAGTTTTGATAAAAGTTGGAAGCCCTTGGTGGCATGGCAAGATAGGTAAAGGTAAAGGTAATTTGGTGTTCCTATGATTTATCTTGGGCCCTGTCGGTTCCTAAATCTCCCCAGTAACGCAGGGAGTCAGTTTTGGCGTGAAAAGGAGTGGATTGGGAAAGCAGTGGCAACTTGAGGGATTAGGCATGGCTCTGTATGAACTTGGTCGCTTAACATCAGGGCCGGATAGGATCGACCTTTTCAAATTGAGTTGCCTAAGCTCCCTTTAAGAATTCCATAATGGTATATGAGGAAACCAAAAAAAAACCACAAAAAAAAACCGTTGAACGGGGTGTTTAATATGTTATTTTGTACGTCTGGTTCGAAACCTGAAATTCTTGGCGAGGCGTGCCTTCTTTCAGTGAATCCAATCCTCATCTGTTTGCTAGATGTTTCTGCTGCATCTAGGGCTGATTTTAAACATGTGTTCGCCATGTTCTTCCCTTCTTCCACTAAGTGGCTTGCCCTTCTTTGGTATTGTTCTGGCAGATGTTTTAGTCGTTCACCTACTTCCTCCCAGTGTTGTTATGCATGCCTATTGATTAATGCATTTGAATTTGCGATGAGCCACTGAATTGCCGCACTTCGTTCCACCTTTCTTCCAATGAGATCCATTCCCTTACTTTCTTTGTCTGGTGGTGGCCCCATATTAGTGGGTACATTAGCTCTCTTCCTAGCCGTGCAAGTTATCATGGAATGAGCTGGCACCGAACCCCTGATATACCTAGGATCCTTGGAGGAATGTTTGTATTTTTTCTCACCCCTTGGTGTTACAGCCTTGCATGTAGCAGGTTCTTCAAAGGCTTCCTTACCCTGGTCCAGCAGGCTTGGTAGCATGGGACGGAATTGACTCCTTGTTTGTGTCTGCAATAATGTCTCTAGGAGAAAACAGGATTGCGGTTTTCCCTCCTCTAACTTCACTCTATAAGTGTCTGCAACCTTCTTTATCACCTGATTATACATTCCAATGTCATCTGGTGGGGAGGACCTCGAGGGGTATGAGTCTACCCCTTCTTCTGGTGATTTGGCGTCGAGATCTTGCCACTGTATGTCTTGCGGCTCCGAGGTTGCCGAACCGTGGTAGGTTTGGTCCTCCTCCTCTCCTTCGGCTTCGAAGTAGTAATCTTCTTCCTCCTCTTCCTCGACCGGTTCTGGCATTGTCGGCAGCTCTAGTTCTTCGACATCCTTTTCAGTTTTGGTTGAAATTTTCAGCGGAATTTTGAACTGTTTCATTTTCTCGTCGTAATCTTTCTTGCGTTGCAAGATACTCGCCATTTCGGCTTCGAGCCGCCTCTTTTTCAAATCCGGCGCTTGTGTTTCGGTATCGAGATTTTCTGCCTTTCTCTTGGAGCTTGTAGACGTCGAAGCTTGTTTACCCCTTTCTTTTTTAGACTTCGAAGAGTCCTTTTCATGAGTGCTCTTCGACAACTGTGTTTTCTAGAGTTTTCACCTTCTGTTACTCCTTGTCAAAGGAACCGACGGACTGTCTTTGGACGCACTTGGGTTGTCGAATGTTTCGACGCCAAGGCTCCTTTCAAGGACTTACAGTCACTCTTATGTGGGTCGACTGGCGGTTTGGGGGGGGTCGATGCTTCTCTTACCTCCTTCGGAGTTTTCTTTTCGACCTCGACGACTGGGACGTGCGTGTCTTCTTTGCCTTCAGAACCTTCGGCAATGTTGTCCTCCTCTTCGCTGGACAGGCCCAAGTCTCGAAGCGACGGAGGTGGTCCTTGACCCTGCATGTTATAATTTGCTCCTCTTTGCCTCTCTCTCACCATTAAAGTTTTCGGGGTGAACGCCGAGCATGCGTTGCAATCTTCGCTTCGGTGGTCTAGTGGCAGCCAAAGGTTACTGACCGGATGCTGATCCTTCTGTGCGTACTTGTGGTGACAATTGTTGCAGAACTTGAATGGTGTCTTGTCCATCACCGCGCACAGGGAGCCCCCTGTATGCGCATTCTCCGTAGGACGTCGAAGTTTTGGTCTTTTTCCTCTTCGCTGTGTCCTGGTTCCCTGACTCGAAGTCCGGTACGTTGATAAAGTTGTTTTCTTGTTGTTTTTCTCAATTTTTGTCTATTTTTTTCACCAAATCCTTGGAGCTCCTTCCGTATCGATCCAGACCCAACAGCGGAAAAAAAGAATCTGTAGATGGTGACCAAAGGTATGTCGACGGCCACCGGTCATGAAAAAAAAAAAAGGAAGTTCTAGAACTTGGAGTGCGCAGGGATCGATCCGAGATACCCCTTTGGCGGCTAAGTACTGAGGCCTTGACGGACCCTCCATTTGTGGCCACGCTTTTGAAGAAGCTACGTCATTACTTTGAGGAAAACTGGGGGTCGCACTTAAGCCATGTGCTTGAATGGGAGGCCATGAAGGTGGTCATTAGGGTAGTATGTATTAAAACATCCTACGGGGTTCGCCGACAATTGGAAGGGTTGTAGCCACATAGGAGGCAAATCTGGGTAGACTAGAAACAGAGATCTCCAAGCTCCTCATAGATTGACGGAATGGTGTGCGGCCAAGAAGGCCCTGCTGACGGACCTCCGCAGATTACAAAAGCACATAGACACAGCCTATTGACAAAGATTACAAAGGGAGGGAGATAGAACTGGAGTCTTGCTGGCATGACTAGTTAAACAGGAAACCCCTATCACCCCTATACTACAGCTCCACAATCGCACCGGGAAAATGGTCTATACACAAAGGGCAATTTCGGAGGCACAGGCAAATCATTTAGGGGCTGTGTATGCACATCGGCCTCCCCTCCCCCTCCCCCATAAGGAGTCAATCCTTGCCTTTCTGAACACTATCAAAATTCCCCAACTGGAGCCCGATGAGGCTGAGGCACCGAACGCCCCGATCACAAAGGAGGGAATTTATTATTGTTATATGCTGGCTTAAACAGGCCAAGCGTCCTGGCTCTGATGGGCTCCCAGCTGAGTTTTATCGACAGTTCACCCCCTTACTGGCAGATAGATTGTTAGAAGTCTGTAATGATGCGCTGGAGACAATCTCTACCACCCTCCATGTGAGAGGTGCTGGTTGCCATGATACTCAAAAACGATAGGGACCCACTCTTACCCAATTCCTATAGGCCCATCTCGCTATTAAATATTGATGTGAAAATACTCCGCGGGATTCTGGCGGAACGTCTCCTCCCGAGGATGCCCCATCTTAGCCACCCAGACCAAGCAGAGTTCATACCAAGACGGAGTACAACCCATAACCTGCGACACTTGGCATACGTCTGGCATGCTCCAGGTTTAATAAAGGATGACTATGCTATAGCAATGCTGGATATCAAACAGGCCTTCGATTCAGCAGACTGGCCTTATATGTCAAGAGAGGTTCCTCAAATGGGTGCAACTGCTCTACACAGCCCCTGCAGCCAGAATCAGGATTGGAAGATTGGTGTCTAAACCGCTTATTCCGTTGGGGCACCCGCCAGGGGTGCCCACCCTCTCCTCTGCTATTCGCGGTGGCTATGGAGCCTCTACCCTGCAGGTTGAGTTGGGACCCTGGGGATTAAGCTGGGGGCGACTAACCGGTTTCCCTATACGCGTATGACACACTGGTCTACCTCTCGCGTCCGGCGTGCTCGGTGCCTCTTCTTCTTATGGAGTTGAGGAACTTTGGTGAAATCTCGGGTCTTCATATCAACCCCGGGAAGTCCAAGTTGATTCCCACTGGCAAGCTGACCGAAGTACGAACGTCTGAACTGCCACGGGTGGAGTTGCCATGGGTGGGCGAAGGGACGCAATATCTGGGGATTCGTCTGGCAAATACAGCCTCTACCTACTTGGATCTTAATATTGTAAGGGTGGTTGAGGGACTGCAGTGGTCCATACGTTTCTGGAGAGATCTGCCATTGTCACTAATGGGGCACTTTGCAATTGCAAAAACGATTATCCTACCTCGTTGACTCTACGCAATGCAACACTCCCTTTATATGATTCCGCGACATTACTTCCAGACATTAGATGGTCTAACGGCAGACCCCCTATGGAGAAAAAAGCGCAGAAGGGCGCGTCTGACAACACTACAAAGAACATGGGCTGGCGGAGGGCTAGAAGTCCCCTATTTGTAATTTTATTACTTGGCCTCCCAGCTGCAACATGTGGTCCACTGGCTGGACAGTGAAGGTATTTAGGAGAGACATCTCTTGACGGGAAGGTATGGAGACCGTCCACTGACTGAGCTCTTGATGCTTGGGTGCGATGCCCCCCGGGAGACCCCATACATTTTGTGGCACCTAGTCACAAAGTGGGGAAACGTGGTATGCCGGGTGGTGCAACATGCCCCATATGCGCCAGACATGCCCCTGTTGGCGCTGCGCCCTTGCTTCCTTTCGCCAGTATTGCGGACTATCTTGGTGCGCCGATGGAAGGGGGGGAAGACGTCAGACATTGGGGAATCTCTACATAGACAGAAAATGTATTACGAGGAAGTAAGGGTCGCCTTCAATCGGGCCAATTTCTACAATATGAAAAGATCTCAAGTGTAGTTCGAGAGATCTGATCTATGTTCCCATGAGGAACCCCCTACCACCAATACACTGAAAGTAATGTTGCATGGCGCAGGGCAGGGGGTTGTATCCCATCTCTATAGAGCATTAAGAGATGATCTACCAGGCGAAATGCTGCTGATCCAGCCAAAATGTGATGCGCTAGTAGATGCACCCCTGACCGAGGGTGAATGGAGGAGAGTTCACGAAGGGGTACAGAAGGTTAGCACCAACGCACGGTTCAAGCTCCTCCAATATAACTTAGTTCATCAGATATACCTCACCCCACGCACTTTACATATAATATACCCATCCCGCAAAGATGAAAGCCCAAGATGTAATGCAAGTGCAGCGGATTTCCTTGACATGTTCTGGTCCTGCCCGTAATTGCTCTCTTACTGGAGGGAGGTACTTGTGCGTCTGTGGGGGGCAACAGGATGGAGAATCCCAAGGGACATTAGGCAAGTCTTGCTGGAACGATTATCTGCGCCAAAGCGCAAGAGGCTAAGTAGATTTGAATTGCGCGTTTCTGTTGTTTCATATCGCTCTGTCAGAGACCACCGACGCTGCCGATTCTTTACTGTTCAATGACTGACATTTCCAACAATTTGCTATTTTGTCTTTTTTTTTTACCTCTATGAACAGTTTAATATACATTTCTACATGAGGATTGACTACTTTTCATTTGTTGCTATGCTGCCTCACTACTGCAACTGTCTCCTGACGCTGCCTGCCATTTTGTATGTGAGTCTAAGCATTTAGAAAGGTCTGCTGCCTTTTATTCTTTGTACCTCAGTTGACCTTATTTTGTTATTTTTTTACATTTTATTGAAAAGAACTATATGAACACTGCCTGCTGGACATATGCTTTCCTGGCTCACATACCCTTCATAGGAGCTCCGGTATTCCCTGTAAGTGGTTTATTCCCTCGTCTGCCATTCTTCCATCAGTGCACATCTCCATCAACTAATTTCACTGGAATTTTTAGGCCCTGTGCGCCCTGAATGTTAGCTATATATGGGAAAGCTGCGTAATCCAAAATTTGTTTTCGTTCCTTCTAAGTCCGTTCCTTTGGAGACATCTTCTCACATAGGCCAAATGGCTGAAGTTGCGCCTACTCGTTCTTCTTCGACGCAGCCCTCTGTAAATAAATCATCCTCACCTGCCGCGTCCTCCAAGCGCCTGAAACAGGACCCTCCTTCCCCTGATAAGGTTCCGTCTCCCATCTCTATGGAACTTCTTCTGGAGGAGATACGCGCTTTGCGGCCGTCTGTAGAGGAAACCAACAGCAAGATGCAATTTCTTGAGGAGAAGTGGTCTACTATGGATAGCAGAGTATTGTCGGTGGAGCAGCAGGCATCAGAGATTCCAATCCATTCAAAACTAAACTCCTCCTTGGAACAATCGGTTCTTGCCCTACAGCAACATACTGAGGATTTAGAAAATAGAAACAGAAGGAATAACCTACGCGTTTATGGTCTGCCGGAATCCCTGGAAGGAGACGACCCTGTCTCTTTTTCACTTCCTTTCTTCCGAAACTCTTAGATATGCCATCTACCACTTCTCTCAGTATTCAAAGAGCCCACAGGCTTGGTCCTCGCACATCTACTTCAACCAAACCACGAGGTGTCATCATTCTGTTCCTGAAATGTACTGACCTTCTGTCAGTTCTTTTTGCAGCTAGATCTAAACGTCAACTTTCCTGGTTGGGTCAGAAAGTCTATCTCTCACAGGATGTCTCGAATGCTACTGCGACTAGAAGAAAATAATTCCTGAACCTTCGTGCTCCTCTGCGAACTCTTGGTGCTTGTTTCACCCATGTATTTTCAAAGTCACTTATCAGAACCAAACATGGACTTTCCAAAATCCTGCGGAACTTAAAAACTTTATCCATATTCAAACTTCCACGGGCATGGATACTTCTGTCTCCTCTAACGGTTGAAAATGTAATCTTCTTTTTTCCTTACAGGTTTTGTTTTCCTATACTCTCACGTATGGTTTCTTGTTGTACTGCGGTTTTGTATCACTGATGTTTTTTAGGCAGTTTTTAGTGAAGCTCTTTCTTCATGTCTATTTCCTTTTTTGTTTGCTATTTAGATATTATTGTTCTTAAGATCTATCTTCTTTCTTGTTGCATGCTAGCTGGTTATTTCTCTCCATTATATTTTCCGGATGTTAATTGTTACCTTTGTTTACCCATATAGATTGGTTGGTTTATTGTTCTCCAATTCTTTTGGCTCCCCTTCTGCGTTCTTTCGTCCTGGTGCGGTGTGGACTCCCATTCATGGGAGGCTCATCTTGTTGAGTGTCGCCATTGCCCCGTTGTTTACGTCGTTTTTCTCCCCCTCAAGTATGTTGCCCTCAGTCATCCTTTTTGGATATGTACTGTCTTTCCTTGCACTTTCTCTTTTTTCCTTTTCCTTCCCCTTTTTCCCTTTTCTTTTTCTGTTACTTTTTGGTTGCATTTTCTTTCTTTTTTTGTTATCCCTACTTGTTCTTTCCTTCTCTAAGTATGCTCTTTTTACTCTTTTCTTCTCTATTTCTTTCTCTAAACTTTGTCTTTTTGCTCATCTTTTTCCCTCTTTTACTTATTGGCATTCTTCTCTTTCCTTTTGTCATTGTAATTTTTGTTTCTTTTACATTCTTGTTTTTAAATTCAAAGTTATTTCCTGGAACGTAAGGTTTTATTAGCCCTATTAAACGACAGAGTCCTTTCCCACCTAGCTTCTTATAACCCAGATTTAGTCCTTTTGCAAGAAACTCACCTTACGGAGGCTGAGTCGCTTAAGTTGAAGAGAGGCTGGGTGGGTACGGTTTTATTCTCTCCATCTACCAATAAAAAAAATGGTGTCGCTATTCTATGTCACAAGAAACTAAAGTGTAATTGTGAGAAAGTGCCATCTTTCTTGCATGGTATGCCCCCACTTTTTGCTGAATTGCTGAATGTACTTTAACTGAGTGTGCCCTGGACTCCTGCCAATCAGGTGCCCAGGGCCTATGTTCCTTCCCTAAAACAAACCAAACCCAAATTGGCAAACCCTGGCCACATGTCAGCCCCTGGTAAATGGTACCCTAAGTACCCAGGGCTTTGTGACCAAGGAAGGCCTCTAAGAGCTGCAGCACTCCTTGTGCCACTCTTAGAGGCCCTGTACCCTTACACACATACACTGCCTTTGCAGGCTGAGTGTTTGGGTGCAAGACAAAAACAAAGTCGACATGGCACACATCCCTGTGTGCCATGCCCATCACATACACTGCCATGGCATACATCAGTCACCCCTCTAGCTGGGTGCCTTATGAATGAATGAATGAATGAAGTTATATTTATATAGCGCGTAGCTACCCGGAGGCCTCGTAGCGCTTATGCCAATGGTGTGGGCACAGGAGCAGGAGCAGGAGCCCTGTGCCCCTACAGTGCCCAGGTCCATTCCTGAGCCCTGTAAGTGCAGTGCTGCCATTTAAGAGTACATGGTGCTGAGAGCTCGTCAAACACGAGCTCCACAGTACCATAATGGCAACACTAAAGACTGAGAAGTTTGGTATCAAACTTCTCAGCACATTAAACCCACACTGATGCCAGTGTGGGATTTAATGTACCAAGCACCCCAGAGGGCATCTTAGAGGTGCCCCCTCGAACCTAACCTACAAATCCACGTCTGCTCTGAGGCTGCCACCTAGCAGGCAATGTTGCTGGACCCCTGGGTAGGAGAGCCCCTGCTCTCCTGGTCCTGCAACAATGCACATCCTGGACGAGGTGCTAAATCTCCTCCCCCAGGATGGGCAGGGGAAAGCTTCAAAGGCATGCCGCCTCTGTGAGCTTCCCCAGGCCCCTGCAACCCCCCACTCTGGCGGGAAGCTTTGGCCGGAAACCCCAAATAAGGACAGGGGATGTGCCAGCCTGCCAACCCCACCCCTCAGGTGGGGGAGGCGAGGTGAAGCACATCTCCGGGCTCTCGCCATCTTGAAGATGGGAAGCCCTACCCTAACAGGACTAGGCTACTGCCCCCCTCCCACAGGAGAGAGGCAGGATAGGGGTTGTACCCACCCCAGGACGGGGACCCATTGGTCCCTGCCCTTCACCTACCTGTAACGCCCCTAAATCTAGTATTTAGGGGCACCCTGAACCTTCCTTCCCCAGATTCCAAACTACGAAGAGCAAGAAGAAAGGAGACCTGCCCTGCAGCTGCTGAAAAGAAGAAGACACCAACTGCTTTGGCCCCAGCCCTACCGGCCTGTCGACCCTCGAACCTGCTCCTGTTCCAGCCCGGCATCTCTTGTGGCTAGCAACCTCACCAACCCCGGAGGACCTGGCTACCTTTGAACTCTGATCCCCTGGGACTCCCATGAGTAGAGGCTCTACTCAGAAACTACCTTTCACCCCTGGCAGCAGCCCGGAACCGCGATCCCAGCCCACTCTGCACCAGCCAAGCCTGGCCGGAGTGATATAAACCCACGAGGACAACCCCACAGCGACTGTGACCCCGAGTCCGGTACCCAAGGACCCCCCTCGACGATCCTGAAGAAGCCTGCAGCCTCAGAAAAGTGTGCCACCCCAACCACGATCAACAGAGGGTAATATTTTCCGACACCAAAAGGCACCCCTGCACCCGGCGCCCCACAGCCCTCTGTGTCCAATCCTGGGGTACCTACCTATCCTCCAACTACCCAACTTACCTCTCGAAGTGGTGGTGGCACCTGAAGAGTTTTCGTCCCCGAGCCTGCAGTCTTTTTCGAAACCGGAGATTTCCCATTGTAATCCATTGAGCGCCCGAAGGCTCAAAAGCCCTCTGCACCCAGCCGCCCGAGTGACCCTGGCAGTGAAAACTCTACACCTTCCTACTTCCCCAATTGCCCCGAGTAAGTGACCAGGAGCCCAGCTCCCACAGCCACGTGGCTTGCCAGACAGCAGCCACCAAACAAGGCCCCCCTATCCCTCATAGGATAACATTGGGCCTAACTCTCTCTGCACCCGGCCGCCCTAGAGTCGCTGAGGGTGAAGGAGTAGTTTCTTTTCTGTAACTCCAGTTCTGTAGTAGGGGTATCTCTGTTATAGTCATAATCTAGTGAATAGTCCCGCCCATGTGCGCGGACCCCGGAGCAATAAAAATAATCTCTTAAATTGTCAAGTCATGCAGACCTGCATCCACACTTAAGAGAGAATTTCAAAGACAGATAATGCAGCCTATATCCACAGGCTACACTGTCCAGTACTTCAACTAGAAAGAATTCCACCAGCAACCACTAACAGCACTGCCTGTCCAGCTTTTTCCATGGAGAAAGAAACCTGCCTCTTCCAGCAAAAGCCTCTGGAATGATAGAGAGGAAGGAATGGACAGACAAGCCCCATAGGCTGTCATTATGTGGCTCAGAACAGGATACTGTGCCTTTAAGCAAACTTTCGAGAACTTTTCCAGTATCCCAGAATGCACAGCAGGTCCCTTTTACTTTCAGTTCTTTTTGAAGGCGTAGCACGCCAGACCTGTAGCATTCCTTATATTAACATGCATCTCTCCACCGGGGAGGAGGGCGGGCGCTTATGACTATAACAGAGATACCCCTACTACAGAACTGGAGTTACAGAAAAGAAACTACTCCTTCTGTAGTAGGGGATCTCTGTGTATAGTCATAATCTAGTGAATAGAATGGCAAGCCCATCCCCACACAAAAACGGCGGTGGAGAAGATTACAAAATAATACCACTACTGTGCGAACAAATTTCGCAGCGAAGCCTGCCCAACCTGAGCATCTGCCCTGGCATCCGCGTCCAGACAGTAATGCGCAGCAAAGGTATGGACCGACTTTCAAGTGGCCGCCTTGCAGATTTCTGCAATCGGAACATTACGCAGCAAAGCAGTCGTGGCAGCTTTGACTCTGGTGGAATGAGCCTTAGGTTTACCCCCTAAGGTCTTATTAGCCTTTTGGTAACACAACTGTATACAGGACACAATCCACCGAGAGATGGACTGTTTGGAGGTAGCAAGACCGGTCCTGACTGATCCATAATTGATAAACAATTGGTCTGACCTACGACTATCTTTGGTCTTATCAAGATAAAACTTCAACACCCTCCTCACGTCCAGGGAATGTAGAGACCTTTCCGCTGGAGAAGAAGGATTCTGAAAAAACGTAGGTAAAGTTATGGTCTGGTTGACATGAAAATCAGATGTAACCTTAGGAAGAAATTTAGGGTGAGTACGCATAACAACCTTAGCAGCATGAAATACAGTATAAGGTTCTCGGCAACATAACGCCTGAAGTTCACTCACCTTGAGGGCCGATGTAATGGCCACTAGGAACACCGCCTTCCAGGACAGGTGCTGCAACGAAGCCTTGTGAATAGGTTCAAAAGGCTCCTTCATCAATTTGGACAGCACCACATTCAATTCCCAAGAAGGCGAGGGAAGTCTGACCGGAGGGAACACCTTCTTCAAGCCTTCCAAAAAATCCTTGACCACAGGGATCTGAAAGAAGGAAGTCTGTGAAGGGCATTTCCTGTAAGCAGTCAAAGCAGCGAGATGAACCTTAATGGAGTGGAAATTAAGGCCAGACTGTGCCAAATGTAAAAGATATGGAAGGATGACATCTTCCTTACATGTTGTCGGGTCAAAGTTCTTGGATTTGCACCAAATGCAGAATCTCTTCCACTTGTAAGCATAGGAAGTCCTAGTGGAAGGACGTTTAGCCTCCTTCAGTATGCCCATACAATCTTCTGGTAGATTCAAGTGGCCATATTGCACTTCAAATGGCCATATTGCACTATCTCAGGAGCCATGCCGCCAAACTCAAAGACGAGAGGTTGGGGTGCACCATCCGCCCCCCGAACTTCGTGAGAAGGTCCGGCCTGCACGGCAGCCGCATATGAGGATGGAGAGACCGGTGAAGCAGATCCGTGAACCACCACTGCCTGGGCCATTCCGGGGCAATCAGGATCATCCGCGCCCTGGACTTGGACAGTTTGATGAGCACTGCCGGAATCATGGGAATGGGTGGAAAAGCGTACAGAAAGCTGTTCGACCAGGCGATCCATAGCGCATTCCCCAGCGTCCCCTTCTGGTAGTACCTGGATGCGAAGTCTCGGCATTTGCTGTTTTCGGCGGTGGCGAACAGATCTACGTCTGGAGTCCCCCACCTTGCGAAGACTTCTCCTAGTACCTCGTCGTTTATGACCCATTCGTGGTTCTCCTGAAGGTGCCTGCTCAGCGCGTCCGCCTGAACATTCAGCACACCTGGCAGATGCGTGGCAGTGATCATCAATCCGCGGGCCAGAAGCCAGCGCCAGATCGCCTGCGCCTCCTGCGACAGAGTGCGCGATCGCGACCCCCCCTTGCTTGTTGAGGTAATACATCGTGGTTGCATTGTCCGTCTGTATCAGCAACGAGGTGGTCTGGAAGGACGGATGAAAGGCCTTCAACGCCAGGTACACGGCTCTGAGTTCCAGGAAATTGATGTGGTACGTCGACTCCAACGGGGACCACTTTCCTTGTATCTGTAAGTCTCCGGTGTTCGCTCCCCAACCTTGGAGAGACGCATCAGTCACGATAGTCGTCTCGGGAATGTCCTTGTGGAAAGGAACATCCCTGAGGAGATTCTCCGCCGAACACCACGATTTCAGAGACTGAAGAGCATGTAGAGACAGCCGGATCTTGTCGTCCCAAGAACCTGTTCTCTGATCCCATTGATCCTCCAAGCACTCCTGCAGTGGTCGCATGTACAGCCGTGCGTGCGGCGTGAGGAAGATACAGGAGGCCATCGACCCCAGCAGCGAAGACACCTTCCTCACTGTCGCCGATAGAGCGGCCATGATGTCCTGAGCCTTCCGAAGGAGCGATAACCGTCTCTCCTCCGAAGGAGACACGCTTGCTGACCGTGTATCGATGGAGGCCCCCAAGTACTGTATGCACTGGACTGGAGTCGGGACAGATTTGGACATGTTGACGTGTAACCAAAGCTTGTTCAAGAGAACGCACGTCCTCCGGAAGTGCGCCGGCGCTTCCGAAAAAGATGAGGCCTTGATCAACCAGTCGTCCAGGTACGGGTAGACAAACACCTTGTTCCTTCGTAGGTGCGCCGCTACCACTGCCATCCACTTCGAGAAGGTCCTTGGGGCAGACTTTAGCCCGAATGGCAGTACTGTGTATTGATAATGATTGGCGCCGACTTGGAACCGCAGGAACTTCCTGTGTTTCCGTGCAATGGGCACATGGAAGTACGCATCTTGTAGGTCTATGGCACAGAGCCAGTCTCCCTGTTGCAGCGGAGGGTAAATCTGATGCAACGACAGCATGCGAAACTTCTCTCTGCGAATCCATTTGTTTGCTTGCCGCAAATCCAGAATGGGCCTGAACTCGTTCTTGTCCTTCTAGCGAACCAGGAAGAAACAAGAGTACAGACCTCTTCCCCTTTGAGACAGAGGTACGTCTTCCACCGCCTTTTTCCTTAACAGGATGCCTGCCTCCGCCTGGAGCTCTCGCAGTTGATACCGCGAGCTTACGGGCGGAATCGCTGGAGGCGGCCTGATGAATCGAAGACTGTATCCATTGCAAACAATATTCAGCACCCACTTGTCCTGAGTAATTTTTCTCCACTCTGCCGGAAAAAATTGAATGCTTCCCCCCACTGGAGTGGGTAACGGTTGCAGGGGAAGTAAATGCTCAGGGCCGCGACCCGGCCGGGCCCTTGGTAGCAGGAGCGGACTGCTGGCCCCCTCTACCCTTCTGGCGTTTCTGGAAGGGTTTACAGAACTGCTGCTGCTGGTGCTGCTGCTGTCCCGAGGCCTGCCCACGCCCTCTGCCCGCAGACCCGAACCGTCTCTGGAAGGGGCGTTTCTTCTTTTCTGGCTTCTCCAGACCGACAGCCGTCAGGGTCTCCGCCTCAGTCTTCATGCGGGCCATCTCGTCGTCCGCATGCTGGCCGAACAGGGTTTCCCCCGAGAAAGGCAGATTGGCCACTCTCTGCTGAGCCTCCGGCTTGAGCGAGGTAAGGCGAAGCCACGCGTGCCGCCATTGGTGGACTCCATGACAGTACCCATGCGCCACCAGCAGGGACACATCCGCTGCCGCACTGATCACCTGGTTGGAGACTAGCATCCCCTCGCGCAGAGTCTCCAAGAAGTCTTCCCTCTTGTCACGAGGCAGCAGCTCCGCATACTGCTGGAGAGACTCCCACAGGGCCCGGTCGTAACGTCCCAACAGGGCCCCGGCACGTGCCGCCTTCATGGTGGTGGCAGCCGTACCACAGACCTTCCTGCCCACCGATTCCAGCCAGCGGCTTTCCTTGTCGGGCGGAACTGTCGATGAGGGGGTGGTAGCATGCTGCTTCCTCGCCGCCGTCACAATGACTGAATCCGGCTTAGGGTCCGTCCTCAAAAAGGTCGGGTGCGAGTCCGGAGCCCGATACTTCTTCATAAGCCGGGAGGGGGCGGATTTCGTCACTGCCGGAGTGAGGAACAACTCCATAGCTGGCTCCACCAGTCCTGGCACGAGAGGCAGCAGGGGGCGAGACAGGTGCTTCTTGTGCAGCGTCTCGAATATCACGGACGTCGTAGGTGTCGGTACCGTCACCGTGATTCCCAACTTGGCTGCACCTCTCAGCAGTACCTCCTGGAAGGAGACCAGATCGTCAACCGGCGACACCCTCGTCCCGGGTGAGTCCGACAGCGTCGGTGAGAAGTCCTTGGCCGATGATCGAGTGCGCGATCTGGATCTGCGCCTCCTGTGGCGCCGTCTCGATGTTGAGGATGAACGCCCACGGCTCCGCGATCTCCCTCTCCGTCCGGAGCGCGATCTTCTTGGCTTCGGTCTGTTCGCCGGCCTCGCCGGGCCCGGCGACCGTGGCTTACCCTGGCGCCGCGGCTGAGGCATTCCCTGCGGCGGCAGCGGATACCTGGGCAATGAGACCGATCGCGTCGGAACCGGTGGTGGGCCCGAAGGCCTGCGAGGTGGAATCGGAGGAGGAGGAGGAGGAGGAGTTGGCGGTGGTGGCGTCAGCGGCGGAGGAGGAGGCGGCGTATATACCACTGAGTACCCCGAGCCCGGGGACTCCGTCGAGGGACTCCTGGTGTCTGGGCGCCCCCTGCACCTCCTCGACGTCGATGAACCCTTCTTCGACGTCGATCGCCTCCGCGATGTTGATCGCCTCCTCGACGTCGATCGCCTCCTCAACGTCGATCGCCTCCTCGACGTCGATCGCTCCCTTGACGTCGACTGCCTCCATGACGTCGATCGCCTCCATGACGTCGATCGCCTCCATGATGTCGATCGCCTCCATGACGTCGATCGCCTCCATGACGTCGAACGCCTCCATGACGTCGAACGCCTCCATGACGTCGATCGTCTCCTCGACGTCGAGTGACGCCTCGACGGCGAACGCCTCCTCTTCGCCGACGGCAAACGGCGACCTCCCCTCGACGGTGAGCGCCGACGCCGGGCCTGAACTCGACGTCGATGCCTCGACGGAGACGTTGACGGCGTCGATGCCGAAGTCGTCGACGGCGGTCCGATCAGTTCCCTCGACGTCGAACGTCGACGTCGCTTCTCCCCAGAGCCCTGGGGGGACGGTGAACACACCGTGGTCATCCCTCTCGACGCCTTAGTCGACGTCATCGACGCCGGTGGAGAGTGGGGGCGTTTGCCGGTCTTCCTGCCCCTGGGGAGCCCCCCCAGAGGCCTCAGCATGGGCAGAATCAGCCCCTCCTGACCCACCTTGTGCCTTCAGCCTTCTGTCCTCCAGGACCTGGAGCCTGATCTTCATTCTTTCCCTCAGGGTCCTGGCTGAGAACGAGTGGCAGATATCACACTCTGCAGGCACATGGGACTGGGGAAGGCAGCCTATACACACCTTGTGTGGATCTGACTTAGCCTTCTTTCTGTCGCACTCTGGGCACTTGTCGAACAAGCCAGGCATGTTGACAGCACCAGAACACTAAACACTTGAAAAGTTGACAAAAAACACCAATAAACCCTTGAAAAGGGAGAGCTCAATGCTCCAGGGTCCTGCTAGGAGGAGCCGGAAAAAAGAACAAAGTAAAAGGGACCTGCTGTGCATTCTGGGATACTGGAAAAGTTCTCGAAAGTTTTCTTAAAGGCACAGTATCCTGTTCTGAGTCACATAATGGCAGCCTATGGGGCTTGTCTGTCCATTCCTTCCTCTCTATCATTCCAGAGGCTTTTGCTGTAAGAGGCAGGTTTCTTTCTCTATGGAAAAAGCTGGACAGGCAGTGCTGTTAGTGGTTGCTGGTGGAATTCTTTCTAGTTGAAGTACTGGACAGTGTAGCCTGTGGATATAGGCTGCATTATCTGTCTTTGAAATTCTCTCTTAAGTGTGGATGCAGGTCTGCATGACTTGACAATTTAAGAGATTATTTTTATTGCTCCGGGGTCCGCGCACATGGGCGGGACTATTCACTAGATTATGACTATACACAGAGATCCCCTACTACAGAACCAACTGTACCTACCTGACCCTGGGAGACCCCTGAGTCTGTGCCCAGAACCTCAACTCTGCCAGTCGAGTACTTACCTTTAAACCGCAAACTCTATTTTCCTCATAGGGTAACATTGACTGGCTTTTTCATGAAATTTCTTCTAAGTGTGGACTTTTCAAATCTTCAAATATTCACCAAAAATCAGCCGAGTGACAAAAACTAATTTACTCACCTGCTCTTAGGTGAGCTCCCAGTGCTGGATCTTGGTGCCCAGCACTGACTCTGAAAAGTACCCACAACTATACTTACCTTTAACTCATTTTTCTTCAGTAGGAAACCATTGACTGTTTTTCTGTGAAATTTCTTCTAAGTGTTGATTTCTGCAATCTTTAAATATTCTTCAAAAATCGCATAATATCTGAAAACGTAATTACGTACCTGTTTTGGATAAAGGTCCCAGTACTGAGTCTAGGCACCCAGAACTGGATTACAAAAGTAACGAGAACATACTGTACCTATAACCTGAATTTTCTTCCAAAGGGAATCATTGATTGTTTGCTCTGAAATATTTTTTAAGTGTCAACTTTTAAAATAGCTAAATATTAGTTAAAAATCATTACAGTACTAAAGTCGACTTTCATCAACTGATTCTGAGAACTGACCCAGGACTGAATCTAGGATCCAGTCCTGGAATTACAAAAGTAATCTAAAAAGTAATCTGTTGCAAATAACTTGAATTTATCATTGAGCTCAATGTATTGTTGTGTTTAGAAATAGAGTTGCCTACTGCAACTACTTGTAACAGTTTACTAAAAGGACTATTGCATATACAAAAGTGTTTTTATGAAACATCTCCTGTCGAGAAAGTATATTTTAATTCCAAGTGTTGGTTCTAAAATAAAACAAGCATATATTTTTTATATATAAACCACTGGCCTAGAGTTCAGTTATTGAGTGTGTGGAACCATTTGCTGACTGAGTGTGTACAACAAATGCTTTACACTGTCCTCTGATACTGCCTTACTGCTCGACCAAGCTACCACTTTGGAGAGTAAGGTTATATCTAACTTTAACCTCTGTTAAACCCTTGGGGTCTGTGGACTCTGTACACCCTGTACCTATTAAGTAACAGTATATACAGAGCCATTTTCTCACACCCAGCCTTCAAGGGATGCATCGGTTTTTATTATGAAACTTGGTGAGTCCACTATAAATGATAGGCCTGCTGCTATGTTTAGGATGGGAGTCCACCATGGTAGAGCTTTTTTTTAATTTGAGGTGTTATTCTTATAACATCGTTGAAGGACCCCTAGATCTGCAGCCATTGTTTGTCCAGCTCCTCTTGCAAAGGTCTCATTCGCAGACGACAGTTGGGAATTATGGGAATGGAAGAGGACAACATTCCCAGAAGCGATTTGAACTTGCGACAGAATTGAATTTTTTGTGAGTAGTCGAGCTGCTAACTTGTAAATCCTTTGTTGTCTTTCTTGTGAGACAAGGGCCTTTGCCTGATGAGTGTCCAAGGTTGCCCCTAAAAATATCTTTACATTTGAAGGGTTTAAATGAGACTTTGGTAGATTTATCGAGAGACCTAAGGACTGGAAGAGAGAAAGACATCTTCGAGTTTGACTGCTTGCTACTGAAAAGGATTTTGCCTTTATGAGGCAGTCGTCCAGATAAGGGAAGATTTGGACTCCAGCTTGACAAAGATGAGCTGTCACTGGTGCTAAAACCTTGGTGAACACTTGGGGCACTGAACGAAGTCCGAAAGGTAGGTCCTTGAATTGGAAATCTCTGCCAGCCACTCTGAAGTGCAGGAATTTTCTGGAGTCTGGGAAGGATAGGGATATAAAAATAGGCATCCTGAAGTTTTAGGGTTGCCATGAAATCCTCCTGATTTATCAATTTAAGCACTTCCTGAAGAGACAACATCCGGAAGGATTGCTTTTTTAGAAATTTGTTGAGGGAACGAAGGTCTAGAATGGGACGCCACTCTCCCGATTTCTTTTTTATGAGGGAAAACCTTGAATAGAACCCGGTTCCTTTCTGTAAATTTGGTACCACTACGATCGCTCCCTTCTTTAACATTATTTTTATTTAAGACAACAGTTCCTTTAAATGAGAAAGAGGAGGAACTCTGGGAGGATAATTTAGAGGAATCTTCAAGAATTCCAAAGTGTGCCCCCTGGAAACTATGTCCAAAACCCATCTGTCCATTGTTATTGCAGACCATTCAGAGAAGAAATGGGAGATTCTTCCTCCAACTTTGACAGGATTGATGGGAAAAGTGGTTGGCAGTGGGCGGTTGTCACTGTTTTTTGGAGTTCTCTCTGCCTCTGTAGGCAGTCTTTCCTCTGTAATGCTTGTAGGAAGAGGCCGGAGGTTGCTTAAATGACTGTTGCTGCTGTGAAGATGTGTACCTTGGTGGACCTTGGTACGGTTGATATTGTTTATATTGATTGTATCCTCCTCGAAAAGATGACAAGCACCAACCTCTAGCTCCACGAAAGAGCGGTTTCCTAAATTGCAGAGTGCCGAGAGCCTTTGCAGTATCCGTATCTTTCTTTATGGTCTGAAGAGCTTCATCTATATGTTGGCGAAATAGGGATTCGCCATCATAAGGCATGTCGATCACTTTTGTTTGAACTTCTTGTCTAAAAGAAGTAGCCTTCAACCAGCCCTGATGCCTCAGGACTGCAGCCCCAGCCAGTTGGCGGAATCCTGTGGAAGAAACATCCACTGCGCTGTCAATGATCTCAGCAGAGATTCTTTCTCCTTCTTGTAAATGTTTTAATGTTTCAGCCTTGGATTCCTCCGGCAACAACTCTATAAAGGGCGAAATGTCCGACCACATTTGCCTGTTGTATCTTCCTAAGATAGCGAGTGAATTGGCCGCTCTAACAGTTGTTGCCGCCATGATGGAAAATTTCTTGCCGATAGAATCGAGACGTCTTCCATCTCTATCAGGAGGAGCAGATAATGGAGATGCAGGATTTTTGGCACGCCGTTGTGCCGCCTGTGATATCAGAGTCCGGTTCAGGTTGCCCAATAAGGCAGGCAGGAGAGTTATCCGGAGCCTTGTATTTCTTTTCTAATTTAGGCAAGACTGCAATAATTGAGGCTGGCGTCTTCATGACCTTTAAGCCCTCCTGCCATATGAAGTCTACAATAGGGATAGCACGGATCTGTATCTCTGTTTGTTCCTTAAAATCATATAAGAAACAATCAGCTTGCTTTGTGACCATAGGAAGCTGAAATCTCTTTGCCGCTCTCTGCATAAGAGTATGGAAACCTCCTATATATCTTCAGGTGGTGAATCTATAGTAGGTGGAGTGGAAGGTGATGGTGTCTGGATCTGGTAATCATCCCATTCGTTAGGAAGGGATATTTCGTCCAACTTTCCCTCTTCTCTTTCTTCATCAGTAATATAAATCTCTTGGTTCTGACGTTGAGTTACTGTGGAGACTGGCGAAACTGGCGATCTGATTAGCAAGGAAGGCTGCAGAATAGGTGTCTGATCCGATGCCGGATCCGAGGGAGGAAATCTGCGGTAGTAATCCTCTACCATATGTTGTAAGTTTGAGACAAGAGAAATTGGCATTTGTACTGTCTGATCAGCTTGCCTTTCCTGATTAGTAATCTCTGAATAAAAAAAAACGTATTCTTCATCATCCTGGCACTTTATCAGGAGTTCGGAAGGACTGCGAGCAGCCCGAAACTTATCATCATCAACTGACTCCTCTTCATCTGCTCCATAGTCAAAGATTTCTTCTGGAGGACAAGGAGATACCTTCCTTGGAGAGGTATGAACAGACAATAGAAGCTCCTGAGAATTGTTTCTAGATCATCTCTATAAGCAGCTAAAACCGACGATGGAACAAGCATCGACGAGGAGGTCCAGCCTACTAGAGATGTCAAAGATGAAGGCTTTATCAATGGTTCTTCCGTCGACGTTCTGGATGTCGACGAACTGCGTCGACGAGGATCTGTATCGGAGGTCTTCGGCTCCGTCAACGATGCTACCGTCGACGAAGATTTACCCTTGAGAGCCGACGACAGCCTCAGCTGAAACGATGATTCCGTTGACACAGGTCCTGACATGGTCCGCTTCTTTTTCGTCGACGAGGACGATAAAGACGACATTGACATAACAGACGGCCTCACATTCACGGATACGAATGTCGACGGAGAAGATGCAGACGACAATCATTTTTGTCTGAGAAGAGAAAGTCGATGTTGTCTTCGTAGTTGTGGCGACGGAAATTCTCGCCGAAGGAAAAGTAGACTTCTAAGTCGACGGATCGTCTTTTTTGTGAGGTAAAAGTGTCTCCGGAAGAGACCTTGACGCCCGCTTTGATTTTGAAGAGGCTTTTGAAGGCGTAGAAGGCACAGATTGACCCTTAAGAGAGACAGATGCTTTTTTGTAGATGAAGGCTGATCTTCCTGTTTTGAGGTGTGATTATGTTTTTTCAACACCTTAGCAGCCTTAAGAGAGATCAGTTCCGCCTCACTAGCTCTCTTTTTAGAAGCTGTTGTCTTTAAAGAGGAATCACTCTCCTCATCAGATAAAGGATTGTCCTTTGTCTTGAGCTTCTGTAGCCACAGAAGAAGACGTCCTTCCCTGTCTCTCAAGGTCTTTTGAGAAAATATTCTACAGATTGTGCAATCTCTCACCTGGTGGTCTGGGTGAAGACAGTAGATACATTTGTTGTGGGGATAATCTGAGTGAAGTCTTCATTTCCCACAAGATTCACAATGCCGTAAGAGAGATCTTTTAGAAGAAGACATGTTCAGAAGTAATATCTGAAGAAATCAAAAGATAAAGTAGAAATACTGAGCAGAGCTGAGGGAGACTCCCTTCACACAACGTGCAGTAGAAAATCTGAGAGCCTGGAGCCTCTGTGGAGAGGGTTCTAGAGGGTGCTGTCGCCTGATTGGCTGGAGTGTGGACCATATCTAATGACTAGGACGAGATATTAAAGTATATGGTTGTTCTCTATTAACTTTAATGTTAGAGTGATTACTTATTGCTTTTTATGTACCGTGGGACTCCCACTTCGACGAGGGGGAATGATTCAAGCATGTGAATCTATGAAAGATAACCCAATACTGGGGAATTAATATTACTTAGAGGAGAACTGTGGAAACTGGCATGGTGGGTGAACAGCATGTGACTCACGGTACTGCCAACTATAATAGTGAGACAACTGTTCACTCCCAGCACCTTGGAGAATGCTCTCCTGGAAAGGAGGTGTCGTGAGCGCATAGTGCAACTATTGGGTTTACCTCGTCTATGAGAACTAAATACCATATGGTTTCTGTCATTCAGACCAACCTGGCAAGATTGGATTTTACCTGTTCTACGCTGCCTGCTTTGCGGTAAAGAATGTGTGCTGGACATCTGTCTAACACTCCCATTAGTCGAACCCGATAGCGGCCCATGCTCTGTGTTGTCCCCAGAGGCTACCGATCCTGATGACGGCTGTGAGAAAGTGGCTCTGTATATACTGTTCCTTAATAGGTACAGGGTGTACAGAGTCCACAGTCCCCCAGGGTTTGACAGAGGTTAAAGTTAGATATAACCTTACTCTCTAAAGTGGTAGCTTGGTCGAGCAGTAAGGCAGTATCAGAGGACAGCGTAAAGCATTTGTTGTACACACTCAGTCAGCAAATGGTGTTACACACTCAATAACTGAACTCTAGGCCAATGGTTTATATATAAAAAATATATGCTCGTTTTATTTTAGAACCAACACTTGGAATTAAAATATACTTTCTCAACAGGAGATGCTTCATATAAATACTTTTGCAATATGCAATAGACTTTAGTAAACAGTTACAAGTGGTTGCAGTAGGCAACTCTATTATTAAACACAACAATACATTGAGCTCAATGGTAAATTCAAGTTATTTGCAACAGATTACTTTTTAGATTACTTTTGGAATTCCCGGACTGGATCCTAGATTCAGTCCTGGGTCAGTTTTCAGAATCAAGTGATGAAAATCGACTTAATTACTGTAATGATTTTTAACTAATATTTAGCTATTTTAAAAGTTGACACTTAGAAAATATTTCAGAGAAAACAGTCAATGATTCCCTATGGAAGAAAATGCAGGTTACAGGTACAGTATGTTCTCGTTACTTTTATAATCCAGTACTGGGTGCCTAGACTCAGTACTGGGACCTTTATTCAAAAAAAGGTAAGTAATTACATTTTCAGATATTATACGACTTTTGAAGAATATTTAAAGATTGCAGAAATCGACACTTAGAAGAAATTTCACAGAAAAACAGTCAATGGTTTCCTACGGAAGAAAATTGAGTTCAGGGTAAGTACAGTTGTAGATATTTTTCAGAGTCAGTGCTGGGCACCAAGATCCAGCACTGGGAGCTCACCTAAGAGCAGGTGAGTAAATTCGTGTTTGTCACTCGGCTGATTTTTGGTGAATATTTGAAGATTTGAAAAGTCCACACTTAGAGGAAATTTCAGGAAAAAGCCAGTCAATGTTACCCTATGAGTAAAATAGAGTTTGCGGTTTAAGGGCAAGTACTCGACTGGCAGAGTTGAGGCTCTGGGCACAGACTCAGGGGTCTCCCAGGGTCAGGTAGGTACAGTTGGTTCACCCTCAGCGGCTCTAGGGCGGCCGGGTGCACAGAGAGTTAGGCCAAACGTTATCCTATGAGGGATAGGGGGGCCTTGTTTGGTGGCTGCTGACTGGCAAGCCACGCGGCTGTGGGAGCTGGGCTCCTGGTCACTTACTCAGGGCAAGTGGGGAAGTAGGTAGGTGTAGAGTTTTCACTGCCAGGGCCACTCGGGCGGCTGGGTGCAGAGGGCTTTTGAGCCTTCGGGCGCTCAATGGATTTCAATGGGAAATCTCTGGTTTAGAAAAAGACTGCAAGCTCGGGAACGAGGACTCTTCAGGTGCCGCCGCCACCACTTCGAGAGGTAAGTTGGGTAGTTGGAGGATAGGTAGGTACCCCGGGATTGGGCACAGGGGGCCGTGGGGCGCTGCGTGCAGGGGTGCCTTTTGCTGTCGGGAAATCTTACCCTCCATTGATCGCGGTTGTGGGGGCACCTTGTTCTGAGGCTGCAGGCTTCTTCAGGAGTGTCGAGGGAGGTCCGTGGGTGCCGGACTCGGGGTCACAGTCGCCGTGGGGTCGTCCTCAGGGTCTTTGTTCACTCCGGCACTGGCCAGGCTCGGCTGGTGCAGAGTGTGCTGGGTTCGCGGTTCCGGGCTGCTGCCAGGGGTTAGAGATAGGTTTCGAGTAGAGCCTCTACTCATGGGAGTCCCAGGGGCTTAGAGCCAAAAGGTAGCCAGGTCCTCCGGGGTTGGTGAGGTTGCTAGCAACAAGAGATGCCGGGTTGTAGCAGGAGCAGGTTCGAGGGTCGACAGGCCGGTAGGGCTGGGGCCAAAGCAGTTGTTGTCTTCCTCTTTTCAGCAGCTGCAGGGCAGGGCAGGTCTTCTTTCTTCTTGCTCTTCGTAGTTTTGAATCTGGAATCTGGGGAAGGAAGGTTCAGGGTGCCCCTAAATACTAGATTTCGGGGCGTTATAGGTAGGTGAAGGGCAGGGACCAATGGGACCCTGTCCTAGGGTGGGTACACCCCCTATCCTGACTCTCTCCTGTGGGAGGGGGGCGGTAGCCTAGTCCTGATAGGGTAGGGCTCCCCATCTTCAAGATGGCGAGAGCCCTGAGATGTGCTTCACCTCGCCTCCCCACCTGAGGGGTGGGGTTGGCAGGCTGGCACATCCCCTGTCCTTATTTGGGGTTTCCGGCCAAAGCTTCCCGCCAGAGTGGGGGGTTGCAGGGGCCTGGGGAAGCTCACAGAGGCGGCATGCCTTTGAAGCTTCCCCCTGCCCATCCTGGGGGAGGAGATTTAGCACCTCGCCCAGGATGTGCATTGTTGCAGGCCCAGGAGAGCAGGGGCTCTCCTACCCAGGGGTCCAGCAACATGTCTGCTGGGTGGCAGCCTAGGCAGCCTCAGAGCAGATGTGGATTGGAGGTTAGGTTAAAGGGGGCACCTCTAAGATGCCCTCTGGGGTGCTGTGTACCTTAAATCCCACACTGGCATCAGTGTGGGTTTAATGTGCTGAGAAGTTTGATAC
The DNA here is from genome assembly GCF_964204655.1 of Triturus cristatus. Classification (NCBI taxonomy): domain Eukaryota; kingdom Metazoa; phylum Chordata; class Amphibia; order Caudata; family Salamandridae; genus Triturus; species Triturus cristatus. Next base: position 39,591,252 of record NC_140580.1, read on the forward strand.
CAAACTTCTCAGTCTTTAGTGTTGCCATTATGGTGCTGTGGAGCTCGTGTTTGACGAGCTCTCTGCACCATGTACTCTTAAATGGCAGCACTGCACTTACAGTGCCCAGGAATGGACCTGGGCACTGTAGGGGCACAGGGCTCCTGCTCCTGTGCCCACACCATTGGCATAAGGCACCCAGCTAGAGGGGTGACTGATGTATGCCATGGAAGTGTAGGTGATGGGCATGGCACACAGGGATGTGTGCCAAGTCGACTTTGTTTTTGTCTTGCACCCAAACACTCAGCCTGCAAAGGCAGTGTGTGTGTGTAAGGGTACAGGGCCTCTAGAGGTGGCACAAGGAGTGCTGCAGCTCTTAGGGGCCTTCCCTGGTCACAAGGCCCTTAGTACCTAGGGTACCATTTACCAGGGGCTGACATGTGGCCAGGGTTTGCCAATTTGGGTCTGGTTTGTTTTTAGGGAAGGAACATAGGCCCTGTGCACCTGATTGGCAGGAGTCCAGGGTACACTCAGTCAAAGTACATTCAGCAATTCAGCAAAAAGTGGGGGCATACCATGAAAGAAAGATGGCACTTTCTCACAACGGCATTCACTAAGATCTCACAGAATGAACATGCTACTGCTGAGGTACGAGATGGATCAACAGGCACACAGGTAACATCGGCATCGAACACTGCTACTGATGATGCATCACATCTATGTGCAGTTAGTCTTCTAAACTAAATAATCGTCCTGTCACCGACAACGGTAGACACATTTTTGTCTACAGGAGTTCATGTTTTCCCCAGCACCTTCAAATAACTTTTGATTTGGCTCACAGTGTACCTTGTAATCTATGAATTCGGCCTTCATTTATCCAAACAAAAATGACGAAGAATAAATAAATAAATAAATAAATACATTTTTAAAAAAAGAAAAATCGCAATTTTGTGGATATTGATTTTTTTTATGGCTAAAAGCTCTGCTTACAGTAGAACTATTCTTAGAGAACCCACTTCTTTGAGACACTTCCAGGGACGAGCTGTCACCTTTTTTCACATTTATGTAATCATGGCATGAAATGGCTCTGAACTTTTTCCTTTCTGTGTAACTGGACCATTTCATTCCGTATGTGTATATATTTTTTGTGGTCATTCACTTGAGCATTCACTGTAAATATATGAAACATTGCTTCAATATGTACAGTGCCTTTCCATTTCATGTATAGCAAACCTTTTAACAAAGACTTCTTTTAGTATGCTTTTACAAATGTTTTTAGTGAAACATGTGATACTCAATTTTATGTGTTTAGCACGTTTAGCCTTTAGTAATATCGATCATTCGTCAATGGAGTGGGCGTTGTGTTTTGATTTAGATACCCGTATATAGGTTTCCCTGAATCATGTCCTTATATAGGCACAATTCGTATTGCCCTTATTTAGGCATAGGAATCCCAGTCCTTATTTAGGCATTAGCCATGCTATGCAAATACAGGCATGGTCACCTACATCCGTCCATCCCACGTCCCAACGACTTCTTAGTAACCAGACCCTTAAGCCGACGGGACTTTCCCCAGCTAGGATTATTGATTTCTCGAAGAACTCATCTATTATGCATGAACTACTATTCCTTAGGGGTTCATCCAGGACGTCCTCCTCTGCCCAACTTTACGTCAATGCTAGCATTCCTAAACACCTTCCAGGTATAAATATACCTTCCCTTACCATGGCAAACGACGGCACGACTCAGCACGACTTGACTGCATGGGTCGCCACGGCAAGTTCGGAAGAGACCATATCCCGGCCTGGCGCACTGACCAGACGCTGTCATCCCTGCTCGCAGAGAATCCAGCTTCCAGTGTTCTGACTCCCTTCGCGGGGTTTTAGAGTTTGAGACCCGGAAGGAGATACCCACCTCTCTCATTCTAAAGGTATGGAGCCAACTAGAACCTAGAGGGACTCTTGGCATACTAAACTTAGAATATACCATACTATAAGAAAGCAGCACCTACTTCTTACCTCGTACTACACTTGGGTTAGGTACACTGGGGTAGAACTATTTAGAAGCATCAGACGAGTATTCACGTTTTAGCCTGTGTTATTTATGTATGTATATATGAATATATGTAATAGCTAAAAGACAATGCTATTGCAGTATTATTTCTTCTTACTGCTTACGCTGTGCGTATTATATCTTGCTTACTGTCTAATGATTGTAACAGCTCATATCTCTTACACGAGAAACAAGATTATTCAATAAATCCTTTTCTTGAAACGCCAGTCTATTTCTGTGTTTCTCTGGAGAAACTAAGCATGCATGATTGACTGAGTGAAACTTATCTATTGTTTCCACGATTCTGAGAGGCGTTCCGATTCTAAGGGAAACAAAGTTGTCATGTTTATGCGGTTGTCAGAAACTAATCCCTTCTTCTTCATTCGAGAAGTTTCTGGTGACCTCTGAGTTAGCTGGCACACACAAGTAATAAGTGTAATGTACTCGATAGGAGGATACTGACCTTAGCCCTATCCAAAAACTATAGTGTATATTATTCCAATGCACAGAGCCTATACAGGAAATAGGAACTACACTATAGTTCCCCATGCCACTTTCGGAGTCATCACCGACGGTGCTCTGAACACAATCGAATATGCTAATTACCAGTATGCATCTGTTCTTGGCATGTAGGGCTGCTGACATTCATATCTGTGCATAGATCGCCGCCTAGTGTTGGGTCCGGATGATTGCACATTGTTGTCCTGGAAGAGTCTTCGAAGTATCACGAGATAGGTGGCTCCTCCCCTGGACTACAGTGCGCATGGGCATTCTCTCCATCCTAAGATTGTTTTTCGCCATTGTGGCAGTGATGGAGTAGATACAGTAAGTGATGACCATGCTATACAGTAATTCTGAGTGCTGCAGCCGCTACAGGCGCCGGGGAGGAGGGTGGGCGATATGAATGTCAGCAGCCCTACATGCCAAGAACAGATGCATACTGGTAAGTAGCATATTCGGTTCGAGGCATGTGGGCTGCTGAATTCATATCTGTGCATAGATTATATAGCAGTCCCTCCATTAGCGGCGGCTGCCCGTGTCAGCTGCAGCAGTCTGAAAAAGGGTCTTGAGAACAGCCTGTCCTACAGCTGCCTGCTGTTTTGAATGTACATCTACACAGTAGTGTTTAGTAAATGTATGTATAGTGGACCATGTGGCTGCTCTACATATTTCCTCTAAAGGAATGTTCCCAAGGAAAGCAATGGACGCCCCTAACTTGCGTGTTGAGTGGGCTCTTGGAGGAATCGTTAATGTGCGTTTAGCTTTTTCATAGCAAATTTGAATACATTTAACGATCCATCTGGCTATCCCTGCTTTGGAAATGGCGTTGCCCTTGTGTTGTGGAGAAAAGGCAACGAACAGTTGTTTTGTTTTCCTAAAATCCTTTGTTCTGTCTATATAGTACATGAGGGCCCTCTTTACATCTAGTGTATGGAGCATTGTCTCTGCGACATTTTCTGGATTTGGAAAGAAAACAGGCAGTTCAATAGTCTGTTTCATGTGGAACTGCGATATCACTTTAGGCATGAATTTGGGGTTGGTACGTAGTACAACTCTGTTTGCGTGAACCTGTATGAATGGCCTTGAATGGTTAGTGCCTGGAGTTCACCAACTCTTCTCAACGAAGTGATTGCCACTAAGAAAGCTACTTTCCAGGTGAGGAATTGAATCTCACATGAATGTAGAGGTTCAAAAGGTGGACCCATTAATCTGGTGAGGACCACATTCAGGTTCCACACTGGTGCCGGTGGGTGTGTTGGAGGAATCACTCTTTTGAGTCCCTCTAAGAAGGCTTTGATGGCAGGCACTCTGAATAAAGAGAGATGCCGCCTGTTCTGAAGATAGGCCGCTAGTGCGGTTAGATGTATACGGATGGAGCTGTATGCCAGATTGCATCGGTATAAGTGTAACAGGTAACAGATGATGTTCTGAACGGATGCATCCAGCGGATTAATGTCATTGTTTTTACAGTAAAATGACAAATCTTTTCCATTTAGCCGCATAGCAAGCTCTGGTCATGGGTCTCCTGGCCTCCTTGATGATATCCATACATTCTGGAGGCAGGTTCAGGTAGCCAAACTCTAAGACTTCAGGAGCCAGATCGCCAGGTTCAGATGTTGCGGATCTGGGTGCTGAATTTCGCCATGGTTCTGTGTTAAAAGTTTGGGTGTTAGCCGCAGTCTTTGAGGCGGCACCACGGAAAGTTCTAGTAACGTGGTGTACCATGGCTGGCGTGCCCACATTGGAGCAACCAGGATGAGTGTCATTGAGTGTTGCCTTAGTTTGCGTGCCACTAGCGGTATTAATGGCGCTGGGGGAAAAGCGTACGCAAATCTGCCTGACCAGTTCATCCATATCGCATTGCCCTGCGACTGTGGATGCGGGAACCTGGCGGCAAAGCTTTGGCATTTTGCATTTTCCCTTGTGGCGAATAGGTCTATCTCTGGATGACCCCACTGCTGGAAGTACGGTTGGAGTACTGATGGATGTAGTTCCCACTCGTGCATTTGGTGGCTGTGTCTGCTGAGCAGATCCGCCATTTGGTTGTCCTTGCCCGGGAGGTGTCCTGCCATGAGGAACATGTTCCTTTGAATGGCCCACTTCCACATGCTCTGAGCCAGATGAGACAACTGTGGAGAGTGTGTTCCTCCCTGCTTCTGTATGTAGTACATGGCAGTCATGTTGTCCGTCCGGATCAACACGACTTTGTTGCACAAGTGTACTTTGAATGCCTTCATTGCCAGGAAGATTGCCATCAGTTCCAGAAGGTTGATGTGCATATTCTGTTGCTGTGTCGTCCATAGTCCCTGCACTGTGTAATTGAGTACATGAGCTCCCCATCCCTGGAGAGACGCGTCCGCCGTCAGGATTATTTGTGGAACAGGCTCTTGGAACGGTCGGCCCTTGCAAAGGTTTTGTGGATTCCACCAATGCAGAGAGTTGTATGCTCGACCGCTCACCAACACTAGGTCTTTCAACTGTCCTTGAGTCTGATTCCATTGACGTGCCAAGCACTCCTGAAGCGGGCGCATATGTAGACTCTCGTGCGGGACTATGAAGATGCAGGAGGCCATCATGCCTATCAACTGCATGAACACTCGCGCTGGAAGGGAGTGTTGAGGTCTGAACTTTTTTATCAGCAGTTGCATGCTGTTGATCCTCATTAAATTTGTCAGTGGTCGCGCCCAGGTACTGCCGTACGTGGGCGGCTTGAAGATGTGAATTTGGATACTTTAGTGAGAATCCCAGACTGTGAAGAAGGTGAATGGTGTGGGATATCTGGCTGGCACACTGCTGGGCTGACTTTGCCTGGACAAGCCAGTCGTCCAGGTAAGGGAAGACGTTAATGTGCTGTCTCCTTAAGTGTGCAGCCACTGTCGCTAGGCACTTGGTAAAGACTCTGGGCGCCGTTGTTACTCCGAAAGGGAGGACTTTGAACTGATAATGCTGATCCTGAAGAGTGAACCTGAGATATTTTCTGTGTGCTGGGTGTATGGGTATGTGGAAATACGCATCCTTCAAATCCAGTGTTGCTAGGAAGTCTCCCTGACTGAGTAACGGCAGAACCTGCTGGAGGGTGAGCATATGAAAATGCTCTGACAGAATGTATTGGTTGAGAGGTCTGAGGTCCAGTATAGGTCTGAGAGACCCGTCCTTTTTTGGGATCAAGAAGTACAGAGAGTACACCCCTGACCCTTGTTGTTCTACAGGCACGAGCTCTATGGCTCCTTTCTGCAGCATACTTAGTACTTCCTGCTGCAATAATGTTAAGTGCTCTGCGGACATAGGACGGTGTCTTGGTGGTATGTTGGGTGGATTGGATGTTAATTCCAGACAATAACCGTATTGGACAATTTCTCTGACCCACCTGTTTGTGGTGATGGATCTCCAGACTGGCAGGAACTGTTGGAGTCTCCCCCCGACCGGTGTTATGTGGTCGGGGGGCAGTGACAAGACGTCACTGTTTGTTATTGGCGGAGGACCTGGTGTTGTTGTGTCCTCGTCCTCTGCCTTTGGTGCTGGATCCACGATATCCACCCCTATTGTTCTTATTATAGGTACTCTGGGTACCTCCTTTACTGTACTGCTGCTGGGACCCCTGACCTCTAGCTGCTCCTCTATTCCCGGGGCGACGAAAGGTACCACTCCGAAACTGCTGCGACTGTAGAGCCCCCATAGATTTCGCAGTTTCAGTGTCCTTTTTAATCTTTTCCAGTGTAGCGTCAACCTCGGGGCCAAATAAAAAGTCTGGGTTGACTGGTTGATTCAAGATATTATTTTGAATCTCTGGTTTGAAATCTGATATTCTCAGCCATGCGTGCCTCCTCAACATCACAGTAGTGTTGATTGCCCTTGCTGCAGTGTCAGCTGCATCTAGTGCGCATTTGATGGACGCATTTGTAATGAGTTGTCCCTCTCTGATGAGGAGCTCCGCTCCATCTTTGTAGTCATCTGGTAGGTGTTCTAGCAGTGTTTCTAGGGTGTCGTAGTGTGACCTGTCGTATCGGGCCAGGAGTGCCTGAGTGTTGGCAATGCGCCAGATGTTTGCTGCTTGTGCTGCTATCCTTTTTCCTGATTGTGAGAAGTTGGCCTGATGTATGATGTCACTAGTTCTAGTGTACACCTTATATCAGTCCAAACAACCCTTATGGTGATTGGTTGTAAAGTCAACCTTATAGACCAGCTATCCTAGTGGTAGCATGGACAAGAGCAGTCTTAGGCTAAACTCTGAATGGCATGTGAAGCCAGCTGTGATACCATATATAAGCCCTTGAATACCAAATGAAAGGACACCACAACAGATATATATATAAAATAAAGTGTATTTATTCTAGACAAACCCTCAGCACTCTTTATGAGATTAGAGGTAAGTACAACACAGTCTTATTCAAGCATACATTAAGTCACACAGGTAAGAAATACAGTTAGGCCCTAGGGGCCACGCAAACCATATACTAAAGAAGTGGTATAAGGACCACTGTCACGGAAATAGGATAGGCCTAGGGAATCGCTGGGGCTACACTACACTAGCAACAGTTAGGAAGTGGGAGGCCCACGGGATTCAGGTGCAGAGTGGAAACACTCACGCGTAATGCGTATAAGTCGATAGAATTACTAGCAGTTAGAAATTAACAGTTTAAGGACACTTCTGAAGCAGCTAGAGAGTCGAGACTCGGAAACTAGACCCTAGGATAGTCACTACCCTTGTGAGCACCGAAGTACCCAAGTTACCTAGCCCACGGGCTGCGGGTGCATAGGTGTGAACTTGCGTCGGGTTTCGTCGTGGACTTCTATGGATGCCTGAAGGAAAGTTGCTGACAGGCAGTCAGTGAAGAGTGTCCGGTGGATCCCAAGGCTGAGATCAAGAAGAGAGGATACCTGCAAGCAGAAGGGACAGAGTCAAGGTTACTAGCCAGTGACCACGTGGAACCAGGAAGGAACCAGGCGATGTCGTGAAGATTGCAGGTGAAGGGTGAAGCTTGTCGCTGCAGCCACGGGTACCAGGAGACGTTGAGGACGACCAGAACCAGGAGGCGAGCTGTCCCACGAAGGCTCTTGCTGTCGGCGGCGTCGAAGTCGAACTAGGACTCACCTAGCCTTGGCAAGCTGAACCCACGAAGAACGGAGGACTTGCTTCTGGTGCAGACCAGGAAGGTCTGGGGTGCTTCTCTTTTGCAAAGAAGCGGGAGCCAGTCTGGAGGAGCCAAACCAGCAGTGAAGATTTCAAGGTGTGTCGTCACAAAGGCCGCTAGCCAACGGGCAAGCAACCGGACAGACGCGGCAAGCAGGAAAATGCAGAAGGGCCCCACGCAGGACTCGTGGAGTGTGGGGGGCTGATCTTCGGTGCAGATGGTGCTTGGGGTTGGGGCTTCTCAATCCCCGGTGCACAACTTCGAGGGTGCCTCAGAAGCTGCGCTGGAAGATACTCGCCACTTTTCCCAGGTAGCCGGTCCCACGTCTCTCGTCGCCTCCACGGATCTCAGCTCGGCTGTGGATGTGGATCAGGGTCGGAGAAGTCTGGAAGTCCAGGCTCTGGTCGGGCTCTGCAGTCGGTCCCTCATAGAACTTCAGCAAAGCAAAGGGTAGTCTCTTGATGGTGCCTGTTTGCACAGGGTAGCCACTCCTTGGCCACAAGGGAGATTCTTCAGTCTTCTTCTTTCGTCGAATGTCGAAGGTCCAGAGTTTCTGTTCAAGTTGCAGGTTCAGGATAATCTAATCTCCTGGGGCCCAGCTACCACTCTTATACTAATCTGGGGTGCTGGGTTGCCTGCTAGGTCACGCCTTATGGGTGTGACCTGGGAGGGGGGTGGTTACACCCCCTTCCATTTGTCCAGTTTCGTGCCAGGACTGGGGCTGGAGTGCCCCAGCACCGGTTTGAACTGGACTATGCACGGGACACCTTGTGTGCCCCAGGCATGTCTCATTCTTTTCATCCCTCCCTGCCCCAATACACTAAGGCCTGTCTGGGGTGGTGCTCGCACCTCCCAAGGCAGGAAACCTATTGTCCAAGCCTCCCTTGCCGGGATCACTCCCAGCAGCAGGAGGTCAGACTCGTGTCTGTGGCAGCAGCATCCATTTTGTGATGCTGGGGCTCTGGTTAACTTTAACCGGGTAAGTAGGTTACAACATGTCTTCTCCCTCTAGAAGGGAGGGATAATATCCTCATCCCCAGAAATGGGATGGGGGTATTATTCCAAAGTGTTAGACACCTTACACGACATGTTTTGATAAAGCCAAACCATAGTTACCATAACCGTTTAAGATTATAAGGCACTTTAAGAGTATATGGTAGGCTATATCATAGAACAGCTATAAGGACATGGTTCCGAAAGCTGCAGACAGGCTCAGCTCATGCTAGAGCACCATCTCACATGTTACCAAGCACTCTGCCTCCAGGATTGTTAAGGCCTGCCATAGGAGTGGCTGATAAGTACACATGTGTCTATATGTAAGTTAGGTATAGGAATACTACACCTAAGCAAGGAGTGATTACACAACCTTGCCCCAGCTGAGTGATCAGCCAGTTGTGTCATAATGGAAGGCCAGGCCAGGGGTGGCATAATACATGCTGCAGCCCCTGGTAGGCCTAGGGTACACCTATGCCCTGGGTACCTAAGGTACACTGTACAGGGGCCAATAAGGTGATCCTTTCCAAATGGGTTATGCACCTAAAGTACATAGTATCAATTTAGAGAGAGAACAGCAGGGCTGTGGGTCTGATTAGCATGCCCACAGCCACATCTAAGTCGAAAACCAGTAAAGCAAAAGCAAAAAGTGGGGGTGAACATAGAAAGCAGACCCTACTCTCCTACACTGATGTTTCTAGCACTTTGGACTCCTTGTCTGGAGGAGGAGCACCTGTAGTCTGCGAGTTAGCTCTCTTGCAAGCATTAGAAACTACCATGGAGTCCAACGGCAATTGACCCTTAATGTACATTGGGTCTCCGGGGGCTGGTTTGTATTTCTTCTCTATTCTCGGGTTCAATACCCGTGCCCTGGTCGTTTCCTTAAAGATGTCCTTAGCATGTTTAATAACCCCTTTTAACATTGGTAGAGTCTTGACCGTTCTTTCTGATGTGGAGAACGTGTCCACCAAGAAATCCTCCTCCACAGAGTCAGAATGAAGTTCCACTCCGTGATTGGCAGCCGCTCTTTCAATGAGGGCGTTAAAAGCAGCAGTATCTTCAGTGGGAGATGGTTTTATATTACAAAGATGAGTGTCAGGAGCATTTTGTGGGTCTCCTGGGTCATTAGGGTCTCCCCATGCTTGATCCTGGTCTTGCTGTTGTTCATCAGGGTCATTATCCACAGGATAAGTGGTATCATCCTCAGTATAGCCCTCTCCAGCATCCGCCTCCGAGTGTGTGGGAGAAAAGGATGGCGGTACCTGATCATATGTGTGGTAAGGTTCTACAAGCACTGGTGTCGAACCTGATGCCATTTTCCTTTTTAGTGGAATTTTGTATGAGTCCAAAGCCTTTTCTGGAACAATTCTCCGCTTGCGGAACAGCCTACCAGTGTCGGCGTCGATAAACTGGTCTTGTGAGTCGTCGACATTGGTTCTTTCCGTGGGCACTGTACGTGGTTGTTCGATACTCTTCCTAAGTTCGAACATCTTCGGCGTCCCCAGCGGTGGCAATCCAAACTTGATCGGTGCCGGCGCCGAGTGAGCCTTGGCGACCTTGTGCGGTTCGGGACCAGTTTTCGGTTCGAGAGTGGCCCGTTCCCTGATGCGCTTCAGGGACTCCAACACCTGTTGCAACGTGAATGCTGACGGTGCTTTTGAACCAACAGGTTCTTTGGAGACAGGCCTCGACGCGGTCTCCGGTTTCTTTCCAGTCTTCGGGTCTTCGATCCGAAGTTTGGGATCGACGCCTTGTTGATCCGGTATTTTGGCAGTCTCAGCACTCTTCGGTGTTGATGTAGTCGGATCGACCACCTTGACCTTAGTTGTTGGTGCCCCAACCTTCGGTGCCATAGGCCACTGCGTCTTCTCGGGACCGAGGGCCTTCTTCTGTTTCTCGGTGCCGAAGTCCTTTTTTGGTTTCTCGGTACCGAAGTCCTTCTTTCTTTGGTCGGTTCCGACGTCCTTCTTCTGTGTCGACGGATTGGAAGATTTCGATGCCTTCGATCCAACCTGAACCAGTTGCACTTTCGGTTTCGATTTGACCGGTGCTGGTTTTGGTTTCGATTTCACGGAATCGACTCCAGTCCTTTTCGATATTTCCGGCTCTTTTGAAATGTTCGAAGCCGGGCCTTCAGGCGGGGCTGTAGAACGATCTGACCGATCTTGGGTAAGGCCCGCAGGCGATCCCTCGACCTGAGCCTTATTAAGACTATCTCCCTCGGCCTCCGTATCGACGGATTGGCCTAGCTCCTCGCCTGAGCTATCCTCCTCGGCCCCAAGGGCCTCATCGTCGTCTCCTACCTCGTCGACGACGTCTTCGTCCTCGAAGATCTCCTCATCATCGTCGTCATATTGGGAGTCATGCTCCGAAGCATGGCTCGATTCTATCTCTTAGACGCTCTCGACTTCTTCATCCTCGGTGCTGAATATGTTAACCGGGTTAGGCGCCGATTGTTTGGCCTCCAATCTAGCCGCCCGTCTATTCCGAAGGGTCTTCTTCGACCGGAACCGGGCGCAGGCCATACACCTGGACTCATCATGATCCGGTGATAAACATTTGTTACACACCGGATGGACATCGACGTGTGGATATTTTGCGTGACATAGAGGACATCTCTTGAAGGGAGTCCTCGATTCCATCTTCGAACGTTGATCGATGGTCGGACAGAAACTCGGTCCGAGAAGGGTGAATGAGTCCGAGAACAAGTATAATAATCTATCGATACCGAACGCAAACAATACCGCTGATATCTAAAGGCTTTTGGCCTTAAATAAAGTTTTCCTAACTTGAGCTAAGATAAGCACATCCGAACCCAATGGCGGAATAAAAACAATCTGAGGATGGAGAGGATGCCCATGCACACTGTAGTCCAGGGGAGGAGCCACCTATCTCGTGATACTTCGAAGACTCTTGCAGGACAACAATGTGCAATCATCCGGACCCAACACTAGGGGGCGATCTATGCACAGATATGAATTCAGCAGCCCACATGCCTCGAACACCGAAACTCCATGCTAAAATGTGTGCCTCTCCGAATTGCAATGATTTATACTGGTTTTCCACGTTATCAGCAGAAAAACAGTATAGTTCTTGAATACAGTATCCTTGCAACCATGCAGGAGACACAAATGATATACTCTGTGTAAGTATGCATTGGTTATTGACTGACACTGGAGGCTTAAACTAAAAGGTGTTCAGTTCATTAATAGAAAGGACAATCAGTCAGAAAGAAAACAACCTGTCCATTCAGAGTCATTAAATGAGACTAGAACTTGCAAATGGATAAGGCCTGTGTTAAGCTGCTGAAGTTTCTGCCATAGGTTTGGTGCTCACTAGATTCTGTGTTAGTTTCCTTTCAACCAGAATGCAGAAAGGAATATGCTACTTACCAGTATGCATCTGTTCTTGGCATGTAGAGCTGCAGATCTACACACTTGTGCATATATCGCCATCTGGTGTTGGGCCCGGATGTTTGCAGTTTGTTTTTCCTCTTGGAAAGACTTTGGAAGTCACGAGGTCGATGACTCCTCTTTTGGATCGTATTGCGCATGGGCTTCGGCTCCATCCTCAGATTGTTTTTCGCCAGCAGGGAAAGATGGAGCGTAGTAGTAACAGTGAAGATACCCATGTGTGTGCTATCTAAATAAGATAAACTGGGACAGATACAGGTAGCCAGGGAGGCGGGTGGGCGTGTGTAGATCTGCAGCTCTACATGCCAAGAACAGATGCATACTGGTAAGTAGCATATTCCGTTCGAGGCATATGAGCTGCAGATTACACACTTGTGCATACATTATATAGCAGTACCCACCGTTAGCGGCAACCACCCGTATCTGTTGCAGTGGTTTGAAATAATGTTTTGAGTACAGCCTAGCCCACACTAGTTTGTTGCTTAGTTTGCACATCTACACAATAGTGTTGGGTGAAAGTGTGCGGTGTTGACCATGTAGCTGCTTTGCAGATATCATCTAATGGGATGTTCCCTAAGAATGCCATGGAAGCCCCTATTTTTCGTGTAGAATGGGCTTTCGGGGGAATGGATAGCGTTCGCTTTGCTTTATGGTAGCAGATTTGAATGCATTTTACAATCCACCTAGCTATCCCCGATTTTGAGATGGGGTTACCTTTGTGTGGTGGAGAGAAAGAAACAAACAGTTGTTTGGTCTTACGGAAAGGTTGTGTTCTCTGAATGTAGTAGAGTAAGGCTCGTTTCACATCCAGTGTGTGAAGAGCCCTTTCTGCAACGGTCTGTGGTTGCGAGAAAAATACTGGTAGTTCTACTGTTTGGTTTAGGTGAAAGGGAGAAATGACTTTAGGGAGGAATATTGGGTTGGTACGGAGAACAACTTTGTTATGGTGCATTTGGAGAAAAGGTTCTTGAATGGTAAGTGCTTGTATCTCACTGACCCGTCTAAGGGAAGTGATGGCTACAAGAAAGGCGGTTTTCCATATTAGGAACTGTAATTCGCATTTATGGAGAGGTTCGAAGGGAGGCCCCATTAGCCTTGTGAGAACGATATTTAAGTTTCACACAGGTGAGGGTGGCACTCTGGGGGGAATTATTCTTTTAAGGCCTTCCATGAAGGCTTTAATGGCAGGTACTCTGAAGAGTGAAAGATGTTGCCTGTTTTGTAAGTAAGCTGCAATAGCTGCGAGGTGTAGTCGAATGGACGTATAGGCTAGATTGCACCTTTGTAGGTGGAGTAAGTAGCCTATTATGTGTTGAATGGACACGTCCAGTGGAATGATGGTGTTGTTGTGGCAATAAACAACAAAACGTTTCCACTTGGCGGCGTAGCACGCTCTAGTGGTAGGTCTTCTAGCTTCTCTGATGACGTTCATACAGTCAGGGGGAAGATTTAGGTACCCGAATTCTAAGATTGCAGGAGCCAGATCGCAAGGTTAAGCTGCGCTGGGTCCGTGTGCCTGATCTCTCCATGGTTCTGGGTTAAGAGGTGTGGAGAGAGGTGTAGCTTTTGGTGCGGCACTACAGATAGTTCCAGCAGTGTGGTATACCACAGTTGCTTGGCCCACGTTGGAGCTACTAGGATTAGTGTGAGGGAGTGTTGTTGTAGTTTGCGCACCACTAGTGGAATGAGTGGCAGAGGCGGAAAAGCGTACGCAAAGTTGCCTGACCAGTTCATCCATATCGCATTCCCTTTGGACAATGGGTGTGGGTATCTGGCGGCGAAGGTTGGGCATTTGGCGTTTTCGTGGGTGGCGAAGAGGTCTATCTGTGGATGCCCCCACCTTTGAAAGTATGGGTGAAGAACTTGCGGGTGAAGCTCCCACTCGTGGATCTGTTGTGTCTGTCTGCTGAGCAGATCTGCCACTGTGTTTTGGACTCCTGGGACATGCTGAGCTAGGAGAAAGATTTTCTGGGGTATCGCCCATCTCCATATGCTCTGTGCTAGGTGAGAGAGCTGTGGAGAGTGTGTGCCGCCTTGTTTTTGGATATAATACATGGCTGTCATGTTGTCTGTCCGGATCAGGACTGCCTTGCCTGAAATTTGAGTTTGAAAAGATTTTAGGGCTAAGAAGATTGCTAGTAACTCCAGATGGTTGAAATGGAGTAACTTTTGTTGAGGCGTCCACTTGCCCTGTGTGGTGAGATGTAGTAGATCTCCCCAGCCGGAGAGCGATGCGTCCGTTGTCAGTACTATTTGAGGAACCGGGTCCAGGAACGGTCGACCTTTGGAAATGTTTGTGGTGTTCCACCACTGCAGAGAGCGATGGGTGCGACCGTCTACCAACACCAGATCTGTTAATTGACCCTGGGCCTGGTTCCATTGGTGTGCTAAGCACTCTTGGAGAGGACGCATCTGGAGTCTTGCGTGAGGCACTATGAAAATGCAAGAGGCCATCATCCATATTAGTTGCATAAACACTCAAGCTGGAAGGGAGTGTTGTAGTGCGAATTTTGCACGTAGAGCTTGACTGCTTGCAATCCTGGCCGGATTGGGGTAAGCTAGTGCTCTTGAGGTGTCTATGATGGCACCGAGGTATTGTTTTATGTGGGATGGTTGGAGATGGGACTTCTGGTGGTTTACTGTGACGCCCAGCTGGTGGAGTAATTGAATGGTGATAGATGTGTGTTGAACACACTGATTGTACGACCCGGCTTTTATCAGCCAGTCGTCCAAGTATGGGAAGACGTGGATGTGTTGTCTTTGTAAATGTGCTGCTACCACTGCTAGGCACTTGGTGAATACCCTTGGCGCTGTTGTGACCCAGAACGGGAGCACCTTGAATTGGAAGTGTTGTCCGTCCACTACAAATCTGAGGTACTTGCGGTGAGCTTTGTGCACTGGAATGTGAAAATACGTGTCTTTTAGATCTAGGGTGGTCAAGAAGTCGTTTTGGGAGAGGAGGGGAAGTACCTGCTGAAGCGTTAACATATGGAAATGGTCGGAGTGTATGTATGTGTTTAGGGGCCGGAGATCTAGGATGGGCCGTAGAGTCTCATCCCTTTTTGGTATGAGAAAATATAGGGAGTAGACTCCCATGTTTTGTTGGTTGATAGGAACAGGTTCTAATGCTTGTTTTTGTAGGAGGGAGACTACCTCCTGCTTTAGGAGTATCAAATGTTCTTGTGACATTGGGTGCTGTCTGGGTGGAATGTTTGGGGGGGGGGGTAGATATGAGTTCTAGGCAGTAGCCTGATTGAATTATTTGTGTCACCCATTTGTCTGAGGTGATGGTAGCCCAGACGGGAAGGAAATGTTGGAGTCTGCCCCCGACCGGAGTGAAGTGGTCTGGGGGAATGGGGGGGGGGGGGGGAGTCATTGGGTAGGCGTTGTGGCAGAGCGGGCGTTGTTTGTTTTGCCTCTGCCTTTATTATTGTTACCCCTATAGCCGCCTCTTTGATAACCCCTCGTGAAGGTGGACTGAGTGGGGGATTTGTACGAAGTGGACGCGGTATCTGAAGAGTAGCCTCTAGATGTACTGCGAAAGAAAGAGCAGCGAAAAGGAGCATCTAGGAGGGTGTGACTGTAGGGCTCCCATGGACTTCGCCGTATCTGTATCCTTCTTCATTTTTTCTAGGGCCTCATCTACCTTTGGGCCAAATAGATGTTCCTGGTCAAAGGGATGGTTAAGGATGGAGGCTTGTACCTCCGGTTTAAACCCTGATATTCACAGCCAAGCATGGCGACGGAGGAGGACGCTTGTATTGATGGCCCTGGAAGCTGTGTCTGCTGCATCTAAGGCACAGCGTATAGAGGTGTTTGTAATGGTTTTACCCTCTTGAATTAGTTCGTTGGCCCTAGCTTTATATTTCTCAGGGAGGTGGTGCATTATGCTCTCTAACTCGTCAAAATGTGCCCTGTCATATCTGGCCAATAGCGCTTGAGTATTGGCGATACGCCACATATTGGCTGCTTGTGACGCAGTGCATTTCCCTGATGCATCCAGTAGCTTCGACTCTTTGTCAGGTGGTGGTGCTTCACCTGATGCCTGGGAATTTGCCCTTTTACGTGCAGTGGATACCACTAGAGAGTCTAGTGGCGCTGGCCCTCTGATGTAGGAGGGATCTGTGGGGGCAGCTTTGTATTTTTTTCTCGATGCGCGGGTTAATGACCCTGGCTCTAACTGGGTCCTTAAAAACCTCTACCACTCCTTTAAGCATAGGTAATATGGAGGTAGACCTATGTGTGGTGTCGAACGTGTCAAGGAGGAAGTCTTCCTCCACGGGGTCGGTATGTAAATCTACCCCGTGATAGTGTGCTGCCCTTTGCAGTAGGTGGTGGAACCCCAATGAGTCTTCTGGTGGAGATGGCCTGGAGGGGTAAATGTCATCTTGTGGGACGTTGGGGAAATCTGGCATATTGTAGTCGTCCCATGGGTCCGGGGATCCTGAAGGAGTGGGGTCCCCTGTGGGTAGGTCCTGTGGGACATCCCCTATCATCATATGGGTCCCCGTGATCATCATCTTGTGGAGAAGGGGTGGGAGAACGATGAGGTTGGGGTGGAGAAGGAGGAGGGGATGGAGGTGGAGAAGGTGGAGGAGGTGGGGAAGGTATTCTGAATGGGGAGGTAGCAGAGTCCTTCCTCTTTGGAGGCGGAGGTGGAGCAGGCTTCTCCAAATGTCTCTTCTTGGAAGAAAGAGTCAAATGTCCAGTTTTTGGATCCTTGGTGAGTGTTTTTTGCAAGGGATCCGGTGTAAATAAGTCCGGTGAGGCTGGTCTGTCCGTCGGTGCCGAAGGAATCGGTGCCGCTGGCTTTTTAGGCTTTTCCGTGCCGGTTCGTTGTTTGGAACCTGGTTTTGGAACCTCCGGACGCTTGGTCGGCGCTGAGATGGATTTCGGCCTCGAAGTGTCGGTGCTGGTGGCCTTGTGTGCTTTGGTCGGCGCCGAGGGTGTTGTCGGTGCCAAAGAACTGAGTTTCGACCCCGAGTGCTTCGGTGCGGAGCTCGGTGTCGATATGGAGTTCGGCTTCTTTTTCGGAACCGAAGCGTGTTTATCGTTACCAGGAGTAGGCTGGCACGAGCCCGAGCCGCCGGAAGGCTTGCTTGGCTTCTTCACCCCGAAGGTGGGGTGTTGGAAGCAGTGTCCTTGGTCTTACCTAGGCCCGGAGGCGAAGGTGTGACCGGAGCCTTTTTCGGTTCCGCCTGGGGGGGAAATCAGTACTCACGACCCTCTGCGCCGGGGTGATGTCCTCCACATCTGAGTCGTCGGCCTCGGAAGCGCTGACGAGGCCCTCTTCGGTGTACTGCTCTGGAGCATCGATGCCTTCTCCGAAGATGTCGTCCGGAATCGTCGTCGAGGAGTCCGCCATAGTTCTTCTGGCTCTTTGGTCCCGAATAGTCTTTTTGGACCGGAAGGACTTACACGCCGGACAGTCTCGAGCCTCGTGTTCAGAGGAGAGGCAGAGATTGCACGCCTCGTGGAGATCGGTGTGGGGGAATTTGGACCCACATCGAGGGCACTTTGTAAATGGAGTTCTTTCCATTTGCCAGGACCGAAGTTTGGAGAGGCCCGAAGGCCACCGTCGACGACTGGAACTGAAGGTCCGTGCCGATGAGAAGGCGCGTCGAGTGGGGGAGATTGCGATCGAAACAATACCGCGGTTTAAGGTGAGGATTGCGCATCGACCGTCGAACTGGAAGCTGTTCTGAGCCGGAGCGCGAAGATCGCATCCGAGCCAGATGGCGGAAAAAAACAATCTGAGGATGGAGCCGAAGCCCATGCGCAATACGATCCAAAGGAGGAGTCACCGACCTCGTGACTTCCAAAGACTTTCCAAGAGGAAAAACAAACTGCAAACATCCGGGCCCAACACCAGATGGCGATCTATGCACAAGTGTGTAATCTGCAGCTCATATGCCTCGAACATATAATTTTCAAATGAATCACACTGGGAGCATTGAGGGCTTAGCATTGGCATCACAGTGAGTTGTGCAGACTCCTCATAGGGTGGACAGAAAATAATTTGTGTAGATGTTTTTCCGAACTATACATGGCACTATAAGGTCTCATTATACGGATCTACAAAACAAGGTGGCGTTTACCTTCCATTGGTGTCAACCGCACATGTGGTATTCGGAACAGTTAAGCTTGAAGTGATTTTGGGTTTACTCTATAAAACTGCAACAACAATATGGGGCGATTCTGGTAACACCTATGTGCACATAAAAAAAGCCAAGGACAACAGGCAAGGCTTATGTTAACGGTGTTTTAAATTAATTTGTTGTCATGGTAACCAGGTTTTGTATTTTATAACCACTACTGGAGGACTTTAATTTGCATGATAGATTGTGAGGCCTTGTGGTCTTGAAAGTTAAGAGCATTGAGGAAAATAACCTCTTAAAAGTAAAAACAATGAGTCAATAGTCAACCCCAATTTCCAAATTAAAATGACAGTACCTTAAGCAATGGTGTCTGACTGATGACACATGGGAGGGCATAAAGCTGTTTCACGAAACTCCGCAGCTCATTCAGAGTTAAAAGGCTTTGAGTTTACCACCACCTGATCGATACCTAAAAAGAACAAGGAAAAACTTAGAAAGAACATCGGCAGGCCAATCACAAACTGGGAGCTGGTAAAAGTCTGCACTGGTCAAACGATTATTAAACCATCAAGGGAAGAAGCAAAAACAATCACATTTTTTTTAAACTATGAAATTAGCTGCTGCGTAACAGTCAGACAATTCAACAATTTCACCATTAGGCTGGGAAACAAACTGAAAAAGAATGTTACCTGGTCTGCCTTTTGCCTTTTAGAAGCAGTTGCGCCACTGATGCACATTTGTCTGCATCCTGGGTAACTAAACGCAGGCGGCGTAAAAGGTCGTTGTCAGGAAAATGCTTTATTTCCGATTCTTCTATTAAGTCCTTGAAAGCAGAAAGATCTAGTTGGAGAAAAAAAACAATTATGTCATTTCTAAATGTGTGTTTAGTACACTGAGTTAAGGCAGCTAATAATCACTTTACTTCTTACTCTCAGAGGAAGATTTGCAGTTCCATGTCAGTCAATGTTTACAAGGAAGGACCCTTTGGCCAAATAAATAAATAAATAAATGAAAAGGATACTTCCCATGTCGGAGTACTTTTGAAGTTTAAAGAATTCTCTAGATTCACATGCTGTGCATTATTTCATCTAGTGGTCAGGTCTGAAATTGTATTTTAGTCTTATTTCTCTCTCTTTTTTTTTTTTTGCATAGGCATCGTCCACCCTTTGGTGTCATTTCCATCCTTCTATGACATCAGACGTATGCCCCGGAAACCCTTCAAAGGTTGCCATCCTCAGATTTTTTTCTAGCGACTACTTTGAGTTTTTGGTTTCCCTTTTGCCATTTACATGCCTCCTTCTGGGGAGGCATGTAAATGGTATGTGAATCCATAAAATTCTTAAAAAACTGCCCCTACTGTTA
The DNA here is from genome assembly GCF_964204655.1 of Triturus cristatus. Taxonomy (NCBI): domain Eukaryota; kingdom Metazoa; phylum Chordata; class Amphibia; order Caudata; family Salamandridae; genus Triturus; species Triturus cristatus. Next base: position 39,610,782 of record NC_140580.1, read on the forward strand.
AGATGCCTTTTTGTTTTGCAGCAAGAATATTTTTTGGATTCACATGTGAAAAATGCCTCTTTTTTAAGGGTCTCCTCTGAGTTAACTGATGCTGCTAGTTTTTCGACTGAACTCAATGCCAGTGCCCGGACCCTAAACTGTATTTCGAATAGACTGTATCAAATTGGAAATGGCTAACTTACCTGTAAGTCCCTAGTAAATGTTACCTAGGTACCCAGGACATGTAGGTTACAAGGGTGGGTACCTAAGGGCTTGCAACAATGGTTGGGCCACCTTGGCCACCTCCCAACTAAAACAGATCCCCAAGTAAAACAGGTCCCACACTGCAGACTGGTAGAGCAATTGTGTACCTGTTAGCCCAACTTTGCCACTGAAAGAAAAGGCAAAGTCACAACTTCCCCTGTACATCTGTGTAAGTCACCCCTCTGGCCGGCCTGCCAAGTCCTAAAGAGAGGGTGCAACATATGACACAGGCAGGACATTTACTCTGCATGTCCTGACAGTACAACACACAAACCCACTGTTTTTACTGTGGAAAGATATGGTCGCCCAATTTGCGAGTACACTATTACATGCTGACCCCCTAGCTGTGCTAACTGCAATACAGTGCCTCATCAGACATGGTTAGCCCCCACTTTTTGCCTGGAATTTGATGTGGTTTTGATTGTAGTGCACAGGGTCCCTGCCAACCAGGTCCCCTTAAGCCAGTGTTTCTTTCCTACAAACGATTTCACAACTGGCCCTTCAAGCTGGTACCAAATACTCCTGTGTTCAGAGAAGCAATCGTGGTGCTGGGGAACTAGAGTTGTCGAGTTTCCAGCCCATGTACTCTCTATGGCTTCCCTGGCACTTACAATATCTAAGAATGACTTTAAATAGTGTAGGGGCATATCTGCTCATGCCTGTGCTACAGTGCACCCTGCCTTTGGGCTGGAAGGCCTGCTAGAGGGGTGACTTACCTATACCTTAGGCAGTGCAAGTTGGTATAGCAGTGCCATGTCAACTGTGTTCTTTTTGTTTGCACCAGTCCATGCATGTTGCAGGGGCAGTCTGCATGGCCTAGGTGAGGGGTCCCTCTTCAGTCCAAATGCCCTAGGTAACCAGGTACCATTTTCTATATTTACAGGGGCCTGAAGGGCCAATGGGCACCTTACTTGGGGTGACTAAATCCTCTATTATGCCACCCTCCTATGGGAGGGGGACATAGACCTAGCCCTGAATGGAGGGGTCCTCAATCTTCAAGATGGCGGGGACTGATAGTTGTGCTTCACCTCGCTTCCCCAATCTTAAGGGTTGGGTTGGCAGAGGTGGGCACACCTATTCTTTAGAATTTTTCCTGCCGGTTTTCCCGCCAAAAGTGGGGGTGTAAACCAGGGGCTGCCATCAACTGCTAGCTGCAAAAAGAACTGTTGATGGACAGAATGCAGAACAATGTCATACATTCACCCCAGTACAGAGATCTGGGCCTAAATCCATCGTTGTTTTGCTCACCATGCCATTCCAGTTTGGACCCAGTCATATACAAATCAGTCTTGACCCTAGGATTTCAGAAGCCAGATCGCAAGGTTGAGCTGAGCTGAGCTGGGTCCGGGTGCCTGATCTCTCCTGATCTCTCCATGATTCTGGGTTAGGAGGCATGGTGAGAGGTGTAGCTTTTGGTGTGGTATACCGAGAGTTCCAGCAGCGTGGTGTACCACGGTTGTCTGGCCCATGTTGGAGCTACTAGGATCAGTGTGAGGGAATGCTGTTGTAGCTTTCGCACCACTAATGGAATTAGTGGGAGAGGTGGAAAAGCGTACGCAAATTTGCCTGACCAGTTCATCCATATCGCATTTCCTTTGGACAATGGGTGTGGGTATCTGGTGGCGAAGCTTGGGCATTTTTTGTTTTCATGGGTGGCGAATAGGTCTATTTGTGGATGCCCCCACGTTTGAAAGAACGGGTGAAGAACCTGCGGGTGAAGTTCCCACTCGTGGAACTGTTGCGTCTGTCTGCTGAGCAGATCTGCCATGATGTTTTGGACTCCTGGGACATGTTGGGCTAGGAGAAAGATTTTGTGTGGAATTGCCCATCTCCATATGCTCTGTGCTAGTTGAGAGAGCTGTGGAGAGTGTGTGCCGCCTTGTTTTTTAATGTAATACATGGCCGTCATGTTGTCTGTGCGAATGAGGACTGCTTTGCCTGAAATCTGTGTCTGAAAAGATTTTAGGGCTAGAAACATTGCTAGTAACTCCAGATGGTTGATATGGAGTAACTTTTGTTGCAGCGTCCATGTGCCCTGCACTGTGAGGTGTAATAGATGAGCTCCCCAGCCGGAGAGCGATGCGTCTGTTGTTAGTATTATTTGTGGAACCGGGTCCAGGAACGGTCGACCTTTGGAAAGGTTTGTGGTGTTCCACCACTGCAGAGAGCGATGGGTGCGACCGTCTACCAACACCAGATCTGTCAGTTGCCCCTGGGCCTGGTTCCATTGGCGCGCTAAGCACTCTTGGAGTGGACGCATCTGGAGTCTTGCGTGGGGCACTATGAAAATGCAAGAGGCCATCATCCCTAACAGTTGCATAAACACTCTTGCTGGAAGGTAGTGTTGAAGTATGAATCTTTGTCGCAAAGCCTGAATGCTTGCAATCCTGGCCGGTTTGGGGTAGGCTATTGCTTTTGAGGTGTCTAAGGTGGCACCGAGGTATTGTTTTATGTGGGATGGTGTTAGCTGAGACTTTTGGTGGTTCACCGTGAAGCCTAGTTGGTGAAGGAGTTGGATTGTAGTGGCGGTGTGGTGTATACATTGGTTGTAGGACGTGGCTTTTATCAGCCAGTCGTCCAAGTATGGGAAGACGTGAATGTGCTGTCTTCTGAGGTGTGCCGCCACTACCGCTAGGCACTTGGTGAATACCCGTGGTTCTGTTGTGACTCCGAATGGGAGCACCTTGAACTGGTAGTGTTGCCCGCCCACTACAAATCTGAGGTACTTTCTGTGAGCATGGTGAACTGGAATGTGGAAGTATGCGTCTTTCAAGTCCAGTGTGGTGAGAAAGTCGTTCTGGGAGAGGAGCGGAAGCACCTGCTGAAGCGTTACCATGTGGAAATGGTCTGAATGTATGTATGTGTTTAGGGGCTGGAGATCTAGAATAGGTCTTGTCCCTTTTTGGTATCAGAAAATATAGGGAGTAGACCCCTAAATTTTGCTGATTGACGGGAACTTGTTCTATTGCATATTTTTGTAGGAGGGAGATTACCTCCTGTTTTAGTAATGTGGAATGTTCTTGTGACATTGGGCGTTGCCTGGGTGGAATGTTTGGGGGGGGGGTAGATGTTAATTCCAGGCAGTATCCTGACCAAATAATTTGGGTCACCCACTTGTCTGAGGTGATGGTCTCCCAGACATGAAGGAAATTTTGAAGTCTGTCCCCGACCGGAGTGGGATGGTCTGGAGGGAGCGGGGGGAAGTCATTGGGTAGGCGGTGTGGCAGAGCGGGCGGTATTTGTTTTGCCTCTGCCTTCATTATTATTGCCCCTATAGACGCCTCTTTGATAACCCCTTGTGAAGGTGGACTGAGTGGGGGATTTGTAGGAAGTGGACGCGTTATCGGAGGTGTAGCCTCTAGATGTACTCCGAAAGGAAGAGAGGCGAAAAGAGCACCTAGGAGGGTGTGACTGCAGGGCTCCCATTCATTTTTTCGAGGGCCTCATCTACCTTTGGGCCGAATAGGTGTTCTTGGTCAAAGGGATGATTCAGGATGGAGGCTTGTACCTCTGGTTTAAAACCTGATATTCTTAGACAAGCATGGCGACGGAGGACGCTAGTATTAATGGCCCTGGAGGCTGTGTCTGCTGCGTCTAAGGCACAGTGTATAGAGGTGTTAGTTATTATCTTGCCCTCATGAATTAATTCATTGGCCCTAGTTTTATATCTTTCAGGGAGGTGGTGCATTATGGTTTCTAATTCATCATAATATGCCCTATCGTATCTGGCCAATAGCGCTTGGGTGTTGGCGATACGCCATATATTGGCTGCCTGTGACGCAGTGCGCTTTCCTGATGCGTCCAGTAGCTTTGACTCTTTGTCAGGTGGTGGTGCTTCGCCTGACGCCTGGGAATTTGATCTTTTTCGTGCAGTGGAAACCACTAGGGAATCTAGTGGCGCAGCCCTTTGATATAGGCAGGATCTGTGGGGGCAGCTTTGTATTTTTTCTCTATGCGTGGGTTAATGACCCTGGCCCTGACTGGGTCCTTAAAAACCTCTGGTGCATGTTTTACCACCCCCTTGAGCATAGGTAGTATGGAGGTAGACCTATGTGTGGTATCAAGTGTGTCCAGGAGGAAATCCTCCTCCACTGGGTCAGTGTGCAACTCTACCCCGTGATAGTGTGCCGCCCTTTGAAGTAGGTGGTGGAAACCTAAGGAGTCTTCCGGTGGAGATGGCCTGGAAGGGTAAAGGTCATCTTGTGGGACGTCGGGAATATCTGGGTTATTGTAGTCGTCCCATGGGTCTGGGGATCCTGTAGGGGTGGGGTCTTGGGGCACATCCCCTGTATCGTGATATGGGTCCCCCTGATCATCATCGTCTGGAGACGGGGTCGGAGAGCGATGAGGTGGGGGTGGAGAAGGCAGAGGTGGAGAGGGTGGAGGAGGTGGGGAAGGTATTCTGAAAGGGGAGGTAGCAGAGTCCTTCCTCTTTGGAGGTGGAGGCGGAGCCGGTTTGTCCAAATGTCTCTTTTTGGAAGAGAGTGCCAAATGTCCAGTTTTTGGATCCCTGGTGAGAGTTTTTTGTAAGGGATCCGGTGTAAATAGTTCCTGTGACAGTGTTTGGTCCGTCGGCGCTGAAGTTTTCGGGGCGATGACTTTTTAGGCTTGTCCGTGCCAGTTTGCTTAGCAATGGGCTTGGGAACCTCCGATTTCTTGGTCGGCGCCGAGGTGGGCTTCGGCTTGGAAGTGTCGGTGCTGAGGGCCTTATGGGGTTTGGTCGGTACCGAAGTTGGCGTCGGTACGGAAGTGCTGGGTTTCGACCTCGAGGGCTTCGGTGCGGAGCTCGGTGTCGAGGTAGAGGCCGTTTTTTTTTTCGGTGCCGAAGTATGTTTCTCGGCACCGCTGACAGGCTGGCTCAAGCCCGAGCCGCCGGAAGGCTTATTTGGCTTCTTCACCGGGCCCGAAGGTGGGGTGTGTGAAGCAGTGTCTCTGGTCTTGCCTAGGCCCGGAGGCGAAGGAGTGACCGAAGCATTTTTGGGTGTTGGCGCGGGTGTGGGGGGGGGGGTATATTACTCACGACCCTCTGCGCCGGAGTGATGTCCTCCACATCTGAGTCGTCGGCCTCGGAAGCACTGACGAGGTCCTCTTCGGTGCGCTGCTGTCCCGGATCTTCGATGTCGTCTCCGAAGATATCGACTGCAACGGAGGTTGAGGAGTATGCCATGTTTCGTCTGGCTCTTCGGTCCCGAATAGTCTTTTTCGGTCTGAAAGACTTACAGGCCGGACAGTCTAAAGCCTCGTGTTCAGGGGAGAGGCAGAGGTTGCATACCTCATGAAGATCGGTGTGGGGGAATTTGGACCCACATCGAGGGCACTTCTTGAATGGAGTTCTTTAGCCGGGACCGGAGCTTGCGTAGGCCCGAAGGCCGCCGTCGGCGACTGGAACCGAAGATTTGTCGATGAGAAGGTGCGTTGATTGAGGAGATCGCGATCGAAACAATACCGCGATGTGAGGTGAGGATTCCGCTTCGATCGTTGAACTGGAAATGTTCGGAACCGGCACGCGAAGATTACATCCGAGCCCGATGGCGGAAAAAAACAGTCTGAGGATGGAGCCGAAGCCCATGCGCAATACGATCCAAAAGGAGGAGTCACCGACCTCGTAACTTCCAAAGAGTTTCCAAGGGGAAAAACAAACTGCAAACATCCGGGCCCAACAGCAGATGCCGATCTATGCAAAAGTGTGTAATCTGCAGCTCATATGCCTCGAACATACTTTTTCAATATGCACTTGGCTTTTGTAGAAAATTACAAGTGGTTGCAATAGGCAACACAATTTTAAACACAATAATGCATTGAGTTCAATGGAAGTTTCAAGTTATTTGCAATAGATTACTTTTAGGATTACTTTTGTGATTCCAGGACTGGATCCTAGATTCAGTCCTGGGACAGTACTTAGAAACAAGTGATAAAAGTCGACTTACTGTTATGATTTTTAGACAATATTTTGCTATTTTAAAAGTTGACACTTAATTTCATAGAAAAACAGTCAATGATTCCCTATGGAAGAAAATTCAAGTTGCAGGTATAGTATGTTCTTGTTACTTTTGTAATCCAGTACTGGGTGCCTAGACTCAGTACTGGGACCTTTATCTAAAACAGGTAAATAATTACGTTTTCACAATTTATACGATTTTTAAAGAATATTTAAAGTTTGCAGAAATCGACAGAAGAAATTTCACAGAAAAACAGTCAATGGTTTCCTATGGAAGAAAATTGGGTTACTGGTAAGTACGGTTGTGAATATTTTTCAGAGTCAGTGCTGGGTACCAAGATCCAGCACTGGGAGCTCACCTAATAGCAGGTGAGTATTTTCGTTTTCGTTACTCGGCTGATTTTTGGAGAATATTTACGTTTTGGAAAGTCCACACTTAGAAGAAATTTCAGGAAAAACCAGTCAATGTTACCCTAAGGAGAAAATTGAGTTATCGGCTTTAAGGTAAGTACTCGACTGGCAGAGTTAAAGTTCTGGGCATAGACTCAGGGGTCCCCCAGGGTCAGGTAGGTACAGTTGTTACACCCTCAGCGGCACAGTGGCAGCCGGGTGCAGAGAGAGTTAGGCCCAATGTTATCCTATGGGAGGCAGGGGGGCCTTGGTTGGTGGCTACTGACTAGCAGGCCACAGAGCTGTGGGAGCTGGGCTCCTGGTCACTTGCTCAGGGCAAATGGGGAAGTAGATAGGTGTAGAGGTTACACTGCCAGGGCCACTCGGGCGGCTGGGTGCAGGGTGCTTTTAAGCCTTCGGGCGCTCAAGTGATTTCAATGGGAAAGCTCCGGTTTAGAAAAAGACTGCAAGCTCAGGACCGAAGATTCTTCAGGTGCCACCACCACTTTGAGAGGTAAGTTGGATAGTTGGAGGATAGGTAGGTACCCCAGAGTTGGGCACAGGGGGCCGCGGGGCGCCTTTTGCTGTCGGGAAATCTTACCCTCTGCTGATCGCGGTTGGGGGGGCACCTGGTTCTGAGGCTGCAGGCGTCGTCAGGAGCGTCGAGGGAAGTCCTTGGGTGCCGGACTCGGGGTCACAGTCGCCGTGGGGTCGTCCTCGTGATCTTTGTTCACTCCGGTACAGGTCAGGCTTGGCGGGTGCAGAGTGTGAAGGGTTCGCGGTTCCGGGCTGATGCCAGGGATTAGAAGCAGATTTTGAGTAGAGCCTCTACTCATGGGAGTCCCAGGGGCTTAGAGCCAAAAGGTAGCCAGGTCCTCCGGGGTTTGTGAGGTTGCTGGCCACAAGAGATGCCGGGATGGAGCAGGAGCAGGTTCGAGGGTCGACAGGCCGGTAGGGCTGGGGCCATTGCAGTTGGTGTCTTCCTCTTCTTAGCAGCTGCAGGGCAGTTCTTCTTTCTTCTTGCTCTTCTTTGTATTTCGGAATCTGGAATCTGGGGAAGGAAGGTTCAGGGTGCCCCTAAATACTGGATTTAGGGGCGTTACAGGTAGGTGAAGGGCAGGGACCAATGGGTCCCTGTCCTGGGGTGGGTACACCCCCTATCCTGCCTCTCTCCTGTGGGAGGGGGGGGCAGTAGCCTAGTCCTGATTGGGCAGGGCTCCCCATCTTCAAGATGGCGAGAGCCCGGAGATGTGCTTCACCTCGCCTCCCCCACCTGAGGGGTGGAGTTGGCAGGCTGGCACATCCCCTGTCAATATTTGGGGTTTCTGGCCAAGCTTCCTGCCAGAGTGGGGGGTTGCAGTGGCCTGGGGAAGCTCACAGAGGCAGCATGCCTTTGAAGTTTCCCCCTGCCCATCCTGGGGGAGGAGATCTAGCACCTCGCCCAGGATGTGCATTGTTGCAGGCCCTGGAGAGCAGGGTTCTCCTACCCAGGGGTCCAGCAACATGTCTGCTGTGTGGCAGCCTAGGCAGCCTCTCAGACCAGACGTGGATTGTAGGTTAGTTTTCAGGGGGCATCTCTAAGATGCCCTCTGGGGTGCTTGGTAGATTAAATCCCACACTAGCATCAATGCGGGTCTAATGTGCTGAGAAGTTTGATACCAAACTTCTCAGCCTTCAGTGTTGCCATTATGGTGCTGTGGAGTTTGTGATTGACGAGCTCTCAGCACCATGTACTCTTAAATGGCAGCACTGCACTTACAGTGCCCAGGAATGGACCTGGGTACTGTAGGGGCACAGGGCTCCTGCTCCTGTGCCCACACCACTGGCATAGGGCACCCAGCTAGAGGGGTGGCTGATGTATGCCAGGGCAGTGTAGGTGGTGGGCATGGCACACAGGGATGTGTGCCATGTCGACTCTTTGTTTTGTCCTGTACCCAGACACTCAGCCTACAAGGGCAGTATGTGTGCGTTAGGTTACAGGGCCTCTAAGGGTGGCACAATGAGTGCTGCAGCCCTTAGAGGCCTTCCCTGGTCACAAGGCCCTGGGTACCATTTCCCAGGGGCTGACATGTGGCCAGGGCTTGCCAATTTGGGTTTTAGGTTTTTAGGGAAGGAACATAGGCCCTGGGCACCTGATTGGCAGGAGTCCAGGGCACACTCAGTCAAAGTACATTCAGCAATTCAGCAAAAAGTAGGGGCGTACCATGCAAGAAAGATGGCACTTTCTCACAACCCCTAACTTCCCAACTTAACTCGAAGTGGTGGTCGCACCCAGAAGACCTTCGTCCAAAAGCCTGCTGTCTCTTTACAAACCGGAGGTTCTTAATTGAAAACAACAGGGCGTACGACATAGAAACAGCACCTGGCCACCCTAGTGTCGCTGAGGGTGCACCTTTGGTGCTAATTTGTTTACCCATTTGCCCTGAGCTAAAGTCCAGGAGCTTTGCTCCCACAACCCAGTGGCCTGCTTGCCAGCAGCCACCAACCGGATAACATTGGGCCTCAGCACTCTGCAACCGGTCGCCCTAGTGCCACTAAGGGTGAAACAAGAGTGCTTTGTTGACCCTGGGGGACCCCGAGTCTACCCCCAGAACCTCAACTCCCACTACCAAACACTTCCCTCAAAACTGATGAAACTATGCGGTTGAACACTCGCCTGGCGCACCAGGACTTCCCGGGGAGCACGCATGCCCCCCTGAGGGTGACACATAACTCATGTGTCGTGTGACAGTCTGCCTGGCGCAGATCTCCCGACCCCTGTCCATCTGACAGTGCACGAAGATCCCCCAGGACAGAAGTGATGTCACCATGGTGATTCACTGGTGACGCAGCCCTTCTGGCTGGCCCCTGACCCACTGGTTCTTCCACTGGGGACTCTTTTCCCCTCTCACCCCTCACTCTGGACTTCTGCACCCTCACAACTGGAGTGGCACTGCCAGACACCAGAACTGATGGAGGCCTGCTTACAGACCCTCCCAGTTCACCAGACACTAGGGGATCCCTCACAACGGGCAGCCCCTCAGGACAGACTAGGCTCCCCACCTGGTGTTCCCTTAAAGAACCATCCAGGCTCTGAGACGGAGGTTGGGCACTACTGGGACATAACCCATTCTCACTCCTTCCCCTTAAAGACAGGACGTGAGGCCCTACACCCCTCTCACTATTACAGGACCTAGCTGGGCTACTCTGAGCCACTTCCAACACACTGGGTTTGAAGATACCTGAACCACTCTTCTTGGGATCACTCCACAAATGCCTCTTCAGACCCTCTGGAATCCACCAAAAGGTCTGCCTCCAATGTGAGCTCCCTGGGGTGAGAGAAATCACTTTGCTTAGTGTTTGAGCATTATTCATTCTGAATACGCAATACATATGTATTATTTCTTACACCTATAACAATGCATTGAAGTTAATATCTCTAGAATATGTTAACTAAAAAGTATGCTGTCCTATGTATTTGGATTCCAATCAGATCTCAAGTGTTCTGATACATGGAGTTTCAGATGTACAAGAACCCTCGTCTGCTCAATGGTTGAGTAAAATTTATTCTGAATGTAAAAAACACTAGATTACTAAAGGACAATGTTATGTGCCATTATTCTCTACTGTAACCTTACCCCTCATTTTTGGTACACGGATTTTAAGATAATTCTTTATGTGATTAGTCCTGACACTCCTCCCTGTGTTATTGCATAGGGTTAGCCCCTGAGATGATTCTTATTGATCAGAATGAAGCATTAATTACTCTTTATGCGTTCATTCTCACCGCTTCTTAACCCGTATTATTTACTCTGAAATGGCCGCCGCCATTACAGAAGTCCAGACTACACTTGCCAGTGAACACACAGCGCGTGTGTCGCTCGGCATTGGCTTTTCGTGCACGCGCATCGGCGTCAGATATAATTGACTGCCGTCCGACCTCGTCTGGCTACAACCATTGCCAGCAACCCTTCGTCTTGCATATTAGGTAAATCATCACACCCTGTTACTTTGATGGATTATGCATTTTCAGCATATTGCCCCTCTAAACCGTGACCCTCAACTACTTTCATTTCCCTGACAGACATCGGTTCTATCCGGCACTGCGTTCCTTGCCTCACATTATTGATGCGGGACAACAGCTACTATGCCAATAACTAATTAGGAAGGTGAGTTCTCCATCGATCCAATGATACTTTCTTTAATGCTCTAAAAAACCCTTTACTTCTAATTACAGGAATTTTCTCCTCACAATTGACCTTTCCTGATGGTTCCGTTTAATAAAGGACAGCGGGCCTCAAGTGGGTTATGAAGTGCTGCCCTCATTTGGGTCACTATTCACACTAAATTTTGGTGAGTACATAGTTGATTTAAATTCACTCATTTATAACCAGCAATTAGATACTGGGCTAATTCAGTTTCCTATCTGTAGGACCTACAGCTAACCCTGTTACTGTGAGCTACAGTGAAGCCATGCCTCTGCTTTCATTTCAAGGGTAAGCCATTCCGTAGCGCACTATTACACCTATTCATATAAGCACCTCTTTAAGCATTTATGCCGGTGGTTAAATTTCCTTCCACCTTGTCATTGATAGGAACTAAGTGTCATTACCAGCTTTGAGAAGCACCCTGGAATATATTAAGAAGGATTTCTGCCTTTCAGGCACATTGATTGTGCTGCTCGGTAAACCTGTTTTACGTTCAAGCATTGGCCCACAGTTCCCACGTTCCCTTCATCAACACTATAACCTTGTCCTATCTTTAGCCCCCAGAATCTCTGTCCTGAAGAGACCCCGTACCGCGAGGGGGTCGAAACTTCGTCGACTATTCAAAAGTGAGAGCCCCCAACAAATCATAGTTGTCCCTGAAGAATTGATTGCATTGGCTCCTCTTATCTACTAATAACCACCACCACAAGTGCTCCAAAATCACCATTGATATTTCACTAGTCTGGTTATGGTCACATCACTGGGGTTCACATATCACTTTCAAATGTGAAAAATGTATATGATGTAAATACACAGACAGTAAAAAAAATTATGCCTTTTTGTATGTTAAATATTGTTTTGCAAAATAAATAACACACTTCGGCTGACGTGAGGACTATTAAAAAAGAAATTTCTGTGAGCTTTAACGTTTTAACGTATTACCTTGTGAAATAATTGGTATACCTTATTGAGCTAAGGTTTTTTTCTTTACCTGTCTGTTCTGTTTGAGTCAAGCAGGATACATTAATTGCTGCAATAACTAATTGTTTTCTATGAAAAATGAGTTCCTTGTGAACATGGTCTCTGCTTATGGGCAATACCCAGTTCGCAAGGACATATGGGTCGCTCTTGTCTTTTGTGAGAAATGATTTTAATAATGTGGCAACCCCCTGACAAAGCCAGTAGGCTGGTCTTATTTAAAATATCACCCCTTTTATACTGTGATGTTACATGTGGTATATGTGGGGAGTATTGTGATGATGAGGTTCAGGGGCCCACTAGGTGTGTAATGAGTTAGTAGGATGCCACCAAAGTTAATTCCATTTGTCTAATGTGCAGTTTTGTAATTTAATGTATAGCATTTATTAGCACTTTTCCTTTTTTAAAAATGCACTGACTGGACAATAATGTATTGAGTGCTGTTGCATGCCAGCGAAGTGGGACTGCTAAAGCACACTAACTCCATTGAGTAGGTCTTGGACTGCTCTGCTTCACTACCCTGAAAAAGTCAAATGCTACAATGGAGTACTTCTTTTCCAGTAATAAGATAACTGCAATACGATTACTTGTGAAGGACTCTGTCGCAACTAATAACCCAAGTTCTTTCAGCACCTTAAAGGGAGGCTCAAATTATGTAAGGAATATTCCAATTTGAAATCGCTGAATCTGAGACAAAATGGGGCAGGGCCCTGAGGATTTCTCACACTAAGGTGTGGTAGAAAATCTAGTAGTCGGACTGTGAAGGAGTAGAGCTCACAGCCTATACACCTGATTGTTAAGTCTTTGCATCGTAAAAGAAAGCAGATAGGCTATTTGTGATCTACTGCTGATTTCAATGTTAATAAAGTGCTTTATTAGGTACTGCTAATAATGTCCAACAAGGATACCCTGCCTGACTAGTAATTTTCAAGCATGTGAATCTTGAAAGACAATGCTAGAAAAGAAAATAGCTATTTAATATTAGTGTTAATTCTCCACCTATAGTATCTTTCATAGATTTCACATAATTCATTCCTTCCAGTCATCGATCTGGGACTCCCAGTTTAACAATGAGTAAAGTATGTGAATCTATGAAAGATACAATGCTGAAAAACTATTATTTATATTACAGAGCTTTACCAACAGTGTTATTTAATTTCCCTGTGCAGAGGAAGGCCATGTGGGCTGCCTTAGGCTTGCATTTGCCCTGTTGAATTGCTTCACTCCTCCACCCCAAGCCACGCCCACCCCAAATTCCTAGACTTGCCCAGGAAGGAGTGATTTATATGACACTAGTATTATTAACTTAGGTATTACTAACTACTGCTAGTTTGCTCCCAAGCGTATATTTGTGCACCTGAAACAGAGTATGTTTTCTTGCTCAGTTCTGCAGTTTCTCATTGTGTATTGTACTAATATAAAGATGCATACGATAAAAAGTGTAGTTTAGTAACTCACTTTTTTTATTGGCGCATTTCACTTCCAAAGCTTCTTTCACCACTGAAGCCCATTGATTGTAAGACTCTGCTCGCAGCTTTAATGAATTCATCATTGGGTAGAGGTCATCAACAGTATACTGATACCTGAAACAAATAAGATGCATACCGCTTAAAAACATCATACTGTTTGTGAACCTTTATTACAAAAACCACTTTCGTTTGCATACAAAATCTATCTTGCTCCAATGTGAAAATATATCATATGCGCAAAAAAACTGCAATTAGACTTTTTTTTTTACATTTAATTATGTTGAGTACTGCACAGCCCACATGGATTACATTTGTATTAACCTGAAGATATAAATCCCATAGTCAAATATATTCCTCACTACAGTTTTCAGAAATTACAATAAATACAAATAGAAGGCCACAAGCTCCAATAAGCAAACAAATATACTCAGTTACAACGTTCACACGAGTCAATGAAAGAAACTAAGTACAGTTTCTTATAAAATGCCGATCTAGATCCAACCCTTGTCTTGCATATGGGTTCCACTGTTTGATATTTGTACTCTTCCTTGATGTGTTATAGCAGATAATGTTTAGTTTCTGAAGCATGACAAAACTAGATTCATATGCTGTGCAACACCTCACCATGGGTGTGAAATTAGTAAGGGTGACGGGAATTTGCGTAGTCGTGCTACGCAAAGCTCCGCCAAACAATAAAAAATCTCCGCGAACACGCGGAATTGCTTGTTCGCGATGCTTTTTTCATGTTCGCGAACGCGGTTTGCGTGCTCGGGGGGTAATATCTCGCCAACATACATTTTGAGAACGCGAACAAGCAAAAAATTCCGCAAAGCCGCGGAACGCAGAATTTTGGGCAATTCCGCGTTCTCCGCGGAACGCGAAATTACCCAAATTACGCAAATTTCGCGAGCGGAACGGAATTTACTACCCATGCCTAGAAATTAGGCAGTCAATACGACTCATGCTACATTTTAACCGACCAGTGTAGGTGACGTTTTTAGCCAGTATTTTTGTCTTACTCGTACAATGTGTGAGGTTTCAGGGTTAAGAATACATATTTAAAAAACAAACTATCACTTCTCTTCACTTGGGAGGGTGTTGTGCAAATATAGAAGGTACTCCAGCTGTAAAAGTATTTTGGATTTACATGAAGTACATTCAAAGCAGTGTTGCTCACCTTGAAGCAGTTATTGTGAGGAGCCAACAGTAGCTCTTGTTTTCAATATTATCACCCCCAACTGAGGCCTCGTGCCCAAACATTAATGCAGTGATGTTTAGGGAATGTGTGCAGCAATGACCAACTTGCCGCATTGCATATGTCTTGAGGCAAAACATATCCAATGAAGGCCAAAAAAGTGGCCTTATTTCCTCGTCAAATACAAACAAAAATACAGCATAATTTTAATCACTGATCAGCAGACCTGTTCATTTGGTGACTCTATTGCCCACGGATCTAGAATGAATATGCTACTTACCAGTATGCATCTGTTCTTGGCATGTAGGGCTGCTGACATTCATATCTGTGCATAGATCGCCGCCTAGTGTTGGGTCCGGATGATTGCACATTGTTGTCCTGGAAGAGTCTTCGAAGTATCACGAGATAGGTGGCTCCTCCCCTGGACTACAGTGCGCATGGGCATCCTCTCCATCCTCAGATTGTTTTTCGCCATTGTGGCAGTGATGGAGTAGATACAGTAAGTGATGACCATGCTATACAGTAATTCTGAGTGCTGCAGCTGCTACAGGCGCCGGGGAGGAGGGTGGGCGATATGAATGTCAGCAGCCCTACATGCCAAGAACAGATGCATACTGGTAAGTAGCATATTCAGTTCGAGGCATGTGGGCTGCTGAATTCATATCTGTGCATAGATTATATAGCAGTCCCTCCATTAGCGGCGGCTGCCCGTGCCAGCTGCAGCAGTCTGAAAAAGGGTCTTGAGAACAGCCTGTCCTACAGCTGCCTGCTGTTTGGAATGTACATCTACACAGTAGTGTTTTGTAAATGTATGTATAGTGGACCATGTGGCTGCTCTACATATTTCCTCTAAAGGAATATTCCCTAGGAAAGCCATGGACGCCCCTAACTTTCGTGTTGAGTGGGCTCTGGGAGGAATCGTTAATGTGCGTTTAGCTTTTTCATAGCAAATTTGAATACATTTAACGATCCATCTGGCTATCCCTGCTTTGGAAATGGCGTTGCCCTTGTGTTGTGGAGAAAAGGCAACGAACAGTTGTTTTGTTTTCCTAAAATCCTTTGTTCTGTCTATATAGTACATGAGGGCCCTCTTTACATCTAGTGTATGGAGCATTCTCTCTGCGACATTTTCTGGATTTGGAAAGAAAACAGGCAGTTCAATAGTCTGATGCATGTGGAACTGCGATATCACTTTAGGCATGAATGTGGGGTTGGTACGTAGTACAACTCTGTTTGCGTGAACCTGTATGAATGGCTCTTGAATGGTTAGTGCCTGGAGTTCACTAACTCTTCTCAACGAAGTGATTGCCACTAAGAAAGCTACTTTCCAGGTGAGTAATTGAATCTCACATGAAAGTAGAGGTTCAAAAGGTGGACCCATCAATCTGGTGAGGACCACATTCAGGTTCCACACCGGTGCCTGTGGGTGAGTTGGAGGAATCACTCTTTTGAGTCCCTCTAAGAAGGCTTTGATGGCAGGCACTTTGAATAAAGAGAGGTGCTGCCTGTTCTGAAGCTAGGCCGCTATTGCGGTTAGATGTATACGGATGGAGTTGTATGCCAGATTGCATCGGTATAAGTGTAACAGGTAACAGATGATGTTCTGAATGGATGCATCCAGCGGATTAATGTCATTGTTTTTACAGTAAATGACAAATCTTTTCCATTTAGCCGCATAGCAAGCTCTGGTCGTGGGTCTCCTGGCCTCCTTGATGATATTCATACATTCTGGAGGCAGGTTCAGGTATCCAAACTCTAAGACTTCAGGAGCCAGATCGCCAGGTTCAGCTGTTGTGGATCTGGGTGCTGAATTTCGCCATGGTTCTGTGTTAAAGGTTTGGGTGTTAGCCACAGTCTTTGAGGCGGCACCACAGAAAGTTCTAGTAACGTGGTGTGCCATGGCTGGCGTGCCCACATTGGAGCAACCAGGATGAGTGTCATTGAGTGTTGCCTTAGTTTGCGTGCCACTAGCGGTATTAATGGCACTGGGGGAAAAGCGTACGCAAATCTGCCTGACCAGTTCATCCATATCGCATTGTCCTGCGATTGTGGATGCGGAAACCTGGCGGCAAAGCTTTGGCATTTTGCGTTTTCCCTTGTGGCGAATAGGTCTATCTCTGGATGACCCCACTGCTGGAAGTACGGTTGGAGTACTGATGGACGTAGCTCCCACTCGTGCATTTGGTGGCTGTGTCTGCTGAGCAGATCCGCCATTTGGTTGTCCTTGCCCGGGAGGTGTTCTGCCATGAGGAACATGTTCCTCTGAATGGCCCACCTCCACATGCTCTGAGCCAGATGAGACAACTGTGGAGAGTGTGTTCCTCCCTGCTTCTGTATGTAGTACATGGCAGTCATGTTGTCCGTCCGGATCAACACGACTTTGTTGCACAAGTGTACTTTGAATGCCTTCATCGCCAGGAAGATAGCCATCAGTTCCAGAAGGTTGATGTGCATCTTCTGTTGCTGTGTCGTCCATAGTCCCTGCACTGTGTAATTGAGTACATGAGCTCCCCATCCCTGGAGAGACGCGTCCGCCGTCAGTATTATTTGTGGAACAGGCTCTTGGAACGGTCGGCCCTTGCAAAGGTTTTGTGGATTCCACCAATGCAGAGTTGTATGCCCGACCGCTCACCAACACTAGGTCTTTCAACTGTCCTTGAGTCTGATTCCATTGACGTGCCAAGCACTCCTGAAGCGGGCGCATATGTAGTCTTGCGTGCGGGACTATGAAGATGCAGGAGGCCATCATGCCTATCAACTGCATGAACACTCGCGCTGGAAGGGAGTGTTGTGGTCTGAACTTTTTTATCAGCAGTTGCATGCTGTTAATTCTCGCTAAATTTGGCTGAGCTTTGGCAGCCAGAGTGTCTATGGTCGCGCCCAGGTACTGCCATACGTGGGCGGGTTGGAGATGTGACTTTGGATAATTCAGTGAGAATCCCAGACTGTGAAGAAGGTGAATGGTGTGGGATATGTGGCTGGCACACTGCTGGGCTGACTTTGCCTGAACAAGCCAGTCGTCCAGGTAAGGGAAGACGTGAATGTGCTGTCTCCTTAAGAGTGCAGCCACTGTCGCTAGGCACTTGGTAAAGACTCTGGACGCCGTTGTTACTCCGAAAGGGAGTACTTTGAACTGATAATGCTGATCCTGAAGAGTGAACCTGAGATATTTTTTGTGTGATGGGTGTATGGGTATGTGGAAATACGCATCCTTCAAATCTAGTGTTGCTAGGAAGTCTCCCTGACTGAGTAACGGCAGAACCTGCTGGAGGGTGAGCATATGAAAATGCTCTGACAGAATGTATTGGTTGAGAGGTCTGAGGTCCAGTATAGGTCGGAGAGACCCGTCCTTTTTTGGGATTAAGAAGTACAGAGAGTACACCCCTGACCCTCGCTGTTCCATAGGCTCTATGGCTTCTTTTTGCAGAATACTTAGTACTTCTTGCTGCAATATTGTCAAGTGCTCTGCGGACATAGGACGGTGTCTTGGTGGTATGTTGGGTGGATTGGATGTTAATTCCAGACAATAACCGTACTGGACAATTTCTCTGACCCACCTGTCTGTGGTGATGGATCTCCAGACTGGCAGGAACTGTTGGAGTCTCCCCCCGACCGGTGTTATGTGGGCGGGGGGCAGTGACAAGACGTCACTGTTTTAATTGGCGGAGGACCTGGTGTTGTTGTGTCCTCGTCCTCTGCCTTTGGTGCTGGATCCACGATATCCACCCCTATTGTTTTTATTATAGGTACTCTGGGTACCTCCTTTACTGTACTGCTGCTGGGACCCCTGACCTCTAGCTGCTCCTCTATTCCCGGGGCGACGAAAGGAGCCACTCCGAAACTGCTGCGACTGTAGAGCCCCCATAGATTTCGCAGTTTCAGTGTCCTTTTTAATCTTTTCCAGTGTAGCGTCAACCTCGGGGCCAAATAAAAAGTCTGGGTTGACTGGTTGATTCAAGATAATATTTTGAATCTCAGGTTTGAAACCTGATATTCACAGCCATGCGTGCCTCCTCGACATCACACTAGTGTTGATTGCCCTTGCTGCAGTGTCAGCTGCATCTAGTGCGCATTTGATGGACGCATTTGTAATGAGTTGCCCCTCTCTGATGAGGAGCTCCGCTCCATCTTTGCATTCATCTGGTAGGTGTTCTGGCAGTGTTTCTAGGGTATCGTAGTGTGACCTGTCGTATCGGGCCAGGAGTGCCTGAGTGTTGGCAATGCGCCAGATGTTTGCTGCTTGTGCTGCTATCCTTTGCCTGATGTTTCTAGCACGTTGGACTCCTTGTCTGGAGGAGGAGCACCTGTAGTCTGCGAGTTAGCTCTCTTGCAAGCATTAGAAACTACCATGGAGTCCAACGGCAATTGACCCTTAATGTACATTGGGTCTCCGGGGGCTGGTTTGTATTTCTTCTCTATTCTCGGGTTCAATACCCGTGCCCTGGTCGTTTCCTTAAAGATGTCCTTAGCATGTTTAATAACCCCTTTTAACATTGGTAGAGTCTTGACCGTTCTTTCTGATGTGGAGAACGTGTCCACCAAGAAATCCTCCTCCACAGAGTCAGAATGAAGTTCCACTCCGTGATTGGCAGCTGCCCTTTCAATGAGATCGTTAAAAGCAGCAGTATCTTCAGTGGGAGATGGTTTGATACTATAAAGATGAGTGTCAGGAGCATCTTGTGGGTCACCTGGGTCATTAGGGTCTCCCCATGCTTGATCTTGGTCTTGCTGTTGGTCATCAGGGTCATTATCCACAGGACAAGTGGTATAATCCTCAATATAGCCCTCTCCTGCATCCGCCTCCAAGTGTGTAGGAGAAAAGGATGGTGGTTCCTGATGATAGGTTTGGAATGTTTCTACAAGCACTGGCGTCGAACCCGACGCCAGTTTCCTTTTTAGTGGAATCTTGTATGAGTCCAAAGCCTTTTCTGGAACAATTCTCCGCTTGCGGAACAGCCTACCAGTGTCGGCGTCGATAAACTGGTCCTGCGAGTCTTCGACATCGGTTCTTTCCGTGGACACTGTTCGTGGTTGTTCGACACTCTTCCCAAGTTCGAACATCTTCGGTGCCCCTGGTGGCGGCAATCCAAACTTGATCGGTGCCGGCGCCGAGTGAGCCTTGGCGACCTTGTGCGGATCGGGACCCGTTTTTGGTTCGAGGGTTGCCCGTTCCCTGATGCGCTTTAGGGACTCCGACACCTGTTGCAGCTTGAATGCAGACGGTGCTTTGGAACCGATAGGCTCTTTGGAGACAGGCCTCGACGCGGTCTCCGGTTTCTTCCCAGCCTTTGGGTTTTCTATTTGAAGTTTGGGATCGACGCCCTGTTGATCCAATATTTTGGCAGTCGCAGCACTCTTCGGTGTTGACGTAGTCGGATCGACCACCTTGACCTTGGTGGTTGGTGCTCCAACCTTCGGTGCTATAGGCAGTTGCGTCTTCTCGGGACCGAGGGCCTTCTTCTGTGTCTCGGTGCCGAAGTCCTTTTTTGGTTTCTTGGTACCGAAGTCCTTCTTTCTTTGGTCGGCTCCGATGTCCTTCTTCTGTGTCGACGGATTGGAGGGCTTCGATCCGACCTGAACCAGTTGCACTTTCGGTTTCGATTTGACCGGTGCTGGGTTTGGTTTCGATTTCACTGAATCGACTCCAGTCTTTTTTGATATTTCTGGCTCTTTTGAAATGTTCGAAGCCGGGCCTTCAGGCGGGGCTGTAGAACGATCCAACTGATCTTCGGTAAGGCCCGCAGGCGATCCCTCGACCTGAGCCTTATCAAGACTGTCTCCCTCGGCCTCCGCATCGACGGATTGGCCTAGCTCCTCGCCCAAGCTATCTTCCTCGGCCCCAAGGGCCTCATCGTCGTCTCCTACCTCGTCGACGACGTCTTCGTCCTCGAAGATCACCTCATCATCGTCGTCATATTAGGATTCATGCTCCGAAGTATGGCTCGAGTCTATCTCTTCGACGCTCTCGACTTCTTCATCCTCGGTGCTGAATATGTTAACCGGGTTAGGCGCAGATTGTTTGGCCTCCAATCTAGCCGCCCGTCGATTCTGAAGTGTCTTCTTTGACCGGAACCGGACGCAGGCCATACACCTGGACTCATCATGATCCGGTGATAAACATTTGTTACACACCGGATGGACATCGATGTGTGGATATTTCGCATGACATAGAGGACATCTCTTGAAGGGGGTCCTCGATTCCATCCTCGAACGTCGATCGCTGTTCGGACCGAAACTCGGTCCGAGAAGGGTGAATAAGTCCGAGAACAAGTATAATAATTTGTCGATACCGAACGCAAACAATACCGACGATACCTAAAGGCTTTTGGCCTTAAATAAAGTTTTCCTAACTTGAGCTAAGATAAGCACATCCGAACCCAATGGCGGAAAAAAACAATCTGAGGATGGAGAGGATGCCCATGCGCACTGTAGTCCAGGGGAGGAGCCACCTATCTCGTGATACTTCGAAGACTCTTCCAGGGCAACAATGTGCAATCATCCGGACCCAACACTAGGCGGCGATCTATGCACAGATATGAATTCAGCAGCCCGCATGCCTCGAACTATCTAATACTCTATCTTCAACTCGTGGGTCTGCAAACGGTAGAGGGAATTTAATTACTCAGCCATCATGAAAAATGGATACAAATTGAAAACAAAGCCGAAAATGAGTAAGTAAAAACACTCTGTTATTGTGCATGGGTGACATGCCTTAAGTGCTCACAGAAGGACAGCCAGGTGTAGGCTCAACCAGAGGGTGTATTGATTAAATGTGTTAGCTCTATATTAATGTTCTAAATATGTGCAATGTTGATAAAGAAATGTTTGGAACATTTTTCCACAAAATGTTCTGGGGAAGAAGGAGAGAGAAGGGGAGACCACTAAAAAAAGGGCTCGCTGGTTCATAGCATTGTGTGACTTGTAATCTTTCTGAAACTGCTAAATGAATACCTGTTTTCTCCGGCAAGGAAACCAACATACAATTATACAATTTAATGAGGGGGGAGTCTGGAGTTGAATGCAGGATTCCTTGGCTAAGCCGCTACTAAGGCAATTCCTCGTAACATATCTTAAGATAAAACATGTAGGAAACTGGAATTTTGTTGCAGTTGTCCTCCCACTTTTTGCCCCCTTTTTGACTGTCAGATGCTGGTTTTCAACTCTGACATCACACTGAGGCTTGCTAACCAGACATCAGTGCTTATTCCCCTAAAAACAAGTTAAAGTCTAACTGTAACCCAAATGGCAAGGACTTTAACACCATAATATTGATTGTTGCGCACGCCTTAATTTTTAATCAATGTTTTGTAGTAATCAAGTGCTTGTCAGTACTGCTATAAGTGTAGCGTGCAGGTCAGGAATGAGGTTGCCTGCCTCATATGAACTAATGACTATGCACTTGACCCTGCCCGCACTGCTTAAATTGGACATTCCAACAAAATTATACAATTTTAGCCAATGTTGTAAACTTATATGTGCTCTTTGCAAATACATTCACAAGTCAAATACCATTATAATGTTTTTATTCTCAGTGGATACCTCTCCGCTAATGTATAATCATGATTTATTGTACATAGATTTACTGAAATAACTGCGTATACAACGTTAACACTTCATGCTTTCAATGAACAATATATGGACAAAATCCATCTTCTCTCAAAAGATGTTCCCAATGCATTTCGGGATAAACAATCACTTCTTCAGGGGTGAGAGAGAAGCTGCCGATAATTCGGTTTGCTCAAAACTAATACCTAAACGCGTCCTGCGTATAATGATCTGAGGCTCAATACTACTGAAAAAACTGTAGCTCACAACGAAACACACGGTCTTGCTCGTAGATATCCCAAATGTCTTGTATAATAAAGTTTAAGGCATAATGCTCAGCGTCCCGAGTTGGGAGTTTCACTTCTACAGGTTGGAGGCGGGGACAGCTCGGTAGGGCTGAGGCCAAGCCTGCTGGCGTCGTCCTCTTAGCTTCAGCACAGCTGTTCGGTTCTTCTTTTCTTCTTGGTCATTTCTTGTCTGAGGAAACAAGGTTCAGGGGCGCCCCTAAATACTAGATTTAGGGGTGTTATAGGTAAGTAAAGGTTGGAACCAATGGGTCCCTGCCTTGGGGTGAGTACACCCCCTATTATGCCACCCTCCAGTGGGAGGGGGCATATGCCTCACTCTGGTTGGCTGGGTCTCTCCATCTGCAAGTTGGCGGGGACTGAGAGTTGGGCTTCACCTCACCTACCCCACCTGAGGGGTGGGGTTGGCAAAGGTGGGCACACCTCTCTTCCTCACTTGGCTTTCCCACCGGTTCACCAGTCCAAAGTGGGGGGGTCAGAACCGGTGGGGACCAGCTGCTGGAAGCAGCAAAAGGCCTGGGGAAGCTTACAAATGCAGCAAGACTTTGAAGCTTCCCCTCCGTGGACCCTGCTGATCCTGGGGGAGGAGGCTTGGCACCTCGTCCCAGACCTGCCCCCCTCCCCCGAGAGCAGCAGGCACTCCTACCCAGGGGGTCCAGAAACATGTCTGGTGGTGGCAGCTGGGGGGCAGCCACTCAGCCTGGACACTAGTGTTAGGTCGTTTTTCAGGGGGCATCTCTAAGATGCCCTCTGTGTGCATCTTTCATTAAAAGATAGGCCAGCGCTCTAGTAATTAAGCAAAAATCTACTTATGGCGCACGCAGTGCGAACGCGCTAAGAGAAACTGACACAGGTCAGACACACGGTACCAGAGAGTACTGACTTGCTTGTTTGCTTATTTGCACAGTCTTTTTTAAAGCCAGAGTATTTTAGAAGATTGAACTTATCACTTTTTAAAATCACTCGGAACGCTTTTAAGACTATTTGCACTGTAATATTCCGCTTTTAGAATCAAATATTTTTAAAATTGAAGGTTGAATTGAATGCTTACTCACTGTGGGGAATCTTGACTCACGCCGAACAGTGAAACGGGAGCTGGGCGGGGCAGGACCTGTGAGCACAGCTGAGAGGCACCACCCTCATGGGGAGCGAGGGATAGGTCAGCGCTCTAGTAATTAAGCAAAAATCTACTTATGGTGCACGCAGCTCGAACGTGCAGCGGATGCGTCTCTGGCGCGCCAAAGGCGCGTCTAAGACAAGCCCGCCTGCATCCGGACATGGCCAAGGGCCAGGAACCATTGCGGACTGTCCCAAAAACGGTAAGCCCATCACATATGATAGAGACATTTTACTCTTATTGAGATACTCTGTTAAAGCCGATTGTGGGATAACTCTGGCGCCTACAAGCCTGATAGGGAAGGAGATGTCTTGCCCGCTCTGCTGGACTAAGCTTTACTCAGGCAAGAATGAAGGGCTGTGAGAAAGTGCCAACTTTCTTGCATGGTATGGCCCCACTTTTTGCTGAATGTACTTTGACTAAGTGTGCCCAGGACTCCTGTCAATCAGGTGCCCAGGGCCTATGTTCCTTCCCTAAAACACAACTTGGCAAACCCTGGCCACATGTCAGCCC
Organism: Triturus cristatus; assembly: GCF_964204655.1. NCBI lineage: Eukaryota > Metazoa > Chordata > Amphibia > Caudata > Salamandridae > Triturus > Triturus cristatus. Next base: position 39,634,662 of record NC_140580.1, read on the forward strand.
CTGGTAAATGGTACCCTAGGTACCCAGGGAAGGCCTCCAAGGGCTGCAGCACTCATTGTGCCACCCTTAGAGGCCCTGTACCCTTACACACACACACACTTACACACACACACACTTACACACTTACACACACACACACACACCCCCCCCTTGCAGGCTGGGTGTCTGGGTGCAAGACAAAACAAAGAGTCGACATGGCACACATCCCTGTGTGTCATGCCCACCACCTACACTGCCATGGCATACATCAGCCACCCCTCTAGCTGGGTGCCCTATGCCAGTGGTGTGGGCGCAGGAGCCCTGTGCCCCTAAAGTACCGAGGTCAATTCCTGGGCACTGTAAGTGCAGTGCTGCCATTTAAGAGCACATGGTGCTGAGAGCTCGTTAAACACAAACTCCACAGCACCATAATGGCAACACTGAAGACTGAGAAGTTTGGTATCAAACTTCTCAGCACATTAAACCCGCACTGATGCCAGTGTGGGATTTAATGTACCAAGCACCCCAGAGGGCATCTTAGAGTTGCCCCCTAAAACCTAACCTTCAATCCACGTCTGTTCTGAGGCTGCCTAGGCTGCCACACAGCAGACATGTTGCTGGACCCCTGGGTAGGAGAGCCCCTGCTCTCCTGGGCCTGCAACAATGCACATCCTGGGCGAGGTGCTAAATCTCCTCCCCCAGGATGAGCAGGGGGAAGCTTCAAAGGCATGCCACCTCTGTGAGCTTCCCCAGGCCACTGCAACCCCCCACTCTGGCGGGAAGTTTGGCCGGAAACCCCAAATAAGGACAGGGGATGTGCCAGCCTGCCAACCCCACCCTCAGGTGGGGGAGGCGAGGTGAAGCACATCTCTGGGCTCTCGCCATCTTGAAGATGGGAAGCCCTGCCCAATCAGGATTAGGCTACTGCCCCCCCTCCCACAGGAGAGAGGCAGGATAGGGGGTGTACCCACCCCAGGACAGGGACCCATTGGTGCCTGCCCTTCACCTACCTGTAACGCACCTAAATCTAGTATTTAGGGGCACCCTGAACCTCCCTTCCCCAGATTCCAAAATCCAAAGAAGAGCTAGAAGAAAGAAGACCTGCCCTGCAACTGCCAAGAAGAGGAAGACATCAACTGCTTTGGCCCCAGCCCTACTGGCCTGTCGACCCTCGAACCTGCTCCTGCTCCAACCCGGCATCTCTTGTGGCCAGCAACCTCACAAACCCCGGAGGACGTGGCTACCTTTTGATTCTAAGCCCACTGGGACTCCCATGAGTAGAGGCTCTACTCAAAATCTACTTCTAATCCCTGGCAGCAGCCCGGAACCGCGAACCCAGCACACACTGCACCTGCCAAGCCTGGCCTGTGCCGGAGTGAACAAAGACCACGAGGACGACCCCACGGCGACTGTGACCCCGAGTCCGGCACCCAAAGACCTCCCTCGACACACCTGAAGAATCTTCCTCCCCGAGCTTGCAGTCTTTTTCTAAACCGGAGATTTCCCATTGAAATCAATCGAGCGCCCGAAGGCTCAAAAGCACCCTGCACCCAGCCGCCCGAGTGGCCTGGCAGTGTAACCTCTACACCTATCTACTTCCCCACTTGCCCTGAGTAAGTGACTAGGAGCCCAGCTCCCACAGCCGCGTGGCCTGCTAGTCTGGCCTGCTAGTCAGCAGCCACCAACCAAGGCCCCCCTACCTCTCATAGGATAACATTGGGCCTAACTCTCTCTGCATCCGGCCGCCCTTGTGCCGCTGAGGGTGAACAAACTGTACCTACCTGACCCTGGGAGACCCCGGAGTCTATGCCCAGAAACTTAGCTCTGCCAGTCGAGTACACACCTTTAAACAGATAACTGATTTTAATGATCTCATCATAAGTTCGTCGGAGTATATGTTATTAGGAGATTTTAACTTCCCTTTGGAAGAACTGGATAACCATGAAACCACTCAACTTACTGCTGATCTCCTTACCTTAGGACTTCAACAACTGGTGAAGGGAACTACACACCAGGCAGGGCATACACTAGACGGTCTGTTCACTAACAACCCAGACATATCTGTGCTGGATATTCTTCCTCTTACCTGGTCAGACCACAGGGCCATCATTTTTGGAATCCACACCCAGCACGCTAACCCTTCCCATTTTAGGCCACGAACTAGGTTAGGGACCCGCGCTTGGAAAAATGCGGATATCCATCAGATGGCAGATATCCTGACACTATCCTCTCCTTTGGGGATAGCCAATCCTGTTCTCTCAGCCTCCGATTTCCAAGACTGGATCCGGAACGCTGCTGATCAGGTGGCTCCAGAGAAGTCTACGCGACCTAACAGAATTTCCCCATCGGCAGTCTGGTATACCGAAGAGCTCAGGCTCCACCGACAGCACTGTAGGAACCTAGAGAGGCGCTGGAGGAAATTTTATTGCCCCATAGCCAAGCAGTCCTATAAAGACGCCCTTGCAATATATAAAAAAGCTATCATTGCCCGAAAAAGTGCATTCTTTTCGGCTCAAATTGAAAATGCTAGCAATTCTGCTAGAGAACTGTTTTCAGTGGTCACCACTCTGTCCACCCCCTCTACGGGACCTGGGGTCGAGCCCTCTCAGTCTCTGTGTAATGCTCTGTCCAGCTATTTCACTACTAAGGTGGCAGACATATACTCATCCTTTGCAGGGAACATGGGGACAAGATCCAGAGTCCGCAGTGGTGAAGAACCTGCCACTGTTCATGACTCCCTCTCCTTTTTTGTTCCCACTACGCAAGATCAAATTAGCAGACTTATCTCCACTACCAAGTCTGGTTCCCCTTTAGACCCCTGCCCTCCTCCAGTAATGGCTAACCTCAGCGAGGTGATCTCATATCCACTCATGGAAATCTGTAACACTACATTCCAAACTGGTCGCTATCCAGATCTTTGGAAGAAGGCCGTGATCAAACCTCTTCTGAAGAAACCTTCCCTGGACCCTACAGCTCTGGCCAGTTATAGACCTATAGCATGTCTTCCTTTTCCTGCCAAAATATGCGAATCTCTGATTAATAGACAACTCTCAGACTTCATCGATACCTACCAACTTCTCGATGAAACGCAGTTTGGCTTTAGGAAAGGTCATGGAACTGAGACCGCTCTAATAAAAGCCTCAGATGAGATCAGAGCCATTATGGACCAGGGAGGTGCGGCTGTCCTGATCCTGCTGGATTTGTCCGCAGCCTTTGACACGGTCGACCATGCTATTTTGGTCGATCGTGTCACAGCTCTGGGGATAAACGGTATGGCTAGAGATCTCATCTCATCTTTTCTCGCCAACCGCACCCAGACAGTGGGTAATTTTTATTCTCCTGTCTCTGCACTCCCTTGTGGAGTCCCACAGGGCTCCTCGCTAAGTCCAACGCTAGTTAATATCTATGTAGCAGACTTAGCGAGGGTAATAAAGGCCCATGGGCTGCGACTTACATCATACGCAGATGACACCCAACTGGTTCTGGCAATCCACAAGGACGGCCTAGCGGTGGCAGCTAATTTTCAAAGGGCCATGCTTGCTGTCAGTACCTGGATGTCCTCCAATTGTCTGAGGCTTAACTCAGACAAAACTAAGGTCATGACCTTTGGTAAACTCTCCCCGGATTGGTCCTCTACCTGGTGGCCTAATCAGCTGGGCTCTCCACCTGTCCCAGTTGAAAAGGCCAGAAACCTGGGAGTGATCTTCGACAGCAAGCTTTCATTTGACCTTCATGTCAACAAAGTTGTGTCATCTGCATTCTTTATTTTAAAGAAAATTAGGAAAATACTGCCTTATCTTCCCACTTCAGCTGGGAAGACCCTGGTCTCCACCCTTGTGTTCTCCAAAATCGATTACGGGAATGCCCTCTTCCTTAATGTCCAGAAACGCGTTCTATCTAAGCTGCAGTCCATTCAGAATGCGGCCGCAAGAATTCTTCTCGACATCCCCCGCCGCCAGCCAATCACCCCAGCTATTCGTCACCTACACTGGTTAAGAGTAGAGTGCCGTATTAAATTCAAGGCCCTCTGCATCGCCTATAAGGCAGTGCAGGGCACTGGTCCAATGTTTCTGACTGAAGCGTTCCAGTTGTATAGTCCTAAGAGACAGTTGAGATCCGCCAACATCTGCCTGCTCCCAGTACCTCGCACAAGAACGGCAACCTGGGGAGACAGACGTTTCTTGGTTGCCACACCCAAACTCTGGAACCTTTTGCCACTTGCCATAAAAACTGCCCCCAATCTGAGAAGCTTTCGTAGGCTCTTAAAGACATGGCTGTTTAACCAGTAAACCTGCGGCTCAGTCTCTCATTCTGTCATCTGCGCCGAGACACCTCCGGGTATTTGTTTGCGCAATAAAAATTTCGAAATAACTCAATTTTCTCCATAGGGTAACATAGACTGGCTTTTCCTGAAATTTCTTCTAAGTGTGGACTTTTCAAAACTTAAAATATTCACCAAAAATCAGCAGAGTAACGAAAACGAAAATACTCACCTGCTATTAGGTGAGCTCCCAGTGCTGGATCCTGGTGCCCAGCACTGACTCGGAAAAATACTTACAACTGTACTTACCAGTAACCCAATTTTCTCCCATAGGAAATCATTGACTGTTTTTCTGTGAAATTTCTTTTGTCAATTTCTGCAAACTTTAAATATTCTTTAAAAATCGTATAATTTCTGAAAACGTAATTACTTACCTGTTTTGGATAAAGGTCCCAGTACTGAGTCTAGGCACCCAGTACTGGATTACAAAAGTAACAAGAACATACTATACCTGCAACTTGAATTTTCTGCCATAGGGAATCATTGACTGTTTTCTATGAAATATTTTCTAAGTGTCAACTTTTAAAATAGCAAAATATTGCCTAAAAATCATCACAGTAATTAAGTCGACTTTTATCACTTTTTTCCAAGTACTGTCCCAGGACTGAATCTAGTATCCAGGCCTGGAATTCCAAAAGTAATCCTAAAAGTAATCTGTGGCAAATAACTTGAAACTTCCATTGAACTCAATGCATTATTGTGTTTAGAATAGTGTTGCCTATTGCAACCACTTGTAACTGTTTACAAAAGTCAATTGCATATTGCAAAAGTATTTATATAAAGCATCTCATTCTGAGAAAGTATATTTTAATACCTATTGTTGGTTCTAAAATAAAACAAGCATATATTTTTTATATATAAACCATTGGCCTAGAGTTCAGTTCTTGAGTGTGTGAAACCATTTGCTGGCTGAGTGTGTGCAACAAATGCTTTACACTGTCCTCTGATACTGCCTTACTGCTCGACCAAGCTACCACTTTAGAGAGTAAGGTTATATGTAACTTTAGCCTATGCCAAACCTCTGGGGACTGTGGACTCTGTACACCCTGTACCTATTTGGGAACAGTATATACAGAGCCACTTTCTCACAAGACTCTCTAGGGAAAGGTTATTCTCATGTTCTTTCGTTTGGAAAGTGCCCTCTTTTGTGCATGGTTGCCCCACTTTTTGCTGAACTGCTGATGCACTTTGAGTGTGCCATGGGCTCCGGCCAATCAGGTACCCAGGGCCTATGTTCTTTCCCTAAAACTGCATTGAAAACAAAACCCAATTGGCACTCTCTGACCACAGGTCAGCCCCCTGGTCAATGGTACCACAGGTACGCTGGCCAGGGAAGGCCTCTATAGGCTGCAGCACCTATTGTGCCACCCTTAGAGGCCCTGTACCTTTATAATATATATATATTACCTACTGGCGGTCGCCAGTAGGTAGTTATAGTTAGGACCACGTTTCCATAGGAAATTCGCAACATTCTATTTTGAATAACTTTAGCGCCGGTCGACGAATCCTTGCGAATTTTTCAAAAAAAGTGGGGCGCTTCCGCTCCGCTCCTACCCTGAAAGTCTCGGGGGGATTCGGCAAGCGGGAGCTGAGATAAAAGGGGGGTCCCAAAACGCATTTTTCCCATGCATTTTTCCATAGGACCTTTAGACACAGCTACAGCCCGAACGGCTGAACAGAATTACTTGAAATTTGGAAGAGAGGTAGTCCTCAGGTCAAGGAAGTGCCTTTTGTAGGTTTGGTGTAAATCTGTTCAGTAGATTCTGAGAAAATAGCCTTTAAATCAATATATATATCTGAGCCAGCTTACGGTGCGCTTACCGTACGCGTACGGTGGCGTGCGCGAGCGCGATTCTGATTGGCCCTTAGATCTTAGTAAACATTCGAATCGGTCGAAACCAGGAAGCGGCGGCCGCCATTTTCTCTCTCGCACTCTGAGGGGGGAGCTGATAAACAAATGCCAAAAACATATAAAGGGGCTGTTTAGACAGCGCCCATGCACATAACCATGTTAGTTGAGTCTTCAAAGATCCCCCAAGGCAAAAAACGGTAATTTTTTTTTTTCGAAAATTTCGCCGATTACGCTTACCGTACGCTTACGGTAAATAATTATAAAAAAAAAAAACCCCACTCTCTCCACCCCGTGTGCAAATGGTGGCCGAAGGCCACCATTTGTGCATGGCATATAAGAGCACAGCATTTCCCCAAAAAATTTCAACAGATTACCTATCACAAGGAAGCGCATAATATGTCCTCCATGTGCGCACGGTGCGCGAAGCGCATCGTGCGTACATGGCCCATCTAGCGTAACGTGGGCACGCGGTGCGCGTAGCGCACCGCGTGCCCACCGTGCGTGCACGGCACTAACTGCGTAAAGTGGGCGCGCGAAGCGCACCGCGTGCTCACTGTGCGCGCACGGTGCGCGAAGCGCTCCGTGCGCGCACGGAACGAACTGCGTTAAGTGGGCGCGCACGCCATGAATGGCGTAAAGTAACTTAGCATTTAAAAAACCGTACAAATTCACTGAAAAAACCATAGGTTTCACACACGTTATAGTTAGGAATTAGCATTTAAAAAACCTTGCAAATTCACTGAAAAAACCATAGGTTTCACACATGTTATAGTTAGCGGAAATTTTACTGATAAAAAACCAATGAAATTCCCCCGTTATAGTTAGTGCAGGAAACTATAACTCACGCGACCGCAATCTTCTGCTGATGACATATGTGTCTTTATGAAAATAAAATATTTGTAATATATGTATAGCTAAAAATTTATGGAAGAAGACATGGGCAAATAAGTGTCTAAATACAGTATTAGCATCAGCAGAGGATTGCGGTCGCGTGAGTTATAGTTTCCTGCACTAACTATAACGGGGGAATTTCATTGGTTTTTTATCAGTAAAATTTCCGCTAACTATAACATGTGTGAAACCTATGGTTTTTTCAGTGAATATATATATATATATATATATATATATATATATATATATATATATATATATATTCCACAAATGGATGGGAACACCCGTTGCCTCCAGAACGAAGGGCGCGTCGATGAAGAGACCTCCCAAACGCGGTCACAAATATTATCCAAAACTTCTCCAAGTTCAAGAAAAGCAATCGACGCCGTGTCTGTGCTGAAAATTATTTATTGCCAGCCGAAAAAGCTAGACGCGTTTCGCCTGTCCTGCAGGCTTGTTCACTAGCAGTTTGGTAAAGTTTTCAAAGGCAATTTAAAACAGTGAGTGACGATCAACGCACGTGATGGACTACAAGTATGGAAATAAACAGAAGACTCGTAGTTCACTAAACTGCAATAGATAAGCGGTCCAGGCTGGTGCCACAAAGTGTAAGACCAATTCATTACGGACAGTCAGACATAATATACACTCATAAATTTAGAGTATTTGATAACATTCATCAATTATGACACAATTATTGACCAAGTGGTACTATTATGAAACATTAAAAACCAGGTCACTATTTAGCTGGCAAGGTTAATGCATTGCATGGGAGTTTAGATCAAGTGATCAGTCGCACTGAATATAATTTCAGTCATTGTGTCAAAACATGATTTAACAGATCAAATTAAGAATGATAGTAAATACAAGGTATCTATGAAATTGCTGCCCAAGTGGGCTAATGCAAACATCCGGAGAGAGTCAATTATAGTTAATAATAGCTGTTTTTAGTCCAAAACAGTGTCGTGATCGCACAATAAACAAAATACAGATAAAACCAGGTAGAAAAAGGACGAGAGGATTCTATAAATGTGTGTGTAAGTCTTCTTCCATATTAAGACCATGTGGTGTTTTGGTATTGAGTCTGATAATATAGCAGGACTCTAGTTTGCGGAGCTTCTTTTCCCGGTTTCCACCTCGGCTGCCAGATGGAACTGCATCAATTACAAAATAGAGAAGACCTTCAGGGTCTTTATTGTGACATCTGTCAAAATGCCGGGCCACGGGATAGCTTTTATCCCCATTTTTAATGGCCCGTAGATGTTGCAACACCCTTTTATGCACAGGCAAAATCGTAGAGCCCACATATTTAAGGCCACAAGGGCACTGTAATATGTAGACCGCATAGTCAGTCTTGCATGTGTAATGCCCCTTAATGTGTTGGATGGCTTTATGGGAAAAACCTGCTGGGAAACAAGTTGTGTTTTTTCCATACATACAGGCCTTGCATTTATGGCATTTGATAAAACCATCCTTTCTTTGAAGCCAAGAACCTGCTGGTTTCGTTTGGTTGCTAGGTAACACATTGCTGACTAGTGCTTGGTGCAAGGATCTGGCCTTTCTGAATGTAAATTGGGGTCTTCTTTGAACAATTTTACCCAACACTGGATCACTCCTGATAATGTGCCAATGCTTGTTAAAAATTGTTCTCAATTTGTCCTGTTGTTTGTTGTAAGTAGTGATGAACCTACACTGGTTAGTGTCTTTTGCTGAATTTTTTGCTGACTTTGTACCTTTATTGAAAAGAATTTGTTCTCTCTTGATTTTTTCAATTTTGGTGACAGCTTGATTAAGACAGTTATCCGAGTAGCCTCTAGCTTGAAAACGAGATTTCCAACATGCAAGTTCTTTATTAAAATCATGTTGGCTGCTACAATTACGCCTGGCTCTGAGACATTCCCCATAGGGGATGCTGTTGACTAGTTTAGCCGGATGGAAACTTGATGCATGTAATAAAGTATTACCATCCGTAGGCTTGCGGAACAATTTGGTGTGCAATTTACCCTCATTCACGTATAGTGTTAAATCCAAAAAATTAATTTCAGAATCACTGATCGTACTAGTGAGTTTCAGGTTCAAATTATTGCATTGCAGCTCTCTGACAAAGTCTTGCGCACTTTTCATAGTGCCTTTCCAAATAATGAAAAGATCGTCGATGTAACGACTCCAGTGCATTACATTATTGTGCCATTCGGCATGCCAGCGCGTCTGGACCACCTGCTCCTCCCACCAACCCATGTGCAAATTAGCATAGCTGGGGGCGAAGCAGGTGCCCATCGCTGTTCCGCAAATTTGTTGGTACAATTCTCCATTGAACAGAAAAAAATTGCTTTCTAGACAGATGGTAATCATTTGCAGTAGCATTTGAGTGTGGTGCCAATATTTTGCTGGACGGGTACCCAGAAAATGCTTGCATGCATTAATGCCATCTTTATGGCGAATACTGGTATATAGTGTAGTGGCATCTATGGTAAGTAGTAGGAAATCAGGTTCCCACGGGATGTCATACACTTTGCGTAGGAAATCACTAGTGTCCAAAATAAACGATGGTAATGCTTGAACAAGAGGACATAAAAAAGAATCAACAAATTTGGAAGTATTTTCAAAAGCACTGCCTATAGCCGAGATAATAGGACGACCCGGGGGATTAACCATATCTTTATGAACCTTGGGTATAAGGTATAAAACTGGAATGACGGGGCAATCAATTTTCAGGAAAGACATTTCATCTTTACTCAACACACCTGTTCGTACCCAATCAGCTAAGGAATTGTTAAAAGACAAATGACATTCTTCCATAACATTCTTATTGACCTTAATGTAATTTGACTTATTGTTAAGTTGTTTATAAGCCTCAATCAGGTATTTTTGTTTGCTCCAAAGGACAACATTGCCACCTTTGTCTGCATTACGAACAATGCAGTCGTTGTTACTGGTCAATTTTTCAACTAGATTATAATAGTCTTTGGACTGTTGGTTGAATGCATTTCTTTTACTGTTTAATGATGTACATAGGTTTTTGATTTCATTAGTAACCAAATCATTAAATAGGTCTACAGAGTCTCTTGCTGTGACAGGTGTAAATTTAGAACGAGGTTTGAAATCAGTCAATTTGTCAATGTTCATATCAATCCCTTCCTTGTACGCCAGTGATGTCATCAACTCACTAGAACTAGTTGTTTCCAAAGGTCCACTTGGAGATGCATTGGCATCTTCCTGGTTGACTAATTGCTGCAGCTCGAGCATAAGATTCATATCATCCACACCCAGATTGTCAAATTGAGTGTGTGAGGGCACATGGACAGATGGAATTGATTTATTGGGTGTTACTGCAAAGAATTTTTTTAGCTTCAAGGACCTGATGAATTTAAAAAGGTCCACTCTTGTCGTAACATAGTCCATGTCAATTTGGGGACAGTATGAGAGACCAAGTTTAAGGATGTTCATTTCTTCTTCAGAAAGCACAATGTCAGTTAGATTAACAATTGTGGCTTCGCTTGTAGCTCTTATTTCTTCGGATTGGATTTGAGATTCCTTTTGTCGTTGGTGTAATTTAGAGCCTTTGCGCCTCTTCCGCCTCTGCCTCTTGCTCTTTGTGCTCCGCTGTTTGTCGGAGGTCTTGGGCGTAAGTTGAAGCGTCTCTCCTCCCTTAAAAAATCAAATTCATCCACTACCGATGGGATGGCTGCTCCCATCGGAACATTTGGTCCGTCTTCTGCATCCTGGAGTCAGGAATCCTCCAGCAGGATGCTAGCGATCCTTATAAAGTATGCGGAAATTGATCGCACAAAAATCCTTGAAGAAATAGATCAAATCCTGGACATGCTCAAGAAGGAATCAGACCAAGAGATGGTGAACAAATTCTTGGTGGAAATGAAAGAAAGATTGGGTAAGCTAGAAACGACCATCAAGGAAAGGAAGGCGCAGAAGTTTCTGCGTGACAAGAACGACTACGACAGAGGGCAAATTTACACTTTTGCCAAAAAGTTTGAAAGTATGAGAAATCTGAGGATGAGTGCAACTACATCTATGGGCCATACATGTGTTTCTGACCTCAGTAGCATTCCTAGCTCAGAACTTGACACGGATGCAGAAGACGGACCAAATGTTCCGATGGGAGCAGCCATCCCATCGGTAGTGGATGAATTTGATTTTTTAAGGGAGGAGAGACACTTCAACTTACGCCCAAGATCTCCGACAAACAGCGGAGCACAAAGAGCAAGAGGCAGAGGCGGAAGAGGCGCAAAGGCTCCAAATTACACCAACGACAAAAGGAATCTCAAATCCAATCCGAAGAAATAAGAGCTACAAGCGAAGCCACAATTGTTAATCTAACTGACATTGTGCTTTCTGAAGAAGAAATGAACATCCTTAAACTTGGTCTCTCATACTGTCCCCAAATTGACATGGACTATGTTACGACAAGAGTGGACCTTTTTAAATTCATCAGGTCCTTGAAGCTAAAAAAATTCTTTGCAGTAACACCCAATAAATCAATTCCATCTGTCCATGTGCCCTCACACACTCAATTTGACAATCTAGGTGTGGATGATATGAATCTTATGCTCGAGCTGCAGCAATTAGTCAACCAGGATGATGCCAATGCATCTCCAAGTGGACCTTTGGAAACAACTAGTTCTAGTGAGTTGATGACATCACTGGCGTACAAGGAAGGGATTGATATGAACATTGACAAATTGACTGATTTCAAACCTCGTTCTAAATTTACACCTGTCACAGCAAGAGACTCTGTAGACCTATTTAATGATTTGGTTACTAATGAAATCAAAAACCTATGTACATCATTAAACAGTAAAAGAAATGCATTCAACCAACAGTCCAAAGACTATTATAATCTAGTTGAAAAATTGACCAGTAACAACGACTGCATTGTTCGTAATGCAGACAAAGGTGGCAATGTTGTCCTTTGGAGCAAACAAAAATACCTGATTGAGGCTTATAAACAACTTAACAATAAGTCAAATTACATTAAGGTCAATAAGAATGTTATGGAAGAATGTCATTTGTCTTTTAACAATTACTTAGCTGATTGGGTACGAACAGGTGTGTTGAGTAAAGATGAAATGTCTTTCCTGAAAATTGATTGCCCCGTCATTCCAGTTTTATACCTTATACCCAAGGTTCATAAAGATATGGTTAATCCCCCGGGTCGTCCTATTATCTCGGCTATAGGCAGTGCTTTTGAAAATACTTCCAAATTTGTTGATTCTTTTTTATGTCCTCTTGTTCAAGCATTACCATTGTTTATTTTGGACACTAGTGATTTCCTACGCAAAGTGTATGACATCCTGTGGGAACCTGATTTCCTACTACTTACCATAGATGCCACTACACTATATACCAGTATTCGCCATAAAGATGGCATTAATGCATGCAAGCATTTTCTGGGTACCCGTCCAGCAAAATATTGGCACCACACTCAAATGCTACTGCAAATGATTACCATCTGTCTAGAAAGCAATTTTTTTCTGTTCAATGGAGAATTGTACCAACAAATTTGCGGAACAGCGATGGGCACCTGCTTCGCCCCCAGCTATGCTAATTTGCATATGGGTTGGTGGGAGGAGCAGGTGGTCCAGACGCGCTGGCATGCCGAATGGCACAATAATGTAATGCACTGGAGTCGTTACATCGACGACCTTTTCATTATTTGGAAAGGCACTATGAAAAGTGCGCAAGACTTTGTCAGAGAGCTGCAATGCAATAATTTGAACCTGAAACTCACTAGTACGATCAGTGATTCTGAAATTAATTTTTTGGATTTAACACTATACGTGAATGAGGGTAAATTGCACACCAAATTGTTCCGCAAGCCTACGGATGGTAATACTTTATTACATGCATCAAGTTTCCATCCGGCTAAACTAGTCAACAGCATCCCCTATGGGGAATGTCTCAGAGCCAGGCGTAATTGTAGCAGCCAACATGATTTTAATAAAGAACTTGCATGTTGGAAATCTCGTTTTCAAGCTAGAGGCTACTCGGATAACTGTCTTAATCAAGCTGTCACCAAAATTGAAAAAATCAAGAGAGAACAAATTCTTTTCAATAAAGGTACAAAGTCAGCAAAAAATTCAGCAAAAGACACTAACCAGTGTAGGTTCATCACTACTTACAACAAACAACAGGACAAATTGAGAACAATTTTTAACAAGCATTGGCACATTATCAGGAGTGATCCAGTGTTGGGTAAAATTGTTCAAAGAAGACCCCAATTTACATTCAGAAAGGCCAGATCCTTGCACCAAGCACTAGTCAGCAATGTGTTACCTAGCAACCAAACGAAACCAGCAGGTTCTTGGCTTCAAAGAAAGGATGGTTTTATCAAATGCCATAAATGCAAGGCCTGTATGTATGGAAAAAACACAACTTGTTTCCCAGCAGGTTTTTCCCATAAAGCCATCCAACACATTAAGGGGCATTACACATGCAAGACTGACTATGCGGTCTACATATTACAGTGCCCTTGTGGCCTTAAATATGTGGGCTCTACGATTTTGCCTGTGCATAAAAGGGTGTTGCAACATCTACGGGCCATTAAAAATGGGGATAAAAGCTATCCCGTGGCCCGGCATTTTGACAGATGTCACAATAAAGACCCTGAAGGTCTTCTCTATTTTGTAATTGATGCAGTTCCATCTGGCAGCCGAGGTGGAAACCGGGAAAAGAAGCTCCGCAAACTAGAGTCCTGCTATATTATCAGACTCAATACCAAAACACCACATGGTCTTAATATGGAAGAAGACTTACACACACATTTATAGAATCCTCTCGTCCTTTTTCTACCTGGTTTTATCTGTATTTTGTTTATTGTGCGATCACGACACTGTTTTGGACTAAAAACAGCTATTATTAACTATAATTGACTCTCTCCGGATGTTTGCATTAGCCCACTTGGGCAGCAATTTCATAGATACCTTGTATTTACTATCATTCTTAATTTGATCTGTTAAATCATGTTTTGACACAATGACTGAAATTATATTCAGTGCGACTGATCACTTGATCTAAACTCCCATGCAATGCATTAACCTTGCCAGCTAAATAGTGACCTGGTTTTTAATGTTTCATAATAGTACCACTTGGTCAATAATTGTGTCATAATTGATGAATGTTATCAAATACTCTAAATTTATGAGTGTATATTATGTCTGACTGTCCGTAATGAATTGGTCTTACACTTTGTGGCACCAGCCTGGACCGCTTATCTATTGCAGTTTAGTGAACTACGAGTCTTCTGTTTATTTCCATACTTGTAGTCCATCACGTGCGTTGATCGTCACTCACTGTTTTAAATTGCCTTTGAAAACTTTACCAAACTGCTAGTGAACAAGCCTGCAGGACAGGCGAAACGCGTCTAGCTTTTTCGGCTGGCAATAAATAATTTTCAGCACAGACACGGCGTCGATAACTATAACGGGGGAATTTCATTGGTTTTTCACGAGTGAAATTTCCTAACTATAACATTTTTTAAGTGAATTTGCAAGGTTTTTTAAATGCTAATTCCTAACTATAACGTGTGTGAAAACTATGATTTTTTCAGTGAATTTGTACGGTTTTTTAAATGCTAAGTTATGTATTTTTTTTTTTTTTTAAATTGCCGTGCGCGCACGGTACGCGTAGTCGCGGAATCGGTACGCGAAGTTCGCGGAGTTTTTCCGTTTACGCCGTGCACGTACGCTACGCGCATTCGGCGATTTTTTGAAAAAAATTACAATTAATTTTTGCCCTTGGGGGTCCTTCTGGGACCCCCTGACAAAGGCTAGGGGGTCAGGAACTGTCCACCCTGCCCCCTTTTCACGTTCTCCACCTTTCTTTTTCACCCCCTCAGACTGCGAGAGACAAAATGGCGGCCGACACTTCCTGGTTTCGACCGATTCGAATGTTTACTAAGAACTAACAACCAATCAGAATCGCGCTCGTGCACGGCGGCGTGCGCGTACGGTAAGCTTACGGTACGCGCTCGGAGCGCGCCTATAGATATTTATATTGATTTAAATGCTATTTTCTCAGGAAATACTGAACAGATTTACACAAGACCTTCAAAAGGCATATATCTGACCTGAGGGCTAATTCTCTGCCAAATTTCAAGTAATTCTGTTCAGCCGTTCGGGCTGTAGCTGTGTCTAAAGGTCCTATGGAAAAATGCATGGGGAAAACGCGTTTTGGGACCCCCCTTTTTTCTCAGCCCCTGCTTGACGAATCACCCCGAGACTTTCAGGGTAGGAGCTGAGCGGAGCGCCCCATTAGTTTTGAAAATTTCGCGAGGATTCGTCAACCGGCGCCAAAGTTATTCAAAATAGAATTTTCAGATTTCCTATGGAAACACGGTCCTAACTATAACTATCTACTGGCGACTGCCAGTAGATAATATATATATGTATATATATATATATATATATATATATATATATATATATATATATATATCCCCTTTCTCCTACGCCCCAATTTCTTGACACTTGGGCACTCTAGATGGTGCGTATGCGATGCGACGGAGCCAAGTCGCTTGTAATTCCACAAATGCGTCTCCAGTTAGAGAACAGTTCGCTCGCACACAGAAATGAACCCAGCCAAATCCATTTTTCTCTTTAGCAAAGTTGCAATTTTAATCAGGCGTTCCAGTAAAGTTTCCTCTACGCGTTTCAATCTTAACAAAGATCTTGTTCACGAGGGTCAATCATTACACTTGTGAAATGGTTTTTTTCCCATTTAAACCCATTTCCTCATATTTCGTTACATCACTTCCTGCTTCTTGTTTGCATTGCATTCTGGTTAGTGTAGTTCCATCATTTATAGTAATTGTATTTTGCTTGATATATATAATCACCCTAGTGCGTGTTATCAACAAATCATTTTTCTTCCTCCTAACATATTATGTCTGTCAATTTCATTTACTAAAGCCATTTATTTTATTAGTATGGGCCGCTTTTCCTGTTGTTAATCTCCTTAACTTCATATTGAGGTCTAGTTCTATTTTACTGGATTACTTTCCTTTTCCAACTGACCCTTGAAGTTTATAAGCTTTCCTACCCTCCAGTGGGTATATAACTTCAACTTAATTCTATTATTTAATTTTTCATAATGCCTTATTAATAACTTTTCTTTCATAGCTTTGCAAATTACGTTAGAAGTACTTCCTAATTTTCTGTTTTCATGTTTGTGCAAACGTGCTACTTATAACCTGCTATCATTATTTTTTTATTTTTTTTATATGCTAACAACCTATATATCTACTTATGTTAAAATCATACGACAAATATGTACAAATTTACATTAGAGGCACAAAAAGTTCTAGCAAGTCACTGATTTTACAGGTGCGAATACATCTCTTCGTCCTGGTTCAGTCCATTCGGGGTCAGAGTTCGAAAATTAAGGATGTGTCGTGATTCCTTCTGTCGAAGAATCTTTTCTCTGTTGCCACCTCTTATATGTTTATCTACTGCTTCCACTGCATAAAAAGGTAGCTTCTTCCAGTCTCCCCCATGTTTTTGTTCCATGTGCTTTGCTACTGCATTGCTTCTATCGTTGTTGACTGTTGCACGCACATGATCTAAAATGCATTTTTTTAATTCACATTTAGTGCTTCTAACATATTTTAGTGGGCAGGGGCATTCAATAATGTATATCACATATTGACTCTTACAGTTGATAAGTTGTTGTATTTTCCACTTTTTGTTGTCGGCTGTTGTGATTTCTTTCATGTTTTTAGCTATGGTGCACACTTTACAGTTTGTACATTTGAAGAACCCTTGTGGTTTAAGCCATGAGTCTTGCTTCTTCATTGGTAAGAAGTGGCTGTGAGTCAGCTGGTCTTTAAGATTTTTTGTCCTTCTATATGTAATATTCGGATGGTCTCCTATTATGCTTGCCACTGTTGTATCCAGATGTAAAATATGCCAGTTTTTCCTCATTATCCTTGTTATTTGTTTGTTTTCAGTGGAGTGCGTTGTTATTAGGCGGATCTCCTGATCTTTTTTATCCTTTTCTGACATTTGTGGGTTTTTTTTCTTTCAAAAGTTCGATTCTAGGTATTTTTGTTGTTCTTTCGAATGCTGATGCTACAATTTTGGGGTTATATTTTCTCTTTTTGAATCTTTCTCCTGCTTTCTGACAGTTCACTTTCCATTCCTCCTCCTGTGAACAGATTCTCCTGATCCTGAGAAATTCTCCATATGGGATGTTGTTAATCAGGCTAGTTTGGTGAAAGCTTTCGGCATGAAGAACAGCATTAGTTGCTGTACTTTTTCGATGAAGTGTAGTTTGAACTGTTTCATTGTCAATATAGATTTCAGTGTCCAAAAATACAACTCTGCTTTTACTGATGTTATATGTAAATTTGAGGCCTGTCTCTGTATTGTTCAGTATTTTAAAGTATTCTTGAAATTCTTCATTTGTGCCATCCCAAATTAGCAGCAAATCATCTATAAAACGTAACCATAGTACGGTCTTGTTTACATATCGTTCGTTGTCTGCAGACCAAGCAATAATGTTTTCCCACCATCCCATGGTGAGGCAGGCAAAACTTGGACTAAATGAAAAGCCCATCGCTGTTCCTTTGACTTGACGGTATATTTCTTCTCCAAATAAAAACACATTTTGTTCAAGACACATAGTGATCATTTGAAGCAACATCCTGTTATGATCTCCGTATTGAATGTTCCTATCTTGCAGGAAATATTCGCAGGCTTTTAGCCCGATGTTGTTTCTAATATTCGTATACAATTATACTACGTCCTATATATATATATATATATATATATATATATTATCTACTGGCGGTCGCCAGTAGATAGTTATAGTTACAACCTAGTTTCCATAGGAAATCTCAAAATTCTATTTTGAATAACTTTGGCGCCGGTTGACGAATCCTCGCGAAATTTTCAAAACTAATGGGGCGCTCCGTTCAGCTCCTACCCTGAAAGTCTCGGGGTGATTCGTCAAGCAGGGGCCGAGAAAAAAGGGGGGTCCCAAAACGCGTTTTCCCCATGCATTTTTCCATAGGACCTTTAGACACAGCTACAGCCCGAACGGCTGAACAGAATTACTTGAAATTTGGCAGAGAGGTAGCCATAAGGTCAAGGAAGTGCCTTTTGCAGGTCTGATGTAAATCTGTTCAGTATTTCCTGAGAAAATAGCATTTAAAAGCATATATATATGTGGGCGGAGCCTAACCACACATCTCATCCTGAGATCTGATTGGCTGTCAGCACTTCATCCAAGAAGTGTTGGCAGCCATCTTGGGACCAATATACATGATAGCACCTCATTAAAAAGCATTGCAGTTAATAGAAGGTTTTAAGACTTTAGTTACATTATAAATCATTTGTTGATGGTACCATACTCATTTTAGGAATTGTGGTATGTTCTAAGGTGATTTCACCATGTGCAAAAGCCTTCTGCTGGGATATCATGATTGAGAGAAAAATATTTTCTCATGCTTTTACCACAGAGGTTTGGAAGGTGATCTATAAGCTAAACTGAGAGTTATTTTCTGTAAATTCACATTATGTGAGAATGAAGTCTGACATTCTCAGTAAAACATGTACATCCAACAAGGGGAGAGACTGTCAGTTGATTCCTTTGTGTTCTACTGCAGCTTCCCAGAGTGTTCCAAAGAACTACTAGAGCGCTAACAGTCCTACTTATGATAAACGTATGGCACACCTGAAGCCATCTTGCTTGGATTAAAGTGGTAACTCTTAAAACATTTAATTTAAAAAGGAACAAAATGAGGGGGTTTATTTTTCCATAAAAAGTATGATTAGTGCTGCAGAAAGAAAAATTAGGGCACATTTTGAGTGACTTCTCAAATCCTCTTCTATTTCATTAAAAAATTCTGACATGCAGACTGAAACATGCACTTTCAATACCAGCAGCAGTTTTCCCTGGTGAGCAGTAGCTTTACTACAGTGATCTAATGAGCAAAAAGAGTGCTAACATTCTGAATTTATGGCAAATATGTGACACATCTGAATGCCTTCTTGATGGAATCAAAGTAAAAAACTGAAAGTATTTCCTACTGAGGAGACTGCAGTAAATGAGGAAATTAGGAAACTTCATAACAAATAAGTCTCCCAAGATGGCCACCAGAGACAAAAGAGCCCAAATGTAGCCCAAATATCACCCAGATGTAGCCCAAGTATAGCCCAATGACAGAATGTCCCAGAATGTTCTTAAAAACAACTAGAGTGCTTACTGTCTTCATTATGACAAAAGTATGGCACACCTGAAGCCATCTTGATTGTAATAAACTGTTAACACTTAAACATTTAATTTAAAAAGGAACACAATGAGGGGGTTCATTTTGCCATAGAAATTATGATTAATGCTGAAGAAAGAAAATGAGGGCACATTTTGAGTGACTTCTCAAATCCTCTTCTATTTCATTAAAAAATTCTGACATGCAGACTGAAACATGCACTTTTAATACCAGGAGCAGACTTCCATGGTGAACAGTAGTTTTACTACAGTGATCTAATGAGCAACTAGAGTGCTAACATTCAGAATTTATGGCAAATGTGTGACATATCTGAATACCTTCATGATGGAATCAAAGTAAAAAACTGAAAGCATTTCCTACTGAGGAGACTGCAGTACATGAGGAAATTAGGAAACTTCATAACAAATAAATCTCCCAAGATGGCCACCGGAGACAAAAGAGCCCAAATGTAGCCCAAAATCACCCAGATGTAGCCCAAATATAGCCCAATGACAGAAGTGTGCAAAACACTTATTATTTGGTGTTTTTGCAGTGTTATATAGTGCAGACTTGTCAGGTATTGGAGTGCTTTACATGAGCATTGGTTACATCACACAAGAACAAATTCATTTTGGTTGTAGACATGGGGAGACTAAGTGATTTGACCAGAATCACAGAATGTCGAGCTGAAGCAGAAACTTCAACCTGGTTCCCCAGTTGCAAAGTCTGCAGTTCTGGAAGTAACACCACATCCTCTCCCCTAAGTGCAACATTTAATCAAGTGGTCAACTGGATAAAAAAACATAAAGATTACAAATAATTTAAAAGTGCTTTGTCGCTATTTGAAAACTCAGAATATATGTCCTTATTTTAGTCTTTTAGAGCACTAACCATAATTTTGATGCCAATAAGACCCTTTCATATATGTAATTTCTAAAGGAAATGCTCTAGGTATTACAGTTTTGATTACATCAAGATGATGTCAGGCGTTCCACACTTTTGTAATAAATATAGAATGTTAGCAATCTAGTTGTTCATTAGGATACGGTTGAGAGGCAGAGGCCAGGGGCACGGACTCTGAAAATTGAAGGCAGGTAGGAGGGTGCAAAGGCAACAATTTAACCACACTGAGCATGCAGGAAGGGTCGTGGAAGCACAACAGACTATGGAGGGCAGTGGAAAGGGGGGAAGGGGCAACAAACCAACAATACAGGACTTGCAAGAGAGGCTGTGGCAATGTAATAGACCATTGTGGGCAGAAGGAAGAGGCAATGGTAGTACAACCATACATGCCAACAGACCCGATTCAGCCAGGAAACGTCCAATGTTTTTAAGCTCAAATGGGCTTTATTTGATCTGTCTCCTGTCTACAATCTCCTCTTTTTCAATGTAACTCAAAGGGGAAAATCAATACCCCAGTTTTTTTTCAAAATCTCCCTCTTACCAAGTTCAAAATGTTCGCAAGTATGGTACATTGGATCATGGAAGGAAATGGGATAGGGACATGGACTTCGATAACAGAGGACAGGAGGGTCATGGAGAGGTGCACCAAACTGACCCTGCAGGGCAGGCATCAGGGTTTGCAGCAGCACAATACACCACACAGGGCATGCAGGACGGGAGTGCAGCACAACAATCCATAGAAAGCAAGAGGGAGGGGACAGGACCATGCACATGGACAACAGAGAACAGAGGGGCAAGAGGCAATGGTAGCTAGCTGACCATAATGGACAGACAGGAGAGAAAGCTGCAGCATAACAGACCATAAAGGGCAGGAGGGACGGATCAGGGGCATTACAATGGAACAGACAAGCCAGGAGGGAGGGAGTAGGGGTCTGCACATGTAAACAGAGGGCTGGGGGCAAGGGAGCAGGGCAGGAGCAGCAAGATAGCCATGGAGGTCAGGCAGGATGGGCACTAGAAGCAAGACACACCATGAGGAGCAACAGTGAGACTGTAATGGCATACGCACAGACCATGGAGTGAAGGTGGAAGGGGGTCAGGGGAAGCTAACTGACCACACAGGGAAGGTGGGAGGGGCCATGGCAGCACAGAAGATCATGCATGGCAAGTGGGGGGGTTAGTGGCAGCACAATGGCTATGATGGGCAAGAAGGAGGGTGCAGGGGCATGCACAAAGGACGATGGAGGATAGAAGGGAGGGTCAGGACCTGTGCACAGACAAGAATGTTCAGGGGAAGGGGCCTCACAACAGACCACACGGGGCAGGCAGGAGGAGCAGTTGCAGCACAACAGACCAGGGAGGGCAGAAGGGTGTGGCAGTACAATGGACCATGTAGGACAGGAGGAAGAGTATAGGGGCATGGCATGTGGACAGGCAGGGTGGAGGTGGCAGGGACAGGTTACAGTCATCTGACAATGCTAGGCAGGTGGGAGGGGAGTGGCAGCTCAACAGAACACTCAGAGTAGATAGGAGTGGCAGGTCCATGGGACATGGTGGGCAAAAAGGATGGAGCAGGGGCATGCACAAAGACATCGGAGGGCAGGGGGAAGGAGAATAGGGGCAGCAAGCTAAGCACAGAGTTTAAGCAGGAGGTCAATGATGGGGCAATGAATTGGGCAATGGAGGGCAGGAGGAGTGGACTGGTACATCATACTAAATTGAGGGCAGTGGCAGCACATCAGACCATGCATGGCAGGAGGGAGGAGGCTAGTCCATGGATTCACACAACAGAGGATAGGGAGGAGGGGGATGGGGCAGCAAGCTAACTGTTCAGAGAAGGCGGGTATTAGGAACTTTATTGTTTTTAAAACATTGTGTCTGTGCGAACTACTTAAAATATGAACAAGTATGCAGCATAATCTCACTTTTATTCAGGAAGAAGAGAACGTTTGTGACTGTGACTTCAGGCTCACTTGGCAGAAACACCCCCTGACCCTCCACCCCCTATCGCAAAATGTAATGCCCGTGAAAAGGGTAGGTGAACACAGTGTTATATAGAACATAGTCCTGAGAGCACAATTGAAAATGAAAAATAGATATAGTGTATGGTATAAACTATGCACCAAAAAGTGTGATATAAGATGAACCGGGCGTGAAATATAATATGCAATACATTGTGCGCAATGACAGATTCATTGGAGAGCGCGAGATAGCACAGGCACTAGCGCGTGCTATGCGATATGCGCCCTGGAGTGTAATATGCACAGGGCAGTGTTGTGTAACCTAACTAGTATCTAAAGTTGTAATATAAAATATGTGCTGGGGAGTGTAACGTTGCATATGCACTGTGACAAAGATATGGATCCCAGATTGTAATATGTATGGCGTAGCACTGTGCGTTATAACATAGGCATCGAGGAAGGCACGTTAGATGGGGCAATATAACCCTTGCGAAGACAAATGTGGCATGACATATTCACAGGGTGGTGTTACAGTGCACATGGGCTAGAGAGTGTCATAGCATATGCACTAGCTAGTGGAATACAACACAGAGGTGTGTGGCACTCGGCAGGCAATGGTGGGTGTAACACAGCATTGGGCTCTGTCAGGAGCGCGCTGTGACTCAAGTGATGTTCGTCCCCTTTCCAGAGAGTAAAATAAAAAGTATTACACATCCGGCAGTGGATGTGTGTTTTATTAACCGTGAGGGGGGTTTCTTGCATTGTTTTGGTCGAATTTTTGTCGAATCCCCTTTGAATGGCTTGGTGTGCATGTGTATTAAATGTGCCCGTCAATAGCTACCCATGTTTGTATAAATAAACGACAAGGGTGTCTACCGGGATTAGGCACGGTAGGGCATCAGACATGTCAGAGCTTCACTAGTGGTGTAAATACATTCCACGTGGATTCATTGCATGCATAGTCGCCTTTTAATGAATATCACGCAAATCGTCATGGTGATAGGTACGTACGGTTTGTCCAGCATGTCCTAGGTGTGTCTATAAATATATATTTTTTTAAAATAATAAAAAACAGTGGCCGGCCCTGGGGATTGGGGTCAAAAAAATATAATTAGGAGACAGGCCCTGGGGGATGGGGTCATCAGGGCCAATAAATTAGAATAAGAAGGGGAACCACACAGTCCCCCTTCTTAAAAAATTAAAATAAATAAAAGACTGGCATCGTGCCGGAGGCCATGCCCCCTCCGTGCAGCACTCTGCAAACGCGCCCCCAACAGGCATCTCCAGTATGCGCCAGGGAGCTGCGCTGCAGACAGGTGTTCTGAGGCCAAGCCCCTTTTTACACCTCTCTGCAACGCAGCTCTGTGGCGCTTACTGGAGGTACCTAGTGGTCTAGTTTGACCCTAGGGACCCTTAGGATTCAAGGGGACTTAATCTCTCAACTTAGAACAGCCACAGGGCGCGTTTACACAGTGGTGAAGGGAGGGGACGGGGCCTGAGGTGACGTGTGCAAACACGCACTATGGCACGTTTTAAATTGGGGATATAATTTCCCTTCAATACTGAGGTCCCCTGGGGGCTAACTAGCCCACCAAGTGCTTCCAGTAAGCGCCACTGAGCTGCATTGCAGAGAGGTGGTCCAGGCCGTGCCACTTTTTACACCTCTCTGCAACGCAGCTCTGTGGCACTTACTGGAGGTACTTAGTGGGCTAGTTGGACCCTAGGGACCCTCAGGATTCAAATGAACTTAATCTCCCAACTAAAAACGGACACAGGGCGTGTTTACACAGTGGTGAAGGGAGGGGACGGGGCCTGAGCTAACGTGTGCAAAAACGCCCTGTGGCCTGTTTTAAGAGGTAGTTTTAATCCCCATGCCCTATTATATACTAGGGGCTTACAGAGGAGGTCATGCTAATCACAGGGGGACCCCAACGCATAATGTTCCCTAGTGTATGTAGGTGTTTTCACTGTATTCTAAGTGTCTTTTAACATAGCACTGGCTCTAGGACTGGTTAGTCAGACTCAGTTACCACCAGTATCCGTCTGAAAAAGTTGAGGGTACAGGATGATTTTGCAACAAGGCTTCTTTCTGCTCTTCTTTTTGTTCTTTCTGCACGTTATCCTTCTTCCTGCACTTTTCTTCGTATTTGAGGACTTCTGTTGCTTCTTTCTGCACTTCTTTTGTTTCTTTCTGTGCATTTTTTCTTCTTTATTCACATGTCCTATCTCTGTAGGCATAGTTAGAAATTAGCATTTAAAAAACCTTTGAAATTCACTGAACAAACCATAGGTTTCAGGCACGTTATAGTTAGGAATTAGCATTTAAAAAACCTCAGAAATTCACTGAAAAAACCATAGGTTTCAGGGGTGTTATAGTTAGCTGGACTTTTCACTTGTACAAAACCATTGAAATTCCCCAGTTATAGTTAGTTCAGCTAACTATAACTCGCGCGCCCGCAATGCACTGCTGATGACGTCACATATTACATCACTGATGACATCTCAAATGACATCACTGATGACATCACTGATGACATCATCCTTGTGATAGAGTGGCAGACCTCCTCTCACCCTAATATAACCTTTGATACACACATTCAAAAATAGAGACTAAAATTTTCAAAACAATGGACATACCAATACCAGTTACAACAACCTCTTCAGTAAATCTAAGATCCACATACACATCCACTCATTCACCAACAGTCCTATACAGTCACTCATATATGTACTCACTCATCATATGTACTCATATACCTATACATCCTGTTACACAATGCCACTCATCCATAGAGTTACTCACACACATAGTCACTCATGCTAATAAAGAATCAAACATACATTTACTTGCATATACAGTTATACACACACCATCACACTTACTTCTACAGAAACTTACACATACTTAGTCTTTTAAACACTCACTTATAGAAACACCTACTTATTCATACAGGAACTCTTTCAATCTCTCACTCTCACATATACTCACATATATACACCAATAGTCACATATACTAGTTTAAAACATATGTAGTTACTCATAAAGACACTATTGAGACAGTCATTCACTCACTAACACACCCATACACACACTCATCCACCCATACAGTCCTGCACACATGCTGTGTTCAACACATACAAACAGTGAGTCACTCATTCATGCACCTATGCACTACGTAATACCCCCCACCGAACCATGCAGACACTCAGACTGATACTCAAAAAAACAACTAATAACCTATATAGACACCCATGTAGCTACTCACCAACCCATGCAGCCACTTATACACAAAGTTAGAGACTGATACAGATATTTACATATTTAAACATTACTCACTAAGCCATGTATTCACTATGATACACTTAATCAGTCAGTTACACAATCAATTTTTCAAAAACAAATCATCCATTTAGACACTTACATACCCATTTATTCTTCCATCGACCTTGAGATATACATATATAAAACATATTTAATTTTCAGAAAAACACACATTCACTGGATGATGTCATCAGTGATGTCATTTGAGATGTCATCAGTGATGTCATGAGTGATGTCACTGACCATGTCATGAGTGATGTAATATGTGACGTCATCAGCAGTGCATTGCGGGCGCGCGAGTTATAGTTAGCTGAACTAACTATAACGGGGGAATTTCAATGGTTTTGTACAAGTGAAAAGTCCAGCTAACTATAACACCCCTGAAACCTATGGTTTTTTCAGTGATATATATATATATATATATATATATAGATCGATAGATATGACAAGACACATACAATTTAAAAGATGTTTTCCCTTGCTCCTCCTCTTTTTTTGACCTTTTTGTTGGCTTTAGGACTGAGCACTTTGCCACTGCTTACCAGTGCTAAAGTGAATGTGCTTCTCCCCTAAATCATTGTAACATTGGTGTATATACAATTGGCATAATTAGTTTACTTGTAAGCCCCTTGTAAAGTGGTATTCCATATATCCAGAGCCTGTAACCTAAACGCTACTAGTGGGATGTCAGCACTATGCCACCCACACAAATAGCCTTTCAAACCGGTCTCAGGCCTGCCATTGCAAGGCCTATGTGTGTAGTTTACTGCCACTTCGACTTGGCATTTGAAATTACTTACCAAGCCTTAAACTCCACTTTTATTACGCATAGGTCACCCCAAAGGGTAGGCCCTGGGTAGCCCATAAGGCAGAGTGCTGTGAAAAAATGTAGGACATGCACTTTTAAGTTTCCATTGTCCTCATAGTGACAAACATCAAAAATAGTTTTTCACTACTGTTAGGCCTACTCCTCTCATAGGATAGCACAGTGAATTCCTTAATAAACTTTTAAGCTGTAATTTCTGATTAAAAAGGAGTAGCTGCATCATGTTTGATAACTTTGAAATGGGCCCCTACCAATCAGGTTCCCAGGGCCTGTGTTCTTTCCCCAAAACTAACCAAATTGGCATCTCTGGCCACAGGTCAGTCCCTGGTAAGTTGTACCACAGGTACCCAGGGCACTGTGACCAGAGAAGGCCTCTAAGGGCTGCTGCACTTATTTTGCCAACCTTAGAGGTCCAGTACCACTACACTCCCACACTGCCTTTGCAGGCTGCATGTTTTGGTGCAAAACAAAGTGAAGAGTCGACATGGCCCACCTCTGTGTGCCATGCCTACAACCCACTGCCCTGGCATAGATGAGTCACCCCTCTAATTGGGTGCACTATACCAGTGGTGAGGATGCAGGTGCATGAGCCCTATATCCCTACAGTGTCCAAGTCCATTCTTAGACATTGTAAGTGCAGTGCTGCCATTAAGAGAATATGGTGCTGGGCGATTGTCATTACGAACTCCACAGCACCATAATGGCTACACTGTAAACTGAAGTGTGGTATCAAACTTCTCAGCACATTAAACTGATTCCAGTGTGGGATTTAATGAAAAATGCACACAGAGGGCATCTCAGAGATGCCCTCCGAAAACTAACCCACCTCTAGTGTCCGAGCGGAGTGGCTGCTTTCAGCTTCCACCACCAGTAATGTTTCTGGACCCCTGGGTTGAGAGCCTGCTGCTCTCTGGGGCCTGAAACAATTCGCATCCTGGGACGAGGTGCCAAGCTTCCTCCCCCAGGATGGGCAGGGTTCACGAAGGGGAAGCATCAAAGGCATGCCACCTTTGTGAGCTTCCCCAGACCACTTGCTGCTTTCAGCAACTGGTCCCCACTGGTCCTGCCCCCCACTTTGGGTGGGAGAACCAGCGGGAAAAACAAGTGAGGGAGAGAGGTGTGCCCACCTCTGCCAACTCCAGCCCTCAGGTGGGGGAGGCGAGGTGAAGCACAACTCTCAGCCCCTGCCATCTTAAGGATGGGGGGATCCAACCAGGGACAGGCTCCTGCCCCCCTCCCACTGGAGGGTGGCACAATAGGGGGTGTACCCACCCCTGGTAAGAGACCCATTGGTCCCTGCCCTCTACCTACCTGTAACACCCCTAATCTAGTATTTAGGGGGCACCCTGAACCTTGCTTCCACAGATCCAGAAACAACAAGAAAGATAAGAAGAAGGTCCGAAGAGCCTTGCAGAGCTAACAAGGGGACAGCGCACACTGACGTGGCCCCAGTCATGCCGGCCTGTCTCCCCTCGAACCTGCTCCTGCGAAATCCTGGTGTGTCCTGCAGCCACCAACCTCAAAATCCCCGGAGGACCTGTTTGCCTTCACCTACCAAGAATGTTCTTTTTCTAGAGCCAGGAGTCTGGTCTCTAGGTCTAATCTTTTGGTCAACCTGGCTAGCAGGATGTCCTCCTCTTTGAGGCTGCCCTCAATGTCCTCACTAGAACCTGAGCCACAGTACTGGACCGGTGAAGAACTCTGTCAGGAGTAAAGACAGCTGTGCTCCAAAGATTGCCACTCTGCTTGATGGCTGTCCTGGAAGAACTGTTTTTCTGCTTTGTTGTGCTGCCCTGCTGCCTGATGATCTCTGTCCTGCTGAGAAGGACCCACCTCACTTGAACCCAGAGTGACTCCAAGGGATTGCTGGCTTGTCCCCCAGGGCCATCAAAGACTTCCTTCAATCATCCAACAGCACCTGGACTCTGCTATTTGTAAATCCTGCCCTGCCAAGTGGTGTCAAACCAGTCCTGGGACCTTGAAAGGTGACTTCTGCTGCACAGAACCATCAAAATCAACACAGTGACTACTTTGTGCCAATCTGAACCAACGCATTGGCCCTCGACGCCGATGCAGGAGCTGATAGACGACGGCATTGACTGCACGGATAGAGGCCAAATAGCGCAACTAGACAATGCAGCACCTGCATCGTAAAAGAGTTTTTCGACGAAGATACACCGGAGTTCGACGCTTGCTCCATCAAGGCTACTTTTTCAGCCGGGCATGCGCGAGTCCTGTAGCCAGCCTGCCTTACACTGCGGTCGGCTTGAACTTTGGATTTACCCTGGTATAGAGCGACCAGATGTCCCCTGTTGGCGTTTTATGACTCTATGCAATATAATTTCATTTAATCTTTAAAAATTCATAACTGCGGTTCTACTTATTGGATTTTTGTTGTTTTGGTCTTTTTTGCCTCATAAAAATATGATCAATTTTTCTATTATTTTGCAGTGTTTTCATTATGTTACTGTGTGCGCACATGTTGCACTGTTGCAGGAATTCTGTGTAACTAAGCCTGGGATCACAGAATATCAGTATATAGGGATTGAGCCAACATACCACATCAGTACCTATGAACCCCAATCCAAACTAGCTCACAGTGCCTTCCCAGCCTTTCTAACCTTCCTGAAGTGACAGATAAATTGGCACCCCAGATTACAATCCTAGAGTACTCTCAGGGAACTATGGAAACAGATTGCCACCTTTTGTTTTCTCACTCATGCATGTCCATAATAAACAAAGCAAACACACAAGAATAGTTTACAATGTTTAAAACCATTTTAAACTATCATTCTCTATTATAAAACAACCATATTTAAAGAAGTATCTGCCTCAGCCTACCCTCACTACGTGGGCACAGTGATGTATCACAGATCTCTGGGATAAGAACCGAGCCCCATACCTGAATTATTGTTAGGTAATCTGCTAATCAGAATATGCAAGGCTGGCGCGTTTGTCCCCGGACCTTTCCTCTGCAAGAATCCCCCTCTGGGAATGTATGCCAAGCTAAGTTGCTAGCCAAGCACAGAAGGGAGGGCACAGTGTTTGACCTTGTACGAGATGTTCAGACAGAGTCCTAGAGAGAACCAATAACAATAACATGTGCAGTGTTTTGCTTAAGTAATATCATGACACAAAAATAAACGTGCTAAGTGCAACATGTGAAAAGTAGCCTACAACTCGCAGTTAGGCTAAAATAAGAGAAAACTAAGTGGGCCCTAAAGGGAACTCAAGACACCCCCTCTTTGGTCAGGCAAGTAACAAACGGAGCAACTAGATAAACATCATATAGAACAAGCTAAGAAAATTCAATGCTTTGCTTATAGAGAGGTTATTAGAAAAAGATTTACAACCGTAATAATAAAAAGCATAACATGTCAATTTGGGAATGTAGCCAGATTAAGGTGTGTTGGAGATATCTATGATGTTTCCCATGAGCTCAAGACAAAGTGAATCCAGGATGTACTCCATCTCCGAAGACCAGACCAGACTTTGATTGACCAGATACCACGCTGACCACTTGCTCGAGGGAAAGCTCGGCTATAAATGCTGCAAGCGTACTGCCGTATTGTGAAACTGGGGAATTGTATTTTGAAAATTAACTGTTTTTAATACTTTATTTTTGGAAATAAAAAAACTGCTTTAAGTCCACTTACCCGCACATAAAATTATTTCAGTTCACCTGCTGCTTAGCGGGAATCAAGGCCTTTCAACTAGTCATCAGCGTCATCTAAGAGAGACATGGACTAGTACCGACTCCTCTGTAGAAATGGGTTTCGCTTGCCTAGAAGGTTATAAAATCTTTCATAAACAGAGGGCTACTGGAAGAGGAGGAGGGGTTGGAGTGATTTTCAAGGAAAAGTGGAATTTTGCTCCGCTAAAGGTGGATGATGTTACAGGGATCGAACTCCTGGGTTTCTCGCTGCAGGAGGCCAAAGGCAGGCTACTCACATGAATGGTCTGCTATAGTCCCCCAGGACAAGATACCCAATATCAAGTACTTCTGGATACCATTACTAATTTGACCATAACCCATTCCAGAATGATTCTATTGGGGGATTTTAACTTATGGGATAACGGAAATTTAGGCAGCCACTTTAGAGACTTAATGCACATATGTGCGAATCTCAACCTACAACAATTAGTAAAACAACAAGCAACCAACCAAGTGGGGCACGTTTTAGATCACCTGTTCGACAATCAGACCGAGACTGAAGTGACAGACATACTGCCATCAAGCTGGACTGATCACTATCTAATCCATTTTAATGTCAAGATACCCAGATCAGAGGATAATAACCGCTCGATGACATACCGAAAGGGAAGAGAGTGGGCCAAATTGGAAAAAAACAGAACCCATCCGACCGTTCTAAACTTAAATCTCTTTGCCCCTTCCATCTCCGTAGAGGAAAACTATCAAATATATTGTAACCATATAGCTGGCACTCTGGACTTGCTAGTCCCAGTAAAAAGACTCAAAAATAGGAATAAAGCCTCAGCCCCCTGGTATAATGAGGAATTGAAACTACTGCGAGTGTCATGTAAGAAAGCTGAGAGGAAATGGAGAAAGAACTACTTGGACAAGAAAGAATTGAAATTAGCACAGGTTAAATATAAGGAGTCTATCTCAAAGTCGAAATCAGACTTCTATGCTAATTCTATTCTACAAGCACCTAACAGCACTAAAGCTCTTTTTAATATCTTCAGGGCTCTCTCTAGCCCAACCTGTATAAGCAATAAGGTGGCTGCATCGCAGAAACTCTGCGACGAGATTGCCTCTCACTTTGACGAAAAAATTGCCAAAATTGTTCGAGATCTTCATCCCAACAACATTAGTGATCAGGATAATACTCCCCGGAAGTTGGATGAAGAACCCCGGGTGAACACCTCCCTGGAAAACTTTCAAGCCCTTACGGAGGACTCTTAATAACCTGGCTTACAGTGTATCCTCTGGCTCCCCTCTTGACCCCCTCCCACATAGAATCTGGAAAGCATTCGGTCAAGCAACTTTGACCTGGCTGCGACAGATCTGCGGCCAATCCTTGGAAGAAGGAGTGGTTCCGGAGGTGTGGAAGCAGGCAGTTGTGACACCTCTGCTTAAGAAATCCTCACTGGACCCTACGATTCCAGCAAATTTTAGACCCATCTCCCTCTTGCCATATCCGATTAAAATCTTGGAAAAAGCAGTCAGTAAAACCTTATCATGCTACCTTGAGGATAATCATCTGCTGGATAGGGACCAATTTGGGTTCCGCCCAGGTCACGGCACCGAGACTGCTCTGGCAACCGTAATGGACATCTTACGAATGCGAGTCGACAATGGGAATGCTACCGTCCTAGTGTTATTAGATATGTAGGCCGCATTCGACACGGTGAGCCATACAGTACTGGTGGAAAGACTGGAGAAGATAGGGGTGAAAGGACGGGCTTTACAGTGGTTACAGTCCTATCTATCAGGAAGACAACCGGTGGTGACCATGACATCGTTCACTTCCAGTAAGTCTCCAGTACACCATGGGGTACCGCAGGGCTCTGCGATCAGCCCTATTCTTTTTAATATCTATTTACGGACCCTGTTCCCCATTATCAAATCCTTCGGAATTGATTTGGTCAACTACGCTGACGACACTCAACTGGTGTTCTCCCTGGAAGGGAAACAAGCGGTATCCATGGATACGTTCCAGGAGTGTATGCGTCAGACTGCTGGATGGCTCAGGAAAAATAAATTAAATGGGGGGGAAAGAGAGGTGGTATACTGTTCCACTGCCAGAATGTCCCAGCATCTACCACTGGAGTTCAAGCTCACTCCAGAGGAGTAACCCCTGGTTCCAGTCAACACGGTGAGCTATTTGGGGGTTCTGGTAGATAATCTCCAAATGGAGTCACAGGCCAACAAAACCGTTAGTGTGCGCTTCTCTTTGATGCGCATGCTACGGCAGATTCTCCCGCTACTCCCAAAGGCTTCGCGCTCCCTTGTAGTAAGGAACATAGTGCTGAGTAGGCTGGACGACTGCAACTCCCTGTATTTAGGAGCTCCACAATACATCCTTCAGGGGTTGCAGAGAGTCCAGTCCATGGCAGCAAAGCTGGTGCTAAATAGGCAAAGCAGGTCTTCTACAACATTGGCCTTGAGAGATCTCCATTGGCTGCCTATTAAGGAAAGGGTTTGTTTTAAATCGCTCTGTATTGTATACAGAGCAGCACATGATCTGGGCCCAGTCCCACTGCTGGAGAAATGTACCTGGTACAACCTCAAGAGGCAGCTCCGTTCCTCCAGTGCAAACCTGATGACGACTACCAGATTTAAGCGTTCTAGGATGGGGGGGGTAGAGCTTTTAGTGTGGCTGCAGCCACTTATGGAACGAGCTACCCCAGAGCATTAGACAAGCCAATTTCCTGACCGAGTTCAGAAAGAGTCTGAAAACCTGGCTTTTTCCCAAGGACTGAACTTTAGTTTTCTCCACTGTTAATCTGGTCTGCTCATATGGTGGTCATACTCAAGTCTAAGCGCCAGGATACCCGTAGGGTGGCAGTCTGCGCTATATCAGAACCTAATACAATACAATGAATCCACCATAGCCCAGGTCAAATCATCCAGAGAACGGACATGATCCTCGGTATCAGTCGATGCTGAGGAAGTAACCGGGCAACCTGCATCCGTGCTATTAGAGCTTAAGTTAAATGAGTCATGTGATGAAGCACTCCCCTCCTGCGAAAGGAGGGGCTCATACCCGCCATTGTGCAGCAGCCGCAAGCCTATGAGACAACATCAAAATGGGTCATTAGAGGACTCAACAGGTTCATGTCCAAAGGAACCAGCATTTGAAGAGCCAGGCAAATATCCAGGGCCCATTCGAAGGGGCAACAATCAATGAAACACGGGTTGGATGCAGGTACACTAGACAGGGTGGAATGTCAATGACCAATCAAGATCCAGTTCTTGGAGCAGTAAGATTCCCAAAAACTTTACCAAATGTTCACAACGTAACTGGAATGGTAGTAGTTCCAGAGGGCTTCGAGACAGAACATATATTGCGGAGGAGCAAAATATAGAATCAAAATGCCGCAAATGAGTAATAACACCAATAGGATGACCCAGAACAACCTAGAACAAAGGGAATGAATAAAAGCCAGTATTACTCCAAAGATTTTCCGGAAGGAACTGACTATGCCAGAACCAAGAACATTAAAAAGTGAGCAAGGTCGGCAGTATTAGATGCATTAAAAATGCAATGAACTTATTCATAATACACCTGATCCCCTCACTGCACTTCGGGAAAAATGGGTAAGGGATGGCCTTGAAATGGACGATGAGGAATGGCAGGAGGCGCTCTCATCGCCAAAGGAAGTGGCCATATCCGCTAAACTCAAGCTAGTCCAACTCAAGATCCTACACAGGGCTTACCTCTCAGAGAAGCAATTAAAGATTATGGGCAAAAGCGCAGACGGGCAGTGTAGGAGACGGTGTGGGATGGAAGGCGGGTTCATGCACATTCTTTGGGAATGCCCGTTAATTCAAGGCTACTGGGAAAAAAAATTGCAATGTATGAGCGCGATATGGGGAGTCCCTCTTATGCCCGAGGCCAAGAGATGCTTGTTGAACATCTGGGAGCCCACAGATCTCGATGTGAAGGGGAGAATATGGGCCACTCTGGGGCAGATGATTGCTAAGCGTTACATAGCGCAGGCATGGGGTGCCACCGTGCCGCCGAAACTGAAGAAATGGAAAGAGGACATGGACTGGTGTATGTTGAGAGAGAAAACGGTCTATGTGGCTCAGGGGTGCCCCAAAAAATGGATTGCAATATGGTCTAAATGGAATGTGTATCAGGGGGGGAATGTGCGAGCCCCCAAATGTCCCAACGCCAGAGGAACATTGTATGATATAAATACCACTGCGTGAATGGTAAGATTGCCCGCATAGCGAAAATACTGTATATCTGCCTTTAAAATATGTTTACTAATATGACGTACGACACACGTAACTGTAAAGCATGACTATGTTGCTTAAGTTCATAAACAGATTTATAAAAAAAAAAAAAATGCAATGAACTAATTTGCTGAAATGTATTGGGAGGTTGGTGTTTAACAAGGACTGTATTTCACAGGATGTCTTTGCAACTTGTAATTCGGAGGTTTAATCAAGCTGTTAGGGCTACTTCTTTATGAAACAGTAGTGCTCTGAGCATGCTTAACTTGTTAAAATCTGCCTTCAAAATTGGAATGAAAGACCACAACAAACTATTGTAACCTCCTTGCGGAGGTGGGAACAGCACGCTATTGCAGCAGGTGACAATGCAGGAAACTATAATTAGAAAATATATGGGATCCCAGCTTTTATTCCACAGAATTTGTGATAATTTAATATTGAAGAACTTCCTTTTCAAAGAACTTTAATAAGTGGAATTATAGAAGATTCCTTCTAGTAAACAGACCAGATTTGCTACAGAAGCATTACATGCACCATGAATGGTAACGTGTTGACAAATAAGTAAATGTCTAACAGAGGAGTCACATTACTTTCCAGTAAGGAAGAACTCCTTATTTGCACTTTCACAGCAATAAGAAAATGGGAGGGAACATATTCATGAATCAAGCTGTCTCTGCGGGGCTCATATCTGCCGACAGGGAAACGTTTCACGCCAGCTGCAAATTGAAATGTTGAAATTGGCAGAGATATTAAGCCATGTATTAACCATACAGCGGAAGCTGTTTGTTACAGTGAAAGGGAGTTTTTTCTATCTTCAAGATGTAACATTGTATAGGATATAGCTTTTTTTGCCATAAGTAGCTTATGTGTCAGATTGAAAGGCATGAATAGCTGGCTAGAATTAAGGTAATGCAAACATTTTTAAGGGTTTGAAGGGTCCAAATAAACTGCATGATGGATCTAACCTGACTTTGCAGATGGTACAAGGAATAGAAGTCACTCTGCATGATATCAATAACAGATGACACAATGTTATTCAAATTGCAAATGCGAGAAGACGTATTAATAGTATTAACAGCAAACACTTACCAAAATGATCTTGATCAATATGTCTTAAACGTGCAGTAGCTTTCATTTGAGACAATTAACAAATGTAATTATATGTGGCATAAATACATCTTTTTGTATGCAGATATTTAGGACTGACGGAAAATCAGATAGGTGCATGTCCTCCGATAGGAGAGAAAGATATTTCACTGCAGCGTAGAGTGTTCTAACCCTTTGATAATTTTTCCACTGAATAGGTAGTAAACATTCCTGAGTTTTGCAATTGGGAATAACGAGAATCAGGTCGACTAGCTTTAAACGCCGGTGTGGAGTTAAAATAACCAGGCATGACATCCATTTGTGTCCACTGGCCACAATAACCACTCGTGAGGATCTGAAAGTGTGGTGTTAAATATACAATTCTGTAACATGCTAACGAGTTGCTCAGCAGTGAAACTTGTTAAATGTTGCCAATTTTCAAACTGTGCAAAGTAAGGAATGGTTAGTGCATTCATTTCTTTAATTTTAGCCAATCCTAGACATGCAGTCTGCTGAACGGTGTCATTCAGAAAAATTATTCGAGTTGGAATTAAGCAGGCTCGAAATAAAGTATCCATACCCTGGACCTGCCAGGATTTTGTACCCGAAAAGGATTTCAAGTCAATGGTGTTCTTCCAATAACCACAGCCTTGCCCAACTAATTTTGTAACAAATGAATACGTATAGATTAATTTGGTTTGCGTAAGCATATATTTTTTCGGTGGTATAGGGACAAGTCTAAGCTAAAAGGAAGTTGGATCGGACTTGTCATAACCTGAAAAATATGTACATTTTTCTTTGTATGTTTTCGAACTCCCTTGTTTGACAGTTGGTCAATGTTCCCATTGCATATAATTAAAAACTGTGTGTCGAACCATAACACTACGTAAATAATGATGTTCAAAATGATGGTAACAGAAAATCTCACAATAGTTTGCAGAACTAATGCACACATCCTCTGATTAGAAAACCATATCATATTCCAACAATGAGAGCATGGCGTTTACTGTTTCAACATCCCAATCATCACACTATAACCCAGGTACCATCACATTCCCCATAGAAAACCTAAACACATATGGAATCTGCAGGATCTCTGTAGGACCGAATAGGTCAAAAAGAGCTTTATGCCAAACAACTCCACCATTTGCTGGAACAGATAAATGTTCACGAGGGACAAGTCTTTTCTTAGCTCATGAGAAGAAGGGTGGGGGGCCAACACACTGTCGCCCAGTTCTGCAGCAGAGCGTTCTGGAAGATCGTGGCCATTAATCAGCAAGACAAAAACACAAAATCCAATCCGCAGGAATAGAAAAACCAAGGAAAGAGTTATCCAAATACCCAAGTTGGGGCCAGATAAGGGAGTTTCAGCCATGAAAATAAAACAGATCCGTGTAGCAGGAGCGTCTAAACCGGAAGAATCATCAAAAGAATTTGATGAAAAATCATCTCAACCCACAAAATACCCAGAAGCAGTTTGCCGAAAAACTGGTGCCACCGGTACATTTAAAGAATCTGTAAAATCCAAGAGTGATATGTATTAACGACATCAGCTGCAGATGAAATGAAATGAGGTAGGTACAGTAGAAAGTTCCGTACTCACTTCAGTTGAGTTGCTGGCAGTTTTAGCGGTTGCAGGTATGGATAGATGTGAATTCTCTGCTTTCGTCAGCAGGAGAGAACCCGCCTCGGTGGTGCTCACTAGCTGTAGAGGAATTTCCTGTATGGTAGCGAGAGGAGTTATTGAACTACCAAGGACTCCTCGTGGCCTACTGTTGAGAATCAGCCACATGATGTAACTTGATGTTATCAATAGAGACAAAGCTATTGTCTTTAGAACAAGGAAGCAGTGTAAAGATTACAGTTCCTGTACCTTGAATGCCAAGTACAAACACCGGTGCTTAGTAACAGGCCAAACTCCTCCTTTACTGCCACGTTCCCTCGCACAAGATCCCCCAACTTGCGGAATCCAGCTGGAAGGTTATGGTTTCTCCTTGATTCTTGCAGAGGAAGGCGTCTTCAACTGCTCATTTTATTGGCTGTCACAGATCGTTTGCAAGTCCTATAAGACAGTACAACGTTCATTTACATCAAAGGGCGTGCAGCGGCCAGAATGTCTGGACCGTCAAGGCCTGGAAACAATATTTTGATGCCAAAGAGGACCTCGTAAGCGGTCCGGCCACCAAGAGATCTTTTTGGGAGATTGTTGAGAGCCTGCTAAACCGATAGGAGTGGTGGATCCAACTACGCCCTGTGCCTAATACTCTAGCTGTGAAGGACTGCTTCATCCTCTCCACAACAGAATTGCCCTCAGGCCTATATGGAGAAGAATACTGCACCTGTACACCCAGGGATGCCATAGTGTCCTGATAAGCTTTAGAAGCGAAAGCCGGGCCTTGGTCCAAGTGGAATGTACTGCACGCATGTGTCCCGATAAAGACTTGCATGTCTTTAATAACAGAGCAAGTGTCAGTTGAATGCTGTGGCCAAACCCAGAGGAACCAAGGATCAATAATCAACTGCAACTAGGATAAATTTAAACACCGTATCTGAAATGAAAGGACCACAGTGGTCCGAATGAATGCAGCCAAAAAGTTTGTTAGAAATTAATAGGTGTGTCTGCGGTGGACGAGCCACGGAGGAAGCTTTGATTTGTCACAAAAAAGGACATTTTTGGGCTGTTGATAAAAGCCATGACATCAATAACGTTGCTGTAGCAGCGAAATTATGGCAGTCACAACTGCATGTGTAGAAGCATTAACTTTCTGCGCACCTATCACTAAAGCTAGTCTGCTGTCTTGGTTGGGAATCAACTCCTGGAATAGTTACAAAAGGAATGTTTTGTTCACTTAAGTGGTAGATATATTTAGATGGAAATCCCTTAGGCAAGGGGGTGCAGTTTTTATTAGCTCTAACCGCAGCTAAAATATCCAAATCTATTCTTGTTTTAGAACGAGTAATTGCATCAACACTGGAAGTCGCAACTGCAGATTTGGCCTCTTCATCAGCCAAAGAAGTTCCTACAACGTGTGCAACCATACGGTGATGACTCTATGTATGTATAACATTATCCTATGGCAACCTATCTTCGAAGTCTGCCACTTTAACCCAAAGAAATTTTTGCTAGATTGTGCTGCCGTTAGAATTTTGTTATCCATTCTGACGCCATTAAAGAACTGAACATAGTAATACGAATCACTCAGCGTAAGTGTCTGGAATTCAGGATCCGTATGGTCAAGTTCAGGGAGCATAGCTTTTAGTTCAGCCAACTGTGCAGTGCTGTACCCTAAGAACTGGGTGAGAGTTATTTGTGGTTTGAAATTTCCACCCAGGATCACACCAGCAATGGTGGCACGCAGCGGAAAACTGCAGATTAGTGCCTATAGCAGGTTGAGCTGAACCATCAGTATAAACCATCTGTTTATACTGTTCAAGAGGTAAGACCAAATTGGGCATGGGCTAAACATACTCATACTGCAAGAATTCTGGTGTCTGTAAAGACGGGTCAAGGCACATCAACAGCTGTTAAGGATGTTGCCCAATGCATTAATCTAGGATAGAGGAATTTAGCGTTGAGAACGCTAGCCTTTGTCACAGCCTCTAGGGCCAGCACATAAGTAACGTCAATAATGCATTTCACTTGTGCAAGTGGCTGCTCCTTAAGAATAGCCATCTGCACTGCAGCATATTTCTGCACTGGAATATAAATTATGCGATTTATATGCTATCGAAAAAGGCTCATCTTCATTAAAAGTGATATAGGTGAATCCAACTGCACCCGGTAAAGCACAGATAACTATGTTCGCAGTATTAACTTGTGTATGTAAGTGACATGAGACAAGCAAGTCAGAATGTGAAGATCTGAGTGTATCTGTGTTCTGATGTCCAAAGTGTTAAGGAAAAATCAGGCCGAATCAATTCATATAGTGAATTAATGCATTGGACAAAATCAGGAATGTATATTCTGCCAAAGTTAAGGAATCCTAATAAGTATTGCAGTTTCTTTAATGCATTTGGAGATTGCAATTGCGCACACTTCTCCAAAACCTGAGGGGCAATACTCTTATACTCATGTGCAAGTTCATTTCCTAAGAAAAGGACACTTCGAAATGAGATATGCAATTTCTGATAGTTTAACTTCTAGCCATATGCAGTGAATCCTAAAATTATGCAATCCACTCTGGCCAAGAGTGGGTTTAATTCATCGTCTGTGAGGTAGAGATCATCTACATAAGACAATGCATCCGGGTCAATATCAAGTAGACTTGACAATGCTGGCAGCAAATAATCCCGGGCCAATCTTTTAAGCCCTAGGGAGACTTGCTTATCTGCTTTGAAAGCCAAGCGTAGAGAAGGGTGTCCAATCTCTGCTTTCAGGGGCTATATTGTGAATAAAAAAAAGCACTGGAAATATCCAAGGTCGTTTTGTATTTTTTACGAACTGTATGGTTAATTATTACCGTACTGTGTGTATTTTGTATTGCAAATGTGGGCGAATGGCTGGTTAAATGCCCGTCACTTAAGACTATTCGATATGAATGAACTGGTTTCCCAACAGCAGAGGATTATTCATCTGAGAGATACAGGGTTCAATGACACCCTGGTACTCCAACTGCGAGAGTATTTCTTTAACAGGTGCCTTAGCATCTAGTTTCATTGGGATATTGTGGTGGCTGAACCTTATGGGTATGATATGAAGAGTCTCTTTATCCCAGCCAACATGATCACGGTATAAAGCAAGGGCTTGTGCAAGAGCCCATTCTGCAGCATAAGCTTGTTTGACCTCATCAGAGACAAGAGCAGAAAATGAAGGAAGCATGACATCCTCACCCTGTGGGGATCTTTGGACAAAAGAGTGGGGATGTCATAAGAAAGTTAAATTCTCCCGGAAGATTACTTTAATGGCGCATTGTAGGTCACCCTCAATTTGTATATCCAAGTCATGTAACCTATCTGGAAGAGCTTCGCACCTATCTGGGGTTTCAACTGTAAAGAAGCTATCAGTTGCTTTCGCTGCCAGAAACTCCTGGAGATTCGGGTGCACTATGGTGACTTTTGCCGCGCTGTCAAGGAGAGTCACTGCCCAACTCCTGTTCAGGAGGAGGGTTCTCAGTGTCTGTGGCTTATTTTGTGGTGATTACCACAATTGTGTTTTTCGGAAATTGGGGTTTAAAAGGAGGAGATTTTTGCTCCTTATCATTACGTCAGACGAGTCTTTTCGGCGTCACATACTCTTCTTCTCTGCACTCAGAGCACCATCCTCCCTCGTATTGTTTTTCAGATGTGTGCTGCAAGGAACGAGGAGAACATGTTTCCGAACTCTGATACCTGTCTGGAGCCTTGATTTTAGTGCAATCACAAAAATAGTTGCATCTCTTAGAGGGCTCCTGGGGTGGAGAACCACAGTGAGGTGTCCCTTTCTGTATTTTTTAGATTCATCTTATGTTTTTTTAACAAACTCATGGTTTTGCTTAGCTTCTTTGCCTTGCCAAGAGGTATTTTAATAGGTCTGATTCCAAAAGTATTGCGTCCTATGGATGTGTACTCCTCACCAATAATTATAGGTTGCTCATGTTCACAGTCTGCTTGTGCGACCGCTACAAGCCTCTGGCATACAGCCAGAGATGCCGCTTCACCATTAATGTTGACAAGATTATTGCAGACACAACAGGAAAGTTTCCCGTTAGTTTCATCCCCAAATCTAGGGCAGCAGCTTCCCGTGCTCATTCTGCATTTGTTTCAACACATGCAGCAAGACTAACATGAACCGAGTGCCATGACTGATGGAATATACAGTGGCAAAGACTGAACCCCGTGATTTGCCGTCACCTAATCCAGGAACCATTCCATGTGGTAAGCACATAATTAATATTCTGTGTTTGTCTTGTGATCCCTGTAAGGGGAAACAGAGCTTCAAGTTGGTCTTTTTGGGCAATCTTAATTGCCATTTCCTAATGTTTCTCATAACTGAATGAACAATTACAGTACTTATTATAGGCACTGCAGACAACTGTGCTTGTCCTAGCAGGCCAGGCCGTGGTGGCACATCCAACAAAGTGCATGAAACATACCAATTCAAGCGTCTATATAGTGTAACCAATGCAAGAAATAATGCACATGTTCGTACAAGATTGAGATTAGCTACATTAATGGACGGAGTATATCCAGCTACTGCTGGCCAAGTCTCACCATCATTACTAAGGGGACCCAGGAGTACAGGTGTTGGTGCACGAAGGAGGGCACCAAGGAACAAAGTATTGTGTTGCCAGTAAGACAGTGGTATTTCCATGTGCACATAAGCTATGTAATGACCTGGTGGTGCAGGAGTAGTGCATGTATGAAATGTGTTTGAATTAGCAACCACAGCTGGAAAATCAACCCATGAATAAAACACTTCAAAATGAGAAGCATCATTTGATTCGACCACAAAGATAAAAACCACCACCTCCATTAGTAAGTCCATGATGCATTACATGTGCAGGGACAGCGGGCCTGTAATGAACAGGAATGACAACAGCGGGTGCAGCCATTATTAAAAGAAATGGAAGCAAAGTTCAACACAAAAATGGGTTATCCTTTCACACTTTTGATCTTGCAAAACTACAGAATTTGGTGCTTCCTTAACAGCGTGGAGGATCAATCCCCAAAACCACAGACTTCTCCAGTGGTAGGTGTAGGGGCTATTATAGACACACACACAAGGACTACTCAGGAGACCTGTGCAATAAGTACAGTACCAAGTGTTAGGCACCATGTTACAGGGATTCTGTAAAATCAGAACTATGCCTGGGATCACAAAACATCAGTATGTAGAGACTGGGTCACAATAACAAATTATAACCCAATCCAAACTAGCTCATAGTGCCTTCCCTGCCCTCCAAACCTTTCCACAGTGAACAGGACCCCTCAGGGAACCGTGGAAACAGACCGACACATTTTGTTTTCTCACTCATGCATGTCCATAATAAACAAAACAAAGACACAAGAACAGTTTATAATGTTTATTGAAACTATTGTGCTCTATTATAAAACGCTGCAAGTAGAAAACATGCATGCCAGCAAAGCGAGTAGCATCACAAGTTAACTACATGCAATGAGAAGCCCTACCATGTTTAAAGATATATCTGCCTATCCTCACTAAGGGGCACAGTGATATATCATGGTTCTCTAGGATTAGAACCAAACCCCATACCTGTATTATTGTTAGGTAATCTGAATCACAGAATGCGTGTGGCTGGCGCTTTAGTCTCAGGACCTCTCCTCTGCAAGAAATCCCCGTTAGGTTTTCAAATGGCACTTCTCGGTGTATATGATAAAAGGTGTCTTTTTGAAAACAGCAGATGTGAATATATGGTGTGTCTAAATACCAAGCTATGTTGCTAACCGAGCATAGAAGAGAGGCACAGTATTGGTTGACCTTGTATGAGAAGTTCAGACAGAGTCCTAGAGAGAAGAACCATAAACAAACATGTGCAATGCTTTGCTAAACTAAAATAATAGTGGCACAAATACAAACGTGCTGAGTGCAACGTGTGCAAAGCGGCCTGCAACCGGCTAAAATAAGGGAGAACTGAGTGAGCCCTAAAGGGAACTCGCAACAGCACAAATACTTTACACATTGCCTCTTTAAATAAGCCCGACTGCTCTGTGCCAAGCTACCAGAGTGTGAGCACACATTATTTTTTAGGATGCATCTAGCTCAACCTGACTAGAGTGGTGGTTCCTGCTTATACAGGGGGTATACTCAGAACCAGAAACCTCATTTCTAACAGCGGTCCTACCCAACATTTATTTTTCTTCAGATATTCAGTGGTCCATGCTTTAATGCTAAGACACCATTTGGGCATTATGGTCGGATGGAAGATGAGCATAATTATGCCTAGGGTAGGTAAAAACAGAACTGCGTGTTCACTCATGTAGCAGATCCACAGACAGAAATGTAGGTCTTGCTTGCTTTCTCCAGCAGGAGGATCCAGCACTGTGCATATCCTGCATGCAAATTCATATCTGCCCCACTTTCCCACTCTCACTAGGGCAGCAGGGAAAAAACATCCATCTCCATGTTTTTTACACACTTCCTAAAGCTATCTTTATTCTCCATTTCTACTGCAGGTTGGATTTTGCAACTTTCTTCACAAGGAATCTTCCCCTTGGAAGTGGTGTGGGTTGCGAAGAGCCTTTTGTATGCAAGGTGGAGAGGCTATCAGCGGCAAAGTGTTTGAGGTTCAGTGGGGAATAAAGGTTTTAGGGCAGCTGTCAGAGGAAGGTTGCAGTATGTGGGTTGGAAGCAAGTCGGCTGTGCATCTGAGGGAAGTTTGTATCACTGCTGCCCATGATGTGCCCGTTGTATTTGTAATTCTGCTAACTATATTGTACCTATTCGGTCTATAAGACAAACATGTAGAATTGCTCGCCATACAGAACATCTAGTAAAATTTGGGCTGGCAGTGGAGGTAGTGCCGCTTTCAATGCTGTACGTGTGCTGTTTGCAAGGGTGTGTGCAATGCTCTTACCCATAATACAAACTGCCTGAGAGTGTGCTTTGCATCCCGGTCAGATTAGCCCAGTTTACCTAGTTCCACTTATTCTGAGCAGGAGGAACTTTTAATGCTGCTTTCCACATTCTACATGTGTGAGTTACTGTATTTTGTACTGCTATTACCGTCTTAATTTCCAAACGTAGTCAGTGCAATTCTTTTATAAATGCATAGCTCAC
Source organism: Triturus cristatus (assembly GCF_964204655.1). NCBI lineage: Eukaryota > Metazoa > Chordata > Amphibia > Caudata > Salamandridae > Triturus > Triturus cristatus. Next base: position 39,678,672 of record NC_140580.1, read on the forward strand.
CAACAATCAAATATATATATATTTTTTTAAATGCTCAGCTCGATTTTCCATATGCAGCTGCTGGACCTCAATATGTCCGAGAGTCTTAACATGGTGACCACCAGAGAACAACCTCTTCTCAGCAAGGGATAACTTGTCTTGTTCCACAGGCAACCTTATGAACAAGGTCAGAAATGTAAAGACCAGACATGTGTCCAAAGGCAGCAAATGCTCCTATTTTAACTGTGGTGGACTGATGTGAGATGAGCAGCAAGCATAAGTGACTATACTCAGTTTAGCATTCAACATTGCCGTCAGCGCTGACAGACTCCATTTCAGAAAGGGTTAAAAAATGCATTTCCATAGTCCTTCTGGACAGACACTAGTCTAGATACCTTGCAGATAACTACCTGTGAAGGAACCTTGCACTCCCCTTTAAAGACTAGGCTGTTGTTGGAACGCCTGTGCAGGGCTTATTAAACAGATGGGGTTATGCAACTTGAAGCATTGCGTTCCTTTAGGATTATTTCTTTATTCGATTTCTGTACACATCTCCTACCCAGCTAATGCAAACACGATCTAGCATTTCTCCACCATCTCTCCTTCAGTACATCATAGTATGGTAATCATAGAGAAGACCAGATATCCTCACAAGCCCATGCTGTAAATTGAGACGCTTTTAGGTACTAACAGGTAAAGATGAAGCACAGTAGTGACACTTGTAACTTAACTCTAACATCCCCATTACTTTATGCACAGCGAAATACAAAAAAAAGAATATGCAGCCCTAGAGCATGGTCAGTAAGGTTTCGAATACGTCTAGGCTCCTTAACCTAGATTAGTTGTTTCGCAATTTATTCAGATGAGGCATTCATTACCAGGGAGCTGGATGGGTCAAAGGAATATGCCTATGAATGCAAGAATTAGTAAATGGGTGTAGTAAAGTGCCCCTTTTTGACATGGTCACCCCCACTTCTTGCCTAGTATTTGAAGCAATTTTGATAGGATATGCACTGGGTTCCTGCTATCCAGGTCCCCAGTGCCAGAACTTTCACAAAACTGTACATTTGTTCCCCAATTGGCAATACCTTTGTCACCCCTATAAGTCCCTAGTAAATGGTACCCCAGGTACCTAGGGGTCATGGGCATGTATTGTGCCAGCCTAAGGGACCACTTACCTAACTCATGCAGACTGCCATTGCAGACTGCGTGCCTTGTTGAAGACAAAAGTCTTGTGTGCCATGTCTACAGACACTGCATACAGTATATGCAAGTCACCCCTACAGAAGGCCTAACAGCAATAAGGCAGGGTGCACTATACTTCATGTGAGGACATATATGCATGAGCAGATATGCCCCTGTGCTGGCCATTTCAATTATTGCCAGTACAAGCGACCAGGTAAGCCATTTTAAGCACATGTGCTGGAAACTGGAGAAAAAGAGTTCCCCCAGCTACATAATGGCTTCACTGAAACCAAAGATGTTTAGTATCAAACATCTTGTATTAATGAACCCACACGTATTCCAGTGATGGATTTATTAATACAGGCACCCAAAGGGCAGTAAAGCAGCAACCCCTGAAAACCTACAAACTACTAGTGTGCTGGCTGACTGGTGGTGACCAGTCTGCCACCACACACGAGTTTCTGACCCCCGGGGGTGAGGGCCAGCACTTTCAGGATGTCAGGAACAAAACATGCTCTGGCAGAGGGTGTTTAACACCCCCTTCCAGCAGGATGACCTGTAAATGTGCGTTCTGAGGCAGGGGGCTTAAAAGACCCAGCCTCCTTTGGTATGTGAATCTGATTTCCCTCAGAAGGATGCCACCCCCTCTGACCACGGCCTATTTGGCACCTGGACAGGCAGGAAAATTAGTAGTCAGAGAGGTGTGTTCACCCTCAGGCTAGTTCCATCCCTTAGGTGGGCCACCTGATTAGGACACGAAATTTCAGAGTCTGCCATCTTTGTGATGGCATAATTAGGAGCACTGGGACAGTGTTATGCCCACTTCCCACAAGAAGTGGTCATATAGGGGGCGTAGTGACCCCAGGGGAAAGTAGCCCATTGGCTACCACCCTACACTCCCCTAATGCCACTAAATTTAGTATTTAGGGGAGTCTCTGGCACCAGGAAATTAGATCCTGTTGACCTGAAAGAAGACGGACGATGAAGAATTGCAAAAGCAAAACCAGAAGACCAGCAACTGACTTGGTGCCAACCCTGCCGGCCAGCCTGCTGTCCTCGACAATTGCACCAAAGATGACTCATCCTGCAGCTGCCAGTGCCTCCAAAAGCCTGGGAAGACTTCCAGCCTTCAACTAAGACCTAGGAACTGCCGTGGAGTAGCGGAGCTGCTCCCCTGCATCCTGCAGGCACCCCAGTAGAGCTGCAAGGATTCCAGAACGCCAGACACCCATCACTGGAAAGCACCACTGCACTCGTGCCCCTTAGCCCGAGCTGAAGTGGGCCAATGGTACCAGTGGGGTTCCCAGATGCCAAGCACACCTTCGGTTTACCAGCTGTGGATTTCCCAATGCCACCTGCAGCCTCTTAAAGCAGGATCCCTCCTCTACTGCAACTGTCGCCAGTGACAGAAACCCCATTGTCTCATAACACCTCTGCATAAGGCCCAAAGAGCAGAGAACCAAAGGTGTCCCCACATCCCTGAGCATTGTGAGACCTGAGCCCCCATTAGTTCAGCAGGACTGCCCCCCCCCCCCCCAATCTAAACCTAAACCTGCAGCCTCTTTGTGACCGGATTGATATCTATTGACTTCAACGGGGCACCTGACTGGTATTGCACCTCTGTACCTTAGTGCCAGCGGAGGTGGCCTGCTGGTGCTGCTTTGGACCTTGCTCCATTTCACTTTAAGTCCAGGAGATTGGTCTCTTAAGTCACTATGAAGAACTTGTATGCAGTATTTGTTTTTTCTCAATGGGATAACATTGCCGCCTCTGAAAATTGCACAACGTGTCAACTTTTGAAACCTGCAAATATATCTATCTCGAAACATACTTACCTGATCGTATTGATTCGGTTGCCTAAATGTATATAAAGATTTATTTTATTTTTATAATTTGGCATGGATCTCCTTAAGTCGTGTGTACCATTTATTGACTGTGTTGTGTACTGCAGATGTTTAACACTGCTCTCTGATAAGCCGAAGGCTGCTCGACCACACTACACCCGGAGAGAGCACCTTAGGATGAGAACGCACTTTAGGAGAACCCAGAGTAATATTAAAATATACATGAAACAGTCTATTTATAAGTCTATAGACTCAGTTTTAAATGTAAACAAACATTTTCTAAAACACTACCAAGCTGTGGAGAGAAACACCACCAAGAGGGAAAAGAAGCAAGAACACAAACATATCATAAAAACGAGCACTAACTTATACAGTATACTAGGACCTTCAAGTGCAGGGCTGGGCATAAGCAAAGACATTGCAAAGATAAATATAAGTAAGACTCACCATCAGAATCAACAGGATCTTCCACCTCTTCCGTGTAGTTTACTTCCGTTCTCACATAAGTGCGAGCCGTTAAAGAAAACAGTCTTAATTTAATTATTATCCAGTACAATTGTGGAAATTGTGCGAGGTCAGTAGTTGGGCTGAAACAATGTGTCTGCAGCATAAACCTGGTAGTGCTACTTTGTGTAGATTCTGCACATATGAATTATACTAGAAATCTCAGTTTTAATGATGGTTTTAGTCTCATGGTTTTATATTAGCTCTTACGAACCAAGGCTCTGTTTGGTAAATGAGAACTTAACATAAACTGTGTACTTTATAGAACACAAGGTTTATTCTTAAAGGGCAGGGCCTTCTTTAATAGTATACCTCCCAAGGAGCACCGGCTTTTAGGCGAGACCAGCCAAGAGGCATTCTTTTACACCATAAGAGAGATTTAGAGAAGCCCAATCACATGCCAGAAGGGAATTACCTGGAAGTATAGATTGGTCAAATAAGAAAATCCCAAGAAGCACCATCTTATACGAGAAGCAAATTCACATGAATCAAAATGAAGAACGAATCTAAAGCTGAACAGAAGGGGTCATTTTATAATAGAAAGCTCAAACTTCTAGCAAAATGGGCTCAATTACTGGTGTTCAATAAAGGAGGCAGGTCTGAGAGGGGATGGAAATGTGATAACATATATGGGGCCAGTGTGTATATAAGGGGTGGGTAATAGAGTGGATGGGCCCAGGCAGAGATCAGGGTAAAATGCTGGACTGGCGAGAGAGAGGCTATAGGCGGTCTACAAACTTTGGCAACCAGGACATTTCTAAGGATGGTTGCAGACTTCTCTCTGATTTATTCAGACTTAGACCTTCCTAAAAGGACCCCAGTCACCTGCTGATCAATAAAATAGCGAAAATAATTCATTAACCTATGGATTGTTTGGTTAGCACCATTTATGATCATAGAGAATCAATATAAGTATTGCAGGATACATTTTTTAATCTCCTATGTTTTGCTGAGATTGTATAATCGAGCTACTTTATACCTAAGCAGCGGAGAAACTTTTGCTGTTGGCATGAATGGATCTCAGATGAAAGGTAGGTATTTAATGCTTTGTTTAAAACGAAATCTAAAATTACTTCATGTAAGAATGTAGATAGGTTTCTAAAGCAGGTATTCTCTAATGAAATACCATATTCGGCCTGTCACAACTGCCAAAAAGTGTCCATAATGAAATTAATCTTTCAGAATCTTTTCAGAATCTTACGGGGTCAGCTGCGTCGTCCTACAATGATGAGCCTAGGTTAGCCAGTGCCTTTGGATCGCCCTAAATGAGACGACCTTTCTACGAGGTACTTAGAACAGCATAAAGAAATGTTAGTATCAACATTTCAAGCACTCCTGGTGGTCTTTGAGACACTTGTGTCAGAGCAGTCTGCTTTAATCACATTACATTCAAAATACATCCCTCTAAATATTAATTAAGTACCAAGAACTCCATTTAATTACTACATACTAGTTATCTTCTCCAACTCGTCCAAGAAGACTCAGAGACCACAGTCATCAATAAATGGCGACTAATTGAGCAATATGTTAAGCTTTCATCATTTAGTTCGTCAAAGTCACCCTCTTACTAAATAGGTCCCTATGTTCTCCTCACCCACCCTGTTTCTTAAAGGTGAACTCGAAACACTGGTGCCTACACAGATGTAACTCACCGACAGAATCAGAATAGACAATGTGGTACAGTGATACCTCTGGCAGAGGTCTCAACTGACCAGGACAGGGCTTGACAAAGCACTAAACATACAGAGAACAGGACTCAAGGGAGAAAAGAAAAAGATCAGGAATCAAATGGGAGAAAGATGAGAAGTTTTTTTTGTTTTTTTTAAAGGGTATAAGGCAGCACTTTCTGTCAGGGTATTCCATACAATCGGCAATATCTGCTGCATGGAAGACACCATATGCTTCGGGAAGTTCTTCACCAGAGCAGTCACAGCCTGCAAGACAGAAGGACAAGTAAAGCGTGGATAACACTATCACAACCAAATGCTCCTTCAGATACCAACACACAATCATTGAATTCGCTCTCAGGAAGACGTTTGAGGAGCTTGTTCACTTGGCCACACACAGTACAAGTCTCACCTCAGCCTCCCTTATTTAAAAAAAAAAAAAAAAGAAATTACCAATTCAGAAGGAGACAGAACAAGAGCATATGCCCAGCACTACAAAAACGGAGAATAAAACTGACTTTTCTAACAGTCAGAACTCACTACTGCAATTTCTTTATTCTCCGCCAAGATGAAATTATACATGTGTGAGAAGGTGAGTAGTGAGAAAGGCATATCGCTAGGAGTACAAGAAATACTATGACAAGAACTTCACATTATTAGGCTCACTCCCTCACTGTGTGGAAGGCTTCAAGCAAAAACCATAGAAGATCGAAGCTGCTATGACCAACACCAACCTATTTAAAGAGGTTTCCTCACATGGCCTATTCAAAAGGTGTGCTTTGCAGACCTAATCCAGTTAGGGTTTACAAAATGTGCAAGGTTTCTGATCTGATACTTACATAGATCAACCTCCTCTTCTCCACTCTGCACTTCTGCTGCATTTCACCCACTGTGGTTTATCATCCTTGCTAGTCTTTAGCCCCTCCTTCTCTACATAAAGTCATTCTTTGCATTTGTTTACACCCAGGTTATTTGGATGGATGTGGTTTCCAGGCCCAGATGTTGTCATTCAAATCGCCTGTTATTTGTGCACCCGTTTTTCTCTACTTCTACCACGCTCATGCTCTTTGCATGTTCAGGGATGAACCCCACCTGTCAGGTAGCCATAGGAACAATGTATTCACTGCAAAACCGCTGTTGCAGGAAAATCTATGTGGAGGCTTTTGAAGACTCTGAAAGCCACCCCTGTCATTCCACATTTATTTTCACTGCTTTATTTTAAAAATTACCAACACTCTCACAGTACATTACACTTTATTAACCCCAGACTTGCTGGCTGGCAAGCTCAAGTTTAAACCCAATCCTCCTCATCTCATTCCCTTGCACTATTTTGCATAGAGGCCAAAACCCCAAATGCACTGATCCTACACACAATGAAGAACCTGTGAAGGAGTAGTTCGGGTCCTGTTTTAAACAAAACATCAGGGGCAAATACCACCTCTTCCCCATCAATAATTTTGTCAAGAATTCCTGTCATGCGAGGGGAGGAAAACGGTAACCAGCGAAAACGGACTACATCTCCCAGGATGCTTAGCGGTTGAGAGGTTATGTAAACAGGAGAGCTGTTACATAACTCAAGGAAAACACGCCCTTATGTAAACAGGAGAGCTGTTACATAACTCAAGGAAAACACACCCTTATGTAAACAGGAGAGCTGTTACATAACTCAAGGAAAACACGCCCTTATGTAAACAGGAGAGCTGTTACATAACTCAAGGAAAACACGCCCTATAAAGGGAGGAACCGGGAGGTACAACGCTGTCGGATATTGTGTTTACACCGACGTACCTGCTTAGTGAAGAGCAGTGTTCCGGAGTGGTGCTCCAGTAAGGCAAGAACGGAGGTAGGTCGAGTCGTTACTCCCTGGGCCGTGTCTTGCCCCATCGTCACCTGTGAAGGACCCGGAAGCTCTACCGGATAACCATTGAGCTTCGCTTTTTGACTCGGCTGAGTCAAAGCGCAGTGGCGCTTTTGCTGGTTGGAGTCGTAACTCCCAGCCCGACCAGAGATACAGGGACTGCCAGCTGTAACGCACACCAGGAGGTGTTTGCCGCGTTACAGACTCGGAAGTCCACGGGATCGATCGAGCGGCTGCTCTCGGTTCAGTCTTCTTTGCTTGTGATTGGGGTATCGGTGACGCATCACCAGGAGGTGACTCCGCGTCCCGGTGCAGTCTGAGGAAGAGGTTGAGCGGCTGCTCCCTTCAGGTAGAGACCCCGGCTGGGTGTTTCCCTGACTCCTCGATTCTCCCCAACACTCTTCGTGCCCCTCACAGCCTACCGATTGGCATTGTCGGCCATTTCATTTCTGCCCTCTGTTGGCATACGCCGGGATCGGCGTATATGCAGAGGACGGTTAGGACCATCCGTGCTGTGGGCTGGTAACGTACTTAGCCTGGAGGATTCCAGTGACTATAACCTTTGTTTATTCCTTGTATTATTTTTGCCTTCATTAAAATAACTAAACCTTCACAAGTGGTTGCGTTCTCATTATCGTGTCTGTTAAACGATCCTGAGACGTTCAGGGCGTTACAAATTTCTACCCAATTTACTTGTTAGGGCAAGTGTAATGGGGTCACAGGACAAGGACAGGAGGCTGGCTGCATTAGGGGTCGGGTGACCCAAGGGTCCATCATAAAATGTAGCGATAATACTCATCCAGTACTATGTGGTACCACAGTCTAAACCTACAGGAATATTAGTAAGGATAATTGATCCACTGTGTTATGAATTGATACAATGTGTGTTATGCTGCCTCACAAAGGATGATGCAATTTAGTAGGTGGAAATTTTTGGGAACTGAGTTGCCCAAAGAAACCTGTCATTTTGAGGGTACAAACTCCAGGCCTCTGGTGAAATTAGCTTTACAATTGCCACATTCTCTGAAGAACCTGAACTCTCCATGGGGAACTTAGAATACAGCCCTACTCTTTCACAAAACGACAACCAAAAAGAAGGGAAGGATGCTCAATAAACATCAACCACAACAAGAACCATCAGAACATGATGGACATGTAACTGTCACATCAGCCATGAAAAAATTAAAGCGAGTCAGCAACACTCCAAGCACTGAGATCATAAAAAGGGAAGGCATAACCACAGCAGCACCAATTTCTAAGCACTGCCAGTGCACAAGAGGCTCAGGAGCCAGAGGAGTGCAAGCAACATCCAAGAGCCGGCTTAAAATAAACGCTCTTACCACAGATATACAAGGTCATGTATCCACACATGCCCGAAGAAGAGGAAACACTGGTAAGCATGAAAGGGCATTTGTTATTGTCAGATTCTTCTGATACTAAATCGATCTTCTCAGGAACAGATGACCGTGCCTCAATTCCCTCCTGCCGAAGCCAATGACAGGTGAGAGCAACTGTCAATAACTTCAACTCGGGGGAAAGGGGAAGTGGAAGACAAAACAAGAGAGACTGCTTCAGGACTCTGGCTCCTCTTCTATTCGTCTTGAATGGGAAACCTGTAATAGCAAGCACATTACGTTAACCCTCCCAACTCCTTAGGCTGGAAATATTGTCATGTACCTTTTGCCTTATTACCTGTGCTAGTCCTGAAAACTGCTCCTCCCTATACTGTTTTGCCTGAATTGTATTTTAAAATGCTTCTTGTCTTATACTTGTATCATCTGATTTACTTGAAGAATTCGGAGTTTATAGTTAGCTGTCTGCTTAGAGGTAATTACTTCATTTATCTCAATAGAACACAGTGCTTAAGATGTTCTTGAGAGATAGCCTCAAGGACAACAACAGAACAATAGATATTTCCTTCGCTGAATGCTGTTAAAGTTCCTGAGTGCACACTTTTCCTGAATAGGGTTTTATCCTTTTTCTTTCTTGAAAGAGTCTTTCTTGACGTTCAGTCTTTAAATAGTTTTTTCATTCCAAAATAGTAATACAGTCCTGCTCACAATTAGGAAATGAACTGCATACGCTTACTTGAAAGTTGGAACGCTTCTCCTCACAGAAGACGTTCCCTGGACCAGGCGTATTCAGCTCTCACTGCCAAAATTCTGTGACTGATAATGAACCTGCAGTTCCTGACTAGAACCTTTTCTGTGAAACAAATTCCTCTGGGTAGAATTATTTGTACATGGAACTCAAAAGAAAAGCTATTCTCACTTTCCTGGTTAAACTCTCCACAACGACTAAAGTTCTTTTCAATTCTCCTCAGAATTGAAACGCGCTACAAGAAAACGTTGCTGTTCGAACTTTCTCTTCAGTTGAAGTGCGCCGCGCGTGAAGCACGCAGGCGCATTATCGATTCAAAAACGTCTTGGGCAAGAACAACTAGACCGCGCACCTCTACAGGAAGCGGGAGCGGTCAAGTCTGAACCCGTAATTGCCGCATGACACAGTTGACGCATCATACAGCGAAGAGAGGCTCTCCAGGAAGGAGTCACTCTTTTCCAGTGTGGGTATCGTCTCACAAGCAATTGGAAAGGGGTAAGAGAATGTCTTTTTGACTTGATGATGCAGCAAGTAGAGAGGTTTCTGACAGTACCCCCCACCAAAAAACGTCCTCCCAATCTTGGTTTTGTTGGGTTTTTTCTGTGGAATTCTCTTATCAGTCTTGGAGCATGGACATTAGCACATGGCTCCCAAGATCTCTCTTCCGGGCCAAAGTTCTTCCAGTCAATCAGATAATACAATTTACCCTTCCTGACAATTGAATCTAATATCTTGTGTACCTCAAACTCTTCTACAGCATCTACTAAAATTGGCTTGGGTGATGATTGAAGTCTTACATTAGGTGGACTCTTTTTTAGTAGAGAGACATGAAATGTGGGGTGTATTTTCAGGTAAGAAGGTAAGTGTATCTTAACTGTGACTGGGTTTATCATCTTGGCTACTTTAAAGGGGCCAATAAATCTAGGCTGAAACTTGCGATTTTCTTTGATTCTAAGGTTTTTTGTGGATAACCATACTTTATCGCCAGGACAGAATTTTGGACATGTTCTCCTCTTTTTATCTGCTTGTTTTTTATAAGAAGCCTTTGCCTTGATTAAATTTTCTTTGGCTCGCATCAAGGAATTTTGCACTTCCTTTACAAACTCTTCCACTGCCGGGACTGGGCCTTCTTCTTTATCCACTATCAAACTTGGGTGTCTGCCAAAATTTAAATAGAAAGGGGAATTCCCAGTAGAAGAGTGTTTTGCATTGTTGTACGCAAATTCTGCTGCCCAAACTAACTCTGACCACTCAGCCTTTTGATCTAATAAATAGAGTCGAAGGTATTGTTCTAATTCTTGGTTGACTCTCTCAGTTTGGCCATCAGTTTCCGGATGGAAACTGGTGGAATAACGAGCATCAATTCCCAACCTCTTAGTAAAGGCCCTCCAAAAGTGCGAAACAAATTGAGAGCCACGATCTGACACCAGAACTCTCGGAATTCCATGCAATCTCACTATGTGTTGGGAGAATAACTGAGCCAATTGGCTTGCTGAAGGCACCTTTTTTAAGGGAACAAAATGGGCCATTTTGGAGAAGGTGTCTACCATTACTAAGATAGTATTATAACCTTGACTGGGGGGAAGATCCACAATTAAATCCATTGAAACTGTATGCCATGGATATGGTGGAGTAGGCATAGGCAACAACAACCCCTGTGGAGCCATTCGGTCTGTCTTCCCTCTCAAACATCTCTCACAAGTGGCTACAAACTGTCGTATCTGCGGCTTCATCTTGGGCCACCAAAAATTTCTCTCCACTAAGTCAATGGTCTTTTGAACTCCTTTATGCCCCGCCAACAGTCCATCATGACAAGACTTCAAGGCCTTTTCTCGAAGCTCCTCAGTAGGAAGAAACAGCCGATCTTCTTGATATGGAAGGCCATTTCTAATCTCTCTGCCACCTTGCTCTTGGGCCCATTGAATCATTTCACCTTTTGTCATAACCTTCTTGATTTCTATTGAAAAATCCGAATTACTGGTGGTGGAAATAATTTTCTCCTTTGGTATAATTGTCTGTGGGATCATCTCAGATTCTTGGGAATCTGAATTAATTCTGGATAGTGCGTCAGCCTTTGCATTGCTGGCACCTGGCCGAAAGGTAAGCACAAAATCAAAATCCGCAAAAAACAGAGACCAAAGCAATTGTCGAGCAGACAAGGTGCGAGCGGACTTAAGAAATTGTAAATTTCTATGGTCTGTGAACACTGTGACCTTATGTTTTGCCCCCATAAGGTAATGTCGCCACTCAAGAAATGCAACTTTAACTGCAAGCAGCTCTTTGTCAGCGATGGAATAGTTACATTCTGGGGGAGTTAACTTCCTTGAGTAATAAGCCACTGGATGCAACTGGCCAGTATGTTGATGTCGCTGAGACAGTATTCCCCCAATGGCTACATCGGATGCATCTGCTTCAACATAAAATGGATCTTCTGTTCTTGGATGTAATAAGATTGGAGCCTGAGTAAATAATTTCTTTAAACATTGAAAGGATTCTTCGGCTTCTTCACTCCAAATGAATTTCACACCTTTCTTTAGTAATTTAGTGATCGGGGTTACTTTGTGGGAAAAGTCGGGAATGAATCTTCTGTAAAAATTTGAAAATCCAAGGAAACTTTGGATCTCTTTGACATTTTTTGGGGGAGGCCATTCTTGTACTGCCTTGACTTTTGCCGCATCCATGCTGACTCCCTCCGGGGACAGCACAAATCCTAAAAATTCAATCTTCTTGACATGGAAGGCACATTTCTCCAGTTTTACATATAAATGGTTTTCAAGTAATCTGGTTAGAATGGATCTCACATGAGTAACATGATCTTCCATGTTCTCAGAGAAAATTAAGATGTCGTCAATATAGACAACAGCCACTCGATCCAAAAATTCTCCCAAAATGTCATTTACAAAATGCTGGAAAGCGGCAGGGGCGTTACACAAACCGTAGGGCATTACTTGATATTCAAATAAACCGTAACGGGTTCGAAAAGCCGTTTTCCACTCATCCCCTGGGGCTACCCGAATCAAATGATATGCCCCACGCAAATCCAGTTTAGTAAACACTTGGGCATTCTTAACTTGATCCAACAATACTGAGATCAAAGGAAGAGGATAACGATTCTTTATTGTTACTTGGTTCAGTGCCCTATAATCAATGCAGGCGCGAAGATCTCCATTCTTCTTTGGGATGAAAAAGAGGGGGGAGGACACTGGGGACTGGGAGGGGCGAATAAATCCATTGGCAAGATGTTGATCCAAATAGGTCTTCAAAAAGGCATTTTCCGTCTCTGTGAGGGCATATATACGACTGCAAGGTAACACCGCCCCAGGTTCAATCTCGATCTTACAGTCATATGGGCGATGGGGAGGGAGTTTTTCTGCTTCCTTCTTATCAAACACTGTTGATAAATCCTGATACTCCACAGGAATTTCCTTGGTCTCCATGGCACAAATTTGAGCGGGAAATTGAATCAATCCCTGAACTGGTGACTCCTCACTGGGCCCTTGATGCCCGCCAAAGCAATGGTCTTTACAAAATGATGAATCCATAACTACAGTCCTTTTGCTCCAATCAATGCGTGGATTATGTTCAGTTAACCAAGGAAGACCAAGAATTAACTGAAATTGAGGTGCATCTATAAGATTGAATGCTATCTGTTCAGTATGACCATTTAATCCTGTCAGTTGAACTCTCTCCGTTTCATGTGTGATCGGCCCCGATGACAAATTGGTTCCATCTACAGCTCGAACCGCCTCCAAAATCTTCTTCTTAACGAACTCAATTCCAATCTGCCGAGCATATTTAATATCACAAAAATTTCCGGTTGCCCCTGAGTCAATCATCACAGAGACCTTGCTTATTTCTTGTTGACGAAATTTTATTGTGAAAGATACCACCAAATGAGGCGCTGCTGACTGTAGTGTATTTGCTATTTGCTGTAATTCTGGAGTTGACTTGACCTTCGCTTTCACCTGTGCAACCCCTTCTACAAATGAAGCTGACCTTTTCCCTGCTGAGAAGTCTTGGGTCTTTTTGGACATTCCTTCACAAAATGACCTGCCAATCCACAATACAAACAAAGCTGGGAACTTCTTCTCCTCTCCTTTTCCTCCTTGGTTAAAGGACCTCTTGTGGATCCGATCTGCATTGGCTCTTCTGTTGTGGTATTCTCTGAGGCCTTGTGAACTTCAGATTTAAACCGATCAAAACGAGGAGGTAAAGGACGAATCTCTTTTCTCTTTTCATTGCGTCGCTCACTCAAACGATGATCTAGTTGTAATACTAAGTCTATAAGTTCGGATACTTCAGTAGGTCTTTTAGGAATTTGAGCTAAAGCATCCTTTAGTTCATCTTTTAATCCTCGGTAAAAAATTGCAGCTCTTTTTTCCTCTGGCCAATTGGTTTCTACTATGAGTTTGTTGAAATGTGCTAAGTATCCCACCAAGTCTCTATTTCCTTGTCTTAGCTCTAGTAACTCATTGTCGGTTGCTTGAGAGGCAGAACGCCGATCAAATATTCGCAAAAATTCAATTTTAAAATCTTCAAAATTATATAATACTGGATCGTTTCGGGTGACCAAAGACATTGACCATGCCGCAGCATCGCCGTTCAGATACGACAGAATGAACGCCACTTTAGACTGATCCTCAACAAATATCACTGGTCTGCATAAAAAATGCAAGGAGCACTGAGTTAAGAATATCTGCGCCTTTTGAGGGTCTCCTCCAAACCTCTCTGGGGGGGCGAGGGGTATTATGGGTGAGATCGCATGAATCACCTGAGTGGAGATGTCAGAAGAGGATGGCAGACTTGACTGAGATTGGGCCCCCTTGAAAAACGAACCTGAAGACACTAACTCATCTAGTTTTTGTCTAGTTTGAATAGATTCTTGACTAGACCTCCTGACTTCCTCCCTCAAGGATTTATTTTCTTCTAAAGCATTATTCAATTGTTTCTGCATTCCATCTAAGATGTTTGTTAAGGTCTTTAAATCTAATCCTTCCGCCATACTGCTCAGGAGAAGATCTGTAATCCTCAATCAAGAGGAAGGCACTTCAATCTGTCAGATTCTTCTGATACTAAATCGATCTTCTCAGGAACAGATGACCGTGCCTCAATTCCCTCCTGCCGAAGCCAATGACAGGTGAGAGCAACTGTCAATAACTTCAACTCGGGGGAAAGGGGAAGTGGAAGACAAAACAAGAGAGACTGCTTCAGGACTCTTGCTCCTCTTCTATTCGTCTTGAATGGGAAACCTGTAATAGCAAGCACATTACGTTAACCCTCCCAACTCCTTAGGCTGGAAATATTGTCATGTACCTTTTGCCTTATTACCTGTGCTAGTCCTGAAAACTGCTCCTCCCTATACTGTTTTGCCTGAATTGTATTTTAAAATGCTTCTTGTCTTATACTTGTATCATCTGATTTACTTGAAGAATTCGGAGTTTATAGTTAGCTGTCTGCTTAGAGGTAATTACTTCATTTATCTCAATAGAACACAGTGCTTAAGATGTTCTTGAGAGATAGCCTCAAGGACAACAGAACGATAGATATTTCCTTCGCTGAATGCTGTTAAAGTTCCTGAGTGCACACTTTTCCTGAATAGGGTTTTATCCTTTTTCTTTCTTGAAAGAGTCTTTCTTGACGTTCAGTCTTTAAATAGTTTTTTCATTCCAAAATAGTAATACAGTCCTGCTCACAATTAGGAAATGAACTGCATACGCTTACTTGAAAGTTGGAACGCTTCTCTTCACAGAAGACGTTCCCTGGACCAGGCGTATTCAGCTCTCACTGCCAAAATTCTGTGACTGATAATGAACCTGCAGTTCCTGACTAGAACCTTTTCTGTGAAACAAATTCCTCTGGTTAGAATTATTTGTACATGGAACTCAAAAGAAAAGCTATTCTCACTTTCCTGGTTAAACTCTCCACAACGACTAAAGTTCTTTTCAATTCTCCTCAGAATTGAAACGCGCTACAAGAAAACGTTGCTGTTCGAACTTTCTCTTCAGTTGAAGTGCGCCGCGCGTGAAGCACGCAGGCGCATTATCGATTCAAAAACGTCTTGGGCAAGAACAACTAGACCGCGCACCTCTACAGGAAGCGGGAGCGGTCAAGTCTGAACCCGTAATTGCCGCATGACACAGTTGACGCATCATACAGCGAAGAGAGGCTCTCCAGGAAGGAGTCACTCTTTTCCAGTGTGGGTATCGTCTCACAAGCAATTGGAAAGGGGTAAGAGAATGTCTTTTTGACTAGATGATGCAGCAAGTAGAGAGGTTTCTGACAGTTATAGTTATAGTAATATTTGCACATAGTGCTTGGAAATGCAGAAAGGAGCTTCATGCACCTAACAGAAAATGGAACAAATTCACCAACTCCTGTAACGTAAATGTAAACATGGAAATGGTTATGAAGAAAGGCTCAACCGTACAGCAAAAGTGATATGATGGAGTCGCCACTCTTCCTCATCCCTTCCAGGTATCCAATATCCACAGAGGTAACTTCATAATATAGAAGGCAAAGCTGTTGCTCCCGGACACAAAGAAACCTTGAAAGGAACTTCACTAGCTAAGACGATTTCCCTGTTCAACTGCAGGGACTGGTGCTTTATTTATTTATTTGTATCGCACGGCTAATACCCTGGGGCGTTTCGGCGCTTGTCAACAAACATCAGGCCATCCCGGAGATTAAATTAAAGGCTAGAGCCTGAAAATTCAGAAATTATGCAATAAGTAAGCAGATCATCAAGCCCTTCTTAAAACGCTTCAAGTCCGACGAGTTTAAGTTTGTAAGGCGGGGGAGGACCGTGGCCGGCAGCCGATCGAAATGCCCGCCGCCTAGTGAAGCTCCGGACCTCCGCAGACTTTCCCACTAATCTGTTCACTCATTTGTAGCAGTGAGCGACAAACAAGCCAGCGGGATTGGAAAACAGCGAGCACCGTTTTGACCCGTTTCGGTACTCGCAGCTGTCCCTTCAACAAAGATGGACCGTCTGCAGTACTTGTGGTCTATGCGCCGAGTGGAAGCCAGGACCTCTGTTTATCTGCTGGCCTGGGCGGTCCGCGGCCCGTCCTGCATCTCTCCGTGTGGAGAGCGCCTGCAGTGGCCTGGAGCCGGGGCCGCATTGCTGAGCCCGGGTGTGGAACATCTGCACTGCCAGCGTCTCTGGTAGCTCGGTGTACAGCGGAGTCAGATCGCTGTATCCAGGCCCCCCGTGAGGAGGGGCGGAAGGTGAGAGGGGATCTGCCCAGGCCTCACTGAAGACTGTGCGCGGCTAGCACCGACCAGCCCCAGTGATTGAAACATCCTCTGTGCGCATGCGTTGGTAGCACCGACACCTCTAGGGAGAACGACCGCCCATCAACTTACACGGCGTTACATGCGTTATTGCGGACCCGGCGGGAGCCTTCATATTGCGGAGCCGCGAGTGGCTCCAGGACTGTTGAATGCACCATCCTTGGCGGAGACTGCTCCTGGCACGGCGGGGGAGGACGGGGGCTGCCGTTGGGCGCACAACCTACTCGCCTCAAGAATGAGAGTGCCCGGTTTGCCAGACTCCTAAAGGTCAATCTCAGTGCTCCGGGTGGCCCTCATATCCTGCCACCTGCAGTTGTTGTAGAGGTCTCGACGTGCGCAACCAGGAATACCCACAACACCCATACCGCAATTGTATCTCCCGGGTTCACGGTGGCCCACCACATTCACTGAAGCCTTGTGCACATTGCCTTCCATGGGCGGACTGAACACAGCTTGATACTGCCTCCTGGATTCCTCCATATTCCAACTAATAATTGTCGGCGCGACTCTTCCCTCCCCGTCGCGGTCCAGTGGCAGGTGAACAACAAAGTGCTATTTAGGGGGTAGGAAACCCGACAGGCATGTGTGCTCCCCATAAACACTGGCAGGCGGCGGTGAGTACTACCACCTACCTTGTCGCAAAGCTAACCGCTCCATCATTGTGTGGAACCATGGGAGGCAGGGGCAAGCGTGTTGTGCACCAGACCAAACTGGACAAATATGCATGTGCTAAGACGAGCCAGGAACAGCTGGAACGTGCAGCAACTGCCACTGAGGAACACACTGGAAAACCGAACAAAGAAGTCACTTTACAGGATATTATGTCAACACTCCATAAGGTGCCCTCTTCCCTCGAGTCAATGATCGACACCGTCGCTACAGAACTCACGCTAATAAGAGCAGACTTCCGCAAACTGAGCACCAGAGTGTCGGATGTAGAGACAACCACAGCTAGTCTCGCTGTGGACACCGCTGCTCTCAAAAGATAGGTGCTGCACCTGGAAACCAAAAACAAAACCATGGCGGCGAAACTGGACCACTTTGAGGGCCGCTCCCGGCGGAACAATGTGCGCATTTTGGGCGTGCCGGAGGGAAGCGGGGGTCCGGCAGTGGACCTTCTTGTGGAAGACCCAATCAAAAACCATTTGAAGCCCCGGGGCCTTTCGCAGTACTTTTCGGTCGAGAGGGCCCACCAAGTCCCAGGGGGGTCAGCCCAGACCAGGTGTGCCACCCAGACCTATCCTGGCCCGTATCTTCAAATTCAGAGATAGTGACCTCATTCTACAGACCGCCAGAGTAGATCCTCCGGTACAGTACGATCTCATTCTTTCCTGACTACACAGCTGCCGTAGCTAAACAGAGGCGTACTTTCTTGGCGATCAAGAAGGAACTCCGTTCTCGTGACCTCAAATACTCCATGATCTTACCCTTGAGGTTGAGAGTGGTGGCTGATGGCAAGGTGTGGTTCTTCACGTCCCCGGAGGATGCCCAAGACTGGCTGGATGGGTGGCGTCAGGTCACCAATCGCAGACAATCCGGTAGAGATCACGATCGACAGGGAGCAAGTACGCCTCAATCTCAGCAACAAGAGGATGAAACCACACGTGACGGCTCCACTAAAGTTAAGTGACCAACAAACTCCACAGAACCTCTCTTAAAGACTGAGCCCCAGTCAGTGTTCCTGAACTGCATAGTTTCTTGGGAGGCAATTTATGTGACGGCAATACCCACTTGCTCAGCGTGTGTGTCCCTGACACTATGGGAACGCCGGACCAAATGCTGTGTCTAGTCCCTCAACTGTCCGTAGCCCTTAACTTTGTTTGCTGTGCTGCCTTCGGATGGTATGTTGGAACCTTGCAAGACTTGAGTCCACCGCTGGTGATCAGTGCACGGCTGGAAGACTCACCATAACAGATAAGAAACGGGGGTTGAAGGGATTACTGGGGTGGATTCCTCCCCCACAAAGGTATTGAACAATGGGAACTATACACTCTGCAAGGTTGGGGAGGCGGGTAGTTTTTAAACTGTCATGCAGGGAGGGGGGTGGGGCAACTGTTTTTCGCTTTGAGTTTTCGTTTGTTTTTTCTTCTTTGTTTAACGTTAAAGTTCATGGTACAGCAATTCAATCTTCGGGGGATGTTGCGCTTTGTAAGTCAGGTACAATGCTTTGAATGCAACAGTTCTAATGTCACATGTAACCGCGCACCCTAACCCGATTATTCCCCAGACCACACGAGTCCAGAGCCTGCCATTCATATCCTGGACCGTGAATTGCCTCGGAGATATGGTAAAAAGAGGCTTAGTGCTCCAATTCCTTAAACGTAGAGAGCCCGCGGCAGTACTTCTGCAGGAAACCCACCTTGTAGGCACCACCTGTAAGGCCCACGACAGATGGGTATACAGGGTTACAGTCTATATCCCTCCCGCACTCCACTCAGTGGCGCTCCCGGCACTTGACGCCTTTCTGCTTCGTCTCCCTGAGGGAGAGTTAATACTGGGAGGAGACTTTAACGCGACCCTTAATGATTATCTTGACCGCTCGCCCCCACGCCCACAACACCGTTCCCATTCCAATCTCACTGACTTCCTTGAGACAATAGGCCTGGTGGACATCTGGCAGTCTCACATCCCACACGCACGCCAATTTCCATATCATTCCGGCACCCATAATAGCCTTTCTAGAATAGATCATGTCTTGTCCTAAGCTGATAAAGTAGGACGTTTTGTGGATATAACACACTTACCGCAAGGGATTTCAGATCACTCCCCCATCTCAGCCAAATTCACGAGGAACACTTCCACACACTGCTGTGATTTCCCGATTTACCCGGGCTATCTAAAAAAAATCCTAAAATTTGTAAAGGCTTGCTCACAGCCACGAAACACTATTTCGACAAAAATGTGTCGTCGGTCCCATCGCCCCTTACTCTCTGGGAGGCATACAATGCGGTCCTACGGGGGCAAGCTATTTCCTTAATTGCGGACCACAAGAAGGAGAAGGCACACATAGTCTCCACTCCCGAACACGATTTGCAAACACTCACGACTGCTCCGACATTCACACCTGCTCCAGCTTAAAAAAAGGAATACAAGGAGTATTTGTGGGAAGGCGCTAAAACCCGACTGACAGCCACGCGCCATACCATATAGGAGGTAGGGGATAAAGCCGGCCGGCTACTGGCGTGGCTAGACAGATGAGAACGCGCGAGCCGCTGGATAGCGGAACTCCAAACCGCGGCGGGAGTGGTGGTGACGGACCCCCAGGTTATAGTGGATACACTAGTGTGCCACTACTCTGAGGTTTACTCCCCAGCAGTTTAGATGGACCAGGAAGAGGCAGATCTGTTCCTTAAAGACATCTGTCTCCCTACGCTGGCGGAAAATGACTCCACAATATTGGAGTCAGAGCTCACTATTGAGGAATTAACTTTAGGAATAGGGAGTGTGCAGTCAGGAAAGGCCCGGGGGCCAGATGGCTTTCCAATTGAACTATTTAAGAAGGGCACCACTAATCTCACACCCTACTTATTGGATATGTACAACACTAGCTTGGACAGGGGTGCGCTGCCTAAAGATCAGAGAACTGCAATGATTGTGGCCATACACAAACCCGGGAAACCAGCCCAGGACTGTGCTTCCTACAGGCTCATCTCCCTGATCAACGTAGAAGACAAGATTTTGGCCAAAGTTTTAGCAAATAGACTCACACCGCACCTCGCGACTTTATTTCACCCTGACCAGTCGGGACTTATGCCTGGCAAGAGAACAGCCCTGAATTTGAGGCGACTCTAGAGTGTACTAGGCCGTAAACACACGATACAGGAAGAAGCTGTGATATTGTCCCTCGATGCCCGTATGGCATTCGATACAGTAGGCTGGCCATTCCTATTTTCAGTTTGGTTTCGGACCTGTGCTCTGCTCGTGGATAAAGCTACTCTATGCGAACCCTCTTGCGCACATAGTGGCGAATGGACACATCTCCAAGGAATTCCCGTTAGGGCGAGGTACAAGACATGGGTGCCCACTGTCGCCGCTGCTCCTCCTCGCACTGATTTTAGAGCCGCTGGCGGCGTGGATCCGACAAGACCAGATTGTTTGCAGACGGAGAGTTGAGAGGATCACATATCCATATATGCTGATATCCTCCTATATCTGGCGTCCCCCTACCATTCCCTACATGGTATCATAAATATCGGCAAGGCCTATGGAGAGCGATCAGGTTATACCATTAATTGGAGTAAATCCATACTGTATGGGGGGGGAGCGCTAGGTGGCGCACACGAAGATGGCTGCCTCGCGGTGAGGCTCCCGGTGCTTGACCCCTCGCATCCGGCTTTCATCCGCTTCCCTCCGTCCTAGCGGCGATCTGAGGGTCCCTGCCTGCAGCGGGACCGGGGATCTACACTCGGTCCCACTTTGGGCTGCCTGCCTGCTCCCGGGCTCGAGTTCTGCCGCTCGTTGCTGCGAGGCCGAGAGGGAGACCCGGCTGACTGGTGCTGCCCCCGGCGTTGGCTCCTGCGCGAGGCCGCGGCGCCAATGCGAGCCTCTGGCCGCGAGGCTGACGGCGGCCGGCCGCCCATCGCGGGATCCAGGGGCGGCCCCGAAATCATCTGACGCTGCTGCTGGCCTGGTATAGAGTATCCCCTGATCCACGGGGCGCTGCTGGGCTCCTACGTGGCCGGGAGGGCCTGGATCCGGCTGAGGCCTCTACTGGAGCTGACCGGAGGTGAGCGCTGCGGACCTGTGTGGGCGGCCTCGGTGGGCCTTGCCGGCCCTGACTCCTGGCTCCTTCCCCTGCATCATCTGACGGCTGGCGCTGGAGGCGATTGAGCGGAGGCCTCGCTGGGGACGCGGACGTGCTCTTGCCGCGGGTGCCGGCTTCCACCGGGGGAGGGCCCCCCTCCGGCTGCCGGCCATTGGACCTTCTTTCCCCCCCGCCACCGCTGGTTGGACCCTGCTGCTGTTGGGCTTGGGGCGCCCTGCTTCCCCTCCCCCACCTGGAGGGGTCCTGCTGGGGCCCGGGACCCCGGGCCGGGAGCGCTGTCGGGCGCGCCCGTGGGCCCGTTGTGGGTGCTGGACCCGGCGCGGGGACGGTGCGGACGGCGCCTGTGTGAGGGGGCCACGCCGGACTGCGGAGTCCTCGTGGACCCTGTGAGGGGACGACGACATCTCTTCTTCTTTGCGTTCCCTGTGTGGCCCGGTCGCTTGGACGTTGGGTGAGGCTGGTTGGCGATTCGATCTGCAGCGCCTGGACACCGGTGCGCGCTCCACGGGGGTAGCCATGGGCAAGGACAGGGGCGCCAAATCAGCGGCCGCGCCCCACCAGACCAAAATCGACACTTCACGACCTCCGACCCCCCGGGCACGGGCGGGGAGGCAGCACCGACTCCTGGCACGGACCTTGCCGCCATATTGCAGGCCATCACCGCCTCCCGTACGTCCCTTGAGGGGATGGTCGGGGAGGTGAAAGTTGACGTCGCACTACTGCGGCAGGACCTGCGCAATGCCACGGCTCGCATCACCGAGACGGAGTCCCGGATCTCGACGGCGGAGGACGACATTCGGCAGCTCCAAGACCAGGTTCGGGAGCTCACGACTCATTCTAAAGAGCTGCATCGGCGGGCGGAGGATGCCGAAAATCGGGCCCGCCGCAACAACCTCCGCCTGGTGGGATTTCCGGAGGGGGTGGAATCTGGCCGCTCCGACGACTTCCTGGAGAAATGGCTCAAATCTTGGATGCCGTCGGCCAGCTTGTCCGCCTGGTTTGTCATCGAGCGGGCGCATCGGTCGTTGGCCGCCAAGCCTCCTGTGGGGGCCCCCCCGCGCCCCTTCATCTTGCGGATCCTCAACTTCAGGGACAGAGACGCTATTCTGAAGGTGGCGCGGGCGCAGGCTCCCTTGACCTTCAACAACCACAACATCATGGTTTTCCCAGACTACACCCGGGAGGTCCAGGAGCAACGCCGTTCGTACGTGGAGGTAAAGCACAAGATGCGCTCCCTGGGTCTCAGCTACCAGCTTCAATTCCCGGCACGCCTCCGCGTTGTCTTCCAGAGTAAGACCCTGTTTTTTGACATCCCCCGGGCGGCCTGGACTTGGCTCACCGAAGAACGACCGCTGCGCCAGGCCGAGCGGGAGTCACCGGCTCGGCGGCCTTCGGATCGGGATGCGGCCGGGCCCCGGCGCCCGGGCCGCAGGAGGCGCACGCGGTCTCGGCGGCCCCGGGGGGGGCTGGCGGCTGGGCCTCGCTCCGCAAGTGCATCGGGGAGAGGACTGCGGGACTCCTCCGCCTCCTCCGGGACGTCCTCCAGGGCGGCTGGGGGCCCCGGGCGCCAGTCGGCCCGTCTGTTGGACCCGTCCCTGACCCCCCTTCCCGTGTCAGTGGACCTTTCTGATCTCTCCCGCAGCCCAGCGATCTGACTCTTCTCTGTCCTCTGTTTCGGCAGGGGGCCGGACGGCCTGGCCCCGCTGCTGGGACCTCCACTACGGACCTGGATTCAGCGGCTTCCCGCTCATCTGTAGAAATCTAGGACCGGACACTCGCATCCGTACATCTGGAGGGATCCACCACGCTCTTGACACCCGAGCACGTCGCTTGGGGCCTTGTAGTTGCTGTTACAGTTAGGGCGACAGATGCTTCAGTTCTCGAAGTATAGGGTGGGAGATTGGGGGGGGGGTTTTGGGTTTGTTGGGGTTTTGTTTTGTTGGTTGCTCCTCTTGGGGAGGGTGTTTCCTCTAGTTTGGGTCTGGTTCCTCTTGCTCGTGTCACACAACATTTCCTTGCGTGCGCTGCTGCAGAGCTTCGCACTGACCTTCATATGCACTCCACTCGCTCCCGCTCCCCGCCTGGCCTCCCTGGCTCCCTTTGGCGACCCTCCTTCACTCCCTGCGCGTCGGCGCGGCCTCGGGTCCTCCCGACGCCACCCCGGGTGCTCGATTCCGCGGCGTATCCCGCCCGTGGCTTCCATGGCTGACCTAGCCCCCGGGGCTCGGCTGCGCATCATGTCTTGGAACGTGAACGGCCTGTTGGATAGGCTCAAGCGCACCGCGGTCCTTAAATATGCTCACCGCATGGGGGCCGACGTGCTCCTTCTTCAGGAGACCCACCTTATCGGGGAAAAATGCCCCTTCCTGGCGCGCTATGGCTACGATCGGGTGTGGCATTCAGGGTTTGCTCGTGGCTCCCGCGGGGTGGCGATCCTGCTGCGCCTCTCCTTCCCCTTTGTCCTTACACAGGTGACCCATGACCCTCGGGGCACCGGGATTGCTGTCTGCGGCACGCTCGATGGTAGGCCGCTTAGCTTCCTCTCGCTCTATGCACCGCCCTCGGGACTGGCGCAGGCTTTGTCCCACGCGGCCTCTCTGCTGGCAATGCTCCCGGGGGGCACGGTAGTGCTTGGGGGGGATTTTAATGCCGTCATGGCCCCTCAGCTGGACTCATCGGGACCGATTTCGGACTCTCGCGCAGCTCGCGCGCGTCAGCTGGCGGGCTGGGCCGAGGCTCAGGGCCTCTGCGACGCCTGGAGGCTCTGGCATCCTCAGATGCATCAGTACACTCACACGTCGGCCGCTCACCATTCCCACGCCCGCCTCGACATGATCTTTGTCCCCCCCACCGACTGCGGGGGCGTCCAGGACGTCCGCATTCTTCCCAGGGGGATTTCGGATCACTCGCCAGTCCGCCTGGGCCTGGGTCCTCCGCCGCATACGGCTCGTCCGGTGTGGCGGTTTAGCGCCTGGTTCCTCCAGGACAAGGCGCTGCGCAAGGCGGTGGGCACCGAACTCATTCAATACTACTCCGCCAATGAGGGCTCGGTCTCATCGGCAGGTACTCTGTGGGAGGCCTGCAAGGCGACCATTAGAGGGGCGGCTAAGGCGCATGTGGTGCGGCACCGCCAGTCGCGGCTGCAGCAGCTCAATGCCTGCGAGACCCAGGCGCTCAGACTGGAACAGTCTCTCGCTGCACACGATGACCCGGCGGCGGCCCGGCGGCTGCGGCTCCTTCGCCAGGAAATTAGCCAGCGGTCCCTTGATGCGGCCAAACTCCTTTGGCAGTCCTCGGTGGCAAGGGTGTATGGATGGGGTGACAAGAACGGCGCGCTGTTACATCGCCTGGCGGCCTACCACAGGGCGTCGTGTATCATCCCGGCGGTCACGGATTCCGCGGGTGTGCTCCGGTCCTCCTCTGTGGAGATGGCGGCTGCTTTTGCCCAATTTTATTCTCAGCTCTACCGGGCCCGTGCACCGACTCTTTCCTTGGCCGCTCTACTCACGTCTGGGGGCGCACACCTCGCTCGGCTTCGGCCGGCCGAGTGGGAGAGCCTGGAGGTCCCCATCTCCCTTCAGGAGATTGGAGATGCCATTGGGCGTACGTCCGCGGGGAAGACGCCGGGACCTGACGGGTTCCCCCAGGAATTCTACGCCGCATACAGAGACACCCTTGTCCCGCGGTTGCGCGCTCACTATGAGGAGGCGATTGCGAAGGGTTCCTTTCCCCCGGAGGCGGATATGGCCACGATCGTGGTTTTGCCTAAATCCACGCCACCGTCCACCGACAGGGCGGCCTACCGTCCCATTTCGCTTATTAACACGGACGTGAAGCTCTATGCGGGGATCCTGGCCCAAAGGCTTAGGCCCTTGCTGTCGACCTTGGTCCACCCGGACCAATGTGGCTTCATGCCCGCTCGGGGCACCCGCCACTGTCTTCGTCGTCTCCATGTGGCCCTGGCCCACCGCCATCGGCTGTCCCCGTACCTCGCTCTCCTCCTCGCTGATTTCGAAAAGGCATTTGACTCAGTGGGATGGGCCTACCTATTTGAGGTCCTGACTTGAATGGGTTTTGGCCCCCGGTTCGTGGGGATGGTGCGAGTCCTCTATGCCCATCCCCGAGCCAGGGTCTTGGTCAATGGAGTGCTATCGAGGCCATTTCGGATCGGCCGGGGGACGCAGCAGGGTTGCTCACTGTTGCCCCTTCTCTTTGCCCTTGTGATGGAACCCCTGGCCGCCCTGATTAGATCTGATCCCGTCCTTCGGGGCTGGGAGTGGCCTGGCCTGGAGGCCGACAAAATCGCACTCTACGCGGACGACGTCCTGCTGTACCTGAGTGACCCGGCGCACTCCGGACCCCGTGCCCTCTCCATCCTGAGCCGTTTCGGCCGGGCGTCTGGTCTATCCCTCAACTCGCGGAAATCGGTGCTGGTCCCGCTGTACCCCTCCAGGGAGTGTTTTGACTGACAGGAGACCATCCCTCTCCGCCGGCTATCGTTCCAGTACCTGGGTATCTGGGTCTCCCTCCTCCCGGAGCTGAGCTGGGCACTCAATGTCACCCCCCTGGTGAAGAAAGCCAAGGCGGACTTGGTGCGTTGGCACCAGTTGCCCCTCAATCCGCTAGGGAGGGTGGCCCTCTATAAAATGATGATTCTTCCCCGGTTTCTCTATGTGCTGCAAAACACCCCCCTCTCTTTTCCGCGCCCTTGGTTCCGCGAGTTGGACGCAATGGTGACGAGATTCCTCTGGGGCAGTGGGAGGCACCGGCTGGCTTTACCGACGTGCCGCATACCCACCTTTGATGGGGGCCTGGGCATGTCTGACCTCTACCTTTATTATCTTGCCACTCGCCTGCTGGTCGTACATGACTGGTTTGGGGGGGGTTGGAAGAACCCAGCCTATAGGGTGGAACTCAGTGATTTGGGCTTCTCCGGTATCCAGGATCGCCTGTATGGCGCGTCCGTCCCCGCCTCTTGCCCGGATATCACCAGGGCCGTATTCTTGTCCTGGCGAGCGGCGCTCTGTCATACCCGCTGGACGGGGAGGCTGACCCGGGTCACGCCCCTGTGGCACGGGACATGGCTGCGTGAGGTCGCGGCGCTGGAAGGGTTTCGATCGTGGGACTCAATTGGCATTTCCCAGCTGGGGGACGTCTGGCGGGGCGGGCGAATGTGTTCCTTTTCAGAGCTGCAGGCGCGCTTCTCCCTCCACTCCTCCCAATTCTTTAGATACCTCCAGCTGCGCCATGCTATACGCACCCACACCCCGCTGGACATCCGGCTGCCGGACCACAGCCCCCCGGAGGCTCACGTTCTGCTGGGCAACTTGGGGAGGGGGGGCGTTTCTAGGATTTACCGCTCCCTCGTCAACTGCACCCCTACGTCCCTTGAGGGCCTTAAGGAGCGCTGGGAGGGCTGGGTGGGTCCCCTTGACGAGGCCGACTGGCGGGACGCCCTTATGGCCCCCTGCTTGGTGACGGCCTCAGCTCGGCTACGGCTTGTCCAAATTTATTACTTGCACACTGCTTATCTCACACCGGCCCGCCTTCACGGCGCGGGCCTCTCCGGGGATGCGGCTTGCCCCCGCTGTGGCTCCGAGCCGGCTGATTTTCTTCATATGGTGTGGTCCTGCCCGGAGCTGGAGGGGTTCTGGAGGGGCATTGAGTCCGAGCTTACGGAGGTCCTGGGGTGGGAGGTGCCGCATGAACCTAGACATTCCCTATTGGGCATCACGGATGGATTGGATGGCACGCGCCCAGAACACCTGTTCCTCATGACGGCCTTGATGGTGGCTAAACGGGACATTGCAGCGGCATGGAAGCAGCCACAGCCGCCAACCATAGCTAAATGGGGCGCCGGGGTGGACTGGTGTGCGGCGCAGGAGCGGACTCTCTATCAGGCACGTGGCTGTCCCAAGAAATACCGGAAGGTGTGGGGGAAATGGCTGGGCAATATACCTTAGCGGGGTGGGTTGGGGGGGGGGGAAGGTTTTGGGAGAGGGTGGAAATGTGATGTGTGGTGGGGACTTGGAGGGCCAGACGTTTCTTTTTGTTGTACTGCTAAAAACAATAAAAACTTGTTTATCAAAAAATCCATACTGTATGGATTGCACGGCCCGATTCCCCACAGGCTGTGCAGTGGAAATAGCAAAGAGCAGCTTTAAATATTTGGGGATCCATATCACACCCGACTGAGGATTTCATTACGTTAAATCTTCTAGAACCCCTAAAAAGACTGCGCAGAGACACCAAACACTGGCAGGTCCTGCCGCTGGCACGGTTAGGACGGGCAGCACTCTTCAAAATAATGGCACTGCCCCGCTTCCTGTATGCCCTACAGAACACCCCCTACTTGGTTCCTGCAGATTATTTCCGGGACATCAAATCGAAGGTGTCTAAGATTTTGTGGAATGGGAAAACGGCCCGAATAGCAATGTCCAAATTATTTAGTTCGTGGTATGACGGGAGCATAACATTACCCAACATACAAATGTACTACTGGGCGACCCAGCTTACCGTAATAAACCAGTGGATACACGCACCGCACACCGATCCGGCCTACCATCTAGACAGATTCACGCTAGGGCTTGAGGGAATCAACCGAGCATTAGATAACACCAACCGACGGAGGGCCTTGATAGGGTCAACTAAACATACAGTTCATCTCTGGCACACGGTACACAGAAAGCTCGGTTGGAACAAAAAGATCACACAAGCCACACAAGCCACACCCCTGTGGGAAAGAGCCATGCTGGGTACACTGCGAAATAGTAAAACATTTGCACGGTGGGATGACATAGGAATATAGCGCGTAGGCGATCTTTGGGCCAAAGGGAAGGTAATTCAATTCACACAAGACCAACACGAAATGGCACCTACTAAACTGTTCCGCTACGACCAGATTCGACACACATTAGAGGCAGCTATTCCACCGGACACGGTCCTCCCGGAGGCTTCCCCCTTGGAGGACAGACTGCCGACTGAGCACATGGATGAAAAAGCCACATCCCTCACATATCGAAAGATTGTCAATAATCACCCTGACCCCACACAATCCCTAAGGGAGAGATGGCAGGGAGAAGTGGGTGACATGGATGAAGCAGACTGGCAGAAGGCACTAGCATCCCCGAGAGAGGTGGCAATCTCGTCGAAATTACGCCTAGTTCAACTCAAAGTGCTACACCGAATCTACTACACCAGGGTGACGTTATATAAAATGGGAAGGTCAGATTATCTGCTCTGCTTACGACAGTGTGGGGCATCAGGTACATTCGACCACACATTGTGGGACTGTCTCGAAATTGTACTTTACTGGGGGACAGTGATGTCCACTATATCGAATGTCAGTGGCGCCTCAGTTCCTACGGAACCCAGGAGGTGTTTACTGCATATCTGGGAAGCCACAGATCTTAATGCAGCGCAAATATGAGCGACACTAGATATAACCATAGCTAAAAGATATATTGCAAAACAATGGGGAGCTTGGAGATTGGAGTAAAGACATGGACATGGCGATGGTGGCAGAGAGAGCAGTATACCTACTAAGAGGATGCCCCAAGAAGTGGGAAAGGGTGTTGGGAAAGTGGAATGTCTATCAATGGATAACAGTGACTAATCATGAACTGTATGTTGATTCCAACTGCATGAAACCTGTGCCACATTGTATAAAGCAGCATGTACCGATGTATAGATGCTACATTGTAATGTGAAGTGATCATTGGTCCCACCGATTTGTAAACCTGATGACATTTGTACCTATTCTCAATAAAAAGAATAAAAAATAAAAAACGTTTGTAAGGCAGACGATTCCAAAATGGGGTTGAGATGTTTAAGAAGCTTTTACCACCCAAGCTCCACCAGCAAGTGTGAGGAGGATCAGAAATGACTCGCAGATTCTTTGCCTTAGTGGCGGGGGGGGCAGCTCCAAGAGCCACCAATACGAGGACAGATGGATGGATCACTGCCAAAAAGGAGAACCTTGGTCTTATTAGAGTTCAACTTGGGGCAGTCCTCAGACATCCAGCTGCTCATCTGTCACATGCGAGCATAAAAGTTGTGAGCAGTGTCCCCAGTGTTGTTTGAGATGGAAACTATGATCTGGGTGTCGTCTGCATTTGACACCATGGCAAAGCCATGATATTTGACCAGTCTAGCCAGGGGAACCACATATATATTAAAGAGAGTTGGGCTCAGGGATGAGCCCTGAAGGACCCCATATGGAAGTTTAAAACTATGGGACCTGAGACCTTCCAATTTCCTAGAACTAAAATGTCTTTCAAAGTAATTACCTCACATATACCAAAGCAATTTCCGTACAACAAACGATTCTCCTTCTGGATACAATGGATTCCAAAGGGGACGGACACCTGTATAACAACATAAAGAACCAAAGCTTTGAAATGGCCTGCTCAGCAACAGAGTCCCAGTGCAGAGGTAGGTAAACAGATGCCAAAGGACCACACATACAATAAGTGAATTGCAGCTAGAATGCACTCAATGATTCTAGTTTAAACATATGAAACTAATCCACAAACTTTGAAAGAAAATCATGTGTGCACCAGGTGAGGGGCTCTGCGGGCCACCTGATTCAAAATGAAATGGAATAAACCTAGATAAGTATCCAGGAATGCCCAGTGCACTACTAACAAGCCACTGTCTAGTGTACACAAAGTTGTCAAAACCATTTATTATGCACAATATTATCATTGTGAAAAGCGGTAAACAAAACAATTGTCAATGAGTCAGAGTTTTCAAATGAAATCTTCAAAACATGAAGTTGATTGTGATCTGCTTTATGCTTGATAGTCTCAGATGGAAATGTAGTTCAAAAAAGGCAAACAAATCAGCTTATAGTCCGCATGACAAACAAAATGCTTCACATATCCAAATGCATTTCGGGCTATGAAATGAGCCCTTCGTCAGGGGAGTCTGGAATATATCAATAATCTTATTTTAGTGATAGGTTAAGGTGGCAAGAAACACTGTAATGATCTTTAAAAACAGAGCTCAATAGAAGGCAGAAAAAGAGAAACAAAAAAGCAAGCTAAGAGTATCCACCACATGCAGTGGCAAGAAACAAAACCAGCATCTTGCCTACTAGTGCTATAACTGGAAACCGAATGAAAACAGAAAGTAAAAGACTTAACAAAATGCGGGGACTAAATGTGAAAATCGTGAAATACGTGAAAAGCATGGGACAAAAGTGACCGTGAATCTTAAAAGTGAGTTTAAGTGAATCAAGATCAGAAGTGTACACAGCATACCTCTAACGCTCGAGTTAATGAACTCGAAGCGAAAAGCAAAACCGACGAGAAACCTGAATTGGCTGCAGAAAAAACGAAAACTGAGAACGAGTGGGCTTAACAGTGAATTGATGAGAGAGAGAGTGAAGTGTATCCATGCTACGATGCTTACCTATGACGAAATCGAATTTGTTGTTTAAAGCACATTCATAAAGGCATGACAAACACCTGTAATATACGGAATTCGTATGAATGGGGATACACGAATAATCTTGAAGCACAATAAAGTGCAGGCATATAATTCAAATGGTGACTCACCAAAAACAGTGGAGACGCGAACAACCGCAACCACAAGGAGGATGCCGGCTACATCAAGTAAGCCCACGTGTCATCTACGTCTAAATACGAACGGTTTTAGATGGCAATAGAAATGGGACTGAAATAAGTATGAAACTTAATTGTCAGATGTAAAACATATCAGAAGGACTCGGTTGTGAGATGAGATACACTATGCATAGTGATATAAACTTAGCTCTCTGGACGTAATAGAAACTATCAATTGTTTAAATGAATTTAAGAATTTTTAGAAACTTGTATTTACTCTGTGTTTTAACGAATTTTAGATATAAAATGAAATGTTTTTTTATATGCCTGCTTTTATGATTTTAATGTTTAAAATCGAATAAAGCTCGTTTTGATTGATTGAAGTATGAAACCAACTGGGTGAGATCAACATAAAAATTAAAATTAAGGTGGAGGTGAAATGTGAAAATTAAAATAAAAAATGTGAGAATGAAAATTAGGGAGAGGATCCCAATTTAGCAGAAAAGAAAAGCAGAAGCTTGCCTGAACAAAAATGAACGATTCAACATAATAAATATGCGCAATAATAACGGGTACAATTATATACTGTGATATGGTAAGTGAAACATAATAAATGGTTATACATCACAAATCAATAACATATGGAATCAAGTTACATATAAAACCAAATTAACACGAAAGTAACAAAAGCTCAAATAAATAGCCAAATAGATGCTAAAATACACAGTGAGTAAAAACAAAAGTATCAAAGAAATCACTAATGGTGGACCTAATCTAATACATAAAACACCTATCTAATATTCCAAAGAACGAAATAATGAATAGAATTGCAACAATGAATTCGACATTAATTTCATGAAAAAAGCAGAAATCAACAAGCACAGAAGAGCAATATCATAAAAAACAAGACAGTTCAAATTTGTCATTCAATCCTTTAAGGAAAATCGTTTCCATAAACCAAATCCAGTGAGACTCACATTGGGATAAAACTCTGGACACGTCTGTCAGGACGAGTCTCAACCGATTCAAGAACACAAAATCTTAACTGCGCAATCGTGTGGTTTTCAGCTACCCAATGTTGCGCTAATGGGGAACTGATAGTCTTGGTCCTAATTCTGCTTTTATGTTCTGTAATGCGGGTACGGAGGACCCTCTCCGTCTTACCCACATAATGTAAATCACACAGACATTTTATCACGTAGATAACATGATGACTGTTGCAGTTGGCATTAAAATTTAGAAAAATCTTTTTACCTGAACGAGGGTGTGACAAGCATCTACCTGTGATTACATTGTTACAGTGCGAACAGTTCATACATTTAGACATCCCTTTGTGGGGGACTTGAACACTGACTACGGGTTTGCTTAAAATTTCTTTCAAATTATGTGACCTCTTGTATGCGAATAAAGGAGGATTGGAAAAGATTCCTTTAAAGTCAGGTTCTGATTGAAGCAAATCCCATCGTAGCAAAATACTCTGATCTATTACCTGTTGAGGATAACCTCGACTCAAAAACTTCTTTTTAAAGTCTTGAATGGTCTGCAAGCCTAGCTCTAAATCTGAGGTGATACGCCTGATTCTCGTAAATTGAGAAAAAGGAAGATGACGTTTCAAGGGCGAAAGCTTTGATATAACAAAGCATTATTGCGGTCAGATTGTTTTTTAAAAAAACACCAGTCTCAATAGTAGTGCCTGAAAGTTTGAGCAAAACGACCACACAAGACATTCAGTCATGAACCACATGTCCCATTTAAACTTGTACTATCGCATTAATACTTCACTGAGGGATTCAGACTTAGTCATCATAAAACATAAGACACTAAAGTTATATGAAAAGGCTGTATGCAAAATGTATGAGCACTTATAAAAACAGTTTCTCACAGCATGAAAAGCATTGTGAGCAGCGGTGCTCTGAGGTTTTTCTAAATTCAATGAGGCGAATACAATCCACAACATAAGCATGGTAGTCATCCCATCTAGGACACCAGTGTGAACAAGCAGGTCTCCAGTTGCATTCGCTCAAGCAACTGATCTACCTTTTGAATTTTTAAGGAGCAATTTAACAGGAAAAAAATACAAAGCTCATAAGAAAAACAACTATCTCTGGTAAAAATGAGCCAAACCTACCACTACTGACCCCAGGCACCAAGGGAAATCAAAACATTGACGGCATTCCCCCCTCAAGGCAAAACATTAAAAAAAAAGGATAAAACCTACTCAAGGTGTCATGAGAAGATTAGCCTGATGTACAATCACCACTCTAACAGCAACTATTCAGCAAAGCTCTAATGCGTTTTTAATCTAAAGCCAGAAAGATCAATTACTTTGATCAGAGGGTACAGAACAAAACAGGTTCTGTAGGGATAGTTATAAATAGAAGACATATCAGAAGACATATCTATGGCTCAGAGGTATAGTATTATGCATCATCAGCAGAGCACCCAGCAGACACTATAGCAATTTAAATATATAACCAGACTAGGACTGTAGAAACAGAATCTCTTAGCATCAAAAACAATTGCAAAATGTAAGGCAAAGAAAATCAGCAGGATTAAGAGCAGCATCCAGTGCTGACTCTGCCTTAAAGGAAATAGAGAAACTGGATGTCTGGATGAGAGGTCAGATATTGAGTTTCAGTCCCAAGGGCTGCTAAATTGAAGGTGCTAGTGCAGCCGCCTACACATAACTCACCCTCATTAACATAAGGAGTGTAACAAGGAAGAGGGATAGAGCTTTAAGTGGATTCTTGGAAAAGCAATGTTAACTAGAGATGCAATAAAAACATTGCAAACACATGTGGCCTCTGATGTTTCCATTCATGGGATTTCTAATGCCTGCAGAGAACCTCGTAGTCATATGGAAAGACTCCCGGGGCAATTAGTGTGACTCACTTTCTGCAGCCCTCTTAGGACCAAAACTTGTGGCTACCTCAACAGTTAAAATTGTGACTTCGTAAAAATTACCAAAGTAGCTTTGGTCATCAAAGCCAAATTCCAAGCACTATTCAGCTGCATGAGCATGCAAATCAAAAAATGAACAAAGCCCTCAAAAAAGATCCCTAATTAACAATCATTTTTCATGCTGTTTCCGAATGATAACATGTCACACGTTGCTACCATTGATTATGTTAAAATTGTTCAACTTTTTTGACCAGTTACAATTCGTTATTTATTTTACATTTATTTATTTGGGGCAGTTAACATGTTTCGTCTTTTTTTTAATGGAGTTAGCTTAGATATAATATGCTTTGTTCTTTTTAACTGAATTGCTTACTTGAGCCTATGTCAGGATTATGTATTTTCTTTTTTCGTTTATTAAAACTGAAGCCCATCACCATGGTAACACAATAAAGAACTACATCATCCATGGGTTCTTAGAGAAAAGGACATAAGTATCATGGCTAATCAATAAAGTCAAGTCAAGTCAAGTCAAGATATGCTTTATTCGAATTTGATTCATAAAAGCAAAATACAATTACATTGACAATTACATACAATGGATTAAAATACAATTAAATTACAATCAAGACAACAGATACAAAGCATACTTCTACAAATTATTGACTTAATTATTTCCTATGTAAGACATACTGTACTATTAGCGGTAGATAATCTTTTAAAAAGATAAAATGATTAGATAAAATGGATTAAAAACCAAGGTATAAAAATGTTGAATGCAGAAGAAGGGAAAAGAAGTAGCATGGGAGAGAATAGTCGAAGGACTAGCAGTCTCTTCCAGAACAAGAGAATAGTCCAATAACTAGCAATCTCTGTCTAATCATCCACGCCCATCCTAGATATTTAGCAGTGGCTACTGAGATCCAAGGCAAGGTGTTAGTGCATATGATACGCAGGGCCACGGTACCACTGGCTGTTCCCAGGTTTTTACACATTGGGGATAGCCAGATACGCCGTGGGGTCGCGTAAAACCTGCAAACAAATAAAAAATGACCGATGGTTTCTTTACTGGTATCACAAGCAGGACATCTATCACAGGATCCCTCTACCCACTTAGATGACAAAAATTTGAGGGGGAGAGCACCTGCTCTCAATTGGAAAAGGAGCTTCCTTTCTCTGGGCTTCGTTATGATGCCCCAGTATGGTTCTAAACAGGGATACATCTTGGCCACTAGGAACTCTCCGGTCATAGAGCCAGCACCCGGGTTGCTCCAACACCGGTGGGCAACCATCTCCCAATAAATGGTCTTAAGAGTGCTTTTGGATGGAAAAATGGCTCTCGCCGGATCGTCCCAAAGTGTGCTCATACCAAGCTCAACCGAAGATGTCCTCAATGATTTTAACCATCCTATTTTGTGGGACACATCAGATCGTATAATATCTAAGAAACCCTCAGCATAGTGGGAAAGCACAGGAGTCGTCCATAACCTGCGCCAGTATAGGATCGGACGAAGTTGAACCAAATCTGAGACTGCTTTTCTACCCAGGTCATATTTAAGAGGCAACAGTGGGGTGCTTTTAGGAACACCTGTTATTGCCCTAAGAAATTTGTTCTCTGAAGATTGAAGAGCAATCAATAAAGTCAGTCAGTAGTATAACCATCCTCAAAAAACAGCACTTCCCGTCTTTGCTGCACAGAAGTCAGATAAGCAGTATTTCTTGAGTAGTGTTATGTTACTGTTGTGGTGCATATTATGTATAGTTGTTAGTTATTAAAGGGTACAACAAAAAACAAAGCATGTGTTCAATCTGGGAAGGGTTGTTTGAGCACATTTTTTCAAGGTTTTGCTTGCAGTCAATGTTGTGCGCTCTGATGTTTTTTCTACATGTAATTGGAGTTAATGTTCTGAAAGTTGCAGGATCGTCATGAGGCACCTGACAGAACATACAAAAACAAAAATGCATCATGGAAAAGATGCTTGAACCTTCCAAGACTATGCTCTGTTACCTTTAGAACCTCCATTTTAAGTCCACTATCTGCAGTGGGCCCGTCAGGCATCCGGAGGCACTGGACAAAGGCTTCAGTGAACTGCTGCACCACAGGGAAGATGAGAGCCTTGGCTGCACCCTGATTAGGAGCGACAGAAACGGACTATTAAAGGCACATTCCATCTAAAACTAATATCTTACAACTAACAGTGCAGGTAAAACAGAATACACTTTTTAACCACCTGCAACATACAAACATTAACAGAAAAGAAAAAAATATCTGATGTGCTAAGCAGTAAATTTCCAAATGGGTAGTTGCACACAAATATGAGTGATATGGTAATACAATGCAATCATTTATTCAGCTTTTTTGACTAGGAGAACCTTAACCAGCAACATGGGCAGCTGTTTTAGGACAGTTTGGGTTGGGATCACTAGGTCCAGGCACAAATAGAGATTTTCTCAGTCATATGCCTGGACATGCCCTACTGTCTTGCTCCACAAAAGAACAAGCATTTGCAATGCAATAGGTCTCGCATATACGCGAGTTTGAGCTATTGACATTGTAAATTACAATGACTTATTTTTGTTTTAGTTTTTAAAACATAAATAAAAGGCATTGTCATTTACAATGCCAATAGCTTAAACTCTTTAAATGCGAGACCTATTGCATTGCAAATGCTTGTTGGAGTTGTTAGTCATTGGTTACTGACTATCTTGTTTCATACACAATTACTTGTGCTAAACGTAGCTTCAAAAAATTCTATTCAACATTTTGTAAGGATTACATATCCAGAGGAAAAAATACCACATACTGGTCATTTTATTTTTAGACTCCCAAGTCTAATATAGTTTGGCTGCTGCATTCCACAAAACACAATGTTACCTTCTAAGACAATATTGATTAAAGACGATGCATCGTCACTGCTAACATTCATTTACTAAATAGCGAACAAGTGAGGATTTTAGAAACCGTAGCTGTCACGTTTCCTGTCACGCTGTAGGCAAGTGGCATCTTGAGTAACTACCATGAGACCGATCAGCTAGGACAGTTCAGAACCCCGTCATTAGCCCTGGCCTAGTTAGTTTGTAGCCCATTCTGACCTCGCTCCCATGGCAGGCATGCAGCTCATACCTCTTAAAGGGCTGTTTAGTAGTGTGCACTGCCAAAGCGGCCATCAGGTTCTGAGCAGCTTCTATCATGGCGGGGTTGCTTCATGCTAAATACCATATCACTGGTATTGCAGTGGTACTAGAATGCTGTGTAGGTCAGACCCACTTCTACTCCTTTCTCTCCAAAATGGGGTGGGCTGTGGTGTCCAGCTACTTCCCCAAAAAATGCGCAGAGCTTCAGAAGATGCTGGAAGCGCACAGCCCACTTGGCGATACACAGTGTTACCCTTGTAACACCTTTATGTGGATAAAAGCGGTTAGTGTAGGTGCAGTGCTTGGAGCTGTGTGTGAAAGAGTCTGTGACGCAGTGTGTTAAAACAATTTGTGGAAATGACTAGATGTTTGGGTGAGCATGTTCTGTGGAGCAGGTTTAAGTATTCAGTGACAGCTACGAGTCTGTGCGGTCCGTGGAAGTGGTGACAAACGGTAGGTACGCGTGGTTCACGAGGGTGGGCTGAGAAAATGGTGAGCGCATTCTGCAAATTTAGTGACAGGAGAGAATGAGCATGGTTGGTGGATCCGGCCTGGAACAGATGCTGCCGTCTCTTAAGTTCACATCCATTACCGATGTGAGACGGGTGCGAAACAATAACACGGATTTTACAGTAATTACCCAAAATGCACTTCTAAATGAGAGAGCTGAAAGCAACAGCAACCCAGAGCGTCACTGACGGAGGGAGGGTGAGGGATTTAGAGAGAGAGCTCTGTTGAAAATAAGTCAGAGCAACTCCGAGAGTGTTAACATTTTATAATTAGACATGTACACGAAAGATAGAATACAAGACCATCGCTTACATGGTTGCATCATGAATGTGGACAGGATCCTAAACGGGGTGGGAGAAATTCAAACAATCAATGAGGGGTCTCCCAGAGAAACTAGCAACTTTGCTCGCTTTGCCGTACACACTAAGGGGTCGAGTGCAGACAGGGAGGAAGTGCCGATGGAGGTCTGCGATGGGAGGAAAACAACAATTAACAAGACAAGCCCGGCGGAGCGTGGCGCGCGCGCGCTTGGGGGCGGGAGAGCGCATTCCAGGCGGGGGAGTGCACCCTTTGAAGTGCTCCCAAAAAGCAGATTGCATGGCGGCACGATGCGCGTGATTGTGCGCGTGCTAGCCATGCAATCCGCTTTTTCGGAGCACTTTTCAAACCCGCTTACAATAGTCTCGCTTTGCAATCGCTTACGCGATAGCAAGGCGAGACCTAAAAAGTATCACCACCATAAGACCTTTGTATTTCTGTTTCAGTTAAATTAAAATTATGAGTAATAATGTTTGTAGGGAGTCTATTTATGTCTCAATTTTATGCTATATTCGTAGAATGCAAAAACCGTCTTTGCTATTATTCACATTTAATGTAATCTTGCTTCAAAAATGTATTAAATATACATGCATTTAGAATAAAAACAATTAATACAAAAACCCTTATGTAGGAAACTATCCTTAATATACATCTGATTCACTTTGGCATACCAGATCTTTCCATATCCTCAAATTTGAGACAAAAAAAGGAGACTGGTGGTGGTGCACACTTATTTAAGTGAAGCACCTTGCCTTAATCCAGACAACCCTATTGGTGATTTTAGTGGTCTTAGACAGCCAATAGACAACTCTCCAAGTGGTAGCTGTGGAGAGCAGCCTTCATGCTTAGTCCAGAAGTAGTGTTAAACAGCTTGTTTTACCAGAACTATTCAGTGTAGGTTAAACGATTAAGAATCACTCAGTGTAGTTATAAAAATAAGTATATTTATTATACAAACTCACTAACACGTTAGTATATCTCCTACCTGGATATATCAACACAATACACCCAATAATTTAAATGTAAGACAGGTATGTAGCACAAATATTTACACAAAAGGAGGTAAGGCGAAGGTCAGTCGCAACATTTTTACAAGTATAATATGTGGTTGCAAAGGGAGCACAAACACTATTAAAACTGCCCTCACCCACAACAGGTTGTGGCATGCTTCATCATAGGGCTGCTACTAAACGCCTCTGCGCAAGCCAACGCTAGAGGCGGAGCAATAGGGAGGGGTAGACCATACAAACAAAGAAAAGAAAATAAGAGGATCCTACAAAGGTGCAGACAGTGATTTAAAACGGACTATGAAATATCATCATAATAGTTTTATCCCTAGATTCCCTAGTCATGTATAAAAAAAAGGATATATGAAATACCCTCGGATGGTGGTGGTGTGAGTGGATTATGTACTCACCACCCCTCCGTTCTGCATAGAGGTCAACATGTTTGTCGGGTTCCAATTCTTTAACCGGCATTCGTCAGGACAAACAGTATCCCTATGCTACTTCTCCGAAAAAAGTCCCCTTTAGTGTACTAGATATTTCTCCACCTGTAAGTCTGGAGCATTCAAGTACACTTACTCATCAGAAGGTAACTATAAATAAATAGAGTAAAAACAGTGGAAGCGATCTGTACAGTTTTTAAGAAGAACCCTTCCCAGTGCACCCTGAAGAAACCCTGTGGAAGATGGAAGGTCAGAGTGTCACCCCACCCGTGGATACCCCAGGACCTTCCGAAACCGCCGTAGACCACATGGACAACTTCAGAAAAGATGCCGCTGGCGATGGAGTCCTGTGGAATCAAAGGATAGACTCCTGAAGAGGAGTACCTGAAAGCAGAGGGGTCAGAGTCTATGCCACTCGGAAGTGACCAGGAGGCACAGAAGAACAATGACCACCGATGACGGAAGATGTAGGAGTGATGACGTTGACCTTGTCGCTGCAGCTGTGAGGACCAGGCAACGCTGTGGAAGGCCAGGCGCTTTACACGAGCTGTCCCACGTCAGAAGTCAAGAACCAGGGGGTCGTTTTCCAGCGGGAGAACCAATATCCCTTTTCAGCAGCAACAGATGTGGTAAACTAAGCAGGTGCAGCGTTGTGACCAGCAAGTTCCAACAGACTCAACAAATGCAAGAGTCAGAGCATGCCCCGAGCAAGCCGGGGAGCCCACTGAAGCCAAAGAAAACCTTGAAGAGGACCCACAGGCTGAAGGCACAAGAGTCGCAAGAGCACCTCAAGCAGCTCACCAAAGATGCAGGCCCGTGGTGCAGAGGATGCGGTGAGGACAAAGATCTTGGCAAGAAGAGATGCTGGAGGCTGGAGCTTCTTGTAGCCCGAAGATCTCTTAAGGACAGAGTCAACAAGTCTTGGCAACGGCAAGTCGACACGTAGCACAGGGGTTCTGTTACAGCGGTTCTAATGAGAGATAATAGCCTCAAACATGCTGAGAAGACAGTGCAGGCTTCGAGGGAGTTGCATAACCACCACCTGTGTTGCTGAGCCTTTCGGAGTCCATAGGACGTGAGGAGCAGCAGACTGGTCAGCTTGGTTGCAGTACTTGCAGATGCAGGGGAGTGACTCTTTCACTTCAAGGGAGATTCCTTTGGGTATCTGATGCCCACTGGCCTGGAGATGAACCTGGATGAAGCACAGGCACAGACTAAGCAGAAGACTGGCAAGATGACGAGACCAGGAGCAGTAGGAGACTTCCTTGATGTAGTCTCAGTTCCAGGCGAAGTCCAACTAAGTCCAAGGTGCCCGGACGGTTGAAGTGGTTTCGGGTTTGAATCTTGTCCCACGATAAATCTGAAGAGCCACCCACAGGTAATCCCTTAAGTACCCTAGGGAGAGGTTTGGGACAATTCGAGGATCCCTCCAGAGGAGGGGCTGGACAGACGGGAAGATACTCCCATGTCTTTTGTCCAGTTTTCATGCAGGGCGGGAGCAGACGGCTCCCTGAACTTTCTCAAACTGGAGTATGCAAGGAGGGCACCAAATGTGTCCTTCAAAGCAGTCTGGTGGTGCTGACAAGCGCCACCACCCCAGCCCAATACACTAAGTCCTGCCTGGGATGTGATCACACCTCCCTGTGGCAGGAAACCTATTGTTCTGCCTTCCCCTGCTCGAGTTCAGCTCAGCAGCAGGAGGGCAGAAACGTGCCTGTGGTCAGCAGCAGCACTAGCTTGCTGTTAGACCCTGAAAGGCTAGTACTGGGAATACAGGGCGGCACCCTAGGGGAGCCCCCAGTACATGGGGTCGTACATCCAAAACAGGAATTGGTGTTGGGGTAGGATTCCAACATGTTTGATACCAAACGGACGAGTTACTTACCTTCGGTAACAATGTATCTGGTAGAGACACAGTCCAGCCGCAGATTCCTTAACTTAGAATATCCGCAGGTGTCAGACTGGATCTGGAAAACTTTCCGCAGCCGCACCTCTGCGTGACGGGGGTGGCGCCGCATGGCTCCGTCCGGACGTCGTCCACAGACGCGACGTCAGCGGAGCCATATGAGCCCCTCCTGGCGCGAGGATGTCAGTTTTCGTCTGAGAAACTTTTCCGCGCCACACCGCGGAGCCACCTCCAAAAACTGAGAATATGAGAACAGTGTGCGAAAAAGATGAAAAAGAAAAAGAAATTGAATGGTGAAAAAGAGCAACATAAAGGACAGTGCCAGGCACTGTATACTGAAAAATAGTGAAGGGAAAGAGCAGAGCACCGCTCTGAGAAGCAACCCCACAAAAGCAAACGCTAAACTCGCCCCGGAGGCAGAAGATGATGTGAAAAAACATCATGGCAGATGACAAAGTCTGCAACCACAATATATAACTGTGAAGGGCAACAAGTCCGGAACACATGAGCAATGACAATCCACCACATGTGGGCACCAGAAAGGGACGTTGTATCTCCAGTAAGAGACCCATAGACTGAGGCAGAGAAAATAGACTTCGAACCAATGGACTGCAGGGGAGGTAAGAGACCCCAAGGCGATTGAGAAAGGGGGGGGGTGAACACGAGTAGACCCCACACTGGACGACCCAGAGCGTAGGGATGTAAAGGACATGACACATGAGCATGCCGCCCAATCACGAGAATGGGTGGAGCAGAGCAAGCAAAACAGAATAAAGCATCCCGTCTAGGAGTGTAGTGAAAGAGGCCACCCAGGAGAAAGACAAAGCCACCCGGAGGGAGGCGAATGCGGGGAAACCAAACCTGAAAAGGTCCTCGTAGAACAGGGAGGATGGGCGGGCGTTAAGGAATCTGTGGCTAGACTGTGTCTCTACCAGATACATCGTTACCAAAGGTAAGTAACTCTTCCATCTGATAGAGACATCTAGCCGCAGATTCCTTAACTTAGAATAGATACCAAAGCCATACCCATAGAGGAGGCGGGTCTGCGACTGAACCCCACCAAGTTCCCGAGTGGACTTAGCTGTCAACAATGTGACGAAACACAGTGGGGACCGCAATGCCAGCGCAGTCAACACCAGACCACGAAGCTCTGAAAAGAGTGGAAAACAATGGGAGGCAAAGGTACCATAAGCCGTCAAAGAACAGCACGAAAACCTCCGTATGTATACCGGGTTGAGAGAAAGAAAGCAAAGAGCCAGAAATGTCGGTGCAGAAGTGAGAGTTCATGGCTTTGTAAAAGAAGATGAACTGAGCCTAGGGTCCGATGTATCCACAGGATCAGATGTGTCGACAGGAAGCAAGACCCAGAGGGAGGACACTACGGTATGACAGTCAGCGCATACCGGTTGAGTATGCACAACAGTGGAAAAAGCACTGATGAACCTGCACCAGCTAAGATACGTGGGGCAGCATTGGCAGGATGCCGACCCATGGCCATAAAGTGCCGGCATTACCAGAAACACAAGACACTCCAGTGCGCAGTCGCTCCTCCATAGGAGCATACCAAGCCTTTCTTGTAGAAAGGCAGCTACACAGTAGCCAGCAAGTACCTCACAAAGGTAAGTCTTAACCCCGGCAAGGGGGCTTCCTCTGGAGCCAAGCTCACAGAGGACTGAAATAAAGGAAGAACCAGCTGTACTGAACAAAGGCAAACATGGCGGAGTAGCCGCCTAGACCATCTGGGTATTACATCATAAACCCAGGGTCAAAAACAAACAAGGCAATGCTGCCTATGAAGAAAAAGCAACACAAAGTCACACAACGCGTGAAAAAGATAGGCCACAAGGACGAGAAAGCCAGGCCGCAAGGGCTAGAAAATCACGGGAGACCAGACAAGAGGAGGGAGACTGCTGAATCAGCGTGACAGTCAAAAAGGTCCACGCCATTGAATGGCAGATCCCGAAGAGCGTCCTGAACATTGGACGGGGCCCTTCTGGGAGAGAAGGAAGAAGGAGCTCAACCAAATCCCAAA
Source organism: Triturus cristatus (assembly GCF_964204655.1). NCBI lineage: Eukaryota > Metazoa > Chordata > Amphibia > Caudata > Salamandridae > Triturus > Triturus cristatus. The sequence goes on from NC_140580.1 coordinate 39,721,679, forward strand.
GGCCAAAGGTAGCACGCGCGAACACGCAAGACGTGTTCAAGGCACGGATGCCCGCACTGGCTGAGGCAAAAATGTGATGCCCACATGTCTCCAGCCACCGAGACTCCCTTGTGGGAGGTAGCATCAGCAGAGCGGAAGGTGAAAGCCGCTTGGACAACCAGACTCTGAGCTCTAGCGTGAAGGAACAAGCAGACAGGATCGTCTGGGGCCGGGCGATGCCGGCAAACAAGGGTCCGATCAACAGAGGAGGATCGTGCCCAGGTGCCGAGCAGAATAACAAACAAAGACCCACCAAGGGGCAGCAGTGGCTCCATGTCCACAGGCTCTATGTGGATCAGAGGGCAGGGAAACCACAGAGGGCTGCAAGCAAAAAATATCGGCAGCCCTGCAAACAGCCCTTGCGTAAGCTGCACTAGCCTCTGTCGCCATTCTGGGGCGCGACAACAAATCATTGGTCAGTTACGGTTGGAGGCTAACTCGTCCACTAGACAGTAAAGGTAGAGCAGCCTGAGGTTGATCCGAAGGCCATAGAATGCTAGGCACCTGCACCAAGGGGCACCGAAACGACCCTGGGCACGGTGAGCCCAGAGGGATCTCATTCTTCTGTAACAAAGGAGCCGTAGGTGCCGGCACCGGCGTCGCCTCGACGTCTAGAACCTCCAGAGGGTACTCAATCTGGGCGCAGCTTGACAGTGACTTGACCTCCACCTGCGGGGAGGAAGGAGGTCAACAGGGCATCGAACTCGGTGCCGCAGCCGACGTCAGCGCAGGAAGCCACACTATGCGGTGACTGCACGGGTGGGCTGAAGAGACGACTGGGATACCCCTCCGGGCCGTGTCCCGACATCGTATTGCACGCAGCCGGTGCCGAGGACGAATCCGCCGGTGAAGAGCCGATATGAGTGCCTTCCTCCTCTGAAGGCGAATCAGGGAGAGGGGGTGACCCAAAGAAAGACTGGAGAGCCTTTGAATAGCCCCAACATCACGTTTACGGGAGGAAGACCTCCGTGACTTATGCTTCTGCTTACCTGTCTCCGAACGACGTCCGCGAGAACGACCCCGTGAGCGGGCCCGATCCAGAGAGGGAGAACGGCAGCATGAAGGCGCAGGGCCGGACATCCGGGCAGCCAGCAGCTTCATACAACGCTCCCTTAGGGACTTTGGCTTCATCTGCCGACAGGCGTCGCACTCTTCGGAGTCGTGGTGAGCTCCCAGGCACCACATACATATCGCGTGCGGATCCGTGACAGACATTTGCCGCATACAGGTCTCACACGCCTTAAAGCCCGAAGGTATCGCACACTGTTCCGTGACACCGAAGATGTCGAGAATGCCTGAAAAACAGGCCAAGAAGAAAACGGACGTCACCGCGCCGGGAGAGGCTTATATGGCTCTGCTGACGTCACGTCCGTATACGTCAGGGCGGAGCCGTGCGGCGCCACCCTCCGGCGCGCAGAGGTGCTCCTGCAGAAAGTTTGCCGGATCCAGTCGGACACCTGGGGATTATTCTAAGTTAGGGAAACGGAGGCTAGATGTATATCAGATATGACTGGTTTCAGTGGAGCCAATATAAAGTTAGACATCTCGGATTTGACTTGATATCCACTATATGTATTAAATAGCTGACCGCACTTACAAAACCTGGAAAATCGACTCTGGGGTATGTAGAGGGGCCCTGCTCATGCAGGGGCACTCACCCACTTGTAACCAAGCACCCTGCCCTCAGGACTGAAGAGCCTGCCATAGGGGTGACTTGTAGCATTTAAGTGAATGGACCTCCGATATAAGGAATCTTATATCTGTTGTAAGTGGTGCTAGCACCAACTTACACAGGCTGCAATGGCAGGCCTGTAGTCACAGTTTGAGTTGTCTCATAGGTGGCATAATACACGCTGCAGCCCATGGGAGACCCCTGGTGTATCTAAGCCCTGGGTACCTTAGTACCACATACTAGGGACTTACATGGGTACACCAGTAGCCACCTGGGAAGGTACCAAAGGAATTACCATAGTCCAATTTAGGGAGAGAGCACAGTGACTGGGGTACTGATTAGCAGAATCCCAGTCAGACTAGTCAGAAAACAGAATGACACCAACAAAAACGTGGGGGTAACAATGAAAGCAGATCATACTTTCCTACAGATGGTCTTTATGAAGAAAAAGTATCACCAAAACTCATATGGCCTTTACTGTATATAAAGAAAGCATCACAGTAAACCCATACAGTCACCACGTGTTTTGCAGTGGTGAGCGCTGTGAGAAAGTGCCATCTTTCTTGCATGGTATGCCCCCACTTTTTGCTGAATTGCTGAATGTACCTTGACTGAGTGTGCTCTGGACTCCTGCCAATCAGGTGCCCTGGGCCTATGTTCCTTCCCTAAACCAAAACCTCCAACCCAAATTGGCAAACCCCGGCCACATGTCAGCCCCTGGTAAACGGTACTCTAGGTACCCAGGGCCTTGTGACCAGGGAAGGCCTCTAAGGGCTGCAGCACCCATTGTGCCACCCTTAGAGGCCCTGTACCCTAACACACACACACACACACACACTGCCCTTGCAAGCTGAGTACAGGACAAAACCGAGAGTCGACATGGCACACATCCCTGTTTGCGATGCCCACCACCTACACTGCCCTAGCATACATCAGCCACCACTCTAGCTGGGTGCCCTATGCCAGTGGTGTTGGCACAGGAGCATGAGCCCTGTGCCCCTTCAGTACCCAGGTCCATTCCTGGGCCCTGTAAGTGCAGTGCTGCCATTTAAGAGTACATGGTGCTGGGAGCTTGTCAAACACGAACTCCACAGCACCATAATGGCAAGACTGAAGACTGAGAAGTTTGGTATCAAACTGCTCAGCACATTAAACCCACACTGATGCCAGTGTGGGATTTAATGTACCATGCACCACAGAGGGCATCTTAGAGAGGCCCCCTGAAACCTGACCTACAATCCACGTCTGGTCTGAGAGGCTGCCTAGGCTGCCACACAGCAGACATGTTGCTGGACCCCTGGGGTAAGAGAGCCCCTGCTCTCCTGGGTCTGCAACAATGCACATCCTGGGCGAGGTGCTAGATCTCCTCCCCCAGGATGGGCAGAGGGAAGCTTCAACGGCATGCCGCCTCTGTGAGCTTCCCCAGGCCACTTGCAACCCCCACTCTGGTGGGAAACTTGGCCAGAAACCCCAAATAAGGACAGGGGATGTGCCAGCCTGCCAACCCCACCCCTCACGTGGGGGAGGAGAAGTAAAGCACATCTCCGGGCGCGCGCCATCTTGAAGATGGTAGGTCCTACCCAATCAGGACTAGGCTACTGCCCCCCTCCCACAGGAGATTGGCAGAATAGGGGGTGTACCCACCCCAGGACAGGGACCGATTGGTCCCTGCCCTTCACCTACCTGTAACGCCCCTAAATCTAGTATTTAGGGGCACCAAGAACCTTCCTTTCCCAGATTCCAGATTCCGAGATACAAAGAAGAAAGAAGACCTTCCCTGCAGCTGCTAAGAAGAGGAAGACACCAACTGCTTTGGCCCCAGCCCTACCGGCCTGTCGACCCTTGAACCTGCTCCAACCCGGCACCTCTTGTGGCCAGCAACCTCACAAACTCCGGAGGACCTGGCTACCTTTTGGCTCTAAGCACCTGGGACTCCCATGAGTAGAGGTTCTATTCAAAATCAGCTTCTAATCCCTGGCATCAGCCCGGAACCACGAACTCTGCACACTCTGCACCCACCAAGCCTGGCCTGTGCCGGAAGTGAACAAAGACCACGAGGACGACCCCACGGCGACTGTGACCCCTAGTCCGGCACCCAAGGACTTCCCTCGATGCTCCTGACGACACCTGCTGCCTCAGAACCAGGTACCCCCCCTTAACCGCGATCAACAGAGGGTAAGATTTCCCGACACCAAAAGGCACCACTGCACCCGGTGGCCCCCTGTGCCCAACTCCGGGGTACCTACCTATCCTCCAACTACCCAACTTACCTCTTACTTAGCTTGCATTTTTTTTCCAAACCGGAGCTTTCCCATTGAAATCAATTGAGCGCCCGAAGGTTCAAAAGCACCCTGCACCCAGCCGCCCAAGTGGCCCTGGCAGTGTAACCTCTACACCTATCTACTTCCCCACTTGCCCTGAGCAAGTGACCAGAAGCCCAGCTCCCACAGCCGCGTGGCCTGCTAGTCAGCAGCCACCAACCAAGGCCCCCCTGCCTCCCATAGGATAACATTGGGCCTAACTCACTCTGCACCCGGCTGCCCCTGTGCCGCTGAGGGTGTAACAACTGTACCTACCTGACCCTGGGAGACCCCTGAGTCTGAGCCCAGAACCTTAACTGTGCCAGTCGAGTACTTACCTTAAAGCCGATAACTCAATTTTCTCCATAGGGTAACATTGACTGGTTTCTTCTGAAATTTCTTCTAAGTGTGGAGTTTTCAATACTTAAAATATTCACCAAAAATCAGCCGAGTAACGAAAACGAAAATACTCACCTGCTATTAGGTGAGCTCCCAGTGCTGGATCTTGGTGCCCAGCACTGACCCTGAAAAATATTCACAACCGTACTTACCAGCAACCCAATTTTCTTCCATAAGAAATCACTTATTGTTTTTCTGTGAAATTTCTTCAAAGTGTCGATTTTTGCAAACTTTAAATATTCTTTAAAAATCGTATAAATTGTGAAAACGTAATTACTTACCTGTTTTGGATAAAGGTCCCAGTACTGAGTCTAGGCACCAAGTACTGGATTACAAAAGTAACGAGAACATACTATAACTGCAACTTGAATTTTCTTCCATAGGGAATCATTGACTGTTTTCTATGAAATTTCTTCTAAGTGTCAACTTTTAAAATAGCAAAATATTACTTAAAAATCCTAGTAGTAACTAAGTCGACTTTTTTTTTTTTTTTTTTTTTTTAAGTTCAATAAAATTTTATTAGTCAGTGGGAAAAAATAAACCATTACATAACATCAGTTTGGAAGGGGAAAGGAGGGGGAAAGTGGGGAGGAAGGGGGGAGGGGGGAATGACAGAATGTGGCACGTAGAGGAAAATATGCAATAAAACAATAATCATGGGCAATGAGTATCTGAACAGTTAATCATGGGCATTGAAAAAGAAGAGAAACAGAGAAAAAAAAAAAACAATGCAATTAAGAAAAAACTTGGATGTGGAAAGGGTATCAAGGGGGTTTGGAAACCTCTTGTTGGGCAGGCGTTGGGCGAGACGAATGGGCAGTACATTTATCTAGGTACAACGTAATGGGGAGCCACATTTCTGCTCGTTTAGTAGCTAACTGAACAGGAAAAACAAAAGCATTATCGAGTCTGTGGTTATGACAGACATTATACCACCATCCTTTGAGAGAAACATTAGATGCAGTTTTCCAATTTACAGTAATCTGCTGAAAGGCTACAGCTAATAACAGATCTACAATGCGAACACACATATCCACATTATCCCAACCCGGGGACAGGCTACCCAAGAAAAGATGAGTGAGGGAAAAAGGAATACAAGTATGAAAAATAACATTGACTTGAGCCCATACCTGTAACCAAAAGTCATGCACATACTTACAGAGAAATATCATGTGAAATAAGGTAGCATTAGGGGAGCCACACGACCAGCAAATGTCTGGGGTATTGGGAAAGCGTTTGTGCAGTGTAGAAGGAGTGTGAAGTAATCTGTTGTATATAAAGAATAAAGATTGTGTCAGGGAGGCTGCTCTGGAAGTTTTACGGAGTTTTGTCCATATCTTATCCCAGAGAGATATCGGCCATTCTGTTCCAAGGTCGGTCTCCCATTGGATCTCAACCTTAGATTTAGGTCTAAGTGATGGATGTGAGTGAAGATGTTTATAGATAAGGGATGCTTTGGGGCTTGTACGTAGAAGAGAATGGAGTTGGAGCGTTGGGAGTTGTTGAACAGGGGAGGGAGAAGAAGAACCCGAGAGCCTCTCATAAACCTCTAAAACGGTACTTTTAAGTAATAAGTATTTAGGGGCAAAAGATAAAGGTAGACCAAAGGAAGAACTAAGATCAGAGAAAGAGAGAAAGATGGAATCAGAAAAGAGTTGCGAAATCCATATCAAACCTCGGGACCTCCATGTTTTCCAATAGAAGGACTTATTACCGATTAGAAGATATTTATTATGCCAAATGGTGGAAAAGAGGAAATCGGTAACAGTCGTGGGAGGGCCAGGGGCCTCAGATAACAAGAGCTTAAGGGTATATTTGTGGATAGGAGTAGGAATCGAAGAAGGTTTACGAGAGAAAGCAAGATATTCTGTAAAAGAGAATGGAGAAAGGAGAGTGCGCTCAACCTTGAGCCACAAAGGGCAGGGAACAATGATATCATGTAGCCAGAGGGAAGCTTGACGTAGCAAAAAGGCCTTCTGATATGCAGGAAAGTCAGGGAAGTTGACACCACCCTCAGAGGCGGGGCGTATAAGTCTAGCGAGAGACATTCTAGGTTTTTTAGAACTCCACAAAAATGAAGATAACGTTAAGTTGATCTTCTTAAAGAATTTCATTGGAATAGATACTGGGATATTGGATAAGGTGTAGAGAATAATGGGGGAAATCATCATTTTAATAGTATCAAGGCGACCCCACCAGGAGAGGTATAGGGGATGCCACTTTGTAGTAAGGTCCGTGATTTTTTGTGTACATTTAGACAAACAAAGAGAGATAGTGTCAGGAATAGAGGGGGTGATATATAACCCCAGATATTTAATGTGAGTGGGGCACCAAGTAAATTGAGAGTCACAAAATTCTTGTTTGAAAGTGAATTTGGTCAGGGGTAGGATCTCACATTTATCATGATTAAGTCTATACCCAGAGAGGGAGGAATAATTCCGAACTTCAGCCAGAAAAGCAGGGACAGATTCCGCGGGATTGGAGAGAAAAAGTAAGATATCATCTGCATAAGCAGCAAGTTTAAGATGAAGGTCCGCAAACTGAAAGCCATGGATAGCAGGATTTTGACGTATTCTAGATAAAAAGGGTTCTAGAGCGAGGTTAAAAAGAAAAGGGGAGAGGGGGCAACCCTGACGAACGCCCCTACCCAGATTGAAATAAGAAGAAATTTGACCATTGGCAATTACTGCGGCTCTGGGGTGCGAGTATAACAGGGAAACTAAAGAAATAAATTTGGGGCCGAAGCCAAACCAAGTAAGAGTGTGAAAAAGATATCGCCACTCAACTCGATCAAACGCTTTTTCGGCGTCAAGGGCAATCGCTGCAAGTGAATGTTGACAGCGGGAAGACTTTGATAGAATATTAAATAGAAGTCTGGTATTATCCGTAATATGTCGGCCCTTAACAAACCCGGATTGCTCTTCCCCAAGAAGATCCGGGAGTAGGTGATCCAATCGGACCGCCAGTACTTTAGCAAAAAGTTTATAGTCAATATTGACTAAAGATATGGGCCTGTAATTTTTGCAATGTTGTACATCCTTCCCAGGTTTAGGTATTAAACATATGTGAGCATCTGAGAATGTCCCTGAGGAAGTACCTTGGGCAATAAAAGTACGGAGAAGAGAGTGTAGGCGTGGGATCAACAGCTTAGAAAAATGAAGATAGAATTCAACGGTAAAACCGTCGGGGCCAGGAGCCTTATTAAGCTTAAGGTGTTGCAAAGCAGTGAGTAGTTCCTTTTGTGTGATGTCAGATTCTAAGGAGGAAAGGTCAAGAGGAAAAGTGGGTGGTGCGTGAATGGTGGAGAAAAAATGGGCAAGAGAGTTGGGGGAGGGCTGAGTTTCAGATGTGTATAATGTTTCATAAAAATGGGAGAAGGCAGCCAAAATATCAACATCTTTATGCTTCAGAGTATCATTAGAGTCGTAAACAGATTCAATATTGAACTTGTCATGCTTAATCTTTAAATAGTTAGCCAGGAGCTTCCCTGCCTTATTCCTACCCCCATAAAATTTAGCAGTAGATTTTAACAAGTACAGGGAGGCGTCCTCCGTAGATTTCTCATTAAATTTCAATTTTGCAGCAACAAGGGCTGTCAAGCTATCCTCAGAGTGGGAGGTAAAGTATGCGTGTTCCAACTTCTTAATATCTAAAAGGAGCTGTTTGGTGGATCTTCTGGCAGCCCCGCGCTTACTCGCAACGTAGCTGATGATAAAGTCACGTGCAGCCGCTTTAAAAGCGTCCCAGATAGTATGGTCCGGAATATCAGTGTGGTCATTAATCAGAAAAAATTCATCAAAAAAGGAAGTGAAAGTAGACGTAAACTTGGGATCAGTTAGGAGCGAGTTATTAAATCTCCATCTTCTGGGACCATTAACCTTAGGGAACACATCAACGCTTGTAAGGACGGGGGCGTGATCCGAAAGTAATATCGGGCCAATCTCAGAATGTAATAGTGATTGAGCAAGGTTGTGGGAGACAAAAACATAGTCAAGTCTTGACTGGGAGCGATGACATGGAGAGTAAAAAGTGTACTCCCGTAATTTGGGGTTGCAAAGGCGCCAGGAATCCACCAATTTATGCTGTGAGATAGCATGACTAAATAGCTTGTGGGGTTTGTTGGGAATATAGGGGGCCATAGATTTCCTATCAATAAAGGGATCTAGAGGTTGATTACAATCCCCCGCCAAAATAAAGTTGTGGTCCATAAATTTAGTTAGTAATGGAGAAAAATCAGCCCAAAAGGAGGGCTCACCCGTAGTTGGGCCTTAAACATTAAGAAGGGAAATTGGAACACCTCTGAGTGATAGCTTGGCAAAAACCCAACGACCGGAAACGTCCGATTCTTGAGTAAGAACCTGAAATGACAGAGACTTGCGACAAAGGATTGCCACACCATTTCGTTTGCCATCACCCTGTGAGTAAAAGAGTTCGCCCACCCATCCACGTTTGAGCTTAACTGATTCTACATCATTTAAGTGCGTTTCTTGAAGGAATGCAATATCAACATTCAATTTGGCTAGGTGTGACAAAATTCTTTGACGCTTAATTGGAGAGTTAATACCCTTCACATTCCATGACAAAATATTCAAGGACATAACGATAACCTATCTACAAAAATGTGAAAAAAAACATATCAAAGAATGGAAAGCCCATGTACCTTGGAAAAGACATGAAAAAAGAAGAAGAAAGCGAGAACCAGTGTAAACATGCTGGAAAAGAGGAGAAGAAGAGGATAAATGAGAAACTAAAGAGTAAGTGCACCAGGAGGAGCAAGGAATGTAACTCTTATATAAGCAGAAGATTTCAGTCGAAGATAATATGCTAAAATATAAACATGTGAACAAGAATACATACAAGAGAAGAGGGAGGAGGAAAGGGGAAGGAAAGAAACCCTCAAATGCACAGGGAAAACAGATAGGGGAACGGAGAAAGATCATACCTACAAAGGAGGGGTACGAGGAAGGGTGGAGGAGGGAAGGAGCCACATGGGTGAGGCAGCACATCCAGGAGCAGCGAGGCAAGGACCAAGAGACATCATCAAACACGGGGAAAACTTCCTGTAAGACGAAAAAAGAGAACGAGAGTTGAAACAAATCAGGACATCATGCGAGAAGCGTGACTAACAAGAAAACATGGGACAACCATCATGCATAAACGGTAACAAATCAGCAAAATAAGCTACTGGAAGATCAGACAGAGTCGAGTGAACTGCAACTGAGAGAAAATCTCTGAGCAAGTACAGGAAAAAAAAATACAACAACCACATGAGAATTATGAAAACATTAGTCAACCATGGGCAGAGGTTGACGGTCCGGAGGCGTCCATGGCAGATGACTTGTGCGCATTGATAAAACTTTGTAGGCGCACTGGGTCTTCATAGGTTGTAGTCTTGTTATTATAGGTAACTTTAAATAGACACGGGTGATACAGGCCATATCGCGCACCCATCGCCCTCAGATCTGCTCTTAGGCTCAGAAAGACCTTACGGCGGGTGGCTGTGGCTTTAGCATAATCCTGTGCAAAGAACAAGGGCGTGCCAGACCAAGCTAGATTCGGAGAAAATTTAGCCGCCGTTAGAACCATCAAAAGGTCAGTGTATTCCAAGAAATAGATGATGACCCCTCTAGGTCTCTGTGAGGAGGAAGCAGAAGAAGGTGGTCGACCCAGTCTGTGAGCACGTTGGATGTTAAGGGACTTGTCCGGTGACAAATGCAAAAGCTTAGGAAGGAACGACTTGAAGAAGGCGATTGGATCAGATCCCTCAAGTCCCTCAGCCAGGCCATAAATACGGAGGTTATTGCGTCTATTTCTATTCTCCAACTGCTCCACTTGTTGTTGAAGGTCTGAGACTTGAGATTTTAGGTTGGAGACCACAGAGGACGTCTCTTGAAATGACTGAACAGATTTTTCCATCGAAGTTACCCTCGTTTCCATCTGCGACCAATTATCTGTAAGGACCTGGAGTTTCATATTGGTCTCTTCCATGAAAGGACGCAAGGACCTTATCTCTTCTAACAACAACTCCATTGATACTGGACTTGAGAGTTTTGGAGGTGAGAGAGAATTTGACTTAAGTCTTTTTGTGGTAGATTTAGAATTATCCAGCGTACTTTTGGAAGGATCCATTGGTGTGTCTGAACCAGACGAGTTAAGAGAGTCTTCCAGTTGCGAGAAAGCAGAGAAAACCTTAGAGTTCTTCACTAGCTGGGGTTTAGTCGAACGAGGCAAGTGCGACATTGATTTAAGTTTACCCATGTAGTAAAGGCGCGGAATGACTGATACAGCAGATGTCACAGGAACAAAAACGGGGTAAATTGAATATTTTATGAGGAGGATATGGACAATTTCACAACGCTTAAGTTAAAAAACAGTCGTTAAAGCATACATGGACAGGCAAAGGAGGTCGTTAATGAGGAGATTACGGTAGCATGTATACGGCATATATTGCAGAGATTTGGCAGCAGCTCACCGCAGCATATGAAGCGATTTTAATCCACACAACAAGAGGTGACAGGAAGCGCCTCGCGACATGCCTCTCAGGAATCCACATTAAATAGCAATATCAATAATAGAAAGCAACTAGGCATGTCATAGAGACACCCCACCACTCGTAGACAGATTCAGGGCGCATCGTGGATAAAAGAAATTATGCCTTGAGGAACGACTTAGTGGTAAACATGTGGAGCAAGGGCACCGCATGAAGGGACTTTATGTTTGCGTAGCACATAAGGTGAGTGGTACCATACTGCAGACTTGGTGCAGGGGAGCAGAGCAAATAAATGAGTCATAAGCCCATTAGAAATGTATAATTAGCGCTGGGCTGACTGAAGAAAAACCGCCACAAAACGCGCATCATTTGGCGGATCCAAGATGGCGGCCGCCGACGTGAGAAATTCGTCAGAACTTACGAGTTCAGTTGCTGTGTCACGGAGGCATAAAAAGTGTTCCACTGATGCCAGGCGAAGTCAGGACATGTTCCGACACCTTTCCATTCGAACGCCTTCAGGAGACGAGAGCAGGAACCGGCTCGTCCCTCAGCGCCGCCCCGGAGCTCTACTCGAACGCCGCCACCACCATCAGGCGCCAAGCCACGCCCCAACTAAGTCGACTTTTATCACTTGTTTCTAAGAACTGTCCCAGGACTGAATCTAGGATCCAGTCCTGGAATTACAAAAGTAATCCTGAGAGTAATCTATTGCAAATAATCTGAAACTTCCACTGAACTCAATGCATTATTATGTTTAAAATTGTGTTGCCTATTGCAACAACTTGTAAATATCTACAAAAGCCAATTGCATATTGCAAAAGTATTTACCTAAAGCATTTCATTCCGAGAAAGTATATTTTAATACCCATTGTTGGTTCTAAAATAAAACTATATTTTTTTACAAAAACCATTGGCCTAGAGTTCAGTTCTTGAGTGTGTGAGACCATTTGCTGATTGAGCGTGTACAACAAATGCTTTACACTGTCCTCTGATACTGACTTACTGCTCGACCAAGCTACCACTTTAGAGAGTAAGGTTATATCTAACTTTAGCCTCTGTCAAACCTCTGGGGACTGTGGACTCTGTACCTATTTGGGAACAGTATAAACAGAGCCACTTTCTCACAAGCGCTTCTTCAGGGCATAACAATATGAATACCAAATCTTGAAGGCAATACCCAGAATGTCATTAGGTTATAGTTCTGAGTCCCCTCCTTCCTCACTACTGATCTCATGTGAAAAAGATCCAAACATTATCGGTCATGTGTTAATTTACAAACAGAAGGGTTACTGATTTAGTGGGTGGTAGTCTGCACAGGGCCACTTCTCAGCAGCATAGCCTAAATATATGTATTAAACTTATTTTTTCCAAATAAAAATAAATCCTGCAGTTTGCCAAGAATAAGCAACAAGAACTAGTTCAAACCTGGCTCAACGAGATTAACTTGGACAGTTTCAAACCAAAAATTTCACCCAATGCCAAGTCTCTCTTAATCACTGGGCACAGATTCCACCTTCCAGAAACACATTGCCAAGAATACTATGACAGCAGTTTACCAGCTCTCTACAGAAGAAACTTAAACCATCTCTTCGCGAAAGCGACTTAGGAAATGCAGTACAAGCCCATTTACACTTGCAGCAGAATGGTAGCAAAACCCTGTTAAGAGGGCCTCTCATACTAAAAACACCTCCCCTCTGCAGCAGCACACCGCATCAAGAAGCTGAAGAAATATGGCTACATCACCAGCACCCTGATGGAACTCCACTGGCTGCCCTTGCTAGCCCACACCATCCTCAAAACCAACTACATCATCAACAAAGCTATTACCATTACCATCTCTACATATATGGCAGGCAAGCTTAGCATCTCCGGTGGCTCTTGGCACATTCGCAGTCAGGACATCATTAGATTGGACATAAATAATAAGTGCAAGAAAGAAAGCAACTGGTCTTTTCCATATGTGCATGGAGGATCTGGAACCACATCCCGTTATCCATAAGAACTACAACAACCCTTCTTCAATTTTTGAAAAACTTGAAGACTAACGTCTTTGAAGAAGACAGCATCACAATGCAGCTACAGTGTCTTGGTTTTAAACCTTGTATAGCAGTGCTTCTCAAACTTTCCAGAACCACAATCTGGTTTCTCTGAATAGTTATCATTCATCCATCACCAAGTAAACTGTGTAGATTTGTTTTGATCCCATTCATTTTTTTTGTTTCCTTATTTACATTTGTTTTGTGTTATACAAAAAATGGCATCTTACAGTCTCTTTTTAACCCGTGCCCCAAAAAGATAGTCACATAATTCATTTTACTTTCTTTGACAGCAAGGAGGAGTTTGTAAACACAAATTCCCATTTTAAAAAACAACAAGCAGCAAGAAGGCAGAGTACATAACTTGGCATTTGACCAAATGCAACACAAATACAAAATGTAAAAGGCATCTTTATCTACTGCTTGGACTTTCTCAACCCACCAACTATCGGTTCGTCGCGACCCGAGTTTGGGAAATACTGCAGTACAGTGTTCTGCTGCCTTTCCGTGAGGTTCAAACTATAGAAATTCAAAATGCATCTCATATTGAGAACAGCAAGTTGTTGTATATTCACCACGAAATAAGCTCTCTTGAAGTTTGCAGGAAACAGAACTGTGAAACATGTGAACAAGGGAAAAAATAATGAAAATACAAAGAGAACAAGGTTTCTCAACCAAAGCACTATTCAGTCAATCAGCTTTATTCGGAAAAATAAACAAAGTTACATTAAAAGCATAATATTTCAGATCAGAATACAAACAAAAACTATTTGCCCAATACTAATAGCACAGACAAAATATTTAAAAACAGGTCATATCACAACCAAAACACTAAGCAATATAACCGAGGGCAAACGGTGGTCCATAATTAGTTATGTTTTTATTGTGGCCCCAACCACCACTTGGCTAGTTACTAAAAAAAACAAGGCCTCTCTTACCTCCTACGTGGCCAACCTTCCCTACCCAATATCGCAGAGCTCGGTTTCAGCGTTTCATTCTTATTTCTCGACACTTGCTCACATTACTATCAGTAAACTCGGTCATATAAACTTCTCCTTTGGGTTTTCCAGCTACCTATTAGGCTTTCTCCACCTTATCTCCCTATGCACACTTCTCCAACAGTAAATGCAGCACCACCGAATACTGCACTTTGCCAAAGCAAACAAGCATTGGCAAAGCCAACAGATAACGCCTTTGCTGAGCAGGATGGTTAAAAGTAAAAAAAAAAGAGAATTTAAATTTTATTTTTTATTTTTTAAAAAGCTCTGACGCAGCAAGATGCGGCCGCATCACAGCACTTTTTAGGTCTCACCTAGACAGCGCTTGCGTTGTCTCTTCAAGACATGTTGTATATACTTTGTAGGCTTACAGCCTGCAAATTGCTATTCATTTGTTTCTTTAAGTCCTTTAAAAAGCCTTGCTTCCAAGTGGTTAATCTTTCCTATTAGTCCCTCCTTTTCGTGGGTTGTTCCCTACCCCGAAGCACCGCCCCATTACTTGTAGCCTTACATTTGTCCCATTTTAGCAACTGCTTTAGGAACTTCTTTTTTCTTTGTCTAAATGCACTTCACACAAACGCTAGTGTTTTAATCTCGCTCCAAGCTTTTCTGTAAACAGGGCTGTAATTCAGAGATCAGACGCCGTTTCCAACTGATGCTGTGGCGCACTGTTCAAAATCATTGGCAAAGCCAGTAGGTCCCTAAGGCGATACCTATTGGCTGTGCCAATGCTTGTTTTTCTAATGGCTGGTGGGCAACATGGACAAGGAGATAATGGGCAAAACTGACAACTAGAAGCAACTTCTGATGAAGTTAGAAGCAACACATGACAGGAGTGGGAGGGTTAGAAGCAACATGGACAACAGGGGTGGGGGGTTAGGGAAATTTAAAAGAAACACAGACAATGGGTCACCCCGAAGAAAGGCATGGCACAATTCTCTCACTGTGCATGTAGCAGCATGGCATCAGCACTCAAACATTCACCCCTCCAACCCCACAGGTACAGAACGGGCAGGAGCTATGCAAACATCAGCTACGCGCAACATCTACAACAGTGCAAGCAAGTAGCAGTTGGAGCTTCCATCAAACAAGCGCAGCATGTTCAACAGTGTAGGCTGCAATCACATGAGGAAATGGGCAAATGTCAGTCAGTTACATACACTATATGTGCACAGGCAGAGAGTGCATACTTCTCTCAAAGACAGACGAGTCAGCAGGGTAACACAACAAACAGTAGCAGTGCAAGCGTAGTTCACACACCTGATACAGTGCGAGCAGCAACATAAAAAACGTCCCTCTCACACAGAATATATACCATAACGGTAGAAGCAGGTTAAGTTCCTCAAACAGCAAGCAGCATTGCAATTTTTTTTCAAAAGTCTCATTCACTAGTAAACAACACGTAGGAAAGTTGAAGTCTGTAAATGTGGATTTATTTTAAGCTAAGAGAAAAGAGCACAGGCAGAGCAGTAAACCTACTGACAGCTGTCAGCCACTTCAGATCCTAACATTCCATTTGCTGCCTTAAGCACAAAGTAAGTACAGCATGGTCAGCAGTCGGGCACTCCTTTACGCCACATAAAGGTACAGCAAAGGTAATAGGAGCAAGCTTCCCTCAACTACATATATTTCTGATACAGCACAAATAAAAGCTGGTAAAGATTCACTTGCACACAGAACAGAGACATCAAATGGAGCAGAGCAAGCTTTTCTTCCACACAACAGATACAGCACAGCCTGCACTGCAAGCTTCCCTAGCGTCCAAGGACAATGCCAGCATCCACCATAAATACAACTGATAGCGCACAGACAGCAGAGGCACAGGCCTTCATCTGAAGCAGCAGAGATACAACTTTGACACTGCAAGCCTCCCTCCTACAAAGAACAGGCGCAGGAGTAAAAAGTGCATGTTTCCCACAAATATACCATGCACGCCATGGGACTCGGAACAAGCTTCCTTCTCCCTGAAAATGGATACAACTGACCTCCCACACAAGCAGAACAAATATAACAGCACATGCTTCCTTAAACACTGAGCATGTACAGCACAGACAGCAGCACTGGAAGCTTCTCTCATACAGATCAGGTACAGCAAAGCAATACTATAGGTTTCATTCAGATACCAAACATGTTGTACAGGGCAAACTGTGGCAGTGCAATTTTCACTCACATTTGTTTTTATTTTGCAGTTTTCTCTAGGGTGAACATGGAGGTCAGAAGATACAAGAGCAAGCTTTGCTTGCATACTTAACAGCACATCATATCTGCAGTGCAAGTTTCCTTTAAACATGGAATTGATTAAACACATGCAGCAGTGGAAGCTATGTACGCATGCACACACAAGAGATGCAATACAGGAAATAGTACTGCATTTTCCTCATGTAGAGATAAAGTTGGAACAGTAGCAATGCAAGCCTTTTTCACAAGGCGGTCCCAGGATGCTTGTTTCCGATCCAGGGAAGACCTGGCTTGGCAGTTCGGGCTGGACTGTCCCCATGAGGAACAGGTTAAGACTAACTTGCATATGGCTGGGTCTGAACTGGGGTGGCGAAGTGAGCTTAAGAACAATGATGGATTCAACCCAGATCTAATAGTGACTGGGGATAAGTGTCTGAAAAGTTTCAGCGCTCTGTGTTTGCTTTGGGATAGCATAGGCAACACTGCAACGGTCCCTTGTACACAAAACATGTACACCAAAAGCATCAGCTTTGTAGGCTACTGGAGCACACCAGACAGGCTGAGTACATACAGCAGCAGTGCATTTTTATTTGAATGCGTAACATGTACAACATAGCCACGTTGCACACAACAGCAGGGCATGCTTCCTTCCCACATAAGGCAGATACTGCACAGGTATCAGCATTACAAAATGCTTTGCAATTTGGCAGGTAGTAGCTGTGCATTTTCATTTTTAACAAGTATGGCAGCAAAGTACAAGTAGCTACAGTACAAGTAGAAGCAGTACAAGCTTTCCTCATGGACATGCAATGCAAGCTTCCTTCACAAAAGGGACAAAACGCACAAGTAGTAGCAGTGTAAGCTTAGAAATAAGAAGCAGTGCGCACTTCCTTCACACACAGGATAAATACAACACAGGTAAAATAGCAGGACAAGTTGCTTTCCCACTTTGACTGGTAGTGGGAGCGAAAGCTACTCTCACACAGAAAGGTAGCAGCATTGCAAGCTTTATTTACACATTGGGAACATACTATAGAACACACGTAGCAGTAGACAAAGCTTCCAGAGTACACACAGAATAGCCAAAGTACTGAAACAAGCAGTTTTATGATATTGTTTTGGGACTTGCATAAAGCACGTCTGCTACTTTTGTGACATCTTACTATTTGTGGGCAGTCGTAGCTACACTTCAGTATAACAGAGTAAATTAGTATTGCATTGATAGTACACTCCGCAAATCTTGGAGCTCTTGTACCTTGTGCGGGACTCTTCTCACCTTTTGTACTCTGCATTTTGTCGCTTCATTTTCCCCAGCACGTTGTAGAGAGCACTGATCTCTGGATTGATGTGTCGATCTGCACCCCCATGCCGTCGGGGTACACCCACGACACCCCAGGCCCCTGCTGCATCGTCTTGGCACCAGCAATAACCCACTATGTGCTGGATTAGATCCACATGGTTCCTGGAATGAAGCGTGACTAAGGGACACTGCTGCAGTTTGTTTGATGGGTGAGCCAAGGGGGCAGTTGCCGCTCCCTACTTACCCCCTTCCCCCCTTTAGATGTTTGGAGGGTTCTAAAGTTAAAATTCAATGAAATGGGATTATGCATCCATGGTCCCAACATATTCAAAGTTGAAAAATTAATTATTGAAGTTACAAGCCATTCCGCAGAACAGAGTTGTATGGGATTGTGAAGCTTTTAACTTGCAAATGTCCAATAACAATAACAGAGAGCAATCCCCTTTTCCTTCCAGCTAGCTTTGGCTAAACCATGGTGCCTCCAGTAGACCACAGACACGGGTTCGGACAGCTACACTGGGGCAGGATTGTGCTTGCCAGTGTTTTAAGTAGCCCTCAACATATGTCTGATCCATTATAAAGCTCTCAAACAACTACTCGCCCAACAAAACTCAGAAGAAAATTGCGAAAAAGCACAGGCAAATATACATATAGTCTCTAAAGAACTAATACATACTGAACATTTTTGTGAAGATTTGGGTGTACTATACGATAGGGCTGTGGGGTCTTATCATGCAGTACTCTCTTGGGTCCAGTTAGGCTTGTTTACTTAACCTCCACCCTGGGTAGCTGTGGCTGCAAGCACTAAGGCTCAGCAAAGGAACAATGTATAATGCATTTAACAGCACCAAACAATGAAATAATAAAGTCACAACACACGAAAAAATGGGGACACCAATTTATAAAAATAGATATTTTAATTAATTTTTTAGAGACCTTGATTAGAAAAATCCACCAGAGAGTTCCAGAAGATTTCAAACAATATAATAACTTTGAAATACAACTGCAAATAAGCATTTTTTAAACGTTTTAAACTTTTGAAAAGTTTGTAACAGGCTACTCCGGCCTGGGTTAGGTGACCAAATCTGACATGACAGAGATCTAGGGGGCCAGAGATGAGACTTTGGACAGTTACCTGGCTACCAAAGAGGTTTTAGGGCAAGATCCAAAACGTTAGAGAGCAACCTTCATAGAATACAATGGAGTGGTCCTGATGCTTAGGGATGCAGGCCAAAAGATGATCTGGTTGTGGTGTGGTCGATTGGGGTGTCTTTGTGGTGGTTCCTCGGTCCACAGGTGAAGGGGAGTGATCTTCACCACATAGGTCGGGGTCTATCTAAGTCTTCTACGTTGCAGTAGCAAGCCAGCCAATGCTAGGCTACCGGTCAGTCTGTACCACGGTTGAAGCCACATCCTTGGGTGGGGGCTAGTGTCCCTTGGTTGTTAGGTATCTGAACTTGGATTATAATCCTGGGCCAGGAAGGCTCAGGTGCAACCTTTGGCTATCTCAGGTCTGTCCTCTTTGGGGGCCTGGGAACTGGTAGCTGCAAAAATTCGGCAGTGGCTACCAACTTGTCAGTTTGGGCCACTTCAGCTTGTGTCGCTTGTGCTGGTTCGAGAGGGATCAGCCAACTGATCCTTGGAGTCATTGCTGTAGGCTGGGGATCAAGCCAGGAGCCACAGGCAGAGTCAAAACAGAGGGGGGAGGGCTTGTGTGTGTGTGTCTCTTGCCATTGTGCAAATGGCAAAGTCGAGCTACATTGTAAAACACTGCCCTTCCAGTCTGCAGTGACAGGCTGGAAGCCATTTTGTACTTTGTCACATGGGATGGCACAGATAGTAATGCAACCCTGGGTGGGGACAATGCCTTAAATGCGCTGGGTAACATATACTAGGGAGGTATAAATAAGTCAGTCCTTGCCAATTGTGAGTATCCAATTCGAAATGCAATTCGTGGAGGGTCAGAACACTGGCATTAAGGTCTGCTAAGCAGGCCTCAGTGCACTCACAAGTCGAAAAACCAGCACCATCAATCCAAAACTGTAGGAGTGGACACGCAATGAGGCATTTCCTTACAATTTTTATTTTTTACTTTTCTATCATTGGACCCTGGAAAACAACAAAAAACACCCACATGTAGAATCGAGGGACATTTATAAAATAGAAACACCCATTTCTATAAATAAAGCAAACTCATAATACGTGTGTAAAGACCATTTTTAAGTTCTCTTTTATTGATCTTCTAATACAAATGTATAAACTATGGGCCAGATGTACTTAGATAGCATTGTGCGATTCCCTAAATGCAAATCACAATGATTCGCAATTATGAAATCGCAAAATGCAAAGTATGAAGGTATATAGTACACCTTTTGTGATTCCTAGGGGGTCGCAAATGACCTAACTCATGAATATTAATGAGGTAGATCGCACTTTGCAACCTCCTAGGAATCGCAAAAAACACGGGGATGGTGGCCTGCTGAAATCAGCAGCCCACCAGGTCCGTGATTGTTTTTAAATAAAGCAATCTTTTTTTTTCGTAAAGCAGCCAGTTTTCCTTAAAGGAAAACGAGATGCTATATAAAACAAATAGAAAAGTTTTCTTTACATTATTTAAGAGCAGTCAGTGTCCGTGGGACCACTGCCTGCTCTTAAAAATGGTTTTACAAACATTCACAAAGGTGAAGGGGTCCCTTGGAGACCCCTTTCCATTTGAGAATAGGTTACCCCCTACTTGCAGTAGATGGTAAAATGTGAATGTTTTGCTACCGCCAATTGCAGTCACAAAACATTCATACATACAGATGCAATTCGGTATTAGGAAATGACACCCTAAACACGGCCCTTCCTAATACCGAATCGCAAACCCATTTTGCGATTCGGTACAGGTTACTGAATCGCAAAATTAAGTTTGCTGCATCGGAAAAGCAATTTTTGAGTTTGCAAACAATCTGCCGATTTGCAAACGCAAAAATGCTTGATACATCTGCCCCTTTATCCCTAAAACAGACTGAATATTAAAAAGGAGTTTAAAACACACAGCAATCTTGCTTTCTAGGTCCTCAATGATCAGCTGTACTGACTCATGGTCCTTTTAAAAATAAATTGTTTGCATGCAGCACAGTGGTAGCCCCCTTAGTTCATTTTGCAGTCTACTGAAATACACTATGCCTGAACCCCAGAAACCGCACTTTGGTTTTGAAGGATGGATTGAGGATCTGA
Source organism: Triturus cristatus (assembly GCF_964204655.1). Classification (NCBI taxonomy): domain Eukaryota; kingdom Metazoa; phylum Chordata; class Amphibia; order Caudata; family Salamandridae; genus Triturus; species Triturus cristatus. The sequence continues at coordinate 39,742,313 of NC_140580.1, forward strand.
AAACACCCAATGCCAACCATTTTTCTATGTCATGTGGGAGAAATCTATTCTCTCTGAGAAACATAAAAAAGAGAACAGTAGGGCAAATCCCTGCCTTAGAATAGGGAGGTTAAATAGGAATGATTAATAATCCACATTTGTAAAGCGCGAACAATCACCCGTAAGGGTCTCTAGGCGCTGGGGGCCGTCGGGAAGATAAAGCAAGCTATTGCCCAGAGTCACATGGTGCTGGGCTAATCTGCTGCCGGGAATCGAACCGTGAACCCCTGATTCCGGAGATAGTCGCCCTGGCCGCGGCGCCACACCTCTTCCTGGGTGATTATTTCACACAGTCTCTGCAATTAGACTACCTAGGGAGGCTTGACACTCTATATATGTATGAGCTGAGGCCCAAGAAGCCACTTCACAAAAGTCTAGGACTGAGCCATTTCACATTAGAGCAGCTATGGCTGCTTTACTGAAAATGATCGGTTTGCTTTTTGATTCAGATTAAATTTTGCTACAAAATATTTCCGCCTACAGTCTGCTTAGTGAAGCCAAGTCAGTGCAAATGACCGTATTAATTGGCTAATAGCAGTTGAGATTTACGCAATTCTGTTTTCTAAGTATCTTAAAGCGCTTTTTGCATCAAGGGTATGGAGAAAGCACTCAGCCCGAGATATGGCAACCGGGAAGAAGGCGAGAAGCCAGACTGAGATTTAGGTGAAAATACAAAATAATTCTGGAAAGAAAGAAATGGCAAGCCTATTTGTGTGATCCTTTTGCCCTGAAGGGAACTGCTTTCCCTCGATAGGCCACTCGGATGGGTTCCCCATTCTTCCACCAAAACATCCCTTTCAATGATCTGAGCTGGAGATTTATAAATTGGGATGCCATGAAGCTGGTTGTTCTTACATGACAGAAATTGGGACTGACTAGGAGGAGGAGGAGGAGTAGTTCAAGATTTGTTCGCATCAGTACCCCGTTTTCTAAGATTATAGGTCTTCCAGACAATCTTTAAGTGGCTGCTTATGAAATCTTGCATTAAAGGATTAAAAAAATGCAAAAGGTCAATCAGCCAAATGTTTGGTAGTTGTTACATGACATTAACACTTGCTCTCTATGGAGGACACTGTCTTATGAAGGAACCAGATTCTTTATTTTTAGCATTAACCAAAAAAAGCCTATGGCTTTCATTACGAGTGGCCAAGGGCAGGGACACAGAGCAATCTTGATGCTGGACTGTTTATCTTTCCCAGTACATCCTGCTCTGGAATCAACAGGTCCAGAAACAATGGGGTTTGCTGACCCAAGTCTTTGTGCGAAGATTCTCCCACACCCTTGCATGTTCTTTGGAGACAACATGAGGAACAGCAAACAGTCCCCGATCATCAGCTTTGCTCTCCCCCAACACCTCATACCTTACTACATGCCAGAACATCTCCTGCACCTATTTACCACCTGAATGAAACAGGTAGCAAATGTGTGCAGTTTTTGGTCAGTTATTTCTACATGCAGGACTTGGACCCGGTATTCCCGGGTCCACGTGGTAACTCCCAATCCAGGGAAAATAACTTATCATCCCTTGATTTTCGGTGTGGGATACCAGTGAGAACCAGAAATGTACAGACCCAAGACTTGAAGTAGTGAGGTGGTTGTCTGCAGATTCTAAAGCACCTTGTGACTGGAGTCAGTATTAAGCAACCAGTTGCCTAGGTAAGAATAAATTAATAAGCCTTTGTGGCAATGCAACATTTGCTAACAACGCTTGAGCTGATAGCAGTTGTTTTCCCTATTCTCAGTCAAAGAAACTTTCTGTGGTGTTTTCATACAAAGATATAAAGTAGGTGCCTTGTACATATACAGAACACATGTAGGCTCCATGTTGTAGATTCCGACTTTCTCAACACATTTGTTTCCAGAATTTGACAACATTCCCCTTTGAAGCTGGAAAAGACACCTTAGTTTTGTTGATGTTTTAGATCAAATTATTTTATGCAAGAGTGTACTTTCTGTACTTGCTAGTCCAGTGCAATTTGTCTCCAAACCCTTGATAGTATGTTAGGTGATGAAAAGTGGAATTAGACTTTGCATCTATTCTGCACAATATCAAGCACTTGTGTCTGTTATGATGTATTATATTCTCCTCTACCAATAACCAATGGTGGCACATTAAAGATTCGCAGTTTTGCTGAAGAAGTCTTTCATGCAACCAAAGGCTGTTCAAAATTAATAAATCAATCAGGTTCGCCTTTTGGCTTGGCCACTGCAGACCTACGGACTTCGCCAAATGCTTTTTGCCAACGCTGTTCATCATCATCACAATGTTGTATCTGAGTGCAATCGTCATCACAAGTGTATATTCGTCATGCCGTTACTGCAGCCCCAGAGTGATGTATAAGTGTGCAGGCACCACCACAAATGTACACTCGTACATACGTTTTTTTTTTTTTTTTTGAGGTACTGCCGGAAATGTTTTCTCAGTAACGGCACACACTGTGGAGTAGCTGTGCACTTTAGAAATCTGATTAACAGTTTCAGCTGTGGTGGCAGACCTTTAGGTGTCAATGGGTTATTGCCTAATAAACTGCTCTGTGCCTCTGAAGAAGGATTCAGCTTGTTTTATTTACAACAATCAGATACCCTCAACATGAGGAGATACAAAAGAAATTGCATTGATCAAGACACACAAGGCTAAAACACAAATGAAATGTCATTTTGGTGAACTATTCATACGCTTAAGTCAACATGGGATTATGCGGAACCAAAGACACTCATGGACAAAGACACTTAAATCGAAGTAAGTGGAAGCAAAAGACTAGAATGGAGTCACGCAAATGTATTGTGAACTATAACAGGAGGCTGAAAAAGACTGCTGAGGAATAATATGGGGGAGATACCACCTTACCACAGACATGAATAAAACATTCAGAACAACCTTCAAGGGAAAAGAAACTAAGTTATGGTGCAGTAATTTTTGACACTACTAAAGTTCAGCGACTAAAAAGAGATGTGAAACGCTCAGCAATGAGAGCCTATTAGAAGTAATGAACTATAGTCAGCACTAAGGAGTATCCTTAAAAACTGGTTGATTACAGCCAATTATGTTTCAGAAGTTCCTATCGAACAATGATACTTTTTTCCTTCCTTCATCGGGAAATCATTTAAACGCTTCAACTACTTATATTACATGACAAAAGGCTATGCCCGCACAAAAGGCAGAAACGTATCCAACATGAAAGAGCGGGGTGTGAGGTTTTGGGGGAGGGGGCAGAACGAGCTTACAATGTTGATTCAAAACAAATACTTATTGAAAAGGTTTTGAATGACAAGCAATACGAATGGAACAAACATGGAGCATGATGAAATTAAGTACTGGAGAATTATTAAAAAGCAGTCTAAAAGCAATGGAAGCTAGGAGGGAATCCAGGCAGTGCAAGAGGTGAAGCTCTGCAAGTCTATTTACACTGCATCGAGAGGGCAAGCTACAAAACCCCTGACCAATGTGCACCAAAGTTTCATTTGAGCATGCAGATCAGATCTGAGGACATGTAGTTTGGAAACCAAATTAAACCACACGTAGTTCAGAAACTGAATGAAAACTAAAACTCACTTCTTAACAACTAATGCTGCAGCCAGCTAATGACCTGCATATACCAATTACTAACATCAAAGTCAAAGTGCCAATGAAGGTCTTCCAGCTAGAACCATTTCATTGCATGGTTAGAAGCAGATAAGTAGTTATGTGTGTGGAAAAGGTACAGAAACAGCAGAGCAGTGTAGATTGTAGAGGTCTTGCGTGTATAAGGAACATTTCTGATCTTAGATGGTCATTACAGGAAGCTGTACCAACTATCCACATGTGGGTCATGAATGGAAACACAAAGCGGGAAATGAAATAAAAAACCTATTTAAACTCGTATTGCTATTTGCTCTGGACAGGACACATGCAAAGAAATCAAGCTTTCCTACCTTTTCAAGCTCCTCCATGTTGCAAACCATGTGTGCACAGGTGGTGAAGATTTCCACTGCACGCGACCTTGTGCGTATCCCATACACCTGTCAGAAAAAAGCGACCAATAACTATGAAGTAATTGTTCAGCACCTTCCGAATGCACAGACACAGAAAATAAATTCATACATCATTGCATTTTATTTCAACAGCATTACAGTCCTTCATAATGCAGTATTACCAAACTTCTAACCCCACAATGTTCATTTTCTGCAACTCACTATGTTCACCCTCCTGGCAACTTTTGTTTTTACAACACCTAAAAAGGTTAAAGTGCTGGCACTTCTTTATTTGGTGTTGTCACTACTGTTAGAGTGTGTAGTTGGTATAACGGAGTCACATGAACAGGGCCACTGCCAACCCAGGTCTGGAAAGTTGTGTCATATACGAGTGCCTGTGTGTTGCGCGCTAACAAGAAAAAACAACCATAACAACGTACCCACTCCCTCCATCCCCCTCCCTGCCAGACGGATTTAAAACTACCCGCCACCCCAACATTGCAGAGCGCTTCATACCCAATACCTGTAACAGTACTTGCGTTTCGGGGGTGAGAAGTCCAGGGAACGCTGTAGTCTAACCCCTCTTTGAAGATCATTATTCATTCGAATCCCGCCTTAGTGTGAAGACGGTCACACTAACTGGATATCATCTGGCGGCGTGTTCATTACTTCTTTATTGGCAGCCCTTGAATAAGTCCTTGAAGGTCGGCGATGTCCATTTGTGCCCCGTCCCCTTTTTTCATTCTTCAGCCTCCGACCTTTGTGCGCTGTAGTCTTCCTGCTCTCGACTGTGATCCTTTGGGTCCCCCTCCACCCCTCGCTGTTGTTGGCGTCTCTCTGACCGTCTGGATCCGTCCACTCGTCGCCACCCCTCGAGCCAGTCGTGGGCCTCTTCAGGAGTGTCAAAAAACCAAGTTTTGCCGTCCGCCACTACTCGTAACTTCGCCGGAAATAGTATGGAGTAAGTAAATTCTCTGCGCCGAAGTTCCTTTTTAATCTCTAAGAAGCTCCTGCGACGTTTGGTAACCGCAGCTGTGTAGTCCGGGAAAAAGGATACCACAGAGTTTTGGATGCGAATCGGCGGGGCCACTCTTGCTGTTGGCAGTATTGCATCCCGGTCACGGAAATTAAAAATTCGGGTCAGGACGGGTCTGGGAGGTGCTCCAGGCTTAGGCTTACCGCCTGGCACCCTGTACGCCCTTTCTACTGAGAAAAAGGTGGAGAGCCCCCTTGGTTGGAGTCTTGTCTTTATAAGTTCCTAAACATAAAGGTCCATGGCCGGGCCCCCTTCACTCTCGGGAATGCCTGTGAGTCGGACGTTATTGCGGCGAGAGCGCCCCTCCTGGGTCACCCAGCTTCGCCACCATTATTTTGTTTTCAGGCTCCAGGTGGCTAACTTTTTTAAGCAATGTGGCTGTGTCCCCGGCCAGGGTTTTCGTTACTTGTTCCACCTCCGTGACCCTTGCGTTCATTTTCTGGAAGTCAGCCCGTAGGAAGGATACATCCGTAGAAATGGTGCCCACCGTTGACTGCACATTAGAGAGAGCGGCCATAATGTCATCCAGTGTCACTTTATTTGCTCCATCTCCTTCCGGGGCTTTGTCCGGCATTTCTTTGAAGTCCGGCAGAGCCGGGAAGTCTTTTGCGTATGCATACTTGTCCAGTTTGCCCTGGGCGGTTGTGGGTGGGCCCCTGCTCCCCCCCTCCCCCCCCTTCTTGTCTGGGGAACTTTGCGCCGGCCAGTAATCGCCGCCGCCAGCCGCGGGATTGTCCCTCCACGCGCGGCCTGTCGGTTTTCCTGCCGCGCAATTACCTGAAAGGTGTCGGGGCAGAGCGCTAGTATTGGTCGCAGCGCCAAGAAACACGCTGTCCCGGGGGGGGCACTCCACCTGGCCGAGTGACCTCTGTCAGCCACTCTGGGCGTATAGACTGTCCGAGTGCAGGCATCAGTGACCATGCCCCGGAGAAACCTGTTCAGTAGGCCAGGTCTGCAATGGGCTCTGGGCGTTAATTCAGCCGGCTCTCCCCGGGGTCGGTGTCCCTCTTAGTAGTTGCGGCTTAATGCTGCCCCGGGTCGCCCTGCACGCCCCAGGGGTCGCTTCCAGAGTTTATGGCTTCAATAATGGCCTCCACCACGAGGTCCTTGTTAGCTTGGGCTGTGTCCCCTGGAGATGAGCATTTACAGATGGGGCTCAGGAGTAGTGGAAGGCCGGGTCTCTGTTGGGTTCTCCAGGCCCTACTCTTCACCCAGTGGGTGCTCCCGACTCCGTCCCGCACCTCGTTCCCCCCGTCAGCAGTCCTCGCCTGGAGCCGGGGCCCGACTCATCCCCCGATGGGCTCCGACTCGCCGCAGGTCCCAGCAGCAGCAGGCAGCATGACCGTCCTCCTCCCCAAGCACCTCAGGGCAGGTCAAGCTGTAGGTCGAGCAGGAGCCAGCGCCACAGGTGTCCCTCCTCCGTCCGCCTCTCGATGGCAAAGCCAGGGGGAGGGGGGGGGAGAAGAGGGGGAGGGGAACCGGCACGATCTCGTGTCGGTACCCGACCGCGCCGCACAGCCCCCAGTACAGGCCGCCGGCTCTGATGGACGTGCTCACAAAGCCGGCAGTTGAGTGTCGCCCGCTGGGTCCGAGTCCAAGGCCAGTCCCCGGCCTCAGCCTCGTGTGCAGGCCGCACCGCCTCACCCGATCCCTCCAGCTTCACACGCCCGGAGGGCAGATCGATCGGTGCACCGCTGATTCTGGTCTTCTATGGTCGTCTTCAAGGTAGGATGATTGTACGGATTATGTGCCGGATTTTTAGGGGAATCTACTCTGCCCCTGGAGCGCCTCTAGGATGCGGCCATCTTTGTCAAGACCTCTGCAGTCGTAATTACGTCGGGAGGTCAGGTAAGGAAAATCAGTAATGAGCTCAAAAAGGCAAGCAAATACCCAAGATGGAGGAGATTACGATCGTCAACCAGTCAAACCTTTAAGACAAGGGTCATTTGTCTTCAGAAGCAAAATGGAGAAAGAATCAGGTCAAGACCGATAAGGCTAGGTCAGCAGTCTAGTGTTTTGACCCTTGCGCCCTCTAGCTGGAAGAAAAGCTCTCGCGCTGCGAACTCTCAATGCACTTCAACTGACGTTTGAGACGCGATAACGTCTCTCTGCAGTCTGGCTTCTGACAGAAATTCCTGGAAGAAGATTTCAGCTGTATTTTCGACTATTTCCTGTCACCGCTTTGGCTCTGAAAAGCTAAATAATCATTCCGGATATTTTCTACACGTATTTAGTAAAGCTGGAAAAAGACATTTAAACCGGTGTCTGGCATTCTTCATGCCTAATTGGTTCCTGTCAAGAGAAGTTAGAAAATAATATTTTCACAGTTTAAAGCGCATTCAGTTAAACTTGAAAAAGACATTCAGGCAAGCATCTGGCATTCATCATTTTTATGAGGTTCCCGTCAAACTGGACTTCGCCAGGAATTCATTCAGTGTTAATGTGCGTACACTGCAACCCTCAAAAGAAATATTTTCTAGTAGTCACTTTTCCACTAAACAGCAAGAGAAGGTTTCACTGCACATTAACCAAGTTCAGAAGTTTGTGAAGAACATTTTTTGTGCTAGCGCGCTAGTAGGGTTTTTCTCCTAACTGAAATATTTTGCATAACTAATTACCTTCTTTTCTTCGTTCCTTCGGAAGAAGCATAGTGGAACATTTTGGTAAGCAGTTCAAGAGGCTAATATTTCAGCAAGAAGATAAGGTACAGCAACGTCCTTCATTGTTTCATTGCTGTGATACAAGACTTTATTTTTGTAATATTCAGAGGAGAGTTTCTTGGCATCCAAGCTACAAGAACATTAAAACAGTATACTCATCCTCCTTCAACCTCAGAAAAGTTAAAATAGAGAGAAGCAAAAGCCTTGACTAAATGGGTAATTTCGTAATTGTATTCTAATATATATATATATGTATTTAAGAGATGTTAGAGTAGAATGTTAAATGCATTGTCATTACACAGGTGCTGAGTATCCAGACCCAAGCAGAGTAGTGGAGACCAGAAGAAGCATTCCGAGTCTTCGTGTTAAGGCAGTCTCTCTTTCTGTCCACTTCCCCTTTCCCCCCTACGGTTGCGCCATTCCAGAATTTACTTCCTCTGGAGGGTGTAGCAGCGGAGGGGCGTTGGGACCATCCTCGACTCCTGAGGTTCAGTCTGGTATCTTGACAATCTTAATCGGCAGCAAGCCATGCCCCCCATCAAAAAGTGCTGGCACTTCTGCATAGGAATTCAGACCCAGTGCTGCAAGTTTGGACTCTTTCACAAGTTCAAAGTCTACAGTGAATTCCTTAAAAATCTAACGACAATTCAGGCAGCGCTGTAGACTTTCCAACAAGGAACGCTGCTGTACTTTCTTATTCAGATACGGAATGAGCATTTGACCAAGTGCTTTGAGCTCGCCTGCCTCAATCAATTTCCTAGTTGTCCAGCAAAGTGGTTTGTGTGTGTGAAAATTCTCAGTTTGTTCTAAATCACTCAATGTGAATTTTCAACCAGTTCCCATTCTAGCAGGAATAAAGACACCAAGCAGTTTGGTTTGCCTTTAGGACTATCCTTTTGATTTATCCTGTCTGACTGCAGATTAAATACCCAACCTGCCCTGCTCGGTAAATGGGTATTTGAATAGCATAGCTGTTGTTGTGGACTTGTGGATGCAAGTCTCTCAGTTTACCCTGAAACAAGTTCAGTTAGAGTACTCTGACTTCAAGGTGGGCTAGTAATGGATTTGACCTGACTGCTTCCAATACTATGGCTTCCTTTTAGGCCTCCTGCCACATTCTGAAGAACCGGACAACTCAGCTGACTACTAACAATAGAATCAGGCTCTAATCTAAAAACAACATTAGAATATTGATATGTATGACAAACTCAGAATTAAAGGTGGGAGCTAATTGGTGAAAGGAAAAAATAACGGTAGAACTGAATCTATGAAAAATAAGTATGGCACTTCAAAAAGTGTATTATTTAATCTAATGTGAAAAACAATCATCCCAAGAACAAGGTAAAGACACTTTTGAAGCTTGCCTGTTCTATGCATATGCTGGTTTGCACACCGGACATTCAGCCTTTCCACGCTGTGGCTTACAATAAGACAGGGGCTCACAAAAATGCCAAAGTGGTACCCCCTGCTATGAAAGTCACCTCCTTACACAAGTTATTTTGCACAGGATACTCAGCCTTTGCCATCTAAACTCCATGACAGATGGCGGACACCGAGGACAGATGTGTCTTTCTGTTGGATCATCTTGATGATGAAGAGGTACTTTTAACTAATGTATACGCCACAAGCACTAGTCAGGAAGAATTTTATGATACCCGATCAGTAGTAATAACCCAGTGTACTTGGTCCCACATGCTTCTGGGTGGAGGCTGTAATGGGGTGAAGGACTTTTACAGGGATAAATCTCAATCTCCACTGGCCATGGCAGCATCAATAAGGATAGCCAAGGCTTTGTCAACTTTGCGAAAATACTGGTCACCAACGGATGTCTGGGCAAAGGAACATACCAATCTTAAAGAGTAGTCCTTCTTCTCCTCCATTTACGACATCCATGTTAAACTTGATAAAATATATAGCAGTTAGGACCTGCTTCCCTAGTTAGCTAGCACAGAATACTGGGTTAGGACATGCTGACCATAAACCACGGAGTGTCCACTTTTTTTTTTTTTTCGGGGACATACCCAATCCATGATCTGAATGTCAAGATTGCAACACAGAGCACTGGAGGACCCTTCCTTTGGGGGAAGAAGTTGACAGAGTTTAATGCCAACAAGAGAACCGCATCAGAAGTCACAACAAATTGGTGGCTTTTAAGGCAGTGTTAAGCAGCTCATGAATAGCAGCAACACACAGCATTAGAGCAAAACTCACAGGAAGGTGAGCCAGCATAGAAACCCAAATTGGCCCCCTCAGATCAGATAATTCTAAAAACTTAAAGTGATAAGGAGAAACATGAGCAATATGAGGAGCAACCCACCAGTGGCGTAACAAAACCTGAGGGGGGGGCCCCCCCTCGGACTCAGCCAAGAGGTCTCAGGCCAGGGTATGTGCTGATGGGGCCCCCTGGAACTGGGCTCCCCCTACACCGCGGGGGGTCTATGTTACACCACTGCAACACATTACACAAAATAAAGTGAGTTGTCATAATTAAAATGCATATGTAATCTCTTAGATGGTAGGAGCAGGTTGAACCTTGCCCTGGCTTATCTACCAAGACAAAAGAGGTTGGCCCAATAAGCAAATAATAGCTGTAGTGAGACAACCCTGATACAACAGGTTATTACTTAGGTTGTTTTTCTATTATTCTACTGAGCTATACTCTGTACAACAGAGGCAACTGGATTTCTACTACTGGATTGCACTACTACAGAGACTGCACCCAGATCACAATGTAAGAGCATGGGCGTTACTTAGTCAGTGATCTTCAGTGGGTATAAATCTTACATTTCCTAACTAAGAAAGAATGGAGGTGGAGGGGTGAGAGAACCACCAAGAGGAAGAGGGTCAGTACTGATTTGCATAAGGTGTGCCTCCGTCTACAGTGGCACATTGGGCAACAAGCAGGGAGTTTGAATGCTACCCCAAGGGATTGCTACTGGTTAGACCACTTGCAAGCATTCATCCCATCAGATTTTAGGTGTTTGATTGGCAGTAGTATGCCTGGAAACCTGAGATTGTCACAGCTTTCCAAGTCATATACTACCAATGTTTGTGAATTCCCAAAAATAGTACATTTGTACCCATTCAAGGAGTACTTCTATGGGCGCACATTTACTAATTTATTTTGTTAAACTTATCACTTTATGGGCCTGATTCACAAACATAAAAGTATTTACACTTTTGAGTAAGTTTAATATTTTTTAGCTATTCCCTATTTATACCAAAAGTGTCTCCACCAAATTGAAGGGTCTGAGGGCTATTCACAAGCAGCATTTTGTGATACTTCTGAAGTACTACTGCAAAAAACACAGCAGTACTTTAGAAGTGCAGTTTGTGAATAACATTTTATAGTAAGTATGTTTGTATTAATTGATTTAGACCTTTAACAAGGCCAACAATTAAAGTTGAATACAGAGAACACACAAACATGTATTAAGTCTCATTTTTAATATTCTATCTTGCAAGTTAGACCATTTTCACTCCCCATCTGGACTCTACACCACATTGCTGTTTGCATTGCCTCGATTAGCCTTAATAAGCGGTCAGGGATCCCCATTTTCTCCAATTTCCTCCATAGGGTGGGTTTGTCGAACCTATTAAAAGCTGTTGAGAAATCTACAAATTAACTATAGACTATCTGGGATTTCATTGTAATGTATTGGTCAATTAATGTTTGTAAAAGTCCGATGTTATCAATAACTGAGTGCTTAGGATGAATGCCTGCCTGGACTATCGGAATCACACCCTTGGAAAAGGCACAGTCTTTCAGGTGGTCCAGGATACTTGCAGCGAAGATTTTCCCAGTTGAGTCCGGTAGAGCAATTTGTCTGTAGTAACTGGGAGAAAGGCATGAGCCCTTCTTTAAGAGTGGAATAAAAATGCTCCTAGTCCATGATTTTGGAATTCGACCAGTTTCATAGCTGTGACTGAACAGTGGTGCCAAGAACTTGCACCATCCTTCAGGATTATTTTTAAGGATTGTAACAGGAATCTTATCAGATCCCATCGCAACAGAGGCTTTCGCCCTCCTGATATACGATTTAATTTGTTCATCAGTCGGGGCACTTATCAGACAATCTTTTTTCGTGAATACGCTTGCTATTAGAAAGGTCACTTTGACAAAGTTTGACCAGATTTGTTTTGTAGCACTCCAGTAGATACCGTTCCCATTCATTTTGGGAGACCGGAGATGCTGTTTGGGATTTTTGGGCTCCGGTTGCTTTCGTTATTAGGCGCCAGAACTGCTGGTTATTTTTTTGAGAAACTGCCATCTTCAAGTCAGCCCAGTTTTTAGCCATAATTTCTCTTTTTCTTGTCAGTTTTTAACTGGATGCATTAGTCCACTGAGCCACCAGACCCGGCTGGTAAGTTATGTGTCTTGACATACCATCTATAGGGTTATTCATATTTGACGGTTTTGATTTATTAATTATCGGAGCAACCAGTTTCTGGATTGCTTTAACATCTGCCGTAAGGATCTGTTCAAAATTTAGGACTGCATTGATTTTCATATTAGATTGGAACAGCTGCGGAGCGATGCTCATAGTATTCAGTTTATTCAAGCTGCGAGTGTTCTATATGAGTCTGCCCAGTTTGTGGGCTATTAAAGAATCTCCATTCATTTGTGATAAGGACCAAGAGGAGGGAGATAGAAGCTTTAGTTAGATTTTTTATTTCATTATTGCAGGATCACGGCTTTGTGTAAAATGAGTACTGTGATTTCTGAAATAAGTCGTGACTACTAATACGTAATCTAATATTGACAGACCGGGGACTCCCATTCTTCTATGATGCTGAAATATTGCCTTCTGTTCTGCAGTTCAAGATTATTCCGTTAACTGACTCTAAAGTCAGTTTCCCTTGCATATTGCCTTCTATGGACCCTGGAAAAATAGGATTTGGTAGGGAACAGAGTTCATCAAAGTCTTTCCTTCTGGATGCTGTTATCATGGTGTTGGGAATTTTCGCATTAAAGTCCCAAAAAAGAAGGAATGACGGATTGATTCCAGAGTGTGTGAATGATTCTACTAGCTCAAAGATATTTACCAATAATGCGCTAAATTGCAAGCCAGGAGGAGCATAAACATTAAACAGAAATCACGTATCTGCAGAGGTCGAACTTTCCTTAGGGATTTTTAACTTAATGCACTGGAAATTTTTGCTGGGTAAGGGGATTATTTCAAAGTCCCACTTAATTTCTCTGATATCAGAAGAGCTAAACCTCTCTTTGCATGACCGCATCTCAACCTTTCTAATGTTATTTCAAAGACAAAGTAGTATTTTTTTTATCAAACTTATTAGAGGCCCAAGTCTCTTGAAGGCAGGCAATTGCTGGAGAAGTATCTAAGATTAGATAATTTAGAAAATTCGAACCTTGCCATATTCCAGGAAACTATGTCTATAATTTTGCTAAAAATGTATTTTAGATCCTCTTCCCTGCCTGTTGGCATTTAAAGAGCTTGTAATCCATGTCCAAGAGTTACTTTTTAGTGAATTCCTGTGGTTAGAATTAATATGGTTCCAGATCTTCCTGGCTCCATCTTCAAGGTAGATGGTTAGGATATCTGCTTGTACAGAACATGAATGCACTTTCTGATAATTATTTTGTAGTTGATGCAGTAGGGCTGTGAATTTCGAGAAAGAGTAAACTGCGGGGCAGCGAAGCATGTTCCGAGGTAGAGTGGGTTGGTTGAAATTGACTACTGTTACGATGCCGCTTCACTCCTTGAGATAAAAAAAACGGGAATGCAGACGTGCGGCCGGGAACGGGAGTTGTGTGCGCACGGGCGAAAGTGGAACTCGAAAGTGAAACTGATCACGGTCCAGATGGCGCCTCGGACGGTGAAAGCTGGCGGGTGCGCACATGCACGCTAGCCTGCACACAAGCTTGAGGCCACCAAAAGCATGGGGTAGCACTTTGAAAACCCCGGTTACTAAATGTCTCGCAGAGCAGCGCATGCGCTGGCTCAGGCGGTACCTAAAAACAGGGCATTTCCTAGAGACTTCTGTTCAGAAACATGGATACAAAATCTAAGATTTGGAGTTGAAGTACAGATGAACAAGTTACTTACCTTCGGTACCTCCTTATCTGACAGAGTATCTAGCAGCAGATTTCCTACCTTAGAATTATACCCAGGCGTCATCCAGATACGGACATTTTAGAGCAGTACCTTTGCGCACCGATAGGTGGCATCTTCCGGCTCTGCGCCGTCCGCACCAGGAGTGACAGACATACGCTGTACCTGTGTAAGCCCCACCTTGGGGCACTGATGTCAGTTCATTTTTGCAACATTCCACACTACGAGCGTGGAGCTGGCGATGAAGAGTGACCATTGGTGGGAGTTTCTAGCGTCCATAGTAAGGGGAAATGTCATCCTTTAATCGGAGCGTGGAGGATGGAAGGGTTGGTAAGGAATCTGTGGCTAGACAAAGTCTATCAGATAAGGCATTACAGAAGGTAAGTAACTTCTTCATCTAATAAAGGCTTCTAGCAGCAGTTTCCTTACTTTAGAGTAGATACCCTACCAATGCCTCAAAGGAGGTGGGTCTGCCATCCCAAATTAGACCAGAAAGTCCGGCAGGACCGAACAGGCAAAATGTCCATCCCGACAGACCTAACTGTCCAGGCAGTAGTGCTTAGTGAATCTGTGCATTGAAGCCCACGTTGCAGCTTGACTGATATCCAGGACTGAAACTCCACAAGCTAACGCAGTGTTCGCAGCTGTGGCTCTGGTAGAATGAGTGAGCGATTGGCCAATGCACAGAAGATCTTTATGCAGAGCACTATCTGCACAACCTTCCCTTTGCTGGCCTCAATGTACACTACGAGGAGTTAGTTGTCCATCCAGAATTCTTTTATGAGGTCAAGGTAAAACGACAACGCTCTTTTTGGATCCAGATGGTGGAATCTCTCCTCTTCCTTATAAGGATGAGTCAGGGTAAAAAGGTAGGTAGGGTGATGGTCTGGCTTATGCGAAAAGCAGTGACTACTTTCCGAAGGAAGGAGGCACATGTCTGGAGAACCAGTTAGAAAGTACTATATTGAGGGTGCACCGTGCGAGCCTGTAACTCGTTGACCCTCCTGGCAATGTAATGGCCACCGGTAAAGAGGTCTTGATGGTGAATAACCAAAGAGGGCAGTTGTGCAACGGCTCAAAGGGTGCGCACATCACAAAAGTGGGGACCAAGTTCAAATCCCATTTGGGCATGACGAATGGACTTGGAGGACATTTTTGCGAAATTTTGACACAAAGGGTGACAAAGAAGGTTGGTTCTGGAACCGCACAAATGCATAAATGGCTGAAAGATAGCCCTTAACTTTGCTTAGAGCAGAGCCCTGCTGGGTCAAAGAAAACAAATAACACCTGAGAAAGAGGATCAAATTGGGGATTAATGCTTTTCGATACACATCATGCTTCAAATTTGTCCCAGTGGCAGACCTATATCATTTTGGTGGAGGGACACTGGCTACCAGAATAACATTACAGACTTCAGGAGGAAGGTCAAAGGTGGTCAACTATCACTGCTCAATGTCCATGCATGAAGGCAGTGGGCGTGCAGATTAAGGTACAGAATCCTTCCCTGTTGCTGAGACAGAAGATGCTCCCGAAGAGGCAGCTTGACCGGATAACCAATGCTCATGCCTAACAGCTCAGGATACCAGACTCTCTGTGCACAATCCAGAGCCACAAGAATAACTTGAGCTTGGTCGTTCCTTATCACCTTGTGAACTCTAAGCAGGAGGGGTACTGGAAGGAAGACATACAGGAGCAGGAGTTCAATAAAAAAGAATCTTTGAGCGAGAGAAGACTTAGAAACTTGACAGTGACAAAGAATACATGAACCCACTCCTCCCTGCTTGTTGCAGCACGACATGGCGATGGGTTTGAAAACACCTGTACAAACCTTCCCTTGATGGAGGGTAGAAAGGCCTTAAATGCCAAGTGAATCCTCTAAAGCTCTAACAAGTTTATGTGGAGTCCGTACTCTATCGACACCAGAGTCCTCTCATCTCCACGTGCCCAGATGGCTGCCCCATTCCAGAAGTGACACATCTGTCACTACAGTCAATTCTGGCTGGGGAAGGGAGAGGGGTCTGCCACTGACACAATCACGGTTCGTCACCCACCACTGTAGGTCTTTTGCCCTCCGAAATCTGGACCACATTGGAGAGATTGCCCAGATGCTGCACCCACTGGAACTTCAAGTCTCACCGCAAAGCCCACTTATCGCAGCGGACATGCATTACTAGCAGGATGCAGGAGGCGTGAGGCCCAGCAGCCTCACAGTCTGTCTCACACAAAACCAAGACATTCAGCGCCCTCTTCCATACAGACGCCCCAGGTGCCCAACAAGGACGCCATCCCAATCATCCTCGACTCCGACAGGGAGCAGGACCGGCGTGTTCTAGAACCATGACTTCCGGGTTGGAGCCAGGGCCTTTTGTCTTTGACAGGCCCAGAACAGGGGACGAATGGGAGGGGTGTGGAGATCCTGATTAATATCGCCACCCACTGGATGATTCTGAGGACACCTGGTTTGAGGATCTGGTGCGAATCAGTGGGTTAGACACCCGACATCAGCTTGGTCTCCACTCACACTTTCCAGACGAGAGGACTGCTCATTACCCTGCCACACCTGGGTGAGTGCCTATCTGCATTGGGTCTTAAAAACGTTTTGGCTTCCTGACTTACACCAGGACCAATCCACTTGTATCCGACCAGGACTCTATCTATCTGTTTCCATGGACTATCATTGGTGTCTTGTGGTCTTTAGCATTGTTTTCACTTAACCCTTTAAAAACTCATAAAATCCATATCTCCCATTTCCCTTATTGCATTTTTACTGTTTGTCTTATTTTACTCATACCTTTATCTTTAAGTGTGACTTTCTACTGTGCTTGCTCTGCTTAAATACTTTACACATTGCCTTTGTTGTTTTAACAATACTATATTATAGGGTAGATAGGGTTGTAACTCAGACCCTTCAGTAGGACATCATGTCATACTTTGTTAACTATAACTTCACATACGATGGGGCGTGGTCTGCAGCCCAAGATGGCGGTCGCATAAGCGACGAGCTCCGGGCCGGGGCAATCTATCCATTACTTTATCCGGCGATCCCCACCTTGTCCAGCGGTGAACTGGGAGCGGCTGGCGTGCTGAGTCGGCGGAGCAGCCTGGTCGGAGTTTTCCGGCGGTTCGGTTCCCCGGAGGACGGCCCCTCTGCCTGTGACGTCTTCTGGCCCTCCCGGGGCCTACTGGGAGCTGGGAAGCGGCGGACTTTCCTGAGGCCAGGCGGAGCTGCGGGGGCTGCTTTGGCCGGGCGGTGCCCACGCGAGACCCCAGCTTTGGGCCTGGATATGGCCATCAACGCGGATTCCTCGTGAGTGGCGCTCTGCCCGGGGGTGCTGGAGAGCGGAGGGCCCTGGCTGCGACCTGCTGCGAGGGGTGCTACAGGTACGACCAGGAGCTGCAGCGACTGACGCGGGGAGGAGTTCCTCTGAAGGGGCCCCGGGTGATTGGACAGCACAGCGGAACTGAAGGGGTCCCTTGCCGGATCTCGGGGCCGCTTTCTGGCCGTGGCAGATCGAGGGCGAGAGGGGGACTGCTGTGTTGCTGCACCCTCACCCCCCCCTTCACTACAGTGGGAAGATAGTGGACGGCGCTGTGAGTAAGCGCGGAGTTAATCTCGGCTGTGGGTTTCCTCCCCCAGCTCGTCGCCCAATACCTGGAGATAACCCACGTCCTATCCTGGCCAGGATTTTAAATTATAGGGATCGGGACCATCTACTTCGGGCGGCACGGGAGCGTGGCCCTCTGCAGATCGAGAATACCAAGGTTTCAATCTTTCCGGATTACACTCTGGCAGTTCAACGTAAAAGATTTTCCTTCATGGAAGTGAAGGTAAGGGCTCGAGCGGCGGGCCTGTCCTTTGCGTTATGGTTTCCTGCCAAACTGAAAATCCTATAAGAGCGATCCTTGTTTTTCGATACCCCTAACAGCACGTGGGAGTGGCTAGACAAGACATTTCCCGATGTACACCCCATGAGGCACATGGACTCCTCATTGCCCAAATCACGAGGCCCACCTCGCAGTCGTAAGAAGGGTCTTCTCACACAAAGTTCGATCTCTGACGCCTTGGATCACCAACAGATACTGGAAGGCAGGCGGGGGGCCCTCCGTGCTGCCTCCTCTTTGCGTACTTCTCGTCCTGTCATCAGCACTAGCCAGTCTGAGGGTTTGCATACAGACACTGACTGATGGCAGCATTGCATTGTTTCCTTCTGCTGCCTCGCGGCTCAGCAATGATCCTTTAGCCTCAGCAGATTCTTAATTACATGTCTTAGACCTTGTATACTATGTTTAGTCTATTGTTGTCTCCCAGTCTGGACACAAGAGTCATTGTGCGATACATGTGCTCTGCCTGTAGGGCAACGCATCATAGACCGTGACCACCGTTATGACAAGAGGGAACAGATGAGTAAGTCCCTGGCCCGGACCCCGTACTGGGCTCTCATATGTGTGCCTTACTGCTATTACGCAACTGGTAAAGGTGTTAGCGACCTCCCCCCAAAGGCGGTAGCATTGGTTGTCTGTGTAGTGCACTTATGTTGTTTGCATGGTTTGGTCGAACGATGTTTGGGCGTTGGACCCAGTATTGGGATTTTGTTAAATTTGTTGTAGTTATGCCGCATGGTCTGAAGATCCGGGGGGTGTGGGTGGAATTGGGTGGGTGGGGCTGGGATCCTGGGGGGTCCTTTATTTTATCTGATGATGCCTGCTGTTAATTCTTATACTCTGGTTTCGTGGAATGGGCGAGGCATGGGTTCCATGGCTAAGCGTCATAGAATAGCTGCCCAATTGCATCGCTGTAAAGCCCACATCATTTGTTTTCAAGAGACGCATTTACTCCCCACTGAAACCGCGAAGCTACACCGGCGATGGCGTGGTCAATTTTACGCAACAGCATACTCAGCCTTTTCCCGGGGGGCTGCCATCTGGATTAGGGCGGGGGTTCCCTTCTCTCTTACTGAATGTAAAGTGGATGAACAAGGCCGGTTTGTCCTTCTGCTGGGTGCGTTAGATGGAAGACAGGTTGTGCTGGGGTCCCTCTATGCACCCAATAGAGACCCAAGAAGTATTATTTGCGCGGGTGTCCTGGGCGCTTGCTGGCTGGTCCCATGTTCCGTGGCTCCTGGGTGGTGATTTGAATGCAGTATTTGATATTGGCTTGGATCGTTCCCATCCTCCTTTACTTAACACGGCAGCGAGAGCGCAGGCGGCAGCCTTGACCCGCTGGGAGCGGGGTTGGGGTTTATTAGACATCTGGAGGGCACTACATGCGAATATGAGGGAATATTCTTTTTATTCTTACCCCCATAAATTACACACACGGTTGGATCATTTTCTTTGTTCTCCTGAGCTCGCCTCCGCTATAACGCATTTTCTGGGCAAGAGAATATCCGATCACAATCCGCTTGAAATGTGACTGGCCTGGGGCCCTTCCCCGGCTCCTATTCCAGTATGGAGGATGCAGCCTCTACAACTCGAAGTTCAAGTCTATCGGGCGGCTTCGTCTACAGCTGTGGACACATTTTTTATTGAAAATGAAGGTTAGGCCTCGTCCAGGGGTATTGAACGGGAGGCCTACAAGGTGACGATACGCGGGGTTGCCACAGGGACTCTGGCGGGGTCTCGGAGGGAAACGATCAGGGACATCATTGACCTGGAGGGGAAGCTGCAGGCTCTGGAGGTAGCGGCCCAGGGTGGCGAGGACAGTGCGGAACCATTACAGTCGGCTAGGATTAAATATGCGGAGTTGTTAGAGCGCCTATGCCTGTTGGACTTAGCTGATTATACACAGCGCACGCACTCTAAGGCAGATAGGGCGGGCACCTTACTGGCACGATTGATCCAACCAACAGTGCGCCCTACTCCGGTACTGGAAGTGAACACGATTCATAATGTTTTGGTTACATCCCAGGGGGAGATTAATGCGGCATTTCAAGAATACAAGGTTCGTTTATATGCGGCCCCGGGTGCAGATGTTTTGGGTCCCACCCTTGCCTTTCTGTCGGAGGTTCAGCTTCCTACGGTCTCAGATATAGTGGCCGAAGAGCTGGCTGCTCCGCTTACAGCAGCGGAAATCCAAATGGCGATAAAAGCACTGGCCCGTAATAAGACGCCAGATTCGGACGGCCTTCCAGTGGATTTTTACTCCACCTTTGCAGATAAATTGGCTCCGAGGTTGTTGCAACTCTATACTACCTCCCTGGAGAATGGGGCGCTGCCTCCTACAACCAAGGAGGTGATAGTTACGTCATTGTTGAAACCGGACAAGGAACCGACTGATCTTCTGTCCTACAGACCCCTCTCTATTCTGAACACAGAATATAAGATACTCAGTAAGGTCCTGGCATCGCGGCTCCTTCCACACCTGTCCCGTTTAATCCACACGGACCAATGTGGATTCATACCCCACCGCAGTACCTCTTTGAATATCCGCCGACTGCATGCTTTGATGCACGCGGTGTCGGTCTCTTCCCCGCTAGCTGGCTGCTTGTCATTGGACGTGCGCCAAGCTTTTGATACCCTTAGTTGGTCGTATATGTGGGCGGTGTTATCTAAATTTGGCCTGCCCCAATCCTATTGTACAGGGATTAAATTGTTATATATTGAACTCACGGCACGTGCTAAGACGGGACAGGTCATCTCTTCCTCGTATTCAATATCCCGGGGCACACGTCAGGACCGCCCCTTATCCCGCATGTTATTTGTGTTGGCTCTTGAGCCGTTGGCGCAGCATCTGCGACAGACTATGGTCCCATATGGCATTCCGCTCCGTGGGAAGGTTCATTCCGTATCTTTATACGCGGATGACATGCTATTATATTTTCGTGACTTGGGGGTGGATAAACACTTAATAGCTGCTACCTTTTCTAAATTTGGGGACATATCGGGTCTGGGCCTTAACGCTACAAAATCGGTAGCCTTCGCCTTTTATAATACTGTGGCAACCTCTACACTCCAATTTGGTCACTTGCATTTTAGAGTTGAGCCCATTACCTTTAAATACCTGGGGATTCAAATTTATAGATCAGATGCGGATACCATCGATGGTAACGTAGTTCGTGCCATTAACTCGTTGTGCTTCCAGATAGCCTTTTGGACTTCATTGCCAATGACGTGGCGGGCCGAGTGGCTGTGTCGAAAATGGTCATGTGGCCCCGCTTCCTTTATTACTTTGTGAATCTACCAGTGGTCCTGCCAGCCTGAATTTTTAAATTGCTAAATACGTTATTATTGTCCTTGGTATGGGGGACGGGCAGGCATCGATTGGCCCTGGCTAAATTACAACTGCCCACCACTGTAGGAGGCATGGGGGCGCCGGATTTAAGTCCTACTGCGTAGCGGGACAATTACAGTGGCTGGCATATTGGTTGGCGGGTAAGAACTTTTTCGAAATTGGGTACACCCCGGAATTGTTAAAACGAGGGCTTCTTCAATCACAATTATGTCCAGGTACACAGAAGTTGCGTGATCCTCCTTACTTGTTGCAAGTTGCGTTGAAGTACTGGACACAGGCAAAACGGATGGCTAAATTACCATCGCCGTACGCCCCGAATGTTCCCTTGTGTGGTTTGCCGACTAGGAGTGGTGTATTAGCACTGCATCAACTGCAGGGATGGACTCGGGAGGGGGTAGAGACAATTGGGGATTTCTTTCTCGAGGGCCAGCTGATGCAGCACGACGAGTTCACACGTGCTAATTCGGTGCCGGACACGTTATTCCTCACGCATGCGACCATAGTGCATTTCATCCGCACCCACTGGTACACGGATCGGGTAGAACCCCCAACTTTCCAACTGTTGAGGTCCTTACACATTATGGGGCATGGCCGATAACTGGTGCGATGGCTTTATCGTGGCTTGAGATGCCATCTGTATGTTTCATTGCTACATCTCAGGCAGCAATGGGAATTGACCTTGGGGCGGAATTTGGATGATAGGGAATGGACACAAATGATAGAGCATCCCCAAAGAGTCTCACGGAATTGCCGCTTAAATGCGATCCAGTTGTTTCTTCTCCATACATTGCATCAGCGACAATACGCAAGATGTACCCCACGGCATCCGCGGCGTGTCCGCGATGTCAGACACCCGACGCTGATTTCATTCATATGAAATGGCGCTGTCCACGGCTGCGGGGGTTTCGGTCGGCGGTTGTTCGAGAGCTGGCGGAGTTGACGGGGCGTACCCCATGGGACACCATCGAGGCCTGTCTATTAGGGCTATTCCCCCTCCCAATAAAAAGCAAAGTTGATAGGCATATTTGTAGGGTTGGCTCTGATATTGGAAAAACGTATGATAAAACGCTGGAAGTCTACCCGAGCGCCGCGAGTAGTCGCCTGGCGTGAGGAGGTGGGCAGGTGGGCGGTGGCGGAACGGGAGGCCTTATACCAAGAAGAATATAGGGGTCAGAGGAAACGACCGCTTTCGCTGGACTGGGCACATCTAGTAGAACAATTCAAGGCCATGGAGGAATTGGATCCCGCAGTATCGCAATCTGGCGAGCGAGAGAGTGGGGCAGACGGGTAGGAGCTAATTAACTCATGTTGGCCCGTATCCTGCCTGGGTGCCTTCCTAATACTCCCCTCTCCCTGGCTGGGTTTCATATTCTCCCCCTCCCTCGTACCCTCTTGTCTTTTCTTCCTCTTACTCTACTCCTTGTTTCCCCCCCCCCTCCCCCCTCATCCCCCCCCCCACCAATACAGGCCCCTTGTTGGGGTTCTTCGGCATGGCGCACACTGGACGCTGATACATCGGCGGGGTGAGTTTGCCATAAAGCGGCACTTACGTTAGTGGTTTTGTTGGGATAGGGTGGGGGAGGGTTATTGTGGGTGGGGGGAGAAATGGGTATTGCAATAGATTGCATTTATTGGAATCGTTCCTAGCTGCCTGGGTTAGCAGTTTGCTCATTTCTACTATAAGACATGTATTCTTTGTGAGCTGCTGGTACTCTTCGATTGTTGGGGTACAATAAATGAACATGATGTCTTCCAAAGGCCTTTTGGTAAGGATTTCAACAAGCTTACTACTAGTACTATGTAATTGTGAATCATATGTGATACTCAAAAATATTTTCAAAAAAATAAAAAACTATAACTTCACATATGCTTTCGAAAATCTAGGTCGACCTATATTACTCTTGTTTGCGCCCTTCAAGTCCTCCTGTTCCATGAAGTATTACTAATCGCTGCAATCAGTTACACCCGCACATAAAATAAGCAATGTTCTATGACATCAGGAAAACCATTGAGACCCATATACTTTGCAAATTTTTCTTAGTACGTCTGTTTTTCTTCCAAACTTTTGAGTGGCGCTCAAGCAAACTTGCAGTGCAAGCATTATTTTAGAAGAATCCAAAAACAAATATTGTACCATCGGAGCGTCTAATTTTAATTTAAAAAGCATAATTACAGGTTCCAGTTTTCCCTGTTTCCAGATTCTCTGGACATGGGGAACACATTAAAGGATATAGGTAATAAAAATCATTTTTATGCTGTATTTTATCATATACAAGGTGCCTTTTCTTTTCATTTTTGAAGAAATCTTGGTAATCCTTATTATAAACATGAAATGCATATTGCATACTTGTTTGTATAGGAAGAGCCAGCTTCCTTTAGTTACCAATCCAGTGTCTAAACATCATTCAAACATGCATCCAGTCGAGATGGTAATGACCTTCTGTTCGTGCAGGTGAGAATATGGTTGGGAATGTAGGTCAAATAGAAACAAGGGTTTATTTTGGAGTCTTCCATTTCAAAAGAAATAACGTTTAGCTAAACTTAAGAGTAGTTATGAGCTGTTCCTTAGATTAGATGTTTTCTGCCACTTTTGTGATCAGCTATTTAGAGCGTCTGTAATGTGGCCTTTAATGCCAGCCTAATTTTGAAACCTCTGCTTACTCAATGCAGGCCAGACACAAAAAAAGCAGATCCCTAAAACATTTTTAGCTTCTGGAATCAAATGGTTTGAGTTAACATGAATAGCCCAGAAACGTCCCTTGCTCGTGTCCCCTGACTTACAATGATGCCAAGTGTTATGATATGTTATCCAGATTTGTAGAGCGCACAGCTGCCCCAGCAAAGGGGCGTCCCGGCGCTATAATGGACAAAAGAAACCGGACAACAAGCAGTATCAGGGAACACGGCCATAACAGCTCTTACAAGTCCAAAGGAAAGAGGAAGGTTTTGATGGCCTTCCTGAAGACTATCAGTTCATGAATGGCACGGATATGAACAAGAAGAGAGTTCCATAGCCTAGCAGCAAGTACTCTAAAAGAGCGGCCACCGGCTCTGGCCCTCTTAAAACGCGAAACTGTGACCAGGTGAAGCCCTGAAGATCTTAGAGACCGTGGAGGTACATACGGTAAAATAAAATGATCCAATATCTGGGGAGAAGAATGCTTCAAGATTTTAAACGAAAGACAAAGAGATTTGAACTGAATCCTCTGAACAACGGGGAGCCAATGAAGTTTATGGATAGTTTTTTTGGCCGAACAAGATCTCGGCAAACTAACCAGAGCCCTGGCGGCAGCGTTTTGAACACGTTGGAGTCTGGAAAGTTCGGCCACGTTGGCTCCTAGCAAAAGAGAACTCGCATAATCCAACCTAGACAAGATTGTGGCTTGTACAATAAGCTGTCTGGTTGGAGCATCAAAAAATTTGAGAATGGGTCTAAGTCTACGAAGAGTCCCAAAACACATGGCAGCGGTTTTCTTCGTGTGGGAGACAAAACTGAGTTTTGAATCCAGCCAAACCCCTAGATTTTTTACCTCGGTGAGAGGAAGAGGAGTTGGGCTAAGCTCAGACGGCCACCAATGATCGCCCCAAAGATGACTCTGCCTGCCAACAATGAGAACCTCAGTTTTTTTGGCATTCAATTGTAGGCAGTTATCAGTCATCCACCGGGCCACTGAGCTAATTCCCTCACGAAACTTAGCAGCCTCAAGGTCGGATGCCCCACTTATTGCAACCGCCAGCTGCGTGTCGTCAGCGTAGGACACCATAGTCAGGTTCCAACGCTTGGCGACAGCAGACAGCGGCTGCACATAGAGATTGAAAAGTGTGGGGCTGAGAGCCGACCCCTGTGGAACGCCTTGTGCAATAGGATAGGGTTTAGATTGGAAAGGAGGAGTGACAACCCTAAAAGTACGACCAGAATGAAACGATCGAAACCATTCAAGAGCCATGTTGTCGACACCAGCCTCAACCAGACGATTTAATAAAATGGCGTGGGAGACGGTGTCGAACGCGGCGCTGAGATCCAAAAGCACCAAAGCCGCCGTTTGACCGAAGTCGACCAGAGTACGTAGATGATCGACCATTGAAAGCAGCGCAGTCTCAGTACTATGGCCAGATCGAAAGCCGTTCTGTGAAGGATCTAAAATATTAGCAGAGTGGAGATGAGTGGAAAGGATAGCGTTGACATGGGCCTCGGTCAACTTTGCCACCCACGGAAGAAGAGATATGGGACGGTAGTTCTCCAGCTTTAATGGATCCAGGGCAGGTTTTTTAAAAATAGGCATCACCTGGGCCTGTTTCCAGCTGCCAGGAACAGAACCTGACGTCAGAGATAGATTGACGAGGTCACGTAGAGGAGGGAGACACAGTGACGCAGATTCTCTAAATTGGGCAGGTCGAAGAGGGTCCATTGGCGAGCCTGATTTGACTTTCGCCACAATTCTGTTAAACTCCTCCATTGATAGCTCTGGGAGAGAGCACAAAGACATAAGGGTCTTCGGGCTGGATTTCAGCTTCTCCTGAGGTACAGACGAGCCAGGCAAAGAGCGGTAAATAGCCTCCACCTTTTCTACAAAGAAGACGGCCAAGTCCTCACAATGTGAAACAGAGCAGATCTCAGCGACTGGGGCTCTACTGGCTGTAAGATCCTTAAGCACCTTAAATATTAATTTAGTGGGATTGGTGCCGATGTTAAATTCACGAGAGTAATAAGCGGCCCGAGCTTGACATACCGCTCTATGATACTTCTTGATCTTAACAAGATACAGCTTTTTCCTAGCAGGCAGATATGACTTACGCCAGGCTCTTTCAGCTTGTTTACATGATTTTTTTAGGAGCCGGAGTGAATCATCATACCATGGGCTAGGTTCAGCACGACGACATTTACTCTCGGCAATTAGGATCAGACAGTCTAAGGCTCTAGTCAGCCAGCTACAAAAAAGATCATAGCCCGACTCAACATCGGAAAAAGGGCCAAGCGGATAGAGCCCAAGAAGCCGATGAAAATCTGCAAGCTTTAGTTTTTTCCATGGGCGTCGAAAGGACACAGGCGCAATTGCTCTATGAGGGAAATCCTCAATTGTAAGATGCAACTCTATGAGATAGTGATCAGTCCAGGCCATCGGCCTGGGAGAAAGCACTTTAGCCGAAGTGAAGTTGGTAAAGATAGGGTCCAAAATATGTCCACCAACATGAGTGCAATGCTCAACCAGCTGAAATAGCTGGAGAGCCTCCAGATCGGCAATGGTGCTGCTGACCATGGAAGAAAGAGGAGCATCAAAATGAAGATTTAGATCGCCAATAATACTAAAATTGGCAGCCCCTAAGGCTAATGCGCTCACAACTTCAGGAAGAGCTGACCTAAAGGCAGCATCCGGGCCCGGAGGTCGGTAGATAAGTAGCCCCGAAAAAGTAAAATGAGGACTAATAGAGATACGAAAGTGAACACTTTCGCAACCTGCAATGTCTAAGGCCTTCCAAGTACATGAATAGCAGGATTTTACAGCAGCCGCAATTCCACCACCTCTCGAGTTACGATTATGAGTAAAAATCGCATACTCAGAGGGGAGAGCCAAATTAACTGCTGCTAAAGCTTCCTCATGCAGCCATGTCTCTGACATAAAAAGAACATCAGGAGCTTCCTCCGTAAGTAAATTATGGACATCCAAATGATGTCTAACCAGCGACCTCACATTGAGGTGACAAATCTTAACATCATAATGGACCTGAGAATTAGGCTGCGGAGGAACAACGCTATCAGAGCATCCCAAGGAGGCTGGCCTGTAAGCGGAAATAGGGGCGGGGAGTGGGAGTTTAAAAGCACACTTAGGGCACTGAAAAGGGCCGGATAGAGGATGTAACAAAGTAGAGATGCAGGGCGCAGAATCGCAAAAAGTAAGCAGTTCTGATCTAGAATACATTCGTAATAAACAATCCAAAAGCAATACCGAGAAACCAAAGATCCCTGCCCTAGCCCTGACTCGGCGCGGACGAGCGCAGACGGGCAGGACTCTGGCACGACTCAGGCACAGAGGAGGCGTCCCCACTGCGCGTAACCGCTGCGCGCTTGAAGGACTGGTTTAAATAGGGTGTCAGCGTGTGGAGAAGACCGCTAGACCGCTCAAAATGGCGGCCCCACACGTCCCAAACACCACTCCAAAATGGCTGCCTAATCCCCCTACTGACTGCCACCACCAGGACCGGACCCGCTAAAACAGCGGTGAAACAACAAATTTAAATGCAGGTAAGAGGGAGGAGGGAGGATGCCCTATATTAATAACAAGGAAAAACAAATTAAATCAAAACGTAAATACTAAACTAGGTAGTTTAAAATACAAGCGCGAAGCGCCTTCACTGCAGAGCACAAAGCGCGAGTCCTTAAAATGCTCTAATGAGCCAGGTTACCTTGTCCAAGTCTTTTCCTTACCACATAGTTTACTGTTTAAAATACAAGACTCCTAAGACGAGGCTGTTAGCATTTTCGAGCATCCATTAAAAGTATTATGGAGGGAGAGACTACTGTCATCAGCCATCAACTCTCCTGAACATGCTTTCACTCAATTTTATAGGACAACTCAATGACCAGTCTTTTCAGTCACCTGTCAAAGGGACAGTTTTTCTAATGTTTTAATCATCAACTATTGTTCCAAAACCTAGACCAGGATTCTCCAAAGTCAGTCCTGGCGGGTCGGATCCATGGCAGATTTTTAAAAAAGGAATATGCTACTTACCAGTATGCATCTGTTCTTGGCATGTAGAGCTGCAGAGCCACACACTAGGATAGTAGATCGCCATCTGGTGTTGGGCTCGGATGCTTGCAGCTTGTTGTTGTCTTCGGAAGAAGTCTTTGTGGCCATGAGAGAGGGGACTCCTCCCTTGGATGACAGTGCGCATGGGCATCAACTCCATCGTTAGATTGTTTTTCGCCATGATGGGAAATGGAGTTTGTAGAAAAGATAGAGATGTCCATGTGTGATGTCTAAGTAAGACAATTCTGGAACAGATACAGGTCCCGGGGAGGTGGGTGGGCGTGTGTGGCTCTGCAGCTCTACATGCCAAGAACAGATGCATACTGGTAAGTAGCATATTCCGTTTGAGGCATATGAGCTGCAGATCACACATTAGGATAGACTAAATAGCAGTATCTCCCCTAGCAGTGGTCACCTGTATCGGTTGCAGCAGTTTGAAATAAAGTTTTAAGGACAGCCTGTCCCACAGAAGCTTGTTGCTTTGCTTGCACGTCAACACAATAGTGTTTAGTGAAGGTGTGTGTTGTAGACCATGTGGCTGCCCTACAAATATCTTCTAAGGGAATGTTTCCTAAGAATGCCATGGAAGCCCCTATTTTGCGTGTGGAATGCACTCTAGGGGGAACCGTTAGTGTGCGTTTAGCCTTGTGGTAGCATATTTGGATACACTTAACTATCCACCTAGCTATCCCAGATTTGGAAATGGGGTTGCCTTTATGTGGTGGAGAGAAAGCAACAAACAATTGTTTTTTTTGGCGGAATGATTTGGTTCTGTCAATGTAGTAAAGAAGGGCTCTTTTAACGTCTAAGGTATGAAGAGCTCTTTCAGCTACCGAGTCTGGATTTGGGAAGAACACTGGTAACTCTACTGATTGGTTAAGGATAGAATGGAGATATGACTTTTGGAAGGAATTTCGGATTTGTCCTAAGAACCACTTTGTTACGGTGTAATTGTAAGAATGGTTCTTGTATGGTTAAAGCCTGGATTTCACTTACCCGTCTGAGGGATGTGATAGCGATAAGGAAAGCCACTTTCCATGTGAGGAACTGTAGTTCGCATTTATGCAGAGGTTCAAATGGGGGTCCCATGAGCCTGGTAAGAACAATGTTTAGATTCCACACTGGAGAGGGTGGTAATCTGGGAGGAATAATCCTTTTTAGTCCTTCCATGAAGGCTTTGATCGCAGGTACTCTAAAGAGTGACAAGTGTTGTCGATTTTGTAAGTAGGCTGCTAATGCTGCTAGGTGGAGACGTATGGATGAGTATGCCAAATTACATCTTTGCAAATGTAGTAAGTAGCAAATGATGTCCTGGATGGATGCTCCAGTGGATTTAAATGATTGTTAGTGCAGTAAATGGCAAATCTTTTCCATTTGGCAGCATAGCAAGCCCTAGTGGTAGGTCTTCTGGCCTCTTTTATAATATTCATCAAGTCTGGTGGCAGGTTGAGGTGACCGAACTCTAGGACTTCAGGAGCCAGATCGCCAGATTCAGTTGACCTGGATCTGGGTGTCTGATTTCTCCATGGTTCGGTGTTAATAAGGACGGGAAGAGATGCCGTTTTTGGTGTGGAACTAGCGAGAGTTCCAGTAGTGTTGGGAACCACGGCTGGCTTGCCCATGTGGGAGCTACTAGGATCAGTTTAAGAGACTGTTGCCTGAGCTTGCGTACCACTAACGGAATGAGTGGGAGAGGCGGAAAAGCGTACGCAAATCTGCCTGACCAGTTCATCCATATCGCATTGCCCTTTGACTCCGGGTGGGGAAACCTGGCGGCGAAGGTTGGGCATTTTGCGTTTGAGTGTGGCGAACAGATCTATGTCTGGTTGACCCCATTGTTGGAAAAAGGGCAGTAGGACCTGGGGATGTAGTTCCCATTCGTGGATCTGTTGTGTTTGTCAACTTAACAGATCGGCAATTTGATTGTGAACCCCTGGAAGGTGTTCTGCAAGCAGGTATATGTTCTGAGGAATGGCCCATCTCCAAATGTTCTGTGCGAGCTGGGACAGCTGGAGAGAATGCGTGCATCCTTGTTTTTGTATGTAATACATGGTTGTCATGTTGTCTGTGCGGATGAGGACAGTTTTGTTCTGGAGATGATTTTAGTGCTAGGAACACTGCTAGCAGTTCCAGGTAATTGATATGGAGCACTTTCTGTTGAGTGGTCCATTTGCCCTGAGTGGTGTGTCTGGGGAGATGGGCTCCCCATCCTGTGAGTGATGCATCCGTTGTCAGCACGATCTGTGGAAGAGGCTCTAGGAATGGCCGCCCTTTGGACAGGTTTGTTATGTTCCACCATTTTAGAGAGCGATGTGTGCGACTGTCCACCAACACCAGATCTGAGAGTTGTCCGTGAGCCTGGCTCCACTGACGTGCTAGACATTCTTGCAAGGGACGCTTTTGAAGTCTTGCATAAGGCACAATGAAGATGCATGACGCCATCATGCCTATGAGTTGCATGAACACTCTTGCTGGAAGAGAATGTTGGATTTGAAATTTCGTGATAAGAGCTTGTATATTGGCTATTCTGGCTGGGCTGGGATATGCTAGGGCTGTGGAGGTGTTTATGGTGGCTCCTAGATACTGATGTATGTGAGAGGGTTGGAGATGAGATTTGGGATAGTTTATTGTGAATCCCAAGTTGTGTAAGATTTGGATGGTTTGGCGAGTGTATAGAACACATTTGTTGAATGACTTGGCTTTTATTAGCCAGTCGTCTAGATACGGGAAGACATGAATTTGTTCTCTTCCGAGACGTGCGGCTACTACTGCCAGACATTTTGTGAATACCCTGGGGGCTGTTGTTACCCCGAATGGAAGGACTGTAAACTGGTAGTGTTGTCCGTCCACCACAAACCTTAGATACTTCCTGGCGGCAGGATGTATGGGAATGTGGAAGTAGGCGTCCTTGAGATCTAGTGTGGCAAGGAAATCGCCTTGTTGCAGTAGTGGGAGCACTTGTTGAAGAGTGATCATATGGAAATGATCTGAGTTTATATACTGATTTAGGGGTCTGAGGTCGAGTATTGGTCTTAGAGTCCTGTCCTTTTTGGGGATTAGGAAGTAGAGTGAGTATACCCCTGTACCCTGATGTTCTAGGGGAACTGGTTCTATTGCGTGTTTTTGATGCAATGAGAGAACCTCTTGTTTGAGGAGCGTAAGATGGTCAGGTGACATCGAACGCTGTTTGGGTGGTATGTGTGGGGGGGTAGTTGTGAGTTCCAGGCAGTAACCATACTGGATAATTTGTCTTACCCACTTGTCTGTTGTGATGGAGTTCCAGACAGGTAGGAACTGTTTGAGTCTTCCCCCAACTGGAGTGGAATGGTCTGGGGGGAGTGGAGGAAAGTCACTGTTTTGTGGCAGGGGAGGTACGAGTATTGTTATTACCTCGACCCTTGTTGTTTCCTCTGAATCCGCCTCTAAAATATCCTCTACTGGGGGATGTTTGTGTAGCGGCTTTGAATGTAGAGGAGGTGTCCGTTCCCATATTTTTGGAGGCTCCTTTGTAGAAGGAGCGCCAAAAGGATCCACGTGGTTGTGGAGACTGTAATGCTCCCATGGACTTAGCCGTCTGTGTCCTTCTTCATTTTTTCAAGGGCAGTGTCTACTGCTGGCCCAAATAGCTGTTCCTGGTTGAATAGCTAAGTATGGTAGTTTGTACCTCTGGCTTAAAGCCTGAAATGAGTAGCCAGGCATGTCGTCTAAGGAGCACACTTGTGTTAATTGCTCTAGAGGCGGTGTCTGCGGCGTCAAGCGCACATTTAATTGCCGCATTTGAAATAAGTTTTCCCTCCTAGATAAGGTCATTTGCTTGGGTTTTATATTGCTCTGGAAGATGTAATAGATTCTCTAACTGGTCGTAGTGGGCCCTGTCATAGCGTGCTAGTAGGGCTTGGGTGTTGGCAGTACACCAATGATTAGCGGCTTGTGATGCTACTCTTTTGCCAGAGGCTTCTAACAGTTTGGATTCTTTGTCAGGAGGTGGTGTATCTCCTGTGGTTTGGGAGTTGGCGCGTTTCCTGGCATTGGAAACGACCAAAGAATCCAAAGGGAGCTGCCCTTTGATGTAATTAGGATCTTCAGGGGCAGGTCTATATTTCTTTTCTATCCTTGGGTTAAGAACCCTGGCACGGACAAGGTCTTTAAATACCTCGGACGTGTTTTATGACTCCTTTAATCATGGGCAGAATTTGTACAGACATTTGAGATTGTTCAAAAGTATCGAATAGGAAGTCTTCTTCTGGTGCGTCGGAGTGCATTGTGACGCCGTGGTAAAGTGCCGCTCTATTTAATAACTGGCCAGAGCCCAGGTGATTGTCTGGAGGCGATGGTTTGGAGGGATATGGCTGAGGGTCAGGCATGTCTGGTAGAGGGAAGGCCCAATCATCCAGTGGTGAGGTATCTGGATCCGTGAACGGATCATTAGGGTCACCCCCACCCCCTAGGTCATCATCATCATCATCCTGTGGAGGTTGGTGTATGTGATGGAGAGGGTATAGGTAAGGGTGGTGTAGGCAGAGGGGGCGGGTTAGAAGGCAGTATAGGAGAGGAAGGGGGCATAGGCGATGTTGCAGAGTCCTTCCTGTTTATAGGAACTGGGGCAGGTGGTGTGTCCAGTTTCCGTTTTTTACATGGCACCGTGGTGACATGTCCAGTCTTTGGGTTAATATAAATCTTTTTCTACCTTGGGTCGATGGGATCTGGATGAAAAACGTATTGCTCCTCAGGAACAGTCTTTGGTGCCGATTTTTTCGGTTCCGATCGAGGTTTTGGTTGATCGGTGGAGTTTTTGGCTTTAGGAGGTGTGTGAGAGTCCTTAGCCGTTGGTTTCGGAGCCGAAGTTGTATCTGTAGGCTTGGGAACCTTCTGTGCCGGTTTATCTATTGGCCTTGGTGTTTTCGGGGCTGACGGCACCGGAGCCGATTTCGGTGCCGAGTGGTCTTTTGTCTTCGGTGCCTAAGGTGCCGGTTGAACAATGACATGCGGTTTGCTCGGTCCTGAGCTACCGGAAGGCTTATGTTTCTTCGGAGCCGAGCCCGGAGGCGGGGCTTCTGAAGGATGTTTTCAGTCTCGACTGGGGTCAGCAGGCGAAGTCTTGACCAATGCCTTTGGTTTTGGAGGGGTTGGGGCAGGGGCAGTAGTACTCACATGTTGCCTAGGAGTGATGGGGTCGTCTGAGTCGTCTGCTTCGGAGATTATTTGTAGATCTTCGGAATCTTCTTCTGGGACATCGGGGCCTTCATCAAAGATGTCCTCTGGTTCCGGAGCTGGTCTCTGTGCCATGATGCGTCTTCGAGCCCTTCGATCTCGGATGGTCTTTTTGGATCGAAAGGATGCGCAGGCTGGACCGCTGGACTCGTCATGTTCAGGTGATAGGCACAGGTTGCAGACTTTGTGGTGGTCACTGTGCGGAAATTTTGCTCCACACAGGCATTTTATGAAAGGCGTCCTTTCCATGAGCCGTAGGCCTCAAGGCGTGGATAGGCCCAGCGGCCCGCGTCGACGTCCGGAATCGAGCCGATTAAATCGATGTCGAGAATGAAGGTGCTTCGAAAAGCTTGGAATTGAAATTTCCAACCGGAGCGGAAAAGTTGCATCCGAACCCAATGGCAGAAAAAAACAATCCAACGATGAAGTTGATGCCCATGCGCACGGTCATCCAAGGGAGGAGTCACCTATCTCGTGACCACAAAGACTTCTTCCGAAGACAACAACAACCTGCAAGCATCCGAGCCCAACACCAGTTGGCGATCTACTATCCTAGTGTGTGATCTGCAGCTCATATGCCTCAAACACTACATTTATCTAAATGGGGATATGTTAAAAATATGGCATGGATCCGGCCCTCCACAAAAGACTTTGGAGACCCTGATCTAGACCCTTCAGTTCTCACATTGTACACTAACCAAACACAACCAGTCAGAATGGTTCCATGTGATTTATTTGAAGGGGGGAAAAAAGTAATGGTAACCATAGGCAATTAATCTTGTAGTCCCATTATTGTATGTACAGTAATTTCAAAACATTTTGCATAAACTACGGTAATGCTCAGAGTTTCCTTTCTTTTTGTTTTTATCTGCTGCGGATACTCTTCATCTACCAATTTCTTTAGCCCTCACTTTTTGACCTAAATCTAACCATTTTGCTAATCTCATCGCTCATCCTAACCGTATGTGTAACCCTTTCCCTTATACTACACATCATTACAGTTTATTTATGCCCCTTCCCATATCCTAGTGGACACATGAATCTCAAGTATTAATACATTCCTTCCACTGATACAAATAACATTCCCAATGATTTCCCATTAATGCTTTTGTTCTATCAGAACTTCAGACCTGAAATCTTTGAGTCTCAAGTTCTATCTCCTGAAAAGCAACATATTTGTGAGGAAAGGTGGATGGTGATGGCTCTACAAATGTTTCAGAGAGCCGAGATCAGTCTAAGAGAAAGACGTTCTGCAGCACCATAGCCATACTTTCCTCCATGATTCTGAAGGACTCAACTGACTGAGTTTATTAGGGAAGATTACGCAAACATCCCATTTTACAAGTGCATCTTGAATATCTCCTGATGCAGTAAAGGTGATCATATGTTAAGATTATGTGTAGTAGTTACCTTTTAGGCAGTGCAGGCCAAATTGTACAGAAGTCCAATCTATTATCACATGCATTCAGCCACTTGCTCTGGACACTTTATCTTACTCTTCACTATGGTGTCTCACAAGACACTACCCTTACCCTTCCCTCCTTTCTTTCCTATGCACCTTTCCTTTTGTTGCATCCATTTCCTGATTCAAGCTCTAGTGTGATTTCAATGTAGAGGAGTCAAAGAACTATTTTTCTCCTCATTTAACTCTTCACTGCACAACATTTTAATCCTGCATCGGTCACTCTCTCTTGGATGTTTAAACACTCAACACTAGACTTCGATTATCTTCTTTCGTGCTACATCTTCTCAGCATACCCTCTGCCAACCTCCATTCTGTTTCCTTTTTCCTGTCTCCTTAACTCGCCATCCCATTTTAATTTCCACTCCCAACATGTGTGCCAACGCACACACATTTCTTTGCAATATTTGCAGAACTGGTTCTATTCTCACTGTCAGATCACAAATTCTCATGCTCCTATATTGTTGCTGTAAAGATTATAGTTGTTTGCTTGCCGGTTGTGAGAAGTTGGCCTAAAATATGCTGTCCACTAGTTATAGTGGGCACCCTGTATCAGTCCAAACAACCCCTTATGGTGATAGGTTAAAGACAACCTTTATTGAAAGCTATCCTAGTGGTAGCTATGGAGAGCAGCCTTCAGGCGAAGTCTTGAAGGAATGTAAAGCAGCTTGTTTTACCAGTCTATAATCTCTTGAATGACCAAATGAAAGGACAACCACACCAGGTATATATTTAAAATATATGTATTTAAGATAAAACACACCCCTCTAGTCTCTTTATGAGGCTGGAGTTCGAAGTACTTAAGTTACAAGTCAGTGTTCAACAGTAAAAGCACAAATACACGTTTGGGCCCTAGGGGCGCACCAAACCATAGACCAATAAATTGGTATGAGAACCACGACTGAACTAGACACAAGGCCTAGGGCCTGTAGAAGTGCTTGGACCACAAAGAACCACCCAAGATAGTGACACAGGGGACCCACAGGGGACACGGGCAGTGTGAGAACACAGCTGCAAATCGCCATTAACTTCTATGGGGAACATCGCGGTTGGAAATTGAGAGTTTAAGGACACTTAGAGGATGACTACAAGCGAACCCTTTTGGACTTAGAGGTGTCTAGGGCAAACACCCACAGGAGCACCGGAGTACTCTAGTTACCTCACCCAGGGAAGCCGGGTACATAGGTGTCTTTTGGTGTCGGGTCGCGTCGCTGTTTTCAATGGAAGCTGGCAAAGAAGTGCTGCTGCCGTGAAGAGAAGTGTCTGAAGAGATCCAAGCCTGGATCGAGGATGGAAGGAACCTGAAAACAGAGGGGACAGAGTCTGGATCACTTACCAGTGACACGATAGTCCAATGCCCACAGATGTCGGGTGCTTCAGGTGAGTTGACCGGTGTCTTGACTCTATAGCCACGAGGTCCAGGAGGTGTCGACGGCGACCAGGAGCTGGATTCGAGCTATCCCACGAAGTCTGTCGAGTGCTGCAGTGTCGGCGACCAGGATGGACCCGACAAGCCTTGGCAACGGCAAGTCAGGTGGAAATAGAAGAAGGACGTCGGTGTAGACCAGCAAGGTCTGGGGGATTCACCCAGTGAGGGTAAGTCGGGGCACGTCTGGAGCAACCAGGAAAGCCCAATCAGAACAGGAGTCGCCGTTGGTGGGGACCCACTAGCCAACGGGCCAGCGATCACGAAGGAGCCTCGAGCGGTCGCACTTGAAACTGGCCCACGGGTCACTCGTGGAGTGGAGGCCAGAGATCTTCGGTGCAGGAGGTGCTCAAGGCTGGGGCTACTCGGAGCCCAAAGCACATCTTCGAGGAAAGCAGGAAGATGATGGATCGGCAAAAGATCACGGTGTCCAGGGGTCACAGTTCCACGTCACCCACGATAGCCACAGGCCTCCGCTTTGCTGTGGACTCAGGGTAGCCTCGGGGAAGTCTGGCAATCCACCTCTGGTGATGCAAAGACTTCGGCGTCCGGCGGGAGCTTCAGAGTTGCAAACCGGCCAGTTGCTTGTTTGGTGCCTGCCAAGCAAGGGAGTCACTTCTTGACCCCAAGGGAGATTTCTTCAGACTTCTAGCGAAAATAGAAAGTCGAAGGTCCAGGATATATGTTGCAGAGTTTCGTCCTGGGTAATCTAAAGTCTCAAGGACTGGGTTTCCATACTTATACTAAGTTTGGGGGTTGGACATATTCTACGGACCCACCTATGGGAGGGTTTGGAAAGAGGGGTGGTTACACCCATTTCCTTTGTCCAGTTTCGTGCCAGAGCAGGGGCAGTTAGCCCCTGCAAACGGTATGAACTGGACTCCGCACAGGGACACCAAGTGTGCCCCCAGTGCAGGACATCAAAGCACCAGAGAGTGCTCCCGCCCAGCCCCAATACACATCTGCCTGTCTGGGAAGGTGGTTACATCTGCCTGTCTGGGGAGGTGGTTACACCTCCCTGGGACAGGAATCCTATTGTTCAGGCCTCCCCTGCGGATGTTTCGGTCAGCAGCAGGAGGCCAGACCCGTGTCTGTGGCAGTGGCATCCATTTTGTGATGACAGGGCTTTAGAAAGTCTTTACCGGGTAGACCAGTATGAACATGTCTCTCCCTCTAGAAGGGTGGAATGCTCCCCCCGCTGCCAGAACTGGTGGGGGGGGGGGGGGTAGTATACCAAAGTGTTTGACACCAAACACAACATGTTTCCGTGCAGCCAGTCCAAAGTTAACATTTACCGCGAGGTTATAATGCACTTAAGAGTATATGGTCAGGCTGCACCACAAACAGCATCAGAGGAGGTACTCCGAACGCTGCAGATGGGCTCTGCTCATGCAGGGGCACCCGCTCACATAAAAACCAAGCACTCTGCCTTCAGGATTGTGAAGGCCTGCCATAGGAGTGACTTATAGGTTTTGTGTGTGTGTGCAATGGTAGTGATATAGGTAGCCTATGCCACAGTAAGGGGTGCATGCACTACCTTACCCAGGCTGCAGTAGCAGACCTGTGGTGTCATTTTGGAGTGCTTCCCAGGGGTGGCATAATACATGCTTCAGCCCCTGGTAGGCCTCTGAGGTACCTATGCCCTAGGTACATAGTATACCATATACTAGGGGCTTATAAGGCACTCCAGAATCCAATTAGGAATGTACCCAATGTACATGCAAACCATTTTAGAGAGGAAGCAGCTAGGCTGGGGTCCTGATTAGCAGGGCCACGGCCAGACTAAGGTCAAAAAACAGTGAAACACCAGCAAAAAGTGGGGGCACCCATGTGAAGCAGATACTACTCTCCTACACCGGTGCTCACCAAGTACATGCCCTTCAACACCTCAACAAATCTATAAATCAGTTGGTAACCTTATTTTTTCAAACTCTCTACTGCTTCTACTAATATTTCGACATACCTTGGTTCCCAATAGTTAGCGGTCTTTTTAAATTGGTTTTTCTATATTGCCTACAAATCATTTCATGGTCTTGACCTTTCTAATCTTAGTAACAGTCACAGCCCCAGGCGGAAGTTTAATTTACTTACACAGCACCTTATCTGTCCTTTGCCCTCCTTGTGCCATTACTATTTGAGTTAAATCTCTACATGTTCCCAAGCTTTGGAAAACTCTCTGTAGGAAAGTGGGTTTTTGTTGCAGTAACTCACCCACTTTTTGCCAGATTTCTGATGTACATTGACTTGATGTGCCCTAAGTCCCTGCCAATCAGGTACCCAGACCCTGTGTTCTTTCCCCACAATTGTACCTTTGTAACTACAATTGGCACATCTCTGGCGACAAGTAAGCCCCTTGTAAAAGGTACCATGGGTACCAAGTGCACTGAGACCATCAAAGGCCTTTAAGGACTGCAGCACCTACTGTGTCACCCTTAGAGCCCTTGCACCTTAACACCCACACATTGCCATTGCAGGCTGTGTGTTATGGTGCAGAGAAAAGTGAAGATTCGACGTGGCCCACATCCCTGTGTGCCATGCCTGCAACCCACTGCCTGTGGCCTAGGTAAATGCTAAAAAACAGAAAATGAATGGCAGAATGCTGAATTAACATTCACCCCCAGTCACAGATCTGGGTTAAATCCATCTTTTTTTGCACGGCACATGTGAGAAAGTGCCATCTTTCTTGCATGGTATGCCCCCACTTTTTGCTGAATTTCTGAATGTACTTTGAGTGTGCCAATCAGGTGCCCAGGGCCTATGTTCCTTCCCTAAAAACCTAAAACTCAAATTGGCAAACCCTGGCCACATGTCAGCCCCTGGTAAATGGTACCCAGGGCCTTGTGACCAGGGAAGGCCTCTAAGGGCTGCAGGACTCATTGAGCCACCCTTAGAGGCCCTGTACCCTAACATACACACACTGCCCTTGCAGGCTGAGTGTCTGAGTACAGTACAAAACAAAGAGTCGACATGGCACACATGCCTGTGTGCCATGCTCACCACCTACACTGCCATGGCATACATCAGCCACCCCTCTAGCTGGGTGCCCTATGCCAGTGTGTGGGCACAGGAGCAGGAGCCCTGTGCCCTTACAGTACCCAGGTCCATTCCTGGGCACTGTAAGTGCAGTGCTGCCATTTAAGAGTACATGGTGTTGAGAGCTCGTCAAACATGAACTCCACAGCACCATAATGGCAACACTGAAGACTGAGAAGTTTGGTATCAAACTTCTCAGCACATTAAACCCGCACTGATGCCAGTGTGGGATTTAATGTACCAAGCACCCCAGAGGGCATCTTAGAGATGCCCCCTGAAACCTAACCTACAATCCACGTCTGGTCTGAGAGGCTGCCTAGGCTGCCACACAGCAGTCATGTTGCTGGACCCCTGGGTAGGAGAGCCCCTGCTCTCCTGGGCCTGCAATAATGCACATCCTGGGCGAGGTGCTAGATCTCCTCCCACAGGATGGGTAGGGGGAAGCTTCAAAGGCATGCCGCCTCTGTGAGCTTCCCCAGCTTGGCCGGAAACCCCAAATAAGGACAGGGGATGTGCCAGTCTGCCAACCCCACCCCTCAGGTGGGGGAGGCGAGGTGAAGCACATCTCCTGGCTCTCGCCATCTTGAAGATGGGGAGCCCTGCCCAATCAGGACTAGGCTACTGCCCCCCTCCCACAGGAGAGAGGCAGGATAGGGGGAGTACCCACCCCAGGACAAGGAACCATTGGTCCCTGCCCTTCACCTACCTGTAACGCCCCTAAATTTAGTATTTAGGGGCACCCTGAACCTTCCTTCCCCAGATTCCAGATTTCGAAATACAAAGAAGAAAGAAGACCTGCCCTGCAGTTGGTAAGAAGAGGAAGACACCAACTGCTTTGGCCCCAGCCCTACCGGCCTGTCGACCCTCGAACCTGCTCCAACCCGGCATCTCTTGTGGCCAGCAACCTCACAAACCCCGGAGGACCTGGCTACCTTTTGGCTCTAAGCTCCTGGGACTCCCATGAGTACAGGCTCTACTCAAAATCTGCTTCTAATCCCTGGCATCAGCCCGGAACCGCGAACCCTTCACACACTGCACCCTCCAAGACTGGCCTGAGCAGGAGTGAACAAAGACCACAAGGACGATCCCACAGCGACTGTGACCCCGAGTCCGGCACCCAAGGACTTCCCTCGACGCGCCTGACGACGCCTGCAGCCTCAGAACCAGGTGCCCCCCCAACCGCGATCAACAGGGGGTAAGACTTCCCGACACCAAAAGGCACCCCGGCACCCGGCGCCCCCTGTGCCCAACTCCGGGGTACCTACCTATCCTCCAACTACCCAACTTACCTCTCGAAGTGGTGGTGGCACCTGAAGAATCTTCGTCCCCGAGCTTGCAGTCTTTTTCTAAACCGGAGCTTTCCCATTGAAATCAATTAAGCGCCCTTAGGTTCAAAAGCACCCTGCACCCAGCCGCCCGAGTGGCCCTGCCAGTGTAACCTCTGCACCTATCTTCCTCCCCATTTACCCTGAGCAAGTGACCAGGAGCCCAGCTCCCACAGCCGCATGGCCTGCTAGTCAGCAGCCACCAACCAAGGTCCCCCTGCCTCCCATAGGATAACATTGGGCTTAACTCTCTCTGCACCCGGCTGCCACTGTGCCGCTGAGGGTGTAACAACTGTACCTACCTGACCCTGGGGCACCCGAGTCTATGCCCAGAACCCTAACTCTGCCAGTCGAGTACTTACCTTAAAGCCGATAACTCAATTTTCTCCGTAGGGTAACATTGACTGTTTTTTCCTCAAATTTCTTTTAAGTGTGGACTTTTCAAAACTTAAAATATTCACCAAAAATCAGCCGAGTAACTAAAACGAAAATACTCACCTGCTATTAGGTGAGCTCCCAGTGCTGGACCTTGGTACCCAGCACTGACTCTGAAAAATATTCACAACCGTACTTACCAGTAACCCCATTTTCTTCCAAAGGAAACCATTGACTGTTTTTCTGTGAAATTTCTTCTGTGTCGATTTCTGCAAGCTTGAAATATTCTTTAAAAATCGTATAAATTGTGAAAACGTAATTACTTACCTGTTTTGGATAAAGGTCCCAGTACTGAGTCAAGGCACCCAGTACTGGATTACAAAAGTAATGAGAACATACTATACCTGCAACTTGAATTTTCTTCCATAGGGAATCATTGACTGTTTTCTATGAAATATTTTCTAAAGTGTCAACTTTTGAATTAGCAAAATATTGTCTAACAATCATAACAGTAACTAAGTCGACTTTTATCACTTGTTTCTAAGTACTGTCCCAGGACTGAATCTAGGATCCAGTCCTGGAATCACAAAAGTAATCCTAAAAGTAATCTATTGCAAATAACTTGAAACTTCCATTGAACTCAATGCATTATTGTGTTTAAAATTGTGTTGCCTATTGCAACCACTTGTAACTTTCTACAAAAGCCAATTGCATATTGAAAAAGTATTTATATAAAGCATCTCATTCTGAGAAAGTATATTTTAATACCTATTGTTGGTTCTAAAATAAAACAAGAATATATTTTTGTATATATAAACCATTGGCCTAGAGTTCAGTTATTGAGTGTGTGAGACCATTTGCTGACTGAGTGTGTGCATCAACACTGTCCTCTGATACTGCCTTACTGCTCGACCAAGCTACCACTTTAAAGAGTAAGGGTATATCTAACTTTAGCCTCTGCCAAACCTCTGGGGACTGTGGACTCTGTACACCCTGTTCCTATTTGGGAACAGTATATACAGAGCCACTTTCTCACAGCACACCATTATAGTTTAGACCCAGCCATATGCAAATAAGTCTTGACCCTGTCCCCCATGGGAACAGTCCAGCCCAAACTGGCAGGCCAGGTCTTCGCTGGACTAGAAACAAGCATCCTGGGACCAGTTTTGGGGGTAACACCCCTCTTCAGCCAGGCTAGCTTGAATCTGGTGGCGTAGAGAGCACAGGACCAACATCTGGGCATACCCTTCTCACCTAGAGCAACAAATCCAAAAAGAACGGATGATGGACGGAATGATGAATTAATCAAACTTTCACCCCCAGTCACAGATCTGTCTTAAATCCATTGTTTGTTTTGGACACCACACCATTCTAGTTTATGTAAGGCAGGGTGCACTAGACCACAGATGAGAATACACTTGCATAAGCACTGTACCACTATAATGTCTAAGTCCATTCTTAGACCTTGTAAGTGCAGTGAAGCCATTAAGAGTATGTGGTCTGGGAGTTGGTCATTACAAACTCACCATCTCCATAATGGCTTTACAGAAACCTGATATGTTTGGTAGCAAACTTTTTCGCAGATTACACCCACACTGATGCCAATGTGGGATTCAATGTAAGATGCTCTCAGAGGGCATCTTAGAGATGCTCTCAGAGGGCATCTTAGAGATGCTCTCAGAGGGCATCTTAGAGATGCCCCCAGAAAAACGGCCAGCCCTGGTGTTTCCTGAATGGCTACCCACCATTTGTCACCACCAGACAGGTTTCAGGACCCCTGGGCAGAGGACCTCCGCTCTCTGGGTCC
Source organism: Triturus cristatus (assembly GCF_964204655.1). Lineage (NCBI taxonomy): Eukaryota > Metazoa > Chordata > Amphibia > Caudata > Salamandridae > Triturus > Triturus cristatus. The sequence goes on from NC_140580.1 coordinate 39,784,692, forward strand.
AGAAACAAAGTCCATCCTGGGAAGAGGTGTCATGCCTTCCCCACAAGAATGGGCTGGGTCCACAAAGCTCAAAGTTTCAAAGGACCGCCACCTTTGTTACCTGGCCCTGCCTTTTGCTGCCCCCAGAAACTGGCTCCCACCGGCTCTGACCCGCCACTTTGGGCCTGAGAATCAGCGGGGAAAACCAGTTAGGAAGAGGTGTGCCCACCTTTTGCCAACCCCACCCCTCAGGTGGGGGGAGACAAGGTGAAGCACACATCCCAGTCCCCTGAATCTTGAAGATGAGGGAACACAGCCAATTGGCGAGAGGCTCATGCCCGTCTCCACCTGGAGGCTAGCATAATAGGGGGTGTACTCACCCAAAGGAAGGGACCCATTGGTCACAACCTGCACACCACTGTAACACCCTTAAATGTTGTATTTAGGGGCACCCTGAACCTTGCCTCTGTAGATTCCTGCAACCTACGAAGAAGGATGGAAGAAAATGCAAAACAGAGGAGACTAAAGAAGAAATGACTTGGCACCAGCCCTATTGGACCTTCTGCAGTTTCCAGAGATCCTGCGCCAAAAGTAGACTTGTCCTGCAGCCAGCCACCTTCAAAACCACTGGGAGGACTGACTGCCTTCAACAAAGACCAGAACTCCACAAACAGCAGATCTGCTCCAAAGAAAGAATAATCCTGCTGAGGACAAAGAAACCAGACACCTCGAACTGCCACTTCTCCAGTTGCCTACGGCTCCAGTACGAGTGGCCCACAGGTCCCAGTGAGATCCCCCAGCGCTCCAGAGTCCGGATCCACCATGTGTCGACCCCCTGACATTGCTTGCAGGCTCTGCACAGAGACCCCCCTCCCTCCCCACAAACCACGAATGGCCCAGTAAGGTGAAAACCGACCTCAAAAGGCACCAATGCACCCTGAAGCCCCCCCAACTTACCTGCCTCACTGTTGGTTCCTCCCGGAAGACTTCCTGGACCGAGCCTACAGGCTAAATCCAAAACAGGCAACCTCCATGGGATTGCATTGGGCTCCCGACACCTAAGCCCGCTGCACCCGGAAGCCCATGCGCTGCTGGTAGTGTGGATACGGTGCCAACCTGTGACCCCCTTTGCTCTGACAACCCTAGGAGCTTGACTCCCAAGACAGAGTGGTCTGCTTGAGAGCAGCTCCCCCACAACTGGGGTGCCCCCCTAGCCCAATTGGCTAACATTGGGCCCAATCACCCTGCACGCGGCAGCCCTAGTGCCGCTGGTGGTGCGATTTGAGTGCCTTCTTGAACCTTGGGGAACCTTGGTTATAACCCCAAAAAGCTATTCGTGCAGGACGTTTACTTACCTGCAAACCGATAACATTTTCTTCCATAGGAACCCACGTTAAGATTTTTTTCCCCACAAATGTTCCGTGTTGAACTGCCTTTTGTATTGAAACCAAAGTAACTTTGCTTCGACCCCAAAATTGTCTTACTTACCTTTGTATTGTAGGACCCATGGCGTGATATCTAGGCATATCACCCTGAGTAGTTGATGTAACTAAATGGAAATCCAAAAGTACTCCAAATTTCCAATGTATGTTTTTTTTTTTTAAACATGTTTTTATTGCAGAGTTATAAACAAGGCATCCATTAAGTCAACCTGTACACGCATGTCATCTCAAAGCACATAACGACGTTATAAAAATGCACACAGCCATTCAGCCCACATCCCGGGGGCCGGGCGGCGTACCAGTACAGTGACTCAGAGTATCATGGCGAACATCTCATAGAGATGTCAGGTCAACAGCATATTATAGTATCTGCTTTTATACCCATCAAACTCCCTCCCCAAAAACGCCGCCAAGTATAGTCAGCCACTCAGAGTGGTTGGCACCAGAATTGTTCGTGTCCACAACATCAGGTCCACACTAGTGCCCTTCCGTGGTAGCAGTTCCTAAGGCCTATCGGTAATCACATTATATGTACCCAAGGAGCGCTGCTCTGGAACCCCGTTCCCCTGTAGTCATCAGTCATAGATCCTTTCTGCAGGCGCTCTTCTGATCACTACCGCAATACCCCATTAACTCCCCTCCACCCTTCCCACCCCCCAACTGCTGCTGATGTGGGTTGTAATTGTGGGTTCTGACGCTAAAGTTTGCCATTAATCGGGTTTTGCATTTGGTCTCCCAAGCCTCATGGTAAATTTCCAATGTAGGTTTGACTGTTTTAAAAGCAAATACAAACCTATGAAGATTCCAATTTCAACCACCATTGCATTTTCTTGTAAAGTTTTGCATCTGAATGCATGTTCTACTTGCCTGTTCTAAGTCCTGGTTCTAGAAATATAATACAAGTATACCTTTTTTTATATTTACCTAAGTGAATACAATAAACCCTTAACACACCCTCCTGATACGCCTAACTGCTCGACCACACTACCACAAATAGAGCTGTTAGTACTTACCTAATTTAGCCTCCGCTATACCTCTGGGGAACCCCCTGGACTCTGCACACTATACCTTACTTTGTTATAGTATAAACAGAGCCAGCTTCCTACACTCTCCTTATGTGTCCTTTTGCTGTGACGTCTCACAGAACATGTTAGCTTTCGCCGCATTTTTTCCCCTCAGCATCTCTTTAGCCAGTTACAACTATTCTACCCAACTATTGAACCATTAGCTTACAATTTGATTGCTGCTTTGGTGAAAGTGCTTGATAACAGATAAATGAAATGAAGTAATTTACACGTACCTCAGCCATTGTAAAGATCTTGTACATCTCAGGAAGAATAACTGAAGCAACATGGGGCATCTGGGTGTCTGTCACCTCACGGGTAAACTCCAGAACGAAAGGAAGGTTTTCAGCAAATGGTCACTGTATCGTCACTGTATAACAGTGAGTTGAAAAGAATAGATGAGTCGAGATTTGCATGAGAACATGTTCAGTGCCCTAAAAACAAACAGCAATGATCAATACAAGTTTTGGATTACAGACGGAAGACAGCCTTTCTAGTGGCCATAACCTAAGCCCATAGGGATAGCATGTTCCAGTAAGGAACAATAGAACACCTTCCATAAAGACAAAGTAGCAGGACTCGCCCTGGTTTCTTTCCAAAAGCAGTGTTTGATTTTCATGTAACAAACTAGTTCCCTTTCAACTTTCTTCCAAAATCATTCTACGTCAGATGAAAGGGATTTATATTCCCCTGGAAATAAAAGGGTTCTAAAACTCTGTCTAGACAAAACTAAAGACATCAGATAAACTGACCATCAATTTGTTAATTTTAGCTGTACAAGAAATGGATTAGCCAATGCAAAGCAGTCCATTTCTAAATGGATTGTTTTCTGTGTCTTATTATGTTACAGTAATGCCAAAAAGTCCTTGTCTGGTAGGCCAAGAACACATTCAACAAAGTGTAGAGCTGCTACTATAGCATTATTAAGACACACTGTCAATTACAGACCTATGAATGGAAGCCACTGGAGGTCCATACATACTTTCAGATGACATTTCTGTCTTGACATCGATTCCAGATCTAAATTTCAAGTGGACTAAGCCGCTGCGCATAATCTTTTTGGTTAGCTCTGCAAAACATTTTGCCCTTTGCATTAATTTCCACCTTGTTGAGGATGGACTTGATTTTCTACTTGGCAATCACTTAGCTGTGCTTCTAGTACTTTTTCAAGGTAATATTCATAATAGTCATAATAAACCCTCGCACCTCCCTGGAAGAAGGTAAGGAAAACAGCCTTCAGTTTATCCCAGGGTCCTTTCTCTCTGTAAAAAAAACAGAATTGGCTCAACTATCACCTACAGTAGCGATGGGATACCACAAACACCTCCTGTGCACTTGTTGTTTTTATTCTGGAGTTACTGTACCAAATACATAAAAATGCATATAAATGTTTATTAAAAACGAACTCTAAGAAAAAATATTTTGAAATAAAATGCTATATTACAAACTTCAACGACTTTATTCAGATGTGACATACATACATAAAAGTTACACAGCAAATGTCACAATTAAAAAATAACATATGATAAATAAGTAAAACTGAGATACATAGCATTCAATAACATCATGGCAGTAGAACAATATTAGCAGTTGTTAGATAAAACAGAGAAAACCACTCCCTATAAACAATTCTGCCGAAAGATACCTAGAGCAACATTCCAATAAAAAAAACTCACAAATGTGCATAGAATGAGCAGCAGAATTAAGAGAGCATAGTGCTACAGGCGCTCACAGCGATTTTTAAGAAAGATCAGACATGCATACCTATTTCGTGGTCTGACAACTGCAGTAAAAGAGTGAAGGCTAAGCTAACATGCCTAGTGTAGGGGTACCTCTTTTAGAAGTGGAATTAAAAATGGTCTAAAACGTCATATGTTAAGTATCTATATGCCTAAATAACAATTTTAATAAGCATTTGTAAACCAATATATAAACTGTTCTAAAAAAACGAAACAATAACAAGGCCAATGGTTAGTCAAAAACATACAGTAGGCAGAATTACCACCGAAGGATTTTCCAGTTCTTACAGCTGATTTAAAAAAGGTACTAACGCAGAAGCAGGTTATGTAATATGTCATCTACATGTTAGGTCATACATTTTGTATTTGTATGGGATTTATAAAGCGCTGGAATCGCCCCTGAAGGAGTATCTCTGCGCTGCAAAAAAAGGTGTACGACAGGTCTTAACAAGTTTCTTAAAGAGGAGGAGATTGGAGCACTTGCGCAGCTCCACGGGCAATGAATTCCAATATGTTGGTGCTAGATAGGCAAAGGTTTTGCCTGCTGTTCGGTGTTTTCTATAGCGGGGGAAGGCAAGGAGCCCTTCACCCTGTGAACGATGCGATCTGCCCAGGAGGTAGAACTTAAGTTTTTCCGCCAGGTAGCTCGGACTTCCACCATGAAGTGCCTTGTGGGCTAGGCAGCAAATTTTAAACTTAATTCTCTGGCGGATAAGAAGCCAGTGAAGCTGCCTCAGCAATGGTTGGGAAGAGGTTCTAGGAGGCATTTTAGGAGCCAGATGCACGACAACGTTCTGAATCACCAGCATTCTACTTAGAAGGGATTCATTGGCGGATGTAAGGAGAGCTTTACAATAATCTAGCTGGCTAATGACCAGGGCCTGGATCAGGGTCCTGCGGACTAATAAGGGAAGAAATTTGGAACACCCTACGGAGAAGGCTCACAGTGTGATAGCAGGAGCCTGAGGTGGCCATAACTTGGTCTCTCATAGATAGAGAGTGGTCCAGACAGACCCCCTGGTTCTTAGCCATAAGCTGCGGGACAGGGGCAGGACCCAGCGTAGTAGGCCACCAGTCAGGGGACCAAATCGTTTGAGCAGTGCCAAATAGCAAGATCTCAGTTTTGGCAGCATTCAGCTGGAGGAATTTTTCTGTCATCCAACCAGATATTGCTTGCATGCCCTTGGCAAATAGAGGTTTAGTTGAGTCTTTGTCATTAGCAAAAGATAGGAGTACGTTGGTACGGTCTGCATACGAATAGGGAGTGAATCCATGTTCTCCAATGATTTTAGCAAGATGGGCCACATACACATTAAACAGGTTGGGGCTGAGGCAAGAACCCTGGGGTACCCCTTGGTAAGCTTCAAAGTGCGTGAACGAAAGGGACCCAGGTTGATCGTTTGAGTGCACTGGCCCAGAAAGCTTGCAAGCCACTTTAATGCCTGACGCTGCATACCAGTCTCTCTTAGTCTGTGAATGAGCTTCTAGTGAGAGACCTTATCAAAGGTGGCTGTTAATTCCAGCAAAACTAGCAGCACTGCCTTGTTATCCAGTGCCAGTTTAATGTGGTCTGTAACACCTATAAGGGTAGTTTCAGTAGAATGATTAAATCTGAATCCAGACTGGGACGGATCAAGGATGCCATGAGATTCAAGATATCCTATAAGCTTAGTGTTGATGTATCCTTGCGTCATTTTACTCATGAATGGAAGGAGAGAAACAGGACAATGCATGACAATGCATACATTTTTATTAGAAAGAAAGTCTAAGAAAAATATTTTTAAATGAAATGCTACATTAGTCAATTTTCAACCATATATTTCAATCAATAACTTGATAAAGCACACAGCTGCTTCAAACAGAAGCATCCGAGCGCTCAAGCAGACAATGCAAGGATAGCCGTGGCATTATAAAAGCTAAACAGTGTCAAATAGGCAGATTTTAAGTTGCCTTTTGAAGGTTACTGGAGACTCAGCCCAACGCAGATTAGGTGGATGGATGTTCCATAATTTGGCCGCAAGTACAGTAATGGAGCTACCTCCATGGAGTGTCTTCAAGAAATTTGGGATCCGTAGGAAGCAGCTAGTGTTGGATCAGAGTACCATCTCTGGAGTATATGAGGCCCGTCTGTTCAACAAGTAGCATTGGGCATCAGTGGAGAGTTCTGAAATCCAGCGTCAGAGTTTTAAATTTAATGCTCTGTTCCACCAAGAGCCAGTGCAGATGTCTCAGATGTGGAGAGATGTGATAGCGGTGAAGGACTCTCCTAGCAAGTCTGGCCGCTGCATTCTGGATTAACGAATCAGATACGCAGGGAGACTAAGGTAGAGATTGTTAAAATAGTCCAGGCGAGAGGCAACTAAAGAATGAACTACAGTTTTTCTAGTTTCCTCAGGAACCAGATGAAGAAACATCTTTAAGATTTTAATCTTCATGAAGCAGACCAACGAGGTTTGATTAATTTGAGAGGCAAAGGAGAGCGTGGAATCGAAAATGATGCCAATATTTCCAGTTGAAGAGGTTGCATTTGGAGGAACGTTGGGTTCAGCAGGCCACCATAGGGAAGCCGGTCGGGGTCCAATCTGATTAAAATGCAAGACTTCCGTTTTATCGGAATTTAGTTTCAGGCAATTTGCCTCAATCCAAGCCGCGACTCCACTGAGGGACTCCTTAAAATTTTTAAGATCTGCCTCCGAGTTGTCTTGGAACGAAAAGAGAAATTGGGTGTCACTGCCGTACAATACTACCTTGTCACTCCAGGTTTCGATGAGATCCACCATGGGGAAAAGGTAAACATTGACCAAGAGCAGGCTCAGGGCAGAACCCTGCGGGACACTACATACCAGTGGCTTAGGTGATGAAAAAAGCGGGTGTTAATACACCCTTTGGGATCTGCCCTCCATAAAAGCTTTGACCAATAAATGAGTCTTGCCCTGAATGTCAAGGTCGCTAAGCCTGTTCAGAAGGATGGAGTGTGATACTGTGATGAAGGCCACAGACAAATCAAGAAACGGCACAATAACAGGTGTTTTCTTGTCCAGATATTCCCTGACAAACTCCTCCACCTCCAGGAGAGCAGTCTCCATGCAATATCCTGCATGGAAGTCTGACAGATTCATGAAGGATGGAATTGGCGTCCACAAAAGTGCTCATTTGTTGATTAGCTAATTTACCTTAAAAAAGATTTACAGGAGCTGGGAGGAGAGATAGAGGCCTGTAATTGCCAAACACATCTGTGTCTGCAGCCTTAAGTCTGAAAACATGCAGCGGGCAAACATCATCCGGGGAGCCAGGCTTTCATTTTAGTATCTCCTTCAAAGAGCATTCTTCTGTTTACGTACTTTACTGTTCATGGGGTGGGGAATTGCGGAGGAATGAATCTGTACATATGTGATGTTCTGAGTGGCAATGGTGTGGATAACGTTAGATCTGATAAGACATAAGATACATTTGATTGTAAACGGCTGTGATTTACTGCAAATATCAATAAAAAAATTCAACAAAAAAAAAAAAGAGCATTCTTCTGAAATAGGGGCAAATCAGACACAAATGCCTTGAGACAGGAGGGAGCGCAGGGGCTAGTTTCAGCCTTCCCCGCAGCAGCTGAACCAAAAGCTAAAGCCTCCTTTGGTGACTCTGGAAAGGTGGAGTATGCATTTTGAATCTTCTCATCGCAGGGTTCGGCTGAGGGGAGGATAGCAGTTTTGGCCCCTCCAGGGGAGACAAAGGAATTCACTATTTTAAACACTTTGTTGGAATAATTAGCTGCCATCTTGATATGATGTGCAAAGTACTCTTTCATAGCATTGCAGGTTTTGTTTAGCAGAAGCTCCTAAGTGCCGTTTTAGAGTGTAACGCCCTGAACGTCTCAGGATCGTTTAACAGACACGATAATGAGAACGCAACCACTTGTGAAGGTTTAGTTATTTTAATGAAGGCAAAAATAATACAAGGAATAAACAAAGGTTATAGTCACTGGAATCCTCCAGGCTAAGTACGTTACCAGCCCACAGCACGGATGGTCCTAACCGTCCTCTGCATATACGCCGATCCCGGCGTATGCCAACAGAGGGCAGAAATGAAATGGCCGACAATGCCAATCGGTAGGCTGTGAGGGGCACGAAGAGTGTTGGGGAGAATCGAGGAGTCTGGGAAACACCCAGCCGGGGTCTCTACCTGAAGGGAGCAGCCGCTCGACCTCTTCCTCAGACTGCACCGGGACGCGGAGTCACCTCCTGGTGATGCGTCACCGATACCCCAATCACAAGCAAAGAAGACTGAACCGAGAGCAGCCGCTCGATCGATCCTGTGGACTTCAGAGTCTGTAACGCGGCAAACACCTCCTGGTGTGCGTTACAGCTGGCAGTCCCTGTATCTCTGGTCGGGCTGGGAGTTACGACTCCAACCAGCAAAAGCGCCACTGCGCTTTGACTCAGCCGAGTCAAAAAGCGAAGCTCAATGGTTATCCGGTAGAGCTTCCGGGTCCTTCACAGGTGACGATGGGGCAAGACACGGCCCAGGGAGTAACGACTCGACCTACCTCCGTTCTTGCCTTACTGGAGCACCACTCCGGAACACTGCTCTTCACTAAGCAGGTACGTCGGTGTAAACACAATATCCGACAGCGTTGTACCTCCCTGTTCCTCCCTTTATAGGGCGTGTTTTCCTTGAGTTATGTAACAGCTCTCCTGTTTACATAAGGGCGTGTTTTCCTTGAGTTATGTAACAGCTCTCCTGTTTACATAAGGGCGTGTTTTCCTTGAGTTATGTAACAGCTCTCCTGTTTACATAACCTCTCAACCGCTAAGCATCCTGGGAGATGTAGTCCGTTTTCGCTGGTACCGTTTTCCTCCCCTCGCATGACAGGAATTCTTGACATAGAGACAGTCTTAGCATTGGAGTCATACAATTTCCTCTAATTGTGCTATAATTATTTGCACATGCTTTTCTCCGTTCATTGGGTTGAGGAAAACTAAGGTGCAGAAGGCCTCCATCTTTTTGCCACATACTTTTTAGAGGAACAGGTGGGCTAATAAATTAGAGATCCAACTGTCAAACAGCAAAATGTCAGATTCAACTATTCCTTGTAGTATCAGAGGAGAGTAACTGAGGTACTGAGCCAGGGATTCTTCCCACAGATTCTGCAACCTCCTTTTCATTTCCAGGGAAGGGGCGATCCTAGTCTGTGGGTAGGGGCCCTAAAACACAAGCGGAATACTGAAGTGATCAGATGCTCCGGATCACTGAACTGCATGCTAATGGTAAAGATCAGATCAAGCATATGATCAGCCGTACGGGTAGGTGCCTGGACATGCTGGATAAGGTTAACACCAGCCAATGTTTGAATGAGCTTGGGGCTATGGTGGAGATGAGATCACCAGCATTGACATTAAATTCGTCAAAAATGGTCAGAGTGACATATTGTAGAGAGTATTGTTCAATGATGTCGAATACAGCAGGAAAGCAGCTGCTAAGGCAGTCTGGAGGTCTATACACCAACAGGCCAGAGAAGGATGGAGTGAGTAATGTGCAAAACAAGACCCTAAATGTTTCCGTACTGGCTTATAGGTGTAGTAAATGCTTCAAAAGTGTATTTGAAAATAAAAGCAACCCCACCCCCTACCTTGTTCCCGCCACGGTTTTTCGCCAAGATGCGATAGCCTAGTGGAATTGCAAAGGGTAGTTCTGGGTTAAAGCGGTCATTCCAGCCATGTTTCCATAAGGAAAATAAAAGTCCCAGGAGTTGTTAGCCAGTAGGGGGAAAATAGCAGATTAATATTTGGCTAGGGTCCTGCAGTTAATAAGGCAGGCCTTATAACCCACTGCGATCTGCAACAGAGCAGATACTGTGTTAGGTGGGAGTGAAAACACCCCGGATCACGAGCAATAAGCCTTCGTTCAGAAGTAACTGTTACTTAAGACTAAGCCACATACCTCACAGGAGTGAGCATGCTTTCCCATTCCAGGGGGAGAAAACATCTTCAGAGAGAAGCAGGGGTTCGTATTCAAGGCAAGGAGAGCCTCTCTGGGACATCTGCTGCTCTGATCGATGGCAAGATGAGCAGCATGGCTGTTGCTGGCCACGGACAGGTGCAGACAGGCATGCCTTTGGCGCGCCGTCAGCACATCCACGGAATGGCCTTCCTTAAATGGAAGAGCAAGGATTCCATCAAACCTAGCCACTAGAGCGCTAACCCAAGAGGGCGGTTCTAGGCAGTGCCAAGAAGAGCAGAAACAAGCTTTTGCACTGCAATAGGTCTCGCATTACCGATAGTTTGAGGTATTGGTGTTGCAAATAATGCAACGCCAATAGCTCATACTTTCAGTAATGTGAGACCTAGTGCATTGCAAATGATTGCAGTGAGCCAGAAACCAGCATTGTATGTCTCAGTGCAGCACCGCAAGCTGATCCTAGAGGTCCCTAGAGAGCATCATAAACATTGAAGATATGGTAAATCCACCCTACCCATAATGCAATGAATGCAAGACAGTACCACGAGTACATTAAAATAGCTATGTCAATATATACAATTAGTAGCGTTGAAATGTGACAAAAGAATTATATTAATTCCGGAATAGGTTAGGTTGTACTCTATGTGGAGCTGATGAAGGCAAATTTATAGAAGGTCTAATATAAATGTGAGATGTGGTAGGTGCAGTACGGCAAGCTGCTCCTAGTAAGCAAGGAACCAGCACTGCTAGTACGACAAGCTGCTCCTAGAGGTCCCTAGTGAGGACTGCCAGTGCTGCAAGCTGCTACTAGAGGTCCCTAGTAAGCAAGGCACCAGCACTGCCAGTACGGCAAGCTGCTCCTAGAGGTCCCTAGTGAGCATCACAAACTTTTGCTCATAGTGGTATGGTACTCCCATAATGGATTGCATGCAAGTCAGTAACACGAGTACATTCAAATAGCTATGTCAATATATACAATTAATAGCTTTGAAATGTGGCAAAACAATTATATTAATTCCGGATTAGGTTGTACTCTATGTGGAGCTGATGAAGGGAAATTATAGAAGGTCTAACATAGACAAGCGGCGCCTAGAGGTTCCTAGTGAGCATCAAAATTTTGGTTACAGATGGTACTCCCCTAATGCATTGCAAGCAAGACAGTACCACAAGTACATTCAAATAGCTATGTCAATATATACAATTAATAGCTTTGAAATGTGACAAAATAATATAGTAATTCTGGATCAGATTGCACTCTATCTTAAGGTGATGAAGGGAAATTTATAGGAGGTCTAACATAGATGAGTAGCTGCAGTACCGCAAGATGCGCCTAGATGTCCCTAGTGAGCATGATAAACTTTGAAGATAAGGTAAATTAACCCTACCCATAATGCATTGCATGCAAGACAGCACCACAGTACATTCAATATATACAATTAGTAGCTTTGAAATGTGTCAGAAGAATTATAATAATTCGGGATTAGGTTGTACTCAATGTGGCGCTGATGAAGGGAAATTTATAGAAGGTCTAATATAAATCTAAGATGTGCTAGCGAGTAAAGTAACCACTGCCAACCTTGTTAAGGACCATGTCAGTGTCCTGTCAGAAGGCCCCTAAGAAAATAGTGCCTTGAGGTTGTAATTAAAACCTAGGGCGTAACAACACATGTAATAGGGGGATGTCCTCATGGGAGGTTACAAAGAGAGACAGGGAGGCACTAAGGAGGGACCACAAAGCCTAATAACCAATGAAAAGCCACCATTTACAAAGGACAGGGACAGGAGCCAATTAAAAAGATGGGCGGAAAGTAGGCGGAGCTTTATGCACATATCCTGAATACAGCATGTCCTCGAATAGACAGCGCAAACGCTGCCTAGGTGAGACCTAAAAAAGTACCCTATAGTAATGGTCACAAGACAAAAAAAAAGTACCTAAAAACAGTCTCTCAAACTTTTTAAAGCAAGGGGTTGAGAAAATGAAACACTGTAGCATAATAGGCGGAAACTTAAAAGGCTGGGAAAACTGGCATGGTTCATTCAAGCAAACATCACACCACCTCGGCTGACATCAGTTACAGCAAAAGGTCTTCCATTGCTGTATGCTTGAGAGATAAATAGTTCTGTCAATCTCCAGAGAACTACAGAATTACAGCCACCACCCAAAAATCCCATTGAGGTCAGTTGGACTTTGGGTTCTGGAAGGCATATGCTGTAATACATTGGTGGAAGTTAATACATTATTTTATCTTTTTATCTTGACCTTTTGGAACATTAGATATGAACCTTCAGTGTTCTCAGACCTTTTGCTGGGAAATTATTTTGCTGGCATGGCAGCAGCTTTGTTCTAAGCACCACATTAGCCTCTGACCCAACTCAAGCATTAGGAGTTTCAAAGCAGGATACTTGGATGCGTTACGTTAGGTGTTGTAATTCACCAAAGTTATTCCTTTCTTAAACACACTCAGTAAGTTACCAGTTTTCTTCACTTGCCAATTTTAAGAAGTTAAATCAATGACTAATCGCATTTGGTTACCCGCTCACTTAAAAAAAAATAAAAAATTTGATCTACCATCCGAAAACATAATTCGTGTTTTGAATAACCTGTAGCGATTTTGAGCAGTACTCTCCTTGCTGTGGTTTCCTTGTACAATTGTCAGGTTGATGACACTCGCTCAGTTCAGTGGCCTGTGAGCTGTTGCAGGCAGCTTTGACTAGATGGATGCCTTCATTAAATGGTTCTGAAATACTTTAAATTTACAAACAGTAACTGGGGATTGGGGTTATACCGCCAAGTTTGTAGCGTTGTTCTTTTAGCATGCAGAACTGCAACACAGTAGAAAGCACCTACATTTTTGAGATGGATATTGCTTATTGCTCACAATACTAAATTGTGCACTTTTACTCTACACATGAACAAGTCAATGCGCACCTTTAATTAACAAGCATTTGCAATGCAATAGGTCTCGCATTCACGTGAGTTTGAGCTATTGGCATTGTAATTGACAATTACTTTCATTTATGTTTTGGTTTTTAAAACATAAATAAAAGGCCTTGTCATTTACAATGCCAATAGCTCGAAATCTCGCAATTGCGAGACCTATTGCATTGCAAATGTGTGTTACAAAATGTGACGTTTACTGCACACATTTTAAACATTCTGCCTCCACCAAATGACGCTGCAGGACGCCCGGGATATAACGTATGCTGTCTGCAGAGACAAAGAAATGTGGTTTGTGTGATATGCAACCCAACCCAAGCCTAGCTGAATACAGTGTGGTTTATCAGAGCCATATATTTTAGCGTGCGCGGTTCTGCTGCAGTCAGTAATTTGAAGCGGATGGATGTGCCACTCAAAAATGAATGCAGATGGAAACAAACGTATACACTGCCGAAGAGCGACACAGACAAAATCGCAAACACTCTGGTACTATGTAAAGCTGAAACCAAAAGGCATGCGCCTCGCCACAAAGAGAATGCCCATATGCCGTTCACGGCAAAACTACAAAGAATGCAGAACCCCAGGCTCGACAAGCGGCTCACATCTCCTCGCCTATGCAAAAAAATAAAAATTTAAATAAAAACCACAGAAAGAAGAGCAAGTTGGGCGCGAAGAGACTTACTCAAGTTCGGCAGAAAGGATCAGCGATAAGTTTGATGATGTCTCAAAATTAAAAGACTGCATGTCATGGCTCAATACGTGTTTTTTGTTTTTTTAAATCTTAATTTATACTTGTTTTCCATCCAATATAAATATGCCAAAGCTGGTTTAAGATAGTGAGTCGATATCATAGGCTTCAATTTAAGAAACAAATATTTTATTAGAGTGATGACACCCTACTATACAGAGATACTAGTAGCCACTCGGGAATACAAGTCCCTGCAGTTGTTTAACAAAGGGGGATTTCTTTTTCAGCGGCTGTGTTGTGAAAAGCTAAATGCAGTCTCTCAAATTGAAGGTATCCAATGTCTGGAGCTGGACGACCCAATGTCTTGTACTGTGTGGAGGGAGCATCATTATTTTTTGGGAAAAGCAAAGACCAGCAAGACAGCTCAAGCTATCTTTAGGCCAGATATAAAAAAGCAATCATAAGAGTGAACAGTTATTTTCTCTTTTAGCCTGCAATTGTACTTTCGTTGATGACATTTCTAGAAAAAAAAACACTCACTTCATTGCACAGTGTGTTTTGCCATTCTATGAGAAACAAAATACAGTTTTTGCTTTTTTCTCAGACAGCCATCAAATAAGAAATATTCTGTATTTTTAAAAGAGCAACAATTTGGTCCCAGGGTGACAGGTGTGGTAAGATGAAGGCAAACTCTTTAAGCTTTCTCGGAGTTTTAAGTAGATTTCGTATTTCACAACTAACTCAAGCCACATCTAGGAGTGTTTTAGGGCTAAAAGATGCTGATGGATTTACCCCCTTATCCCTAACAGAAGACATCCTGGTGAGTCTAAAACCCGGACCAGCTTGTCTGTAAGCAGATATTGCTTCTAGGTGAAATAGTCCAACCATATGTCCTCATTTTCCAAAGTAGTTTTTTATTGTAGCGTATCACTCTTGCTTTATCTTTCTAAAACGGGAGAGGAGTTGGCCTAACGGCTAGGGCGGTCGACCTCGAATCGGGGAACCGAGTTCGAGTCTCGACAATGACGCTGAACATCCTGTGATTTTGGGCAAATCACTTAATCTCTCTGTGCCAAACAAAAATGAATGTGTCCTCATGTAACGCAACTGGTGCTATGTAAAGCGCTCTGATACCAGATACCGGGTCAAGTTTGCGCTATATAAAAGTACTAAAAAGTTATCTTTTCAAGAGTTTGCAAGATGTTGTGCTGTTGTGTTTACATCTATACCAACGTTGGTTTGCAGAGTTAAACATTGTTCGTTACTAAGTTATATGTTGTCTTTGGGGCTAAATATGAAAGTGATATTGAGTGGTGAAGAGGCTTGCAGGGCCTTGCTGATGCTCCGATTCTTTCTGATATCAAAAATATCCTGGTGAGGATGCAACAAGGCGCTATCTATCTCGAAGGCAACCTGGAATCTGTATTTTAGTCGCTTGTTCTCTTCCCTGGAAAGGCTGGCTCCCCTTTGACCCTGGTGACCTATCGCGTCCTTAGTGTCTGTAGGGGCTTATCTGATCCCATACGCCCTTGTACAGATGGAGGGAGGGGGGCCGGTAGAGCAGGGTGTGCGGGGAAAGCGGAAACACACAATGGAGAAGAGGGGGCTAAATAAGACAGAGAGAGAGGTGGACAGCGAGACAGAGACAGCACATAGAAGAAAGAACAATATACACAGAAGAAGAAATATGTGCAGACAGACAGCTGGGGAGGAAATTGAAAGAATGAGTAAAAGAAAAAAAGAAGTTGAATTAATAGACAGTGGTTGGGAGAAACAGAGATGGAAACAGAAAGATTGAGAGAGAAAGAAATGGAAGGAAATATGAAAAAAAAAGCTGCGAGAGATAGAGAGGCCAGAGGAGGAGGCAGGGGAGAGCGAATGGTACAAACAAACAGAAAGTGGAACGAGAGAAAGAAGAGGGCAATGCATGTAATGGAATACGTGGCAGGAGGGAGAGAATGGGACAGAATGTGGTCCGTCGGCTGCGTTGCCGCCCCCTGAATGTGTAATGTAAATACGGTGCTATGTAAAGCGCTCCAATACCGTCGGGTCGAGTTGGCGCTATATAAATATGCAACAACAAAAAACAAGACAAGCCCGGCGGAGCGTGGCGCGCGCGCTTGGCGGGGGAGCGCATTCCAAGCGGGGGATCGGACCCTTTGAAGTTAGATTGCCAAACGGCTTGCATGGCAGCACGATGCACGTGATTGTGCGCGTGCTCACCATGCAATCCGCTTTTGGGAGCACTTACGCGATAGCCAGCGAGACCTAAAAACGCTCTAAATTGAGATACAATATATCTATATTTATCGAGATAGAGATAGAGATAAATATATCTATATTTATCGAGATAGAGATAGACATATAAATATATCTATATTTATCGAGATAGAGATAAATATATCTATATTTATCGAGATAGAGATAGAGATAGATCTATCTATATTTATCGAGATAGAGATAGATCTATCTATATTTATCGAGATAGAGATAGAGATAGATCTATCTATATTTATCGAGATAGAGATAGATCTATCTATATTTATCGAGATAGAGATATAGATCTATCTATATTTATCGAGATAGAGATAGAGATAGATCTATCTATATTTATCGAGATAGAGATAGATCTATCTATATTTATCGAGATAGAGATAGATCTATCTATATTTATAGAGATAGAGATAGATCTATCTATATTTATCGAGATAGAGATAGATCTATCTATATTTATCGAGATAGAGATAGATCTATCTATATTTATCGAGATAGAGATAGATCTATCTATATTTATCGAGATAGAGATAGATCTATCTATATTTATCGAGATAGAGATAGAGATAGATCTATCTATATTTATCGAGAGAGATAGAGATAAATATATCTATATTTATCGAGATAGAGATATAGATCTATCTATATTTATCGAGATAGAGATATAGATCTATCTATATTTATCGAGATCGAGATAGAGATAAATATATCTATATTTATCGAGATAAAGATAGAGATAGATCTATCTATATTGATAGAGATAGGGATAGAGATAGATCTATCTAAATTGATCGAGATAGAGATAGAGATGAAGGGAGGTAGGTAAAACATGGCGGCAGCTACTTAGGCTGCCGTGGCGCTCCGAGGGGAGCTCCCGTCAGAGTTAACCCTACCCTACCATGCCTCGACAAGGATTGTGGCCGGAGTAATAGGATATGTCCTGGAGCATGCAGAAGAATGACATTTTCATTTGAAGCGAGTAAAATTACATTTTCACCCGATTGCTGTTGGGCCGAGTATCGGCGGTTACCTCTTCAAGCGGTACGGTACGCAATGCAATACCGCGTTTGGCCACTGGATGTCCCACGCCAAACAGCATGCTTTCTCTGTCCGTGTGCGTTCTCGGAGGATGGAGGACGTTGTGAATTTTTCCCCCAAGCTGTTTCTGTTGTGAGCTTTGCACCGGTAAGAGCGGCAGGAGGGAGTCAGTGTTTTTCTGAGGGGGAGGCACTCTGGGAGCCAGAAATCGGCCAAGCTGCTATACTTATACCACGAGAGCCCCGGGGGAAGCCGCGGCTGCGCTTCTGGACAGCCGCGCTGGAGCTGAGGCGGGGGAGAAAGCTGCGGAGCCTTGGGCAGCCATTTCGTGGTTCTGCCTTTGTGACAAACTCAAGAAGTGCAGTTAGCAAAGTGTCTTCTAGAGGGGTGCAGAAACCAATACTATCACCTCCTCTGAAAGCAGCCGAGGAGGGAAGGATAGAGACAGAGGCTTTTGGCTATGACAAGAACAGTGAGAGTATTGTAACTCTGGCTGGGTTATCGCCAGGGTTTGCGCCAGGGTCCGTGGCTATCTGTGGTGCTTTAGGTAACTTGTTGTATACCACTGATAAGGAGCAAGACAATCAAGGGCGAAATAAGGCGGTTGTGCAGGAGGGGGAGGCTGTTGGAGAGGTTGGAGAGGTTGCCTTTGCTCAGAGCACCGAAGCATCGGTTAGGAGGAAATCTTCTTCCTACTTAAATACAGAAGTGAAGGCTAGAGGTAGTAAACATAAGCCTAAGTCTAAAACCAAAGTGAAGGGACCTAAGGCAGTCTTACCTCTAGGGTCTAAGGTCACCCCTTCACTTCGATCTTATTTCAAAGTGGTTCCTCAGATACTTAACCTTGTGGAAGATCACAACATGGCAGGTGTTTCCTCTACCCCGGGAGCCCTCCCTTCTCCGTCTGCCAATGTGTTATTAATATCCTCCCGTACACCAGTTGGGGGTCGAAGTTACAGCAGGGGGGATGGGTACACCCCAGGTCACACCACATGTGAAAGGCTTAGAAGGAGCCGGAGTAGTTCAAGAAAGTGAGCTGGGGGTGCAAGTCGCAGGAGGCTTGTCCGCTATCGAACAGTGCCCCCCACCAAGCCTGACAACGGCAGAAGGGCCATCTTCTGGCAATCGTTTGGCAGCAACACTCGAGATGGAAGGTGTAGTCGGCGGAGAAGGGGGGGACGAAGACAACATAAAGGATCAACATCAGGAAGGCGAAGCTGCTGGAGCTAGTATAGCCGACTTAGAGGGAGAGTCCACTATTTCAGCTGCCTCTTTGTTGAGGATGTTCTCTGCGCTTACAATGGAGATAAGGAAAGGGTTTACTGAGTCCTCTGCAAATCAGCTGGAGATAAGGAACTATTGTGAAGCACTGGATAACAAGATTGATGGTCTGACCATTAGAACAGGAGTCCTGGAAGTGACCTCAGCAACACTCTCTACTAATTTGGAGCAAGCTAAGGTTGATATAAAGAAGCATACTAGAGAGGAGCAGAGCCTAAGCGAGAGGATGGAGATGTTAGAAAACAACGCCAGGCGGGGGAATATACGAATTCTCAATATTCCGGAAGGATCTGAGGGTTCAGACATTAAGCTTTTCATTACTGTTCTGTTAAAGGAGTCCCTGGGCTTAGAGCACTCAGTTGAGGAATTAGCCATGGACATTCAGCGAGTCCATAGGGACCCCTTTCGGCGGAACCCCCAAAGATCGAAGCTGCGTAAAATATTGGTCAACTTTCACACGTATGTGTTGAAGGAGCAGATTCTCAACCTGGCACTAAAACAAAAGTCTCTCGCAGGGATAGGTTTTACTTTCCTAATTAGGTCTGACCTCTCCAGAATCACAATGGAGAAACAATGGGAGTTTGGGAGGCGTTTGGATGCCTTTAGGAAAGTGGGAGCAACAGCTCAGCTCATGTTCCCGGCAGCCATCAAAGTAATGCACAATAACCGGATGTATAACATTAGGTCAGTGCAGGCAGCCGACGAGCTTTTGTCGACGTTAGGTAATGAGCACCAATAGACTAGGCATATTCTGTGATAGCGTTGGTGAATCTTTTTAGATAAGCCTATCAGTTATTGTGCTACTATTAACACGAAGCTGTACGCTTCTCTACCTTAGGTCACTTCTACTCATTTATTTTGACTAAAATGTCTTCTTCTTTCCACTTCCCAGCTAATTGTTAAAAATAGCTTTGGTAATTTTTTTTTCTTCTTTTTTTAGGGCATGTTGAAGGGGGGGGGGTCTCACTCTCTATGCCCTATACTTCTTTGTTTAGCATTCTTTTTTTTTTCTCTGGGGTGGGTGGGGTTTTTCTCGACGGGAGCATGTCGAAGGGGTGCTATCTACCGGACTATTTACCGGTTAGATAACACAAGGGTTTTCCAAGGGGGGGTTGTGGGGTTGGGGGGATGCACGGGGTAAGGAGGGGGGGTGGGAGATGGCAAAAATATAAAAAGGTCCTCATTGATCGAACAAGTGTTAAAAAGGATGGAAGCAGGCAGATGTTGAGCAAAGAATTAAAGCAACAAATGGTTATTTTAGCCTTATTTTTTCTTTTCTTGTTTAAATATGGGTAGTGTAAAATATATCTCCTGGAATGTAAATGGCCTCCGCACCAAGCCTAGAGCTAATAGAATTATGCAATATTTGCGGGACTTGGATGCGCAGGTCATTGTGCTCCAGGAGACGCACCTAACTCACACTGAAATGCTTGCCCTTATTAAGAAAAATAGGTGGATAGACTTCGCAGTTTCAACTACCCAAACAATGAACACAAGAGGGGTCTCAGTTGTATTTAAAAAAGGAGCTAAAGCTAGGCTGATATCACAGGTAGTCGACCCAGGTGGCAGATGGGCCATAGCGTCAGTTGTTATGTCTGGCATGCAAAGTACAATCTTGGGATACTATGGTCCGAATCAGGACGACCCCTCCATTCTGGAGTCTATATTTTCACACCTGCTTTCCTTTCCTGAACCCATTATCCTGGCAGGCGACTTTAATGTCGTACTGGACCCCTTATTGGACAAATCGGCTAATAATCGATCCCTAGTTCTTTCTAAGACCAGAGCTTTGCTGCAAAGTGTAATGAAGCAATATGGGTATGTTGACATTTGGAGAGAGAGGTCGGGGCAACAACAAGGGGTTTCTTTCCGGAATTACAAGTACCATCACCTGTCCAGAATTGATTTCATTTTAATTAGTCTGAGGCTGGTAGATTCCGTCAAGGCCATTAGCTACCTCCCATTACATCTGTCAGACCACACGGAGGTTGTAATGGAAATTGTCAGACCGATCAAGAGGTCTTCCAACACATGGTCTTTTGACCGCTCTCTTCTCTCCTCTTTTGAGGATATCACATTTCTTAAATCTGAAACCCATAATTTTTTGGATTCCAACAGGGGTTCAGCTTCGACCAAGATGATTTGGGATTCGTTTAAAGCTTTTTTGAGAGGGGTTATTATAGGGAAAGTTTCATACCGCAGGAAGATGCATAGAGAGGAAGTCATATCTATTGAAGCTCAAATATGTCAAACGCAACAAAATATAGACACCAACCATATGACCCCTGGATTAGATCTGCCCACTCTTTGTAATCAATTAGTGGCTCTGAAGGGTAGTTTGAGCTCGATATTAAACCTTCGACTTCAACAAAGATGGGAAGCCAGTAAGTTGGCCCATTTCGAATACAGCGAGGGCGCGGGGAAACTACTGGCCTGGAAGACCAAAACAGATCTGGTTCGTAATAACATTGCCGCAATAACTGTAGATAATAATACCTTCTTTTCAGATGAGGATATCAGGGGTGCCTTCAGAGATCACTTTCAGGTGATTAACAAGGAGGATGAGATCTCGTTAGATTCTATTGAAGGTTGGCTGAGGGACATTAATCTTCCTTCGCTATCCGCTGAGCAGTCTCAATTCTTAGATAATGCTATTACTGAGGATGAGGTAAGATCTGCCATTAAAGAAGAAGGGGAAGGCGGCCGGACCCGACGGGTTGCCGGCAGAAATCTATAGAGCCCTGGAAACAGAATTAGTCCCCTTTCTTACTGTTCTATTCAATCAAATCTTAGTGGAAGGACAGAGCCCGCCCGCCTCTTGGGATAATGCCTCAATCACCCTTATCTTGAAACCAGGGAAACCAAAGACCGCTTGTGGATCTTATAGGCCGATCTCAATTCTCAATGTGGATTATAAGATCTTCACCACAATTTTGGCATCAAGGTTGGCCGGGATAGCGCCTTCGGTCCTTCACTCTGACCAAAAGGGCTTTGTGAAGGGGCGACAACTATTTGAGTTAACCTATGACTTAATAGGTGCCATCGATATAGCATCGGCCCGGACCCTTCCTTTGGCGGCCCTCACGTTGGATGCGACCAAGGCTTTCGACAGAGTTAATTGGGTATACCTGTCGGGGGCTTTGGCTAAGTTTGGCGTGGGGGCAGGGTTTCGTAGGGCAATTGGTCTGTTATATCACAGCCCAGTTGCACGCCTTTTGGTTAATGGAGAGCTATCTGACCCGGTAACTATCACTAGGGGGACAAGGCAGGGTTGCCCACTTTCCCTCCATTGTTTGATTTTTATATCGAACCTTTTGCGCAACAACTGAGGGAGGAGGTCAATAATAAGCCTTTTTCTTATAAAGGGTGGGAAAGGAAAGTAGCCCTTTACGCCGATGACGTGCTTATTCTTACATCAGATGTCGGCACTGCACTCCCCATAATTTTAAAGACTGCACACTCTTTTGGCCAAGTATCCGGTTACGAGATTAATGATACCAAAACCGAGATGCTCGTCTGGAACGATGACGGACGAGCTAGGGAGTTACAAGCAGGTTCCTCGATGAGGTATTTGGGTCTACATAGTGTGAAGGATATAGAAACAATTGCTCAAGTTAATTTATCAGCAGTAGCTAAAGAATGTCGTAGGTTATTGCATTCATGGTCTCATATTCCACTTTCTTTAATTGGGAAGGTTAATTTAATTAAAATGTTGATTCTTCCTAAAATTTCTTTTTTGTTTTGTACCATTCCCCTGCACTTTGATTATTCTCGTTAGCTAAATTACAGTCAGACATAACATCTTTTATTTGGAACAACAAACAGGCAAGGATATCCTGGAAAAAGCTTAGGCGACGAAGAGACAAGGGGGGCTTGGCTGCCCCGGATTTGAAATTATACGCTTGGGCCTTCAAGTTGACTCATTCCCGTATGTTGTTAAAAATGCCTTCAGATTACGGGGTGGGTCTGATGTACTCAGCTATGCTAGAAGGGGAAGGTGTTAGCCAATCGGCCTTTCTTTTTAAATTTTGCAACCCAAAGTACTTTAAAAAAAATCAAAAGGTCTTACAGGGATTGGCAAAATTGTGGGCTGAAGTCACAAGATCTATAAAACAAGGGTATTTCTGTGATAGAACACCGCTATGGGGGCTACCTGAAAATCCCGTCTGGCTTGGAGACATTTTAGCGGCGGCTATAAGAGATGCAGGCCTAGAGGTCTGGGGAGATCTCTTTTTTGAAGGAGAGTTGCTTTCTTGGGAACAGCTCCAGGCTAGGATCGGCCCTAACCTATCAAGGTTTAAATACTTGCAAATGGCAAGCTGGACTCAGGCCTATAAAACTCAATCCCTTGAAAGAAATAAGTTTCCACTTGGAGGATATAGCCTACTTATTAATAAACTGGTCAACAACCCATCGGGTAAAAAGGAGACTTCACAGTGGTATAGACTCCTACTTGAGGAAACGGATGGAGTTTTTAGTCTGCCGGACTTGTTGTGGAGTCCTTCAATTTCTGGTCAAAATCTACAAGAACTCTGGTCAGCGTCATTCGGCCTCTTGTGTAGCATAGTGAAGCCCTCATGGCTACGCAGAAACCACCTTTTCACACTGCATAGGGCATATTATTCTCCCCTCAGATTATCTAAATTTTCTGAGGGCAACTTAGTGGCATGCTCAAGATGTGGACTTCCGGCAGCATCAGACACTCACATGTTCTTTGATTGCCCTAGACTAGAGTCATACTGGGCAGCTATTAGCAACACTCTAACCACATCACTGGGTATCCAGGTTAATATAGACTTGCCTCTTGTAATCTTCGGGATTCTGGAAGGAGTTCAAAGTGCAGCCAAAAAGTTGGTGTTCTATGCGGTGCTGTTGGCAAGAAGGGAGATCTGCAGGAAGTGGAAGGACTCGTCCCCCCCCAGCTTTAGTGAATGGCAGGCTTCCGTCTTGTACACATCACGTATGGACCTGGCTAGGTCGGGTAATCAGAGTAAAAAGGCTTTCTGGTATTTGTTGTCATGGGTACACTGAAATATCCGGGGTTTTTT
This sequence comes from Triturus cristatus, assembly GCF_964204655.1. NCBI lineage: Eukaryota > Metazoa > Chordata > Amphibia > Caudata > Salamandridae > Triturus > Triturus cristatus. Next base: position 39,808,135 of record NC_140580.1, read on the forward strand.
TTTCTTTTTTTTTTTTCCCCCGGGTCCGATGATTACGTTACTATGGTGCCCCCCTTGCCTTTGCACCATGAGATTAGCCGGTACCTGGTCCTAGCCCGGGTTGACTTGGCTGTCACCTATATAAAGGTCGCCTACAAGATGGTAACCGGTTGGTTCTTTGCCTTCAAAGATTGAGATTGCAATAGCTGAGGGATATTGGGTACCCATTATCTCGTTTATATATCCCTGCCAGTTTTGCTATGAACTGAGACAGCTGCTTGTTTTCTTTAATCTGGTCTGGCATTGAAACTATGGTGGCAATGAGGACAAAAAAAAATAAAAAATAAAAAAAAGAGATAGGGATAGATCTATCTATATTTATAGAGATAGAGATAGATCTATCTATATTTATCGAGATAGATTTATCTCTATCTCGATAAATATAGATAGATCTATCTCTATCTTGATAAATATAGATAGATCTATCTCTATCTCGATAAATATAGATAGATCTAGCTCTATCTCTCTCTATTTCGATAAATATAGATCGATTTATCTCTATCTCGATAAATATAGATAGATCTATCTCTATCTATATTTATCGAAATAGAGAGAGATAGAGCTAGATCTATCTATATTTATCGAGATAGAGATAGATCTATCTATATTAAGATAGAGATAGATCTATCTATATTTATAGAGATAGAGATAGATCTATCTATATTTATAGAGATAGATCTATCTATATTTATCGAGATAGAGATAGATCTATCTCTATTTATCGAGATAGAGATGAATCTATCTATATTTATCGAAATAGAGAGAGATAGAGATAGATCTATCTATATTTATCGAGATAGAGATAGATCTATCTATATTTATCGAGACAGATAGATCTATCTATATTTATCGAGATAGAGATAGATCTATCTATATTTATCGAGATAGAGATAGATCTATCTATATTTATCGAGATAGAGATCTCTAATAGAGATAGAGATATCTCTAATAGAGATAGAGATAGAGACATCTCTAATAGAGATAGAGACATCTCTAATAGAGATAGAGAGATCTCTAATAGAGATAGAGAGACATCTCTAATAGAGATAGAGAGACATCTCTAATAGAGATGGAGACATCTCTAATAGAGATAGAGACATCTCTAATAGAGATAGAGACATCTCTAATAGAGATAGAGACATCTCTAATAGAGATACTAATAGAGATAGAGACATCTCTAATAGAGATAGAGACATCTCTAATAGAGATAGACATCTCTAATAGAGATAGACATCTCTAATAGAGATAGAGAGATCTCTACTAGAGATAGAGAGACATCTCTAATAGAGATAGAGACACCTCTAATAGAGATAGAGACATCTCTAATAGAGATAGACATCCCTAATAGAGATAGAGACATCTCTAATAGAGATAGAGACATCTCTAATAGAGATAGAGACATCTCTAATAGAGATAGAGATCTCTAATAGAGATAGAGAGATCTCTAATAGAGATAGAGAGATCTCTAATACAGATAGAGAGATCTCTAATAGAGATAGAGAGATCGCTAATAGAGAGACATATCTCTAATAGAGAGACATCTCTCTAATAGAGAGACATCTCTCTAATAGAGAGACATCTCTCTAATAGAGATAGAGACATCTCTCTAATAGAGAGAGACATCTCTCTAATAGAGATCGAGATATCTCGAATAGAGATCGAGATATCTCGAATAGAGATCGTGATATCTCGAATAGAGATCGAGATGTCTCGAATAGAGATCGAGATATCTCGAATAGAGATCGAGATATCTCGAATAGAGATCGAGATATCTCGAATAGAGATCGAGATATCTCGAATAGAGATAGAGATATAGAGATCTCTAATAGAGATAGAGATATAGATATCTCTATTAGAGATAGAGACAGAGAGATCTCTATTAGAGATAGAGAGATCTCTATTAGAGATAGAGACATCTCTAATAGAGAAAGAGAGAGATAGAGATTTCTAATAGAGATAGAGATATCTCTAATAGAGATAGAGATATGTCTAACAGAGATAGAGATAGAGATCTCTATTAGAGATATCGATATCTCTATTAGAGATATCGATATCTCTATTAGAGATAGACATCGATATCTCTATTAGAGATAGACATCGATATCTCTATTAGAGATATCTATCTCTAATAGAGATCTCTCTGTCTCTATCTCTAATAGAGATATCTCTATCTCTATCGCTATCTCTATTAGAGATGTCTCTATCTCTATTAGAGATGTCTCTATCTCTATTAGAGATGTCTCTATCTCTAATAGAGATATCGATGTCTCTATCTCTAATAGAGATATCGATGTCTCTCTCTATTAGAGATAGAGACATTGATATCTCTATTAGAGATAGAGACATTGATATCTCTATTAGAGATAGAGACATCTCTAATAGAGATAGAGACATTTCTAATAGAGATAGAGACATCTCTAATAGAGATAGAGACATCTCTAATAGAAACATCTCTAATAGAGATAGAGACATATCTCTAATAGAGATAGAGACATATCTCTAATAGAGATAGACATCTCTAATAGAGATCTCTAATAGAGATAGACATCTCAAATAGAGATCTCTAATAGAGATAGAGACATCTCAAATAGAGATAGAGACATCTCTAATAGAGATAGAGACATCTCTAATAGAGATAGAGATAGAGACATCTCTAATAGAGATAGAGATCTCTAATAGAGATAGAGAGATCTCTAATAGAGATAGAGAGATCTCTAATACAGATAGAGAGATCTCTAATACAGATAGAGAGATCTCTAATAGAGATAGAGAGATCGCTAATAGAGAGACATATCTCTAATAGAGAGACATATCTCTAATAGAGAGACATCTCTCTAATAGAGATAGAGACATCTCTCTAATAGAGAGAGACATCTCTCTAATAGAGATCGAGATATCTCGAATAGAGATCGAGATATCTCGAATAGAGATCGAGATATCTCGAATAGAGATCGAGATGTCTCGAATAAAGATCGAGATATCTCGAATAGAGATCGAGATATCTCGAATAGAGATCGAGATATCTCGAATAGAGATCGAGATATCTCGAATAGAGATCGAGATATCTCGAATAGAGATATAGAGATCTCTAATAGAGATAGAGATATAGATATCTCTATTAGAGATAGAGACAGAGAGATCTCTATTAGAGATAGAGAGATCTCTATTAGAGATAGAGACATCTCTAATAGAGAAAGAGAGAGATAGAGATTTCTAATAGAGATAGAGATATCTCTAATAGAGATAGAGATAGAGATATCTCTAACAGAGATAGAGATAGAGATCTCTATTAGAGATATCGATATCTCTATTAGAGATATCGATATCTCTATTAGAGATATCGATATCTCTATTAGAGATATCTATCTCTAATAGAGATCTCTCTGTCTCTATCTCTAATAGAGATATCTCTATCTCTATCGCTATCTCTATTAGAGATGTCTCTATCTCTATTAGAGATGTCTCTATCTCTAATAGAGATATCGATGTCTCTATCTCTAATAGAGATATCGATGTCTCGCTCCATTAGAGATAGAGACATTGATATCTCTATTAGAGATAGAGACATTGATATCTCTATTAGAGATAGAGACATCTCTAATAGAGATAGAGACATCTCTAATAGAGATAGAGACATATCTCTAATAGAGATAGACATCTCTAATAGAGATCTCTAATAGAGATAGACATCTCAAATAGAGATCTCTAATAGAGATAGAGACATCTCAAATAGAGATAGAGACATATCTAATAGAGATAGAGACATCTCTAATAGAGATAGAGACATCTCTAATAGAGATAGAGATAGAGACATCTCTAATAGAGATAGCGATAGAGATATCTTTAATAGTCATAGAGATAGAGACATCTCTAATAGAGATAGAGATAGATCTATCTATATTTATCGAGAGAGATAGAGAGATAGATCTATCTATATTTATCGAGAGAGATAGAGAGATAGATCTATCTATATTTATCGAGATAGAGATAGAGATATCTCTAATAATAGATCTATCTATATTTATCGAGAGAGATAGAGAGATAGATCTATCTATATTTATCGAGAGAGATAGAGATAGATCGGTCTATATTTATCGAGATAGAGATAGATCTATCTATATTTATCGAGATAGAGATAGAGACATCTCTAATAGAGATAGAGATATCTCTCTAATAGAGATCTCTAATAGAGATAGAGATAGAGATATCTCTAATAGAGATAGAGATCACTAATAGAGAGATAGATATCTCTAATAGAGAGAGAGATAGAGACATCTCTAATAGAGATAGAGATATCTTTAATAGAGATAGAGACATCTCTAATAGAGATAGAGATAGAGACATCTCTAATAGAGATGAGATATCTCTAATAGAGATAGAGATCACTAATAGAGATAGAGATATCTCTAATGGAGATAGAGATATCTCTAATAGAGATAGACATCTCTAATAGAGATAGAGACATCTCTAATAGAGATAGAGATAGAGACATCTCTAATAGAGATGAGATATCTCTAATAGAGATAGAGATCACTAATAGAGATAGAGATATCTCTAATGGAGATAGAGATATCTCTAATAGAGATAGACATCTCTAATAGAGATAGAGACATCTCTAATAGAGATAGACATCTCTAATAGAGATAGAGACATCTCTAATAGATATATCTCCAATAGAGATAGAGACATCTCTAATAGAGAAAGAGATATCTCTAATAGAGATAGAGATAGAGACATCTCTAATAGAGATAGAGATAACTCTAATGGAGATAGAGATAACTCTAATGGAGATAGAGACATCTCTAATAGAGATAGAGACATCTCTAATAGAGATAGAGACATCTCTAATAGAGATAGAGACATCTCTAATAGAGATAGAGATATCTTTAATAGAGATAGAGACATCTCTAATAGAGATAGAGATAGACATCTCTAATAGAGATATAGATAGAGACATCTCTAATAGAGATAGAGACATCTTTAATAGAGATACAGACATCTCTAATAGAGATACAGACATCTCTAATAGAGATACAGACATCTCTAATAGAGATACAGACATCTCTAATAGAGATACAGACATCTCTAATAGAGATAGAGATACAGACATCTCTAATAGAGAGAGACATCTCTAATAGATAGAGATATCTCTAATAGAGATAGAGACATCTCTAATAGAGATAGAGACATCTCTAATAGAGATAGAGACATCTCTAATAGAGATAGACAGATATACATCACTAATAGAGATAGAGACATCTCTAATAGAGATAGAGACATCTCTCATAGAGATAGAGATATCTCTCATAGAGATAGACATCTCTAATAGAGATAGAGATATCACTCATAGATAGAGACATCTCTAATAGAGATAGATAGAGATATACATCACTAATAGAGATAGAGACATCTCCAATAGAGATAGACATCTCTAATAGAGATAGAGACATCTCTAATAGAGATAGAGACATCTCTAATAGAGATAGAGATATCACTCATAGAGATAGAGACATCTCTAATAGAGATAGAGAGATATCTCTAATAGAGAGATAGATCTATCTCTATCTATATTTATCGAGATGGAGATAGAGATAGATCTATCTATATTTATCGACAGAGATAGATCTATCTATATTTATCGAGACAGAGAGATCTCTATTAGAGATAGAGACAGAGAGATCTCTATTAGAGATAGAGACAGAGAGATCTCTATTAGAGATAGAGACATCGATATCTCTATTAGAGATAGAGACATCTCTATTAGAGATAGAGACATCTCTAATAGAGATAGAGACATATCTCTAATAGAGATAGAGATATCTCTCATAGAGAGAGATAGAGATATCTCTAATAGAGATAGAGATCTCTAATAGAGATAGAGATATCTAATAGAGATAGAGATATCTCTAATAGAGACATCTCTAACAGAGATATCTCTCTAATAGAGATAGAGACATATCTCTAATAGAGACATATCTCTAATAGAGATAGAGACATCTCTAATAGAGATAGAGACATCTCTAATAGAGATAGACATCTCTAATAGAGATAGAGACATCTCTAATAGAGATAGAGACATCTCTAATAGAGAGAGACATCTCTCTAATAGAGACATCTCTCTAATAGAGATATATCTCTAATAGAGATAGAGATATCTCTAATAGAGATAGAGACATCTCTAATAGAGATAGAGAGATATCTCGAATAGGGATAGAGACATCTCAGATAGAGATAGATCTATCTATATTTATCGAGAGAGAAGAGATAGAGATAGATCTATCTATATTTATCGAGATAGAGATAGAGATATCTCTAATAGAGATAGATCTATCTATATTTATCGAGATAGAGATAGACATCTCTGATAGAGACATCTCTAATAGAGATAGAGACATATCTCTAATAGAGATAGAGACATATCTCTAATAGAGAGAGATATCTCTAATAGAGATAGATATCTCTAATAGAGAGAGATATCTCTAATAGAGATAGACATCTCTAATAGAGATAGAGACATCTCTAATAGAGATAGAGACATCTCTAATAGAGATAGAGACATCTCTAATAGAGATAGAGACATCTCTCTAATAGAGACATTTCTCTAATAGAGATATATCTCTAATAGAGATAGATATCTCTAATAGAGATAGAGACATCTCTAATAGAGATATAGAGATAGAGAGATATCTCGAATAGGGATAGAGACATCTCAGATAGAGATAGAGATAGATCTATCTATATTTATCGAGAGAGAAGAGATAGAGATAGATCTATCTATATTTATCGAGATAGAGATAGAGATATCTCTAATAGAGATAGATCTATCTATATTTATCGAGATAGAGATAGACATCTCTGATAGAGACATCTCTAATAGAGATAGAGACATATCTCTAATAGAGATAGAGACATATCTCTAATAGAGAGAGATATCTCTAATAGAGATAGAGACATATCTCTAATAGAGAGAGATATCTCTAATAGAGATAGATATCTCTAATAGAGAGAGATATCTCTAATAGAGATAGATATATCTAATAGAGATAGAGATAGATATCTCTAATAGAGATAGATATCTCTAATAGAGAGAGATAGAGATATCTCTAATAGAGATAGAGATATCTCTAATAGAGATAGATATCTCTAATAGAGATAGATATCTCTAATAGAGATAGAGATCTCTAATAGAGATAGAGATATCTCTAATAGAGATAGACATCTCTAATAGAGATAGAGATATCTCTAATAGAGATAGAGATATCTCTAATAGAGAGAGATATCTCTAATAGAGATATCTCTAATAGAGATAGAGATAGAGATATCTCTAATAGAGATAGAGATATCTCTAATAGAGATAGAGATAGACATCTCTAATACAGATAGAGATAGAGATAGACATCTCTAATAGAGATAGAGATATCTCTAATAGAGATAGAGATATCTCTAATAGAGATAGAGATATCTCTAAGAGAGATAGAGATCTCTAATAGAGATAGATAGAGATATCTCTAATAGAGATAGAGATATCTCTAATAGAGATAAAGATATCTCTAATAGAGATAGAGATATCTCTAATAGAGATAGAGATATCTCTAATAGAGATAGAGATCTCTAATAGAGATATCTCTAATAGAGATAGAGATAGAGATAGACATCTCTAATAGAGATAGAGATATCTCTAATAGAGATAGAGATATCTCTAATAGAGATATCTCTAATAGAGATAGAGATATCTCTAATAGAGATAGAGATATCTCTAATAGAGATAGAGATAGACATCTCTAATACAGAGAGATAGAGATAGACATCTCTAATAGAGATAGAGACATCTCTAATAGAGATAGAGATATCTCTAATAGAGATAGAGATATCTCTAAGAGAGATAGAGATCTCTAATAGAGATAGATAGAGATATCTCTAATAGAGAGATAGAGATATCTCTAATAGAGAGATAGATATCTCTAATAGAGATAGAGATATCTCTAATAGAGATAGAGATATCTCTAATAGAGATAGAGATATCTCTAATAGAGATAGAGATATCTCTAATGGAGATAGGGATAGAGATATCTCTAATAGAGAAAGAGACATCTCTGATAGAGATAGAGACATCTCTAATAGAGATAGAGATATCTCTAATAGAAATAGAGATATCTCTAATAGAGATAGAGATCTCTAATAGAGATAGAGATCTCTAATAGAGATAGAGATCTCTAATAGAGATAGAGACATCTCTAATAGAGATAGAGACATCTCTAATAGAGATAGAGACATCTCTAATAGAGATAGAGACATCTCTAATAGAGATAGAGACATCTCTAATAGAGATAGACATCTCTAATAGAGATAGAGACATCTCTAATAGAGATAGACATCTCTAATAGAGATAGAGATACAGATAGACATCTCTAATAGAGATAGAGATATCTCTAATAGAGATAGAGATATCTCTAATAGAGATAGAGATATATCTGATAGAGATATCTCTGATAGAGATATCTCTAATAGAGATAGAGATATCTCTAAGAGAGATAGAGATCTCTAATAGAGATAGATAGAGATATCTCTAATAGAGAGATAGATATCTCTAATAGAGAGAGAGACATCTCTAATAGAGATAGACATCTCTAATAGAGATAGAGATACAGATAGACATCTCTAATAGAGATATCTCTAATAGAGATAGAGATATCTCTAATAGAGATAGAGATATCTCTAATAGAGATAGAGATAGAGATATCTCTAATAGAGATAGAGATATCTCTAATAGAGATAGATATATCTCTAATAGAGATAGAGATATCTCTAATAGAGATAGAGATATCTCTAATAGAGATAGAGACATCTCTAATAGAGATAGAGACATCTCTAATAGAGATAGAGATATCTCTAATAGAGAAAGAGACATCTCTGATAGAGATAAAGACATCTCTAATAGAGATAGAGACATCTCTAATAGAGATAGAGAGATCTCTAATAGAGATAGAGACACCTCTTATAGAGATAGAGACACCTCTAATAGAGATAGACATCTCTAATAGAGAGAGATAGAGAAAGATCTAACTATATTTAATCGAGATAGAGATAGAGATAGATCTATCTATATTTATCGAGATAGAGATAGATCTATCTATATTTATCTAGATAGAGATAGAGATATCACTAATAGAGGTAGATCTATCTATATTTATCGAGATAGAGATAGAGATAGATCTATCTATATTTATCTAGATAGAGATAGAGATATCTCTAATAGAGATAGAGATATCTCTAATAGAGATGGAGATAGAGACATCTCTAATAGAGATGGAGATAGAGACATCTCTAATAGAGATGGAGATAGAGACATCTCTAATAGAGATAGAGACATCTCTAATAGAGATAGAGATCTCTAATAGAGATCTCTAATAGAGATAGAGATATCTCGAATGGAGAGAGAGATAGAGACATCTCTAATAGAGATAGAGACATCTCTAATAGAGATATCTCTAATAGAGATAGAGACATCTCTAATAGAGATAGAGACATCTCTAATAGAGATAGAGATGGATAGAGATAGACATCTCTAATAGAGATATAGATATCTCCAATAGAGATAGAGATATCTCTAATAGAGATAGAGACATCTCTAACAGAGATAGAGACATCTCTAACAGAGATAGAGACATCTCTAACAGAGATAGAGACATCTCTAACAGAGATAGAGACATCTCTAACAGAGATAGAGACATCTCTAACAGAGATAGAGACATCTCTAATAGAGATAGAGACATCTCTAACAGAGATAGAGACATCTCTAATAGAGATAGAGACATCTCTAATAGAGATAGAGACATCTCTAATAGAGATAGAGAGACATCTCTAATAGAGATAGAGAGACACCTCTAATAGAGATAGAGACACCTCTAATAGAGATAGAGACACCTCTAATAGAGAGAGATAGAGATAGATCTATCTATATTTAATCGAGATAGAGATAGAGATAGATCTATCTATATTTATCGAGATAGAGATAGAGATAGATCTATCTATATTTATCGAGATAGAGATATCTCTAATAGAGATAGATCTATATTTATCGAGATAGAGATAGAGATATCTCTGATAGAGATAGAGACATCTCTGATAGAGATAGAGACATCTCTGATAGAGACATCTCTGATAGAGACATCTCTGATAGAGATAGAGACATCTCTAATAGAGATAGAGACATCTCTACTAGAGATAGAGACATCTCTAATAGAGATAGAGACATCTCTAATAGAGATAGAGACATCTCTAATGGAGATAGAGACATCTCTAATGGAGATAGAGACATCTCTAATGGAGATAGAGACATCTCTAATAGAGATAGACATCTCAAATAGAGATAGAGACATCTCTAATAGAGATACAGATATCTCTAATAGAGATAAAGATAGAGCTAGAGACATCTCTAATAGAGCTAGAGACATCTCTAATAGAGCTAGAGACATCTCTAATAGAGCTAGAGACATCTCTAATAGAGATAGAGACATCTCTAATAGAGATAGAGACATCTCTAATAGAGATAGAGACATCTCTAATGGAGATAGAGACATCTCTAAAGGAGATAGAGACATCTCTAATAGAGATAGACATCTCAAATAGAGATAGAGAGATCTCTAATAGAGATAGAGAGATCTCTAATAGAGATAGAGACACCTCTTATAGAGATAGAGACACCTCTAATAGAGATAGACATCTCTAATAGAGAGAGATAGAGAAAGATCTAACTATATTTAATCGAGATAGAGATAGAGATAGATCTATCTATATTTATCGAGATAGAGATAGATCTATCTATATTTATCTAGATAGAGATAGAGATATCACTAATAGAGGTAGATCTATCTATATTTATCGAGATAGAGATAGAGATAGATCTATCTATATTTATCTAGATAGAGATAGAGATATCTCTAATAGAGATAGAGATATCTCTAATAGAGATGGAGATAGAGACATCTCTAATAGAGATGGAGATAGAGACATCTCTAATAGAGATGGAGATAGAGACATCTCTAATAGAGATAGAGACATCTCTAATAGAGATAGAGATCTCTAATAGAGATCTCTAATAGAGATAGAGATATCTCGAATGGAGAGAGAGATAGAGACATCTCTAATAGAGATAGAGACATCTCTAATAGAGAGAGATATCTCTAATAGAGAGAGATATCTCTAATAGAGATATCTCTAATGGAGATAGAGACATCTCTAATAGAGATAGAGAGAGATATCTCTAATAGAGATAGAGATATCTCTAATAGAGATAGAGACATCTCTAATAGAGATAGAGATATCTCTAATAGAGATGGAGACATCTCTAATAGAGATATCTAATAGAGATGGAGATATCTCTAATAGAGATAGAGATATCTCTAATAGAGATAGACATCTCTAATAGAGATAGAGATAGATAGAGATAGACATCACTGATAGAGATATCTCCAATAGAGATAGAGATAACTCTAATAGAGATAGAGACATCTCTAATAGAGATAGAGACATCTCTAATAGAGATAGAGACATCTCTAATAGAGATAGAGACATCTCTAATAGAGATAGAGACATCTCTAATAGAGATAGAGACATCTCTAATAGAGATAGAGACATCGGGGTGCCGCTCGCGGACGAGGTTGTGGATTTGGGGAAAATCGCTGTTTGAATATCCGGAGGAGTGCTGGAGGAGAACTTTTAATTCCTTTTAATACCAGGATGAAGATTGGAAGACAGCGCAATCCATCCCTGAAGCCGGGACTACGAGGCCCAGGTTGCCCTGCAACCTCTAGTGCAGCGCACCTGGTGCCTCTTCCCGGCCCCTCCTCTTTTTCTTCTATATAGTCCAGCTTGTTCCCGCGACAGCGGGACGCGACCGGGGCGAAGCCCGGGCCAAGGGCGGGCCCGTTGTAGCCCGTTTGAGACCGAGAGAGACCGGACCGGGCCCCCCCTCTTATATCTGCGGTCCTAACTGTATCTGCACCGTACACTGCCATTATATTGCCTATATTTGCAGGTTGGATATAGTATATATAGGTTGATTGGAGTAACTCTAGCTGCGCAAATAATATATTTTTGTATTCTTGTTGACGAGTGTAATGGCAACCAAAGAGGGCAGGAATCATGCTCCTACTGCTAATCTTACGGGTACTTTAGATCATTTTATAGTAAGAGCAAACTCTGTGATCGATCAGGGCATCATCCTCATGGAACGTAGAGTCTCACAGGACCTCGCCCTGGCTAGGCATTCATCATTAGGTCTTTTCGCAACTGCCCGTACCCCCAATGCTATAGAGGGAACTCCTATTTGCGCTGGTACTAAAACATCCACGTTGCCCCTCACCCAATTTATAGACAATACATCCCACAGCGATCTTCTGAGCTGTGATGATTTGCCAGTTACCCCAAGAGTTTTATCGCCTCCAGCCCTGAGAAATGGACCGTCCTTGCGAAACAAAAAGGGTCGTGCAACAGGGACGGTCCCTAAAACAAAGCCCAAACCTCCCAGTACAACCAGAACGAAACCCGGGGGAGCAAAACAAGCAAAAAGTCAAAATAACATAACTTCTGAAGTCCCTATTATCGCCGCTGAAGGTTCTGGCATTTATACTCTGTACCCAGAGACCACTCATTTAAAGCCTCCCGGGGTACTTCCAGACCAGGTATATGTTCCTCACTCCCCTTTGCCTCAAGCAGATGAGGTTACATCAACTCTGCAATTAGATACATTGCTACGCACCCTTCTAGGCCCCCTTGAAAAAGGTTAGACACCATAGTGACCCACCTCTCAAAGCTTGAATCACAAATTAAGGGCATCTCTGGTAATGCTATAAACAAAGCACAATCACAATGTTCCTGCAGTTGTACATCTAAAAATAGGACGGAGGGGCTAGCGACAGATGCTCTTATATCCTGCTCAAATATCCAGCAACCTATCAATTCACATGTTGTATCGCAGGTAGCCCCCGCTAAAACACTTAATCCCTCTTTACTACAACATGAAGTTAGACCTATTGACAATCAGCATGCAGCTTCCAACACTTCAGGAATGGCCCTACCGGCAATAGATAGTGGTAACGGAAGGTTGGAACGAAGGGGAGGAAAGGGAGAGGCGTTTAGCCTCATCCCGAGACTCGACCTGCCCCCGGAAGCAAGCCCATACGTGGCTGTTCTCACAGGGGTACCAGAAATCAGCGATGCTAGTAGTGAGGATTTTACTTCCCTGAAGAATAAGACTATACAATGGCTTAGTATCCATAGGCCCTTGCCCCCCCACGTTAGAAGCGAGATTATTATGGTTAGAAGGGTGGGCTGGGTAGGACGCACTCCTAAAACTTTCAATGGTGATTGCGTCATAGTCGACTTCAGGGATCCTAGGACAGTAGATTATATCTGTAAGTGGGGATTTTCCAGCTCAGATACAAAAATAGGAGTATGTTCACTTAATTCTTTCTACCCTAGTGAATTTCCGATGCTTCAGGAAAATGGCTGGACCCATGTACCATATTCACGCTGGGGAGGTGGTGAGAAGTCAAGGCGATATGCCTACACTCTGACACAGCCCTATATCCCCTGTTCAAATAGATTTAGCTACCTTGACCAGGTTGATTGACTGACCAGGGCTAACAAAGAAATTCAGGAGGATTTTGAGAGTGAGATTATGGCCCAACAGCTAAGCGAGGCAACAAGAGAAAGTAATATGTATTCCCGTAAAGAGGAGTCTTCCCTTAATTCTGCAGGGATCAGTACTGCTCCCCTTTTAGAGAGTACTAGCTGCACCTCCAGTGAGCAGTTCCCTCCAGTAAATCTAGATAGTACTAGTATCTTCTCCTTCCACTTTATTGAAACACATCAACAGGGTTGCCCATCTTACTCGTTAGACTCTCTGCCAGCCACTCCGAGCCATGCTGTGTACATGACTATTACATCATGGAATGTGGCGGGTTTGAATAGTAAGTTAGAGTGCCCAGAATGGGGCACCTTTGTTGACACCTCTGATGTGATTTTATTTCAAGAGACTTGGGCCAGGGAGGAAGCCCATAGAGTGGGATTTGTGGCCTTTAACATCATGGCTCGTTGGGGAGGCAAAGGACGCCCCTCTGGTGGCCTGACAACGTGGGTGGGTATACACTTGGGCTGCAAGGTGGAATCGATCCAGACCAACTCGGATGATATTTTGTGCGTCCTTATGACATGGCCCTCCACGTATAAATTAGCAGTAATTAATGTTTACTCTCGTCCAACTGTATTGGCAAAGGAATCTAGCACTATCGGGGAATTATCAGTATTTCTCGATTCCCTAAACCGGGACATCCAGTTTGTGGTCGCAGGTGATTTCAATTGCCATTATGAGCCCCTTCAAGGGCTGAATGAGGGGGCACTGATGGGAGAGGATGAGTTTTGGGGAATTCCTCCCTGCAACTCTGCTCCAGCAAAGGCATGGACACCATTGGCCATGCAGATAATGACCCCAACTCTTCATAATTCGGTCAGGGCGGTTAATGGTAGGAAGCCATCAGATATCCCCTCTAAGTGTACCTATAATAAAAAAGATCATGAATCTCACTTAGACTATGTCATGGTTGAGACTAGGCTTTGGCCAAAGATAGTGGACCTGGAGGTACTATTCAGAACGGATAGTGATCATAATGCCCGGATGATGAAGATGGAATCCCCCCATACTCCAAAAAGCTATACGGAAGTCTTTGACGACCCTGGCCTTGTTATTGCCAACAACAGGAGGCGGGTCAAATGGGGGAACTTGCGTGAGAGGAGGGATGCTCTTTCTAGTTTATACACACTTATTCTTCCCCTCCTCATTTTGGCAAATGATATTTGGGCTCATGGGATGCTTAATGGTGTATCTGGGAACCTGCTTACTGTTCACCAGGATCTGGTGGACACTTTAGCAGGCATTTTCAACCCAATTGCCCCTTCTAACATGATCAGCGTGTCCCGCCCCTCTTCTAGGTACAATGCCACCTGTAGGAGGTCAAAAACTGATCTGATAAATGCCATTAAAAATGGCACTGACAGGACGACTATTCGTGCTCTCAGGTACTCTTACAAAGAAGTTATGAAACAGGCAAGAATAGCCTGGGATTGGGAGAGATGGCAGAACCTAGCCTCCGCACTTGCTAATAAGGATTCGCGGAGTTTCTGGGCCATCGTGAACACAGGGTGTGCCGTAACGCGATTGAAGTAAATTTAGATGCGGGGGTGTGGGAATCCCATTTTAAATCCCTCTACACAGTAACCTCTGAATTAGATCTTTTGCCCCTGCATACATCTATACCTGGGGATGCTGAGGTTCTGGAGTTCTCTATTGAGGATGTTAACATTGTCCTGGGAAAACTGAAGAGTGGTAAAGCACCAGGTATTGATAAACTCCCCGGAGATATGTTTAAAGAACAACCAAAGATATGGGCGCCGTATTTGTGTGCACTATTTAATACCATACTGTGTGGTGCACAGGTTCCGGGCACGTGGTTGGGAGCAGAGATTATACCAATCTTTAAAAAGGGTTCTCCCTTGCTCCCAGCAAATTACAGGCCCATTAGCCTTATTGATGTCCCCCCAAAAATTTTTGCACGACTAATTTTAGATCGTTTGCAGGAGTGGATTAACGAGAATGAAATCCTCTCCCCTTACCAGGCCGGTTTCAGGAGCAAAACATCCACCATGGATCAGATCTTCCGTTTAGTTATGCTGTATTGAAAGACTGTGATAATAGAGGGTGGCAGCCTCTACATGGTGTTTGTAGATCTTCGATCAGCTTTTGATACTGTGCCCAGGGGGAAACTATGGGCTGTCCTCCGGGAAATGGGAGTCCCCAGTGCATTATTGGGGATACTAGTGAGGTTGCACACACAGAACTTCGCACAGGTTAGGTGTGCGAGAGGAGGAGTATTGTCTGCAAGGTTCCCAGTAAACAAGGGTGTTAGGCAAGGGTGCGTCCTTGCCCCTACTCTGTTCTGCTTGTATGTAAATGGGATGATATCCTACTTGGACGCAGTGCCAAACAATGACGCACCTAGGTTGGCAGGCAAGAAAGTCGCGGCTATAATGTTTGCCGACGATACTCTTCTACTATCCAAGTCACCCATGGGGATACAGCGCATTCTGAACGGCTTTAACAACTATTGCTGCGAACATGGTTTACAGATCAACGTAGACAAAACCAAATATATGATATTTAATCCCTCATCGCACACCAGACCTCCACCTATTCTGGATTCAGTTCAATTAGAGAGAGTCCAGACATTCCAATATCTAGGTGTTACACTAAGTGAAAATCTTTCCTGGGGTCCTCACCTTGCCAAGTCCCAACTTAAATTGACCCAAATAGCAGGGGGGATACTAAAAATGACTAATGCCTCAACATTCAGGCCCATAAACCCAGGGCTTGAAATTTATAAATCCAGGGCAAGAGCTGCGGCTTTGTATGGTGGGGAATTATGGGGGCATGTCGCTAGACCCGAAATGATTAAAGCAGAGAATAGATTTTTGAGGCAGTTGTTACTGCTTCCCCAAAGTACACCTCTCCTACCATTAAGGCTTGACTTGGGTTTATTCCCTATACAGGAGGAACTATCTATTAAACCCCTTAGGTTCTGGAGGAGGATATGGTCAACTCCTGAACTGTTGCAGTACAGAAATGAATTACAGGAAATACTGAGTTCAAGCAAGGCAGTGCATATCCCCTGGCTCTTATATGTTAAACAAGAACTGTCGACAATGGGCCTTGTAGATATGTGGAACAAACCAGCAACTGCTTGTAATGAGATTTCTGGGAAATTATTCACTGAGTGCTGTAGATCACGATGTAGCAGTGTATGGCTGCATGACTCGCAGAATGGCACTCTGGTAAAATCTTTCCTAGAGATTAAAACTGCATACTCATTTGAAGACTATATGAATGTGATTTATCCTGTACTGGCCAGGAAGCTTTACATCCAATGGAGGTTCGGCTCCCTCCCACTAGCGAGCCTTACCAGTAAATGGTCTAGGTCTGGGGTCTCTCAATGTCCAGGCTATGGCGCTGACAAAGAAAATGATTGTCATATTTTATTTTTTTGCCCATTGTACAGTAGAGCCCAGAAATACTGGATAGTACCAATTTGTAGGAACTTGGGCTTCCGGAAGTGCTCAGATGCACTCAGAATTTTCAAATCTGACACTACAGGCCATATTGTGTTTGCCCTTTCTAAGTATCTGTATGCTTTTTGGATCAAAAGGTGTTTTATAATTTCAAATAGTGCTTAGAATAACTGGTTTGCAATAGTTTGTGTAACTGCAGTTACTGTTCACCTGCTGTATGTTTTTATGTAATCATGAATTTTTATGTTCCTTTTATGGCTGAAATATTGCCGAAATAAAGAATTAATGAATGATAGAGACATCTCTAATAGAGATAGAGATAGAGACATCTCTAATAGAGATCGAGACATCTCTAATAGAGATCGAGATATCTCTAAGAGATCGAGATATCTCTAAGAGATCGAGATATCTCTAAGAGATCGAGATATCTCTAATAGAGATCGAGATATCTCTAATAGAGATCGAGACATCTCTAATAGAGATCGAGATCTCTAATAGAGATAGAGATCTCTAATAGAGATAGAGACATCTCTAATAGAGATAGAGACATCTCTAATAGAGATAGAGACATCTCTAATAGAGATAGAGACATCTCTAATAGAGATAGAGATAGCGACATCTCTAATAGAGATAGAGATAGCGACATCTCTAATAGAGATAGAGATAGAGACATCTCTAATAGAGATAGAGATATCTCTAATAGAGATAGAGATATCTCTAATAGAGATAGAGATCTCTAATAGAGATAGAGATAGAGACATCTCTAATAGAGATAGAGACATCTCTAATAGAGATAGAGACATCTCTAATAGAGATAGAGACATCTCTAATAGAGATAGAGACATCTCTAATAGAGATAGAGACATCTCTAATAGAGATAGAGACATCTCTAATAGAGATAGAGACATCTCTAATAGAGATAGAGATCTCTAATAGAGATAGAGATATCTCCAATGGAGATAGAGATATCTCCAATGGAGATAGAGATATCTCTAATAGAGATAGAGATATCTCTAATAGAGATAGAGATATCTCTAATAGAGATAGAGATATCTCTAATAGAGATAGAGATATCTCTAATAGAGATAGAGATATCTCTAATAGAGATAGAGATGGAGACATCTCTAATAGAGATATAGATATAGAGATATCTCTAATAGAGATAGAGATATCTCTAATAGAGATAGAGATATCTCTAATAGAGATAGAGATATCTCTAATAGAGAGAGATAGAGACATCTCTAATAGAGATAGAGACATCTCTAATAGAGATATAGAGATATCTCTAATAGAGATAGAGATATCTCTAATAGAGATAGAGATATCTCTAATAGAGATATCTCTAATAGAGATAGAGATAGCTCTAATAGAGATAGAGATAGCTCTAAAAGAGATAGAGATAGCTCTAATAGAGATAGAGATAGCTCTAATAGAGATAAAGATATCTCTGATAGAGAGATAGATCTCTAATAGAGATAGAGATATCTCTAATAGATAGAGACATCTCTAATAGAGATAGAGATAGAGACATCTCTAATAGAGATAGAGATATCTCTAATAGAGATAGAGACATCTCTAATAGAGATAGACACATCTCTAATAGAAATAGAGATAGACACATCTCTAATAGAGATAGAGATATCTCTAATAGAGATAGAGACATCTCTAATAGAGATAGAGACATCTCTAATAGAGATGGAGATAGAGACAATAGAGATAGAGACAATAGAGATAGAGATCTCTAATAGAGATAGAGATATCTCTAATGGAGATAGAGACATCTCTAATAGAGATAGAGACATCTCTAATAGAGATGGAGACATCTCTAATAGAGATAGAGACATCTCTAATAGAGATAGAGACATCTCTAATAGAGATAGAGACATCTCTAATAGAGATAGAGACATCTCTAATAGAGATAGAGAAATCTCTAATAGAGATAGAGACATATCTAATAGAGATAGAGATAGATAGAGATAGACATCTCTAATAGAGATAGAGATCTCTAATAGAGATATCTCTAATAGAGATAGAGACATCTCTAATAGAGATAGAGATATCTCTGATAGAGATAGACATCTCTAATAGAGATAGAGATAGATAGAGATAGACATCTCTAATAGAGATAGAGATCTCCAATGGAGATATCTCTAATAGAGATATCTCTAATAGAGATAGAGACATCTCTATTAGAGACAGAGATATCTCTAATAGAGACAGAGACATCTCTAATAGAGACAGAGACATCTCTAATAGAGATAGACATCTCTAATAGAGATAGAGAGACATCTCTAATAGAGATAGAGAGACATCTCTAATAGAGATAGAGAGACATCTCTAATAGAGATAGAGAGACATCTCTAATAGAGATAGAGACACCTCTAATAGAGATAGAGACATCTCTAATAGAGAGAGATAGAGATAGATCTATCTATATTTAATCGAGATAGAGATAGATCTATCTATATTTATCGAGATGGAGATAGAGATAGATCTATCTATATTTATCGAGATAGAGATAGAGATATCTCTAATAGAGATAGAGATATCTCTAATAGAGATAGAGATATCTCTAATAGAGATAGAGATAGAGATATCTCTAATAGAGATAGAGATATCTCTAATAGAGATAGATCTATCTATATTTATCGAGATAGAGATAGAGATCTCTAATAGAGATAGAGATATCCCCTGTAGAGATAGAGATATCTCTAATAGAGATAGAGACATCTCTAATAGAGATAGAGACATCTCTAATAGAGATAGAGATATCTCTAATAGAGATAGAGATATCTCTAATGGAGATAGAGATAGAGATATCTCTAATAGAGATAGAGACATCTCTAATAGAGATAGAGACATCTCTAATAGAGATAGAGACATCTCTAATAGAGATAGAGGTATCTCTAATAGAGATAGAGATATCTCTAATAGAGATAGAGATAGAGATATCTCTAATAGAGATAGAGACATCTCTAATAGAGATAGAGATAGATAGAGATAGACATCACTAATAGAGATAGAGATATCTCCAATAGAGATAGAGATCTCTAATAGAGATAGAGATCTCTAATAGAGATAGAGATATCTCGAACAGAGATAGAGATAGATATATCTCTAATAGAGATAGATATATCTCTAATAGAGATAGATATATCTCTAATAAAGATGGAGATATCTCTAATAGAGATAGAGATATCTCTAATAGAGATAGAGATATCTCTAATAGAGATAGAGATATCTCTAATAGAGATAGAGATATCTCTAATAGAGATAGAGACATCTCTAATAGAGATAGAGATAGACATCACTAATAGAGATAGAGATATCTCCCATAGAGATAGAGATATATCTAATAGAGATAGAGATAGAGCTAGAGACATCTCTAATAGAGATAGAGATATCTCTAATAGAGATAGAGATATCTCTAATAGAGATAGAGATATCTCTAATAGAGATAAAGATATCTCTAATAGAGAGATAGATCTCTAATAGAGATAGAGATATCTCTAATAGATAGAGACATCTCTAATAGAGATAGAGATAGAGACATCTCTAATAGAGATAGAGATATCTCTAATAGAGATAGAGACATCTCTAATAGAGATAGAGATATCTCTAATAGGAATAGAGATAGACACATCTCTAATAGAGATAGAGATATCTCTAATAGAGAGAGATATCTCTAATAGAGATGGAGATAGAGACAATAGAGATAAGAGACAATAGAGATAGAGATCTCTAATAGAGATAGAGATATCTCTAATGGAGATAGGGATAGAGATATCTCTAATAGAGATAGAGACATCTCTAATAGAGATACAGACATCTCTAATAGAGATAGAGAGATCTCTAATAGAGATAGAGAGATCTCTAATAGAGATAGAGACATCTCTAATAGAGATAGAGAAATCTCTAATAGAGATAGAGACATCTCTAATAGAGATAGAGATAGACATCTCTAATAGAGATCTCCAATGGAGATATCTCTAATAGAGATATCTCTAATAGAGATATCTCTAATAGAGATAGAGACATCTCTAATAGAGATAGAGATATCTCTGATAGAGATAGACATCTCTAATAGAGATAGAGATAGATAGAGATAGACATCTCTAATAGAGATAGAGATCTCCAATGGAGATATCTCTAATAGAGATATCTCTAATAGAGACAGAGACATCTCTAATAGAGATAGAGACAGAGACATCTCTAATAGAGATAGAGATATCTCTAATGGAGATAGAGATAGAGATATCTCTAATAGAGATAGAGATAGAGATATCTCTAATAGAGATAGAGACATCTCTAATAGAGATAGAGATAGATAGAGATAGACATCACTAATAGAGATAGAGATATCTCCAATAGAGATAGAGACATCTCTAATAGAGATAGAAATAGAGATCTCTAATAGAGATATATCTATCTCTATCTCTATTAGAGATATCTCTATCTCTATTAGAGATCTCTATTTCTATCTCTATTAGAGATGTCTCTATCTCTATTGGAGATATCTATCTCTATTAGTGATGTCTATCTATCTATCTCTATCTCTATTAGAGATATCTCTATCTCTAATAGAGATAGATATATCTCTAATAGAGATAGATATATCTCTAATAAAGATGGAGATATCCCTAATAGAGATAGAGATATCTCTAATAGAGATAGATATATCTCTAATAAAGATGGTGATATCTCTAATGGAGATAGAGATATCTCTAATGGAGATAGAGATATCTCTAATAGAGATATCTCTAATAGAGATAGAGATATCTCTAATAGAGATAGAGACATCTCTAATAGAGATAGAGATAGATAGAGATAGACATCACTAATAGAGATAGAGATATCTCCCATAGAGATAGAGATATCTCTAATAGAGATAGAGATATTTCTAATAGAGATAGAGCTAGAGACATCTCTAATAGAGATAGAGACATCCCTAATAGAGATAGAGATCGAGATATCTCTAATAGAGATAGAGATCTCTAATAGAGATAGAGATAGACATCACTAATAGAGATAGAGATATCTCCAATAGAGATAGAGACACCTCTAATAGAGATATAGGCATCTCTAATAGAGATATAGACATCTCTAATAGAGATATAGACATCTCTAATAGAGATATAGACATCTCTAATAGAGATAGAGATATCTCTAATGTAGATAGAGATATCTCTAATAGAGATAGAGACATCTCTAATAGAGATAGAGACATCTCTAATAGAGATGGATAGAGATATCTCTAATAGAGACAGAGATAGAGACATCTCTAATAGAGATAGAGATATCTCTAATAGAGAGAGATATCTCTAATAGAGATAGAGACATCTCTAATAGAGATATCTCTATCTCTATTCGCGATATCTCTATCTCTATCTCTATTAGAGATATCTCTATCTATATCTCTATTAGAGATGTCTCTATCTCTAATAGAGATAGAGATATCTCTAATAGAGATAGACATCTCTAATAGAGATAGAGATAGATAGAGATAGACATCTCTAATAGAGATAGCTCCAATGGAGATATCTCTAATAGAGATATCTCTAATAGAGATATCTCTAATAGAGATATCTCTAATAGAGATAGACATCTCTATTAGAGATAGAGATATCTCTAATAGAGACAGAGACATCTCTAATAGAGATAGAGACAGAGACATCTCTAATAGAGATAGAGACAGAGACATCTCTAATAGAGATAGAGACATCTCATAGAGATAGAGACATCTCTAATAGAGATAGAGACATCTCTAATAGAGATAGACATCTCTAATAGAGATAGAGAGACATCTCTAATAAAGATAGAGAGACATCTCTAATAGAGATAGAGAGACATCTCTAATAGAGATAGAGAGACACCTCTAATAGAGATAGAGACACCTCTAATAGAGATAGAGACACCTCTAATAGAGATAGAGACAGCTCTAATAGAGATAGAGACATCTCTAATAGAGAGAGATATAGATCTATCTATATTTAATCGAGATAGAGATAGATCTATCTATATTTATCGAGATGGAGATAGAGATAGATCTATCTATATTTATCGAGATAGAGATAGAGATATCTCTAATAGAGATAGAGATATCTCTAATAGAGATAGAGATATCTCTAATAGAGATATCTCTAATAGAGATAGATCTATCTATATTTATCGAGATAGAGATAGAGATCTCTAATAGAGATATCCCCTATAGAGATAGAGATATCTCTAATAGAGATAGAGATATCTCTAATAGAGATAGATCTATCTATATTTATCGAGATAGAGATAGAGATATCTCTAATAGAGATAGAGATATCTCTAATAGAGATAGAGATATCTCTAATAGAGATAGAGATCTCTAATAGAGATAGAGATCTCTAACAGAGATATCTCTAACAGAGATCTCTAATAGAGATAGAGATATCTCTAATGGAGATAGAGATATCTCTAATAGAGATAGAGACAGAGGTATCTCTAATAGAGATAGAGATATCTCTAATAGAGATAGAGATAGAGACATCTCTAATAGAGATAGAGACATCTCTAATAGAGATAGAGATAGATAGAGATAGACATCACTAATAGAGATAGAGATAGAGATCTCTAATAGAGATAGAGATATCTCTAATAGAGATAGAGATAGATATATCTCTAATATATCTATCTCTATTAGAGATATATCTATCTCTATCTCTAATAGAGATAGATATATCTCTATCTCTAATAGAGATAGATATATCTCTAATAGAGATGGATATATCTCTAATAGAGATAGAGATATCTCTAATAGAGATAGAGATATCTCTAATAGAGATAGAGATATCTCTAATAGAGATAGAGACATCTCTAATAGAGATATAGATAGAGATATCTCTAATAGAGATAGAGATCTCTAATAGAGATAGAGATCTCTAATAGAGATAGAGATCTCTAATAGAGATAGAGATCTCTAATAGCGATAGAGATATCTCTAATAGAGATAGAGATCTCTAATAGAGATAGATAGAGATAGACATCACTAATAGAGATAGAGATATCTCCCATAGAGATAGAGATATCTCTAATAGAGATATAGACATCTCTAATAGAGATATAGACATCTCTAATAGAGATATAGACATCTCTAATAGAGATATCTCTAATAGAGATAGAGATCTCTAATAGAGATAGAGATAACTAATGGAGATAGAGACATCTCTAATAGAGATAGAGATCTCTAATAGAGATAGAGATAACTCTAATGGAGATAGAGATAGAGATCGAGATATCTCTAATAGAGATAGAGATATCTCTAATAGAGATAGACATCTCTAATAGAGATAGAGATCTCTAATAGAGATAGAGACATCTCTAATAGAGATATAGATAGAGATATCTCTAATAGAGATAGAGATCTCTAATAGAGATAGAGACATCTCTAATAGAGATAGAGACATCTCTAATAGAGATAGAGACATCTCTAATAGAGATAGAGACATCTCTAATAGAGATATAGATAGAGATATCTCTAATAGAGATAGAGATCTCTAATAGAGATAGAGATCTCTAATAGAGATAGAGATCTCTAATAGAGATAGAGATCTCTAATAGAGATAGAGATAGAGACATCTCTAATAGAGATAGAGACATCTCTAATAGAGATAGAGACATCTCTAATAGAGATAGAGACATCTCTAATAGAGATAGAGACATCTCTAATAGAGATAGAGATCTCTAATAGAGATAGAGATATCTCTAATAGAGATAAAGATCTCTCTAATAGAGATAGAGATAGAGACATCTCTAATAGAGATAGAGACATCTCTAATAGAGATAGAGATATCTCTGATAGAGATAGAGATCTCTAATAGAGCTAGAGCTCTCTAATAGAGATAGAGATAACTCTAATGGAGATAGAGACATCTCTAATAGAGATAGAGATAGAGACATCTCTAATAGAGATAGAGAGATCTCTAATAGAGATAGAGATAGAGACATCTCTAATAGAGATAGAGAGATCTCTAATAGAGATAGAGACATCTCTAATAGAGATATAGATAGAGATAGAGATATCTCTAATAGAGATAGAGACATCTCTAATAGAGATATAGATAGAGATAGAGATATCTCTAATAGAGATAGAGAGATATCTTTAATGGAGATAGAGACATCTCTAATAGAGATAGACATCTAATAGAGATAGAGATCTCTAATAGAGATAGAGATATCTCTAATAGAGATAGAGATCTCTAATAGAGATAGATAGAGATAGACATCACTAATAGAGATAGAGATATCTCCAATAGAGATATAGACATCTCTAATAGAGATAGATCTATCTATATTTATCGAGCTAGAGATAGAGATAGATCTATCTATATTTATCGAGATAAAGATAGAGATCTCTAATAGAGATAGAGATATCTCTAATAGAGATAGAGATAGAGATATCTCTAATAGAGATGAAGATAGAGACATCTCTAATAGAGATAGAGACATCTCTAATAGAGATAGAGACATCTCTAATAGAGATAGAGACATCTCTAATAGAGATAGAGACATCTCTAATAGAGATAGAGACATCTCTAATAGAGAGATATCTCTAATAGAGATAGAGACAGAGATATCTCTAATAGAGATAGAGATAGAGATATCTCTAATAGAGATAGAGATATCTCTAATAGAGATAGAGACATCTCTAATCGAGATAGAGATCTCTAATCGAGATAGAGATCTCTAATAGAGATAGAGATAGAGATCTCTAACAGAGATAGAGATATCTCCAATAGAGATAGAGATATCTCTAATAGAGATAGAGATAGATATATCTCTAATAGAGATAGATAGATAGAGATAGACATCACTAATAGAGATAGAGATATCTCCAATAGAGATAGAGATATCTCTAATAGAGATTGAGATAGAGAGACATCACTAATAGAGATAGAGATATCTCCAATAGAGATAGAGATATCTCTAATAGAGATAGAGACATCTCTAATAGAGATTGAGATAGAGAGACATCACTAATAGAGATAGAGATATCTCCAATAGAGAGAGATATCTCTAATAGAGATAGAGACATCTCTAATAGAGATTGAGATAGAGATATCTCTAATAGAGATAGAGAGATCTCTAATAGAGATAGAGATATCTCTAATAGAGATGGAGATAGAGACATCTCTAATAGAGATAGAGACATCTCTAATAGAGATAGAGATAGAGATCTCTAATAGAGATATAGATATCTCTAATGGAGATAGAGATATCTCTAATAGAGATAGAGACATCTCTCATAGAGAGAGATATCTCTAATAGAGATAGAGACATCTCTAATAGAGATAGATAGAGATAGACATCACTAATAGAGATAGAGATATCTCTAATAGAGATAGAGATATCTCTAATAGAGATAGAGATATCTCTAATAGAGATAGAGATAGATAGAGATAGGCATCACTAATAGAGATAGAGATATCTCCCATAGAGATAGAGATATCTCTAATAGAGATAGAGATATTTCTAATAGAGATAGAGATAGAGCTAGAGACATCTCTAATAGAGATAGAGATCTCTAATATAGATAGAGACATCTCTAATAGAGATATCTCTAATAGAGATAGAGATCTCTAATAGAGATATCTCTAACAGAGATCTCTAATAGAGATAGAGATATCTCTAATAGAGATAGATAGAGATCTCTAATAGAGATAGAGATATCTCTAATAGAGATAGAGACATCTCTAATAGAGATAGAGATAGATAGAGATAGACATCACTAATAAAGATAGAGATATCTCCAATAGAGATAGAGACATCTCCAATAGAGATAGAGACATCTCTAATAGAGATATAGATATAGAGACATCTCTAATAGAGATAGAGATATCTCTAATAGAGATAGAGATATCTCTAATAGAGATAGATATATCTCTAATAGAGATAGATATATCTCTAATAGAGATAGATATATCTCTAATAGAGATAGATATATCTCTAATAGAGATAGATATATCTCTAATAGAGATGGAGATATCTCTAATAGAGATAGAGATATCTCCCATAGAGATAGAGATATCTCTAATAGAGATAGATATTTCTAATAGAGATAGAGATAGAGCTAGAGACATCTCTAATAGAGATAGAGATCTCTAATAGCGATAGAGACATCTCTAATAGAGAGAGATATCTCTAATAGAGATAGAGATCTCTCTAATAGAGATAGAGATCTCTCTAATAGAGATAGAGATATCTCTAATAGAGACAGAGATATCTCTAATAGAGATAGAGATCGAGATCTCTAATAGAGATAGAGACATCTCTAATAGAGATAGAGATATCTCTGATAGAGATATCTCTAATAGAGATATCTCTAATAGAGATAGAGATATCTCTAATAGAGATAGAGATCTCTCTAATAGAGATAGAGATCTCTAATAGAGCTAGAGCTCTCTAATAGAGATAGAGTTAACTCTAATGGAGATAGAGACATCTCTAATAGAGATAGAGATAGAGACATCTCTAATAGAGATAGAGAGATCTCTAATAGAGATAGAGATCTCTAATAGAGAGAGATATCTCTAATAGAGATAGACATCTCTAATAGAGATAGAGATAGAGACATCTCTAATAGAGATAGAGACATCTCTAATAGAGATAGAGACAGAGACATCTCTAATAGAGATAGAGACATCTCTAATAGAGATAGAGACATCTCTAATAGAGATATCTCTAATGGAGATAGAGATAGAGACATCTCTAATAGAGATATAGATAGAGATAGAGATCTCTCTAATAGAGATAGAGAGATATCTTTAATGGAGATAGAGACATCTCTAATAGAGATAGACATCTAATAGAGATAGAGATCTCTAATAGAGATAGAGATATCTCTAATAGAGATAGAGATCTCTAATAGAGATAGATAGAGATAGACATCACTAATAGAGATAGAGATATCTCCAATAGAGATATAGACATCTCTAATAGAGATAGATCTATCTATATTTATCGAGCTAGAGATAGAGATAGATCTATCTATATTTATCGAGATAAAGATAGAGATCTCTAATAGAGATAGAGATATCTCTAATAGAGATGGAGATAGAGACATCTCTAATAGAGATGAAGATAGAGACATCTCTAATAGAGATAGAGACATCTCTAATAGAGATAGAGACATCTCTAATAGAGATAGAGACATCTCTAATAGAGATAGAGACATCTCTAATAGAGATAGAGACATCTCTAATAGAGATAGAGACATCTCTAATAGAGATAGAGACATCTCTAATAGAGATAGAGACATCTCTAATAGAGATAGAGACATCTCTAATAGAGATAGAGACATCTCTAATAGAGAGATATCTCTAATAGAGATAGAGACAGAGATATCTCTAATAGAGATAGAGATAGAGATATCTCTAATAGAGATAGAGATAGAGATATCTCTAATAGAGATAGAGACATCTCTAATCGAGATAGAGATCTCTAATCGAGATAGAGATCTCTAATAGAGATAGAGATAGAGATCTCTAACAGAGATAGAGATATCTCCAATAGAGATAGAGATATCTCTAATAGAGATTGAGAGACATCACTAATAGAGATAGAGATATCTCCAATAGAGATAGAGATATCTCTAATAGAGATAGAGACATCTCTAATAGAGATTGAGATAGAGAGACATCACTAATAGAGATAGAGATATCTCCAATAGAGAGAGATATCTCTAATAGAGATAGAGACATCTCTAATAGAGATTGAGATAGAGATATCTCTAATAGAGATAGAGAGATCTCTAATAGAGATAGAGATATCTCTAATAGAGATAGAGATAGAGATATCTCTAATAGAGATAGAGATATCTCTAATAGAGATGGAGATAGAGACATCTCTAATAGAGATAGAGACATCTCTAATAGAGAGATATCTCTAATAGAGATAGAGACAGAGATATCTCTAATAGAGATAGAGACATCTCTAATAGAGATAGAGATATCTCTAATAGAGATAGAGATCTCTAATAGAGATAGAGATATCTCTAATAGAGATAGAGATATCTCTAATAGAGATAGAGATATCTCTAATAGAGATAGAGATATCTCTAATAGAGATAGAGATAGATAGAGATAGACATCACTAATAGAGATAGAGATATCTCTAATAGAGATAGAGATATCTCTAATAGAGATAGAGATATCTCTAATAGAGATAGAGATAGATAGAGATAGACATCACTAATAGAGCTAGAGATATCTCCCATAGAGATAGAGATATCTCTAATAGAGATAGAGATATTTCTAATAGAGATAGAGATAGAGCTAGAGACATCTCTAATAGAGATAGAGATCTCTAATATAGATAGAGACATCTCTAATAGAGATATCTCTAATAGAGATAGAGATCTCTAATAGAGATATCTCTAACAGAGATCTCTAATAGAGATAGAGATATCTCTAATAGAGATAGATAGAGATCTCTAATAGAGATAGAGATATCTCTAATAGAGATAGAGACATCTCTAATAGAGATAGAGACATCTCTAATAGAGATAGAGATAGATAGAGATAGACATCACTAATAAAGATAGAGACATCTCCAATAGAGATAGAGACATCTCTAATAGAGATAGAGATATCTCTAATAGAGATAGAGATATCTCTAATAGAGATAGATATATCTCTAATAGAGATAGATATATCTCTAATAGAGATAGATATATCTCTAATAGAGATAGATATATCTCTAATAGAGATAGATATATCTCTAATAGAGATAGATATATCTCTAATAAAGATGGAGATATCTCTAATAGAGATAGAGATATCTCTAATAGAGATAGAGATATCTCTAATAGAGATAGAGATAGATAGAGATAGACATCACTAATAGAGATAGAGATATCTCCCATAGAGATAGAGATATCTCTAATAGAGATAGAGATATTTCTAATAGAGATAGAGATAGAGCTAGAGACATCTCTAATAGAGATAGAGATCTCTAATAGCGATAGAGACATCTCTAATAGAGATAGAGATATCTCTAATAGAGATAGAGATCTCTAATAGAGATAGAGATCTCTCTAATAGAGATATCTCTAATAGAGACAGAGATATCTCTAATAGAGATAGAGATCGAGATCTCTAATAGAGATAGAGACATCTCTAATAGAGATAGACATATCTCTGATAGAGATATCTCTAATAGAGATAGAGATATCTCTAATAGAGATAGAGATCTCTCTAATAGAGCTAGAGCTCTCTAATAGAGATAGAGTTAACTCTAATGGAGATAGAGACATCTCTAATAGAGATAGAGATAGAGACATCTCTAATAGAGATAGAGAGATCTCTAATAGAGATAGAGATCTCTAATAGAGAGAGATATCTCTAATAGAGATAGAGATATCTACAATAGAGATATAGATAGAGATAGAGATCTCTAATAGAGATAGAGATAGAGATATCTCTAATAGAGATAGATATCTCTAATAGAGATAGAGATAGAGATCTCTCTAATAGAGATAGAGAGATATCTTTAATAGAGATAGAGATAGAGACATCTCTAATAGAGATAGAGATCTCTAATAGAGATAGAGATCTCTAATAGAGATAGAGATCTCTAATAGAGATAGAGATATCTCTAATAGAGATAGATCTATCTATATTTATCGAGATAGAGATAGAGATAGATCTATCTATATTTATCGAGATAGAGATAGAGATCTCTAATAGAGATAGAGATAACTAATGGAGATAGAGATAGCTCTAATAGAGATAGAGACATCTCTAATAGAGATAGAGATCTCTAATAGAGATAGAGATAACTCTAATGGAGATAGAGATAGAGACATCTCTAATAGAGATAGAGACATCTCTAATAGAGATAGAGACATCTCTAATAGAGATAGACATCTCTAATAGAGATAGAGATAGAGACATCTCTAATAGAGATAGAGACATCTCTAATAGAGATAGAGATAGAGACATCTCTAATAGAGATAGACATCTCTAATAGAGATAGAGATAGAGACATCTCTAATAGAGATAGAGACATCTCTAATAGAGATAGACATTTCTAATAGAGATAGAGACATCTCTAATAGAGATAGAGACATCTCTAATAGAGATAGAGACATCTCTAATAGAGATAGAGACATCTCTAATAGAGATCTCTCTAATGGAGATAGAGATAGAGACATCTCTAATAGAGATAGAGAGATCTCTAATAGAGATAGAGACATCTCTAATAGAGATAGAGACATCTCTAATAGAGATATCTCTATTCGCGATATCTCTATCTCTATCTCTATTAGAGATATCTCTATCTATATCTCTATTAGAGATGTCTCTATCTCTAATAGAGATAGAGATAGAGATATCTCTAATAGAGATAGATAGAGATATCTCTAATAGAGATAGAGATATCTCTATTAGAGATATCAGAGATATCTCTAATAGATAGAGATATCTCTAATAGAGATAGAGATATCTCTAATAGAGATAAAGATATCTCTAATAGAGAGATAGATCTCTAATAGAGATAGAGATATCTCTAATAGATAGAGACATCTCTAATAGAGATAGAGACATCTCTAATAGAGATAGAGACATCTCTAATAGAGATAGAGACATCTCTAATAGAAATAGAGATAGACACATCTCTAATAGATAGAGATATCTCTAATAGAGATAGAGACATCTCTAATAGAGATAGAGACATCTCTTATAGAGATATCTCTAATAGAGATGGAGATAGAGACAATAGAGATAGAGATAGAGACAATAGAGATAGAGATATCTCTAATGGAGATAGGCATAGAGATATCTCTAATGGAGATAGGGATAGAGATATCTCTAATAGAGATAGAGACATCTCTAATAGAGATAGAGACATCTCTAATAGAGATAGAGACATCTCTAATAGAGATAGAGACATCTCTAATAGAGATAGAGATATCTCTGATAGAAATAGAGATAGACACATCTCTAATAGATAGAGATATCTCTAATAGAGATAGAGACATCTCTAATAGAGATAGAGACATCTCTAATAGAGATAGAGATATCTCTGATAGAAATAGAGATAGACACATCTCTAATAGATAGAGATATCTCTAATAGAGATAGAGATATCTCTAATAGAGATAGAGATATCTCTAATAGAGATATCTCTAATAGAGATAGAGATAGCTCTAATAGAGATAGAGATAGCTCTAAAAGAGATAGAGATAGCTCTAATAGAGATAGAGATAGCTCTAATAGAGATAAAGATATCTCTAATAGAGAGATAGATCTCTAATAGAGATAGAGATATCTCTAATAGATAGAGACATCTCTAATAGAGATAGAGATAGAGACATCTCTAATAGAGATAGAGATATCTCTAATAGAGATAGAGACATCTCTAATAGAGATAGAGATATCTCTAATAGAAATAGAGATAGACACATCTCTAATAGAGATAGAGACATCTCTAATAGAGATGGAGATAGAGACAATAGAGATAGAGACAATAGAGATAGAGATCTCTAATAGAGATAGAGATATCTCTAATGGAGATAGAGACATCTCTAATAGAGATAGAGACATCTCTAATAGAGATAGAGACATCTCTAATAGAGATAGAGACATCTCTAATAGAGATAGAGACATCTCTAATAGAGATAGAGACATCTCTAATAGAGATAGAGACATCTCTAATAGAGACAGATAGAGATAGATCTATCTATATTTAATCGAGATAGAGATAGATCTATCTATATTTATCGAGATGGAGATAGAGATAGATCTATCTATATTTATCGAGATAGAGATAGAGATCTCTAATAGAGATAGAGATATCCCCTGTAGAGATAGAGATATCTCTAATAGAGATAGAGACATCTCTAATAGAGATAGAGACATCTCTAAGAGAGATAGAGATATCTCTAATAGAGATAGAGATATCTCTAATAGAGATAGATCTATCTATATTTATCGAGATAGAGATAGAGATCTCTAATAGAGATAGAGATATCCCCTGTAGAGATAGAGATATCTCTAATAGAGATAGAGACATCTCTAATAGAGATAGAGACATCTCTAATAGAGATAGAGATATCTCTAATGGAGATAGAGATAGAGATATCTCTAATAGAGATAGAGACATCTCTAATAGAGATAGAGACATCTCTAATAGAGATAGAGATATCTCTAATAGAGATAGAGATAGATAGAGATAGACATCACTAATAGAGATAGAGATATCTCCAATAGAGATAGAGATCTCTAATAGAGATAGAGATCTCTAATAGAGATAGAGATATCTCGAACAGAGATAGAGATAGATATATCTCTAATAGAGATAGATATATCTCTAATAGAGATAGATATATCTCTAATAAAGATGGAGATATCTCTAATAGAGATAGAGATATCTCTAATAGAGATAGAGATATCTCTAATAGAGATAGAGATATCTCTAATAGAGATAGATCTATCTATATTTATGGAGATAGAGATAGAGATCTCTAATAGAGATAGAGATATCCCCTGTAGAGATAGAGATATCTCTAATAGAGATAGAGACATCTCTAATAGAGATAGAGACATCTCTAATAGAGATAGAGATATCTCTAATAGAGATAGAGATATCTCTAATGGAGATAGAGATAGAGATATCTCTAATAGAGATAGAGACATCTCTAATAGAGATAGAGACATCTCTAATAGAGATAGAGATATCTCTAATAGAGATAGAGATAGAGATATCTCTAATAGAGATAGAGACATCTCTAATAGAGATAGAGATAGATAGAGATAGACATCACTAATAGAGATAGAGATATCTCCAATAGAGATAGAGATCTCTAATAGAGATAGAGATCTCTAATAGAGATAGAGATATCTCGAACAGAGATAGAGATAGATATATCTCTAATAGAGATAGAGATATCTCTAATAGGAATAGAGATAGACACATCTCTAATAGAGATAGAGATATCTCTAATAGAGAGAGATATCTCTAATAGAGATAGAGATATCTCTAATAGAGATAGAGATATCTCTAATAGAGATAGAGACATCTCTAATAGAGATAGAGATAGACATCACTAATAGAGATAGAGATATCTCCCATAGAGATAGAGATATCTCTAATAGAGATAGAGATAGAGCTAGAGACATCTCTAATAGAGATAGAGATATCTCTAATAGAGATAGAGATATATCTAATAGAGATAGAGATATCTCTAATAGAGATAAAGATATCTCTAATAGAGAGATAGATCTCTAATAGAGATAGAGATATCTCTAATAGATAGAGACATCTCTAATAGAGATAGAGATAGAGACATCTCTAATAGAGATAGAGATATCTCTAATAGAGATAGAGACATCTCTAATAGAGATAGAGATATCTCTAATAGGAATAGAGATAGACACATCTCTAATAGAGATAGAGATATCTCTAATAGAGAGAGATATCTCTAATAGAGATGGAGATAGAGACAATAGAGATAGAGACAATAGAGATAGAGATCTCTAATAGAGATAGAGATATCTCTAATGGAGATAGGGATAGAGATATCTCTAATAGAGATAGAGACATCTCTAATAGAGATACAGACATCTCTAATAGAGATAGAGAGATCTCTAATAGAGATAGAGAGATCTCTAATAGAGATAGAGAGATCTCTAATAGAGATAGAGAAATCTCTAATAGAGATAGAGACATCTCTAATAGAGATAGAGATAGACATCTCTAATAGAGATCTCCAATGGAGATATCTCTAATAGAGATATCTCTAATAGAGATAGAGACATCTCTAATAGAGATAGAGATATCTCTGATAGAGATAGACATCTCTAATAGAGATAGAGATAGATAGAGATAGACATCTCTAATAGAGATAGAGATCTCCAATGGAGATATCTCTAATAGAGATATCTCTAATAGAGACAGAGACATCTCTAATAGAGATAGAGACAGAGACATCTCTAATAGAGATAGAGATATCTCTAATGGAGATAGAGATAGAGATATCTCTAATAGAGATAGAGATATCTCTAATAGAGATAGAGACATCTCTAATAGAGATAGAGATAGATAGAGATAGACATCACTAATAGAGATAGAGATATCTCCAATAGAGATAGAGACATCTCTAATAAAGATAGAAATAGAGATCTCTAATAGAGATAGAGATATCTCTAATAGAGATAGAGATAGATATATCTCTATTAGAGATCTCTATTTCTATCTCTATCTCTATTAGAGATATCTCTATCTCTATTAGAGATCTCTATTTCTATCTTTATTAGAGATGTCTCTATCTCTATTGGAGATATCTCTATCTCTATTAGTGATGTCTATCTCTATCTATCTCTATCTCTATTAGAGATATCTCTATCTCTAATAGAGATAGATATATCTCTAATAGAGATAGATATATCTCTAATAAAGATGGAGATATCCCTAATAGAGATAGAGATATCTCTAATAGAGATAGATATATCTCTAATAAAGATGGTGATATCTCTAATGGAGATAGAGATATCTCTAATGGAGATAGAGATATCTCTAATAGAGATATCTCTAATAGAGATAGAGATATCTCTAATAGAGATAGAGATATCTCTAATAGAGATAGAGACATCTCTAATAGAGATAGAGATCGATAGAGATAGACATCACTAATAGAGATAGAGATATCTCCCATAGAGATAGAGATATCTCTAATAGAGATAGAGATATTTCTAATAGAGATAGAGCTAGAGACATCTCTAATAGATAGAGACATCCCTAATAGAGATAGAGATCGAGATATCTCTAATAGAGATAGAGATCTCTAATAGAGATAGAGATAGACATCACTAATAGAGATAGAGATATCTCCAATAGAGATAGAGACACCTCTAATAGAGATATAGACATCTCTAATAGAGATATAGACATCTCTAATAGAGATATAGACATCTCTAATAGAGATATAGACATCTCTAATAGAGATATAGACATCTCTAATAGAGATATAGACATCTCTAATAGAGATAGAGATATCTCTAATGTAGATAGAGATATCTCTAATAGAGATAGAGACATCTCTAATAGAGATGGATAGAGATATCTCTAATAGAGACAGAGATAGAGACATCTCTAATAGAGATAGAGATATCTCTAATAGAGAGAGATATCTCTAATAGAGATAGAGACATCTCTAATAGAGATATCTCTATCTCTATTCGCGATATCTCTATCTCTATCTCTATTAGAGATATCTCTATCTATATCTCTATTAGAGATGTCTCTATCTCTAATAGAGATAGAGATAGAGATATCTCTAATAGAGATAGACATCTCTAATAGAGATAGAGATAGACATCTCTAATAGAGATAGCTCCAATGGAGATATCTCTAATAGAGATATCTCTAATAGAGATATCTCTAATAGAGATAGACATCTCTATTAGAGATAGACATCTCTAATAGAGACAGAGACATCTCTAATAGAGATAGAGACAGAGACATCTCTAATAGAGATAGAGACATCTCATAGAGATAGAGACATCTCTAATAGAGATAGAGACATCTCTAATAGAGATAGACATCTCTAATAGAGATAGAGAGACATCTCTAATAAAGATAGAGAGACATCTCTAATAGAGATAGAGAGACATCTCTAATAGAGATAGAGAGACACCTCTAATAGAGATAGAGAGACACCTCTAATAGAGATAGAGACACCTCTAATAGAGATAGAGACACCTCTAATAGAGATAGAGACACCTCTAATAGAGATAGAGACATCTCTAATAGAGAGAGATAGAGATAGATCTATCTATATTTAATCGAGATAGAGATAGATCTA
The DNA here is from genome assembly GCF_964204655.1 of Triturus cristatus. Classification (NCBI taxonomy): domain Eukaryota; kingdom Metazoa; phylum Chordata; class Amphibia; order Caudata; family Salamandridae; genus Triturus; species Triturus cristatus. Next base: position 39,845,126 of record NC_140580.1, read on the forward strand.
TCTATATTTATCGAGATGGAGATAGAGATAGATCTATCTATATTTATCGAGATAGAGATAGAGATATCTCTAATAGAGATAGAGATATCTCTAATAGAGATAGAGATATCTCTAATAGAGATATCTCTAATAGAGATAGATCTATCTATATTTATCGAGATAGAGATAGAGATCTCTAATAGAGATAGAGATATCCCCTATAGAGATATCTCTAATAGAGATAGAGATAGAGATATCTCTAATAGAGATAGAGATATCTCTAATAGAGATAGATCTATCTATATTTATCGAGATAGAGATAGAGATATCTCTAATAGAGATAGAGATATCTCTAATAGAGATAGAGATATCTCTAATAGAGATAGAGATATCTCTAATGGAGATAGAGATATCTCTAATAGAGATAGAGACAGAGGTATCTCTAATAGAGATAGAGATATCTCTAATAGAGATAGAGACAGAGGTATCTCTAATAGAGATAGAGATATCTCTAATAGAGATAGAGATAGAGATATCTCTAATAGAGATAGAGACATCTCTAATAGAGATAGAGATAGATAGAGATAGACATCACTAATAGAGATAGAGATAGAGATCTCTAATAGAGATAGAGATATCTCTAATAGAGATAGAGATATCTCTAATAGAGATAGAGATATCTCTAATAGAGATAGAGACATCTCTAATAGAGATATAGATAGAGATATCTCTAATAGAGATAGAGATCTCTAATAGAGATAGAGATCTCTAATAGAGATAGAGATCTCTAATAGAGATAGAGATCTCTAATAGAGATAGAGATCTCTAATAGAGATAGAGACATCTCTAATAGAGATAGAGATAGATAGAGATAGACATCACTAATAGAGATAGAGATATCTCCCATAGAGATAGAGATATCTCTAATAGAGATAGAGCTAGAGACATCTCTAATAGAGATAGAGACATCTCTAATAGAGATAGAGACATCCCTAATAGAGATAGAGATCGAGATATCTCTAATAGAGATAGAGATCTCTAATAGAGATAGATAGAGATAGACATCACTAATAGAGATAGAGATATCTCCAATAGAGATAGAGATATCTCTAATAGAGATTGAGATAGAGAGACATCACTAATAGAGATAGAGATATCTCCAATAGAGATAGAGATATCTCTAATAGAGATAGAGACATCTCTAATAGAGATTGAGATAGAGAGACATCACTAATAGAGATAGAGATATCTCCAATAGAGAGAGATATCTCTAATAGAGATAGAGACATCTCTAATAGAGATTGAGATAGAGATATCTCTAATAGAGAGAGAGATCTCTAATAGAGATAGAGATATCTCTAATAGAGATAGAGATATCTCTAATAGAGATGGAGATAGAGACATCTCTAATAGAGATAGAGACATCTCTAATAGAGATAGAGATAGAGATCTCTAATAGAGATAGAGATAGAGATCTCTAATAGAGATAGAGATATCTCTAATGGAGATATCTCTAATAGAGATAGAGACATCTCTAATAGAGAGAGATATCTCTAATAGAGATAGAGACAGAGATCTCTAATAGAGATAGAGACATCTCTAATAGAGATAGATAGAGATAGACATCACTAATAGAGATAGAGATATCTCTAATAGAGATAGAGATATCTCTAATAGAGATAGAGATATCTCTAATAGAGATAGAGATAGATAGAGATAGACATCACTAATAGAGATAGAGATATCTCCCATAGAGATAGAGATATCTCTAATAGAGATAGAGATATTTCTAATAGAGATAGAGATAGAGCTAGAGACATCTCTAATAGAGATAGAGATCTCTAATATAGATAGAGACATCTCTAATAGAGATATTTCTAATAGAGATAGAGATCTCTAATAGAGATATCTCTAACAGAGATCTCTAATAGAGATAGAGATATCTCTAATAGAGATAGAGACATCTCTAATAGAGATAGAGATAGATAGAGATAGACATCACTAATAAAGATAGAGACATCTCTAATAGAGATAGATATATCTCTAATAGAGATAGATATATCTCTAATAGAGATAGATATATCTCTAATAGAGATAGATATATCTCTAATAGAGATAGATATATCTCTAATAGAGATAGATATATCTCTAATAGAGATAGATATATCTCTAATAAAGATGGAGATATCTCTAATAGAGATAGAGATATCTCTAATAGAGATAGAGATATCTCTAATAGAGATAGAGATATTTCTAATAGAGATAGAGATAGAGCTAGAGACATCTCTAATAGAGATAGAGATCTCTAATAGCGCTAGAGACATCTCTAATAGAGATAGAGATATCTCTAATAGAGATAGAGATCTCTAATAGAGATAGAGATCTCTCTAATAGAGATAGAGATATCTCTAATAGAGACAGAGATATCTCTAATAGAGACAGAGATATCTCTAATAGAGATAGAGATCGAGATCTCTAATAGAGATAGAGACATCTCTAATAGAGATAGAGATATCTCTGATAGAGATATCTCTAATAGAGATATCTCTAATAGAGATAGAGATATCTCTAATAGAGATAGAGATCTCTCTAATAGAGATAGAGATCTCTAATAGAGCTAGAGCTCTCTAATAGAGAGAGTTAACTCTAATGGAGATAGAGACATCTCTAATAGAGATAGAGATAGAGACATCTCTAATAGAGATAGAGAGATCTCTAATAGAGATAGAGATCTCTAATAGAGAGAGATATCTCTAATAGAGATAGAGATATCTACAATAGAGATATAGATAGAGATAGAGATCTCTAATAGAGATAGAGATAGAGATATCTCTAATAGAGATAGATATCTCTAATAGAGATAGAGATAGAGATCTCTCTAATAGAGATAGAGAGATATCTTTAATAGAGATAGAGATAGAGACATCTCTAATAGAGATACAGACATCTCTAATAGAGATAGAGATCTCTAATAGAGATAGAGATCTCTAATAGAGATAGAGATATCTCTAATAGAGATAGATCTATCTATATTTATCGAGATAGAGATAGAGATAGATCTATCTATATTTATCGAGATAGAGATAGAGATCTCTAATAGAGATAGAGATAACTAATGGAGATAGAGATAGAGATAGCTCTAATAGAGATAGAGACATCTCTAATAGAGATAGAGATCTCTAATAGAGATAGAGATAACTCTAATGGAGATAGAGATAGACATCTCTAATAGAGATAGAGACATCTCTAATAGAGATAGAGACATCTCTAATAGAGATAGAGACATCTCTAATAGAGATAGACATCTCTAATAGAGATAGAGATAGAGACATCTCTAATAGAGATAGACATCTCTAATAGAGATAGAGATAGAGACATCTCTAATAGAGATAGACATCTCTAATAGAGAGAGATAGAGACATCTCTAATAGAGATAGAGACATCTCTAATAGAGATAGAGACATCTCTAATAGAGATATCTCTAATGGAGATAGAGATAGAGACATCTCTAATAGAGATATAGATAGAGATAGAGATATCTCTAATAGAGATAGAGAGATATCTTTAATGGAGATAGAGACATCTCTAATAGAGATAGACATCTAATAGAGATAGAGATCTCTAATAGAGATAGAGATATCTCTAATAGAGATAGAGATCTCTAATAGAGATAGATAGAGATAGACATCACTAATAGAGATAGAGATATCTCCAATAGAGATATAGACATCTCTAATAGAGATAGATCTATCTATATTTATCGAGCTAGAGATAGAGATAGATCTATCTATATTTATCGAGATAAAGATAGAGATCTCTAATAGAGATAGAGATATCTCTAATAGAGATAGAGATAGAGATATCTCTAATAGAGATGAAGATAGAGACATCTCTAATAGAGATAGAGACATCTCTAATAGAGATAGAGACATCTCTAATAGAGACATCTCTAATAGAGATAGAGACATCTCTAATAGAGATAGAGACATCTCTAATAGAGAGATATCTCTAATAGAGATAGAGACAGAGATATCTCTAATAGAGATAGAGATAGAGATATCTCTAATAGAGATAGAGATAGAGATATCTCTAATAGAGATAGAGACATCTCTAATCGAGATAGAGATCTCTAATCGAGAGAGATCTCTAATAGAGATAGAGATAGAGATCTCTAACAGAGATAGAGATATCTCCAATAGAGATAGAGATATCTCTAATAGAGATTGAGATAGAGAGACATCACTAATAGAGATAGAGATATCTCCAATAGAGATAGAGATATCTCTAATAGAGATAGAGACATCTCTAATAGAGATTGAGATAGAGAGACATCACTAATAGAGATAGAGATATCTCCAATAGAGAGAGATATCTCTAATAGAGATAGAGACATCTCTAATAGAGATTGAGATAGAGATATCTCTAATAGAGATAGAGAGATCTCTAATAGAGATAGAGATATCTCTAATAGAGATAGAGATAGAGATATCTCTAATAGAGATAGAGATATCTCTAATAGAGATGGAGATAGAGACAACTCTAATAGAGATAGAGACATCTCTAATAGAGATAGAGATAGAGATCTCTAATAGAGATAGAGATATCTCTAATGGAGATAGAGATATCTCTAATAGAGATAGAGACAGAGATATCTCTAATAGAGATAGAGACATCTCTAATAGAGATAGATATATCTCTAATAAAGATGGAGATATCTCTAATAGAGATAGAGATATCTCTAATAGAGATAGATATATCTCTAATAGAGATAGAGATATTTCTAATAGAGATAGAGATAGAGCTAGAGACATCTCTAATAGAGATAGAGATCTCTAATAGCGATAGAGACATCTCTAATAGAGATAGAGATCTCTAATAGAGATAGAGATCTCTCTAATAGAGATATCTCTAATAGAGACAGAGATATCTCTAATAGAGATAGAGATCGAGATCTCTAATAGAGATAGAGACATCTCTAATAGAGATAGAGATATCTCTGATAGAGATATCTCTAATAGAGATATCTCTAATAGAGATATCTCTAATAGAGATAGAGATATCTCTAATAGAGATAGAGATCTCTCTAATAGAGATAGAGATCTCTAATAGAGCTAGAGCTCTCTAATAGAGATAGAGTTAACTCTAATGGAGATAGAGACATCTCTAATAGAGATAGAGATAGAGACATCTCTAATAGAGATAGAGAGATCTCTAATAGAGATAGAGAGATCTCTAATAGAGATAGAGATCTCTAATAGAGAGAGATATCTCTAATAGAGATAGAGATATCTACAATAGAGATATAGATAGAGATAGAGATCTCTAATAGAGATAGAGATAGAGATATCTCTAATAGAGATAGATATCTCTAATAGAGATAGAGATAGAGATCTCTCTAATAGAGATAGAGAGATATCTTTAATAGAGATAGAGATAGAGACATCTCTAATAGAGATACAGACATCTCTAATAGAGATAGAGATCTCTAATAGAGATAGAGATCTCTAATAGAGATAGAGATATCTCTAATAGAGATAGACATCTCTAATAGAGATAGAGATAGAGACATCTCTAATAGAGATAGACATCTCTAATAGAGATAGAGATAACTCTAATGGAGATAGAGATAGAGACATCTCTAATAGAGATAGAGACATCTCTAATAGAGATAGAGACATATCTAATAGAGATAGAGACATCTCTAATAGAGATAGAGACATCTCTAATAGAGATAGAGACATCTCTAATAGAGATAGAGACATCTCTAATAGAGATAGAGATAGAGACATCTCTAATAGAGATAGACATCTCTAATAGAGATAGAGATAGAGACATCTCTAATAGAGATAGACATCTCTAATAGAGATAGAGATAGAGACATCTCTAATAGAGATAGAGACATCTCTAATAGAGATAGACATTTCTAATAGAGATAGAGACATCTCTAATAGAGATAGAGACATCTCTAATAGAGATAGAGACATCTCTAATAGAGATATCTCTAATGGAGATAGAGATAGAGACATCTCTAATAGAGATAGAGAGATCTCTAATAGAGATAGAGACATCTCTAATAGAGATAGAGACATCTCTAATAGAAATAGAGACATCTCTAATAGAGAGAGATATCTCTAATAGAGATAGAGATCTCTAATGGAGATAGAGATAGAGACATCTCTAATAGAGATAGACATCTCTAATAGAGAGAGATATCTCTAATAGAGATAGAGACAGAGATATCTCTAATAGAGATAGAGATAGAGATATCTCTAATAGAGATAGAGATCGAGATCTCTAACAGAGATAGAGATATCTTTAATAGAGATAGAGATATCTCTAATAGAGATAGAGATATCTCTAATAGAGATAGAGATCTCTCTAATAGAGATAGAGATCTCTAATAGAGCTAGAGCTCTCTAATAGAGATAGAGATAACTCTAATGGAGATAGAGACCTCTCTAATAGAGATAGAGATAGAGACATCTCTAATAGAGATAGATAGATCTCTAATAGAGATAGATAGATAGAGATAGACATCACTAATAGAGATAGAGATATCTCCAATAGTGATAGAGATATCTCTAATAGAGATAGAGACATCTCTAATAGAGATAGACATCTCTAATAGAGATAGAGATATCTCTAATAGAGATAGAGAGACATCTCTAATAGAGATAGAGAGACATCTCTAATAGAGATAGAGAGACATTTCTAATAGAGATAGAGATAGAGATATCTCAAATAGAGATAGAGATATCTCTAATAGAGATAGAGATCGAGATATCTCTAATAGAGATAGACATCTCTAATAGAGATAGAGACATCTCTAATAGAGATAGAGATATCTCTGATAGAAATAGAGATAGACACATCTCTAATAGATAGAGATATCTCTAATAGAGATAGAGACATCTCTAATAGAGATAGAGACATCTCTAATAGAGATAGAGACAGCTCTAATAGAGATAGAGACATCTCTAATAGAGATAGAGATATCTCTAATAGAGATGGAGATAGAGACAATAGAGATAGAGATAGAGACAATAGAGATAGAGATATCTCTAATGGAGATAGGGATAGAGATATCTCTAATGGAGATAGGGATAGAGATATCTCTAATAGAGATAGAGACATCTCTAATAGAGATAGAGACATCTCTAATAGAGATAGAGACATCTCTAATAGAGATAGAGACATCTCTAATAGAGATAGAGACATCTCTAATAGAGATAGAGAAATCTCTAATAGAGATAGACATCTCTAATAGAGATCTCCAATGGAGATATCTCTAATAGAGATAGAGACATCTCTAATAGAGATAAAGATATCTCTGATAGAGATAGACATCTCTAATAGAGATAGAGATAGATAGAGATAGACATCTCTAATAGAGATAGCTCCAATGGAGATATCTCTAATAGAGATATCTCTAATAGAGATATCTCTAATAGAGATAGACATCTCTATTAGAGATAGAGATATCTCTAATAGAGACAGACATCTCTAATAGAGATAGAGACAGAGACATCTCTAATAGAGATAGAGACATCTCATAGAGATAGAGACATCTCTAATAGAGATAGAGACATCTCTAATAGAGATAGAGAGACATCTCTAATAGAGATAGAGAGACATCTCTAATAGAGATAGAGAGACACCTCTAATAGAGATAGAGACACCTCTAATAGAGATAGAGACACCTCTAATAGAGATAGAGACATCTCTAATAGAGAGAGATAGAGATAGATCTATCTATATTTAATCGAGATAGAGATAGATCTATCTATATTTATCGAGATGGAGATAGAGATAGATCTATCTATATTTATCGAGATAGAGATAGATCTATCTATATTTATCGAGATAGAGATAGAGATATCTCTAATAGAGATAGAGATATCTCTAATAGAGATAGAGATATCTCTAATAGAGATAGATCTATCTATATTTATCGAGATAGAGATAGAGATCTCTAATAGAGATAGAGATATCCCCTATAGAGATAGAGATATCTCTAATAGAGATAGAGATATCTCTAATAGAGATAGATCTATCTATATTTATCGAGATAGAGATAGAGATATCTCTAATAGAGATAGAGATATCTCTAATAGAGATAGAGATCTCTAATAGAGATAGAGATCTCTAACAGAGATATCTCTAACAGAGATCTCTAATAGAGATAGAGATATCTCTAATGGAGATAGAGATATCTCTAATGGAGATAGAGACAGAGGTATCTCTAATAGAGATAGAGATATCTCTAATAGAGATAGAGACAGAGGTATCTCTAATAGAGATAGAGATATCTCTAATAGAGATAGAGATAGAGATATCTCTGATAGAGATAGAGACATCTCTAATAGAGATAGAGATAGATAGAGATAGACATCACTAATAGAGATAGAGATAGAGATCTCTAATAGAGATAGAGATATCTCTAATAGAGATAGAGATAGATATATCTCTAATAGAGATGGATATATCTCTAATAGAGATGGATATATCTCTAATAGAGATGGATATATCTCTAATAGAGATAGAGATATCTCTAATAGAGATAGAGATATCTCTAATAGAGATAGAGATATCTCTAATAGAGATAGAGATATCTCTAATAGAGATAGAGATCTCTAATAGAGATAGAGATAGATAGAGATAGACATCACTAATAGAGATAGAGATATCTCCCATAGAGATAGAGATATCTCTAATAGAGATAGAGATAGAGCTAGAGACATCTCTAATAGAGATAGAGATCTCTAATAGAGATAGAGATATCTCTAATAGAGATAGAGATCTCTAATAGAGATAGATCTATCTATATTTATCGAGCTAGAGATAGAGATAGATCTATCTATATTTATCGAGATAGAGATAGAGATCTCTAATAGAGATAGAGACATCTCTAATAGAGATAGATAGAGATAGACATCACTAATAGAGATAGAGATATCTCTAATAGAGATAGAGATATCTCTAATAGAGATAGAGATAGATAGAGATAGACATCACTAATAGAGATAGAGATATCTCCAATAGAGAGAGGTATCTCTAATAGAGATAGAGACATCTCTAATAGATTGAGATAGAGATATCTCTAATAGAGATAGAGAGATCTCTAATAGAGATAGAGATATCTCTAATAGAGATAGAGATAGAGATATCTCTAATAGAGATAGAGATATCTCTAATAGAGATGGAGATAGAGACATCTCTAATAGAGATAGAGACATCTCTAATAGAGATAGAGATAGAGATCTCTAATAGAGATAGAGATATCTCTAATGGAGATAGAGATATCTCTAATAGAGATAGAGATATCTCTAATAGAGATAGAGACATCTCTAATAGAGAGAGATATCTCTAATAGAGATAGAGACAGAGATATCTCTAATAGAGATAGAGACATCTCTAATAGAGATAGATAGAGATAGACATCACTAATAGAGATAGAGATATCTCTAATAGAGATAGAGATATCTCTAATAGAGATAGAGATAGATAGAGATAGACATCACTAATAGAGATAGAGATATCTCTAATAGAGATAGAGATATCTCTAATAGAGATAGAGATATCTCTAATAGAGATAGAGACATCTCTAATAGAGATAGAGATCTCTAATAGAGATAGAGATATTTCTAATAGAGATAGAGATAGAGCTAGAGACATCTCTAATAGAGATAGAGATCTCTAATATAGATAGAGACATCTCTAATAGAGATATCTCTAATAGAGATAGAGATCTCTAATAGAGATATCTCTAACAGAGATCTCTAATAGAGATAGAGATATCTCTAATAGAGATAGATAGAGATCTCTAATAGAGATAGAGATATCTCTAATAGAGATAGAGACATCTCTAATAGAGATAGAGATAGATAGAGATAGACATCACTAATAGAGATAGAGATATCTCCAATAGAGATAGAGACATCTCTAATAGAGATAGAGACATCTCTAATAGAGATATAGACATCTCTAATAGAGATAGAGATATCTCTAATAGAGATAGAGACATCTCTAATAGAGATAGAGATATCTCTAATAGAGATAGAGATCTCTAATAGAGATAGAGATCTCTAATAGAGATAGAGATATCTCTAATAGAGATAGAGATATCTCTAATAGAGATAGAGACATCTCTAATAGAGATAGAGATCTCTAATAGAGATAGAGATAACTCTAATAGAGATAGAGATAACTCTAATGGAGATAGAGATAGAGACATCTCTAATAGAGATAGAGACATCTCTAATAGAGATAGAGACATCTCTAATAGAGATAGAGACATCTCTAATAGAGATAGAGACATCTCTAATAGAGATAGAGACATCTCTAATAGAGATAGAGACATCTCTAATAGAGATAGACATCTCTAATAGAGATAGAGATAGAGACATCTCTAATAGAGATAGACATCTCGAATAGAGATAGAGATAGAGACATCTCTAATAGAGATAGAGATCTAATAGAGATAGAGATATCTCTAATAGAGATAGAGATATCTCTAATAGAGATAGAGATCTCTAATAGCGATAGAGACATCTCTAATAGAGATAGAGATATCTCTAATAGAGATAGAGATATCTCTAATAGAGATAGAGATCTCTCTAATAGAGATAGAGATCTCTCTAATAGAGACAGAGATATCTCTAATAGAGATAGAGATCGAGATCTCTAATAGAGATAGAGACATCTCTAATAGAGATAGAGATATCTCTGATAGAGATATCTCTAATAGAGATATCTCTAATAGAGATAGAGATATCTCTAATAGAGATAGAGATCTCTCTAATAGAGATAGAGATCTCTAATAGAGCTAGAGCTCTCTAATAGAGATAGAGATAACTCTAATGGAGATAGAGACATCTCTAATAGAGATAGAGATAGAGACATCTCTAATAGAGATAGAGATCTCTATCTCTATTAGAGATCTCTCTAATAGAGAGAGATATCTCTAATAGAGATAGAGATATCTACAATAGAGATATAGATAGAGATATCTCTAATAGAGATAGAGATAGAGATATCTCTAATAGAGATAGAGATAGAGATCTCTCTAATAGAGATAGAGAGATATCTTTAATAGAGATAGAGATAGAGACATCTCTAATAGAGATAGAGATCTCTAATAGAGATAGAGATATCTATATTTATCGAGATAGAGATAGAGATCTCTAATAGAGATAGAGATAACTAATGGAGATAGAGATAGAGATAGCTCTAATAGAGATAGAGACATCTCTAATAGAGATAGAGATCTCTAATAGAGATAGAGATAACTCTAATGGAGATAGAGATAGAGACATCTCTAATAGAGATAGAGACATCTCTAATAGAGATAGAGACATCTCTAATAGAGATAGACATCTCTAATAGAGATAGAGACATCTCTAATAGAGATAGACATCTCTAATAGAGATAGAGATAGAGACATCTCTAATAGAGATAGACATCTCTAATAGAGATAGAGATAGAGACATCTCTAATAGAGATAGAGACATCTCTAATAGAGATAGACATTTCTAATAGAGATAGAGACATCTCTAATAGAGATAGAGACATCTCTAATAGAGATAGAGATATCTCTAATGGAGATAGAGATAGAGACATCTCTAATAGAGATAGAGAGATCTCTAATAGAGATAGAGACATCTCTAATAGAGATAGAGACATCTCTAATAGAAATAGAGACATCTCTAATAGAGAGAGATATCTCTAATAGAGATAGAGATCTCTAATGGAGATAGAGATAGAGACATCTCTAATAGAGATAGACATCTCTAATAGAGAGAGATATCTCTAATAGAGATAGAGACAGAGATATCTCTAATAGAGATAGAGATAGAGATATCTCTAATAGAGATAGAGATCGAGATCTCTAACAGAGATAGAGATATCTTTAATAGAGATAGAGATAGAGATATCTCTAATAGAGATAGAGATATCTCTAATAGAGCTAGAGCTCTCTAATAGAGATAGAGATAACTCTAATGGAGATAGAGACCTCTCTAATAGAGATAGAGATAGAGACATCTCTAATAGAGATAGATAGATCTCTAATAGAGATAGATAGATAGAGATAGACATCACTAATAGAGATAGAGATATCTCCAATAGTGATAGAGATATCTCTAATAGAGATAGAGATAGAGATATTTCTAATAGAGATAGAGATATCTCTAATAGAGATAGAGATAGAGAGACATCACTAATAGAGATAGAGATAGATATATCTCTAATAGAGATAGAGATAGATAGAGATAGACATCACTAACAGAGATAGAGATATCTCTAATAGAGATAGACATCTCTAATAGAGATAGAGATATCTCTAATAGAGATAGACATCTCTAATAGAGATAGAGATATCTCTAATAGAGATATCTCTAATAGAGATAGAGATATCTCTAATAGAGATAGAGATATCTCTAATAGAGATAGAGATATATCTAATAGAGATAGAGACATCTCTAATAGAGATAGAGAGACATCTCTAATAGAGATAGAGAGACATCTCTAATAGAGATAGAGAGACATCTCTAATAGAGATAGAGAGACATCTCTAATAGAGATAGAGAGACATCTCTAATAGAGATAGAGAGACATTTCTAATAGAGATAGAGATAGAGATATCTCAAATAGAGATAGAGATATCTCTAATAGAGATAGAGATATCTCTAATAGAGATAGAGATCGAGATATCTCTAATAGAGATAGACATCTCTAATAGAGATAGAGACATCTTTAATAGAGATAGAGATATCTCTAATAGAGATAGAGATAGAGACATCTCTAATAGAGATATCTCTAATAGAGAGAGATATCTCTAATAGAGATAGAGATATATCTAATAGAGATAGAGATATCTCTAATAGAGATAGAGACATCTCTAATAGAGATAGAGAGACATCTCTAATAGAGATAGAGAGACATCTCTAATAGAGATAGAGAGACATCTCTAATAGAGATAGAGAGACATCTCTAATAGAGATAGAGAGACATCTCTAATAGAGATAGAGAGACATTTCTAATAGAGATAGAGATAGAGATAGAGATATCTCAAATAGAGATAGAGATATCTCTAATAGAGATAGAGAGAGTTTTTGCCAGTAAGTGCTTGCTTCCATCTACTGTGCCAGGGCTACAATATATGGCTGGCTCAATAAGGCCACCCCCCCCCCTCCGTTCATCCATTGCTTTATAGAAGCCTGTACAGCTAGGTCTTAGGCACTCATGGGACTCACCAGTCAAAACCCTCATGGCTCCATGCACTGCATTCAGATCTCCACTGACGAGCAAGTTGAAAAGCTGAGGCCAGGCCTCAGGCCAGTCCCAGTGCAAGGTGCTGGAGCGCACCTTGCTGATTGACTCCCTCAGCCCGTTGGGAAGCAGCTGCCTGATGACCATTTTCGCCTGCAAAATCAAAAGCAGTACAGTTTGAGGCATACCTAAAAAAATAGGATGAACTAGGGCACATGGAATAAAGTAATCGCTGCAGGAAAAACTAATTTAAAAAAGCTACAAGAGACCTTTTCCTGCAGACACCGACCTGACCAGTGGCAAGCCGACCAGGACTGGGCCCTCCTGTTGGCCTACTCTGTGAATTTTTAAGTGCCTCCCCTGAGGTCCTGTGGGCCTTTAGAAGTGTACTTCTGTGGTGGACTGGGACTTAAAGGATTAGAGTAAGAGGGTAAAATGTTTGACCAGCATGACCTAATCACTTCAACGCGGTCAGTGTCAAACTGCGCCCATGTCCTGTTCTACTGCAACCATTGATTACTACTACCACTGTGTGGTATCTGGGTTACCCTAATAGGATTTTTGACAATTTGGTGCCATTCTGTTGATGACATTTTACTCTGTTTTTCCAATTCATATTGGGATTTTCATTGATTTGCATTTCCACTGCAAATTATTACTTTAGTACTGAATAAATACACATTTTCTCAAACTGCTCTGCATCATAGCTACCTGGGGGTTGAGCTCAGGTAAATGTAGGGACTTTAAGGGATCACCCTTCCAAACATTGTGATTATTGATCCCAAGTGGTGCCAACCCAGTCCTGGGCCCTTGGAAGTAGGTATAAACTGCTGCTCCAGCAAAACAGCATGCATCGAAGATGTGTGCGGTTCGGAACCGGTGCATCTCCCTCGACGATGACGCATCCCCACTACTGCAAGGATTGACCGCAACGCATCACCACCACTGTGAGGTCCCACTGCAACGCAGCCCCAACTGCGCAGTGCATCGACCCTAGTTCTGACGCATCACCCGCCTTTATCTTAAGTATCACACTGCGTACTCTGGTCCTCATGGTGGACGCAAACATGGTACATTACAGCGGGCCAAGGCTGGTCCCTGTATCTGACCAGCACTCCATCGTGGTTGGCCTGAACTTTTGGATTTGACTCAGTGTAGCGCAACCAGATAGCCCTTTTTCATGATTTATGTTGTTAATCACTGCAATTCAGTTTATTCTTTAAAAATTCATAACTGCGGTTATACTTACTGGACCTTTGTCCTTTTGGTCTTGTTTTGTTCTTTAGATTAAGCTATAGTTTTCTAACCAGGTGTGGTATCTTTTTGTGATGTGTTTCCACTGTTTGAATGGTTTCTCAAATACTTTACACTCTGCCTCTGAAGAGAAGCCTGACAGCTCTGTGCCAAGCTACCAGAGGGTGAGCACAGGTTAATTTAGGGTGTGTATCTGACTTAACCTGTTTAGGATTGTGGTACCTGCTTGCACAGGATGCATACCTCTGCCAAACAAAAACCCAATTTTTAACAGTAAACATAACTGAGAATCTGTACACCTCATACCTTTATTAAGACCTACATAGTTCGTTACTGTGTCACTTAAATTTAGATCATCCCCTGAGACACTCTTCGACTACAACACTTAAGGTCATACTCTACTCGCACAAACTTACAAATATGCTTGCAAACCCCGGGCTGTGATCATTCTCAGACAAGGCAGTAATTCCCTGCATGCAAGTAATTAAAAACAGCATGCTCACTGCAACTAATTATTTTTGGATGCTTTGTTGGTGGCAGAGAGTTTGGTTCAAGAAGCAGGATGCAGGGCACACAAGCAGTTTCACAATATACCATTTTGTCCACCCAGAGTTAGGAAAATAGGAGAACCAGAAATATACAATTACCTTTATCATAGGTCAGTCATGGCACACAGGTTAGATACTCATTATCAGAAAACCCTAACATTTAAGCTAGTGGGAAACCTTAAGGTCTAACCTAGTACACCAAGAAGTGTGTAATGGTTAATGGCAATCCAAATACATATCCTTTCAGTGGTCTCCGGTGATCTAAATTTTTCCGACTGGGAGCACCAGTGAGTTTCCACATACTGTTTCAGAACAACCGATGCAAGCTAGAAAGACAATCATCAGATTTAAGCTTCAAACATGCAGCATTTCGTTTTTCTTTAATTTGGTAATGTAAAAGTTTGTTACATAGAGCCCTGAAAATTTACCACAGTCCTTAACGAGAAGGCAATGATACAAGCAGCTGAGAAATCCAACCAGCAATGGGCCCTCAAACGGATAAGTTCAGTTTACATTCATGACGATATGTAGTACCCACACCAGATATCTGGCAGAGGGAAAAGTGCATTGTTTTAATAAAGACAGGAAAATAAACCATGTGTGTAAAGTCTAATAACCTCAACGTTACAGGAATGGTTACTAACATCACACACATTTGTAGAAGCAGATTGCACATAAGCCCTCCTGCCCCCACACATCCTTCTCTCTGCCCCCCACCCCCCTTAACGGAGTTCCACAGATCCTATTGATTTCAGTAGTATGAACCACTTTAGGGTTCCCCAAAATTTGCAATGGAAGACTTGCTTTAAAGCGCATGCCAGAATGCCACCTCAAAAACAGTGCATGCTACAAATGTGGAACTGGCAATACCCGGTCACTAGCAAACTCTCATATCCTTGGGCAAGGTTGGTCCTATGCAAAACTATCAAAAATAAAATGTGGATTCCGCAGATCACGCACACTCTACTCAAATCCTCCAAGAATTAAGGATAAAGCATTAATCTCTGATCCCAGAAAAAGATTGTCTATCTAGACAGAATTGCACAGTGTGAAACTGGAGAATTTGGAATGAATCCCAGTTTCCCTGCTTGACCAAACTGCGTGATCATAGACAATTTATTTCACTAAGCCTCCATTTTGTTTCTTATCACATATGAGAGAACCTTCAAATACAAGAACTCACAACGTATGATGGAGAAAAACCTCTTTTGCTTGCATTAATAGACTAGAATATTGCTCCATGTACAAAAAGAATTCAGCCCACGTATAGGGTACACATCCCCTCTAACTTGCACCTTAGTTCACTAAAAGCACCGTCATCCAAAAGGATCAGGAATGTTTGTTAATCCATGTTTAAAAACTCTTGCTTGGCTTCAAATACAAAACTTTATACAAAAATATTTGACTTAAACTTCACTATTGATGTCACTACAGTAATACTAGGCATCTTTGCTGCGGAGACTATTCTGCCCCTTATACAAACCAGATCTTCTCTTGATCAGCCTTCTACTGATCTGTGAACTAAACTCATTCTATCAGTATGAAAATGCTTGACAAATAAAAGTGGAGTGCTCTTTAAAATAGCAGCAGCAAGACGGCGTCTGAGTAGAAGCCACCTTACCTCTCTCCCCCTTGGCGGTGTAAATATCCCGGCTGGTGGCTACGAGTATGCGCTGGAGCTGCAGTGAAGTCCACGACTGTCACGGTGTTCTTCGGTGGATTTCTTCGACATTCCATCAAGTCTGACAGCGAGGACATGCCTGCGAGGCTCAAGGGAACTTCTGCGGGGGGCACTGGGAGGCCCTAACGCGGCTTCTGCTAACAGCGTTAGCAGGTTCCGGGCACGCCTACGGTGGCTGCCAGGAAACTAACACGCTATCGGCTGGAGCACTGCTAGAAACAGGGCACGAGCCCAACACCAAGACCGTTGCAATGGCTGCTCAAGGAAGGGTAAAAGCAGCGAACGACCACTACTGCCGTACAGTTGCGGCGTGAGGGCTCTGATTTGAAAATAGATCTCAAAAAGGGGGAGCTACGGCTAAATAAACGCGACAAACAGGGAAAAATCGAACATCACAAAATTGAACTTCCAGGAAAAAGAAATCTACGGCGAGCTAAACCACCTACGGATGTAGGGAACTCGCAACCATCCGTCTTAAACATCTTCTCACCCAAAGCTTTGGGTGGGGAATGGGTCACCCAAATTGAGATGCAAAAGGATTCCAGCATTAACAATGGCAATGAGGATATGGACAGGGCTTTAAGCGACCATATATCAGAAACTGACCAAGCAATAACATCTGCAGTGCAAACAGCCACTGGACAAAGTAAAAGGTCAGACGTCCCGGACGGGGGAAACATGACTCCCTGGCAGGAAAATTGTGAGAACACCATCATAGAGGCACATGTACATGCCGTACATATTAGTCCGAGGGAAGACGTCTTTGTGGAGGGCACTCGACCCCGGATGATGGATGCGGGTATGTCTGGCATAACTAATAGCGAACAGGAAAGCAGAGTAACAGCTGTGGCTAGCAAGACTGGGCTACACTCTCTTGGAGGAAGTGAGGGCCAAATATGGAAGTTGGCTGTTTGACCCCAGATGTACCGGGGAAAAATTAATCTCACTGACAGAAGAGTCAGAGGTTTCAGACATTAGCCTATCTATCAGTAGTGAGGAGGATGGTGTGGGGCTCCTCCTCAGATAATACCAGCCCTTCAGAGATAGCCACAACCACAAAGAAAAAAAAACAAACGGAAGATCCCAGGGGAGCACAAGATGGTGGAGGAAGTAGGGTGGGACTATTTAGCAACACAAATGCTCCCCCCACCCCCCGAGGGGATAGATGAAGGTGAGATGCAAACGGCGGTGAATTCCAATGGGATCTCAGATCATATGAAGCGAATAAACCCCGCCGAGTCCTCACTGGCTCTGATCTTGCAGTCCCTGCGAGCCTTTCAGGATGCTGTTAAAACCGACAATCGACAGGCACGGTGTGGTAAATAAAAATTCCTTTACCGGGACTGAATTTGATACAGGAACATAGTAAAATAGCTCAATAAAATGAGAGGCAGAATCCGTGGTATTAGAGGTTCGGGCTTTATTCCAATAGTCGATTATAATCGGTTGCTCCCAATGTTCCGTCACCACGAAGGTTCAGGAAGTGAAGCACACCCTTTATTGACAAGAAGTAACTTTTATAGTACATACATTATAATGAAGTGAATACAGTAGGCGTAACAATTGATAAGGAAATTGACGTTTGGTCTGCGTAACCGAAAATGGGTGTAATAATGGGTAAAAAGGAACATGATTGGTTACGATGTCATACATAGGTGGATCTATAAGATAATACTTGGCCTACATGCGCGCGCAGCAGTATGACGTGTAATTGACGTGTAACTAGGGGGTGAAGGGGACTTGACATTTAGCTCTACATGTGGAGACAAGAAGTCTGGGGGGTCAAGTCAACCTAATCCCAAATCATATCTAGCATCCTATGTTTAAAGAACTATGTTATCCATAAAAGAGGGACTCTCGGACAGAATCTATTCTATACTGACTGTGTGTGCGTGTACAAGCGTCTAGGTGTCTACACTAAACACGAGGGGGTAGGAACATTCCATGGTAACAGGGCTATGAATCACTTGCATGAAGACAGAGAAGTTGGGCCTTTTTGCTTGGTGACTGGAAGAATGTTTACCTAAACTACTAGGCAGGAATGCATCGGCTGAGGAGGAAGCAGATAATTCGAAGGTGAAATACAGTTCTTGGCAGAGAATAGGCTGATGTCAGGCTTCGTGAGCTGCGCAGAGAATGAGACAAAGTTCATGGTCACAGATGCAGGCTCAGACTGGAGCTTTCAGAGGCAGAAGGCAAGAAGAGTTTGATGACAGAATCAGGGCCTACTTGCCTGGACTGTAAAATGGCATAAGTGAACCATATAAGGCCGGTGGCTTTTCATACTTAGGAATGGAATATCCGGCCTATTCATGGCGGATCTGACAAAAGACATGTTGACGGTGGACGCACATGTATTTGCGTCTTCATAACTGGAACTGGAGGGAACATACATGTACTTGTAACATGCACATAGAACCGTTGGGGTCCAAGATAGGGGACATAACTGACCAGAAAAATCCATATTTCCACATTCCCTCCTTGTCCCCTACTTGCCCTTCAAGAGATATCAATCTTCATCAATCCATTGATCTGTTCATATAGCATCATTTGTTCTTCCTTCTTCTTCCGGGATCTTGAATGAAAATCTTGATGTGGAATGCACGATGTGGCACACAGACCACAAATCGCTGGTCCACATTGTAGACATAGACAGCAACTGAATAGTATGAGAAGGCCAATACCTAGGAAGGATAAAACTCTCCATCCCCAGGCTGATACCGCATTCCAAAACCAACTGGACCAAGTCCAAGTGCCTGGTTTCTGGTGTATCTGGCTTACAATCTTATGAAGGCGAGTGATGGCTTTATATACAGATGGCGAATTTTCTGGTATGAATACGCAGCAGCTTGATCCGATGACCCTACAGGCTCCGCCCCTATCAGCCAGGATGACGTCAAGGACAAGACGATTTTGAAGCACAACAATCCGCATAGCAGACTGCTCTTCTGTTAAATTGCCTAAGGCGGAAATGGTTTCATTCACTACTGCTTCAAGGGTTCTAGTTAATCTACGTATCAGCTTACTATTGGTAACTGTACCTATATAGGGAAAGATGCCTTTATTGAAATCTACATACTTGTCCCATGCCGTCTCAGTATAATCGACAATTGGGAGATCTCTCCGCTCTCTATTGTGTACTAAATGAATATTCCTATAATAATCAGGAGGAGCTAGGAAAACAGGTGGCAAAAGGAATGCAATGTAGCAGGTACCATCCCAATCTAGGGGTAGACGCATATATGTCGTCTGACCACATATAAAGTAGGAGTGGCGGGAAGCTCTAAATGAAGATTTTCCTTGATCACTGAATTCTACTATAGTAGTGCATTTACTATGGCCCATATGTATGGAACCAACCTTTCTTACACATAATTCACCCTTCGCTGGGAATACTGACATGGTGGGTAAGACTAGCTCAACTTCGGATACGACATTTAGAATCATGAGATTAGGTGTAAAATTACCTAATCCATACACTTCATTTTCTAGATCAGTTCCTGTTCTTTTGGGGCGACCCTCTTTGTCAGGGTAGCAGACTTTGAGTAAAACTAGGTTCAGGTTTCCCCATATCCAATGATCTTGGTAAACTGCTGTGTCTGAGTCTATTGAATTTATTAAACTGAACCATGCTCCACAGGAGCCATTGTGTGTAAATGGGTGTGGAAAGAATGGCAGGACTCCTTCATAATTCTGATAGGGAGGGAGTCGGCCACACACCCAACAATTAGTAGCATTACTAGTCTGATGGGAATGATGTAACATACTGATGAAAGTGTTATTGCGCAGCGCAAGTCTATAGGACAATTCATGCGGGGGTAAGTCACTAAAAGAGTGTTCTGCAATAACATTGTGAACATTTCTGGCAATAGGGTAATATATGTGCAACAACATACTGGTAATAATTATTAAAAGACTTAAGGAAAACAAAATTAATAATGTCACTATGCAGTGGCTACGCAGTGATTTACAATACGCCTGTCGTTTCAACATTTTTCGGGTATTTTCTCTACTCAGGTCCAAGGGATACATGTCAGAGACAATTCAACCGCTTCACCTTGGAGAGGACTTAAACAATCAAATTGCTCGACTTGTTGGGCCTAAGCTTTAGTTTGTAAAGTTCAGTTTCAGTTTTTTCAACCAAAGGAAGTTTTGTATCAGTCTGTGAGGGAGTGCAGGGCACAATGTCTATATCCGAGGATAGTCCATGAAATTTCTTGATGTGGCTTGAATGAATCCAGCCCTTGCGGCCCTCGATCTTCACGGCTGTTCTTGTGGTCAGCAGAACCAACTTGGGTGTCTTCCACCTGGGCTCCAGCTGAGTCTTTCGGTCGAAATTCCTCACAAAGACAAGATTACCCGGAACAACGTCATGGGGTTTCACCTCAGTGTTGTCGGGAAAGGCTGCAGCTACCTGTGAACGAGAAGATTGTAGTGCAGACATCAAGGAAGCCAAGTAATCTGTCAGCATATTACAGTCAATATCCGTTATTTCGCGTGGTATAGGCGTCCCCCACATATTCGGTGGTCTACCGAAGATCACCTCATATGGGGATAGCCCTGTTCGAGAGTGTGCTACCATTCTCATGTAAAAAAGTGCAACTGGTAATGCTACTATCCAGTCGACACCTTTCTCTCTGCATATTTTGGACAGTCTGATTTTCAGTATCTGGTTATGTCTTTCTACGAGACCTGCTGCTTCGGGGTGTCGGACACAGTGGAATTTCCACTGATAACCTAACAGAAGTGAAACGTGTTTCATTAATTCGGATGAGAACGGCTGGCCGTTATCTGAGTAAACAGCACGTGGTAAACCGTATCGTGGGAAGAATTCTCGAACCAACTGTTTGGCAGTAGTCGGGGCAGTGTAATCTGAAACCGGGTATGCCTCCGTCCAACGGGACAGAGCACAAACGACTACGAGAACATATTTGAATCCTCGACATCGTTCCATCTGGATATAATCCATCTGGAGTACTTCAAAAGGATGATTAGGGGTATGAAATCCACCCTGTTCTACGGGAATGCTTTTACCTGGGTTAAACTGACAACAGATCATACAGGTACGGACCTTTTGTTTTGCTGCTGCTCGTAAATGTTTATTGAACCAAATGTGTTGAATGCTGTCCAGCATAGCTTTTTCTCCTAGATGTGCTGGACTATGTATAGTGTTAATTATAACTTGGACCATTGAATCAGGAAGGAACCATACAGACTTTTCCTTCATCATCCATCCTTGGTCCGTTTGGATCCCTCCTAATTCAGTCCATTTCTTTATTTCGTCTGGTGTAGCATGTGTCTGTATGTCAATTACGTCAAGAGTAGGATCTTTAACTGTCATACAATGTGTCGGCATCGGAACTATTGTCTTTGTCATGTCGGGAGTTTGAGTTTGAGCAGTCTGTTTAGCCGTTCTGTCGGCTAGATCATTGCCTTGGGAAATGATATCAGTAACCTTCGTATGAGCTTTACATTTCATAATCGATATTGCAGTAGGTAGATGTATTGCATC
Source organism: Triturus cristatus (assembly GCF_964204655.1). NCBI lineage: Eukaryota > Metazoa > Chordata > Amphibia > Caudata > Salamandridae > Triturus > Triturus cristatus. Next base: position 39,867,369 of record NC_140580.1, read on the forward strand.
TAATAAGGCATGAATGAGGGGTCCGTGCTGAATGTGGGCACCGTGGGAAGTTAAATAACCTCTCTCTCGCCACAGCACGCCGAAGTCATGTACAACTCCGAATGCATAACGTGAATCAGTGTATATGTTGACTTTTTTATTCGTGGCTTGAATACAGGCTTGTGTCAGAGCGATGAGCTCTGCGGCTTGAGCTGACAAAGTATTTATACGATTAGTTTCAATGACTTCAGTATCTGTTGTGACTGCATAAGCGGCCACTAATTCTCCTGTACTTGTTCTCATACATGAACCATCGACATAAAATGTCAAGTCTGGATCTGACAATGGAACATCGGTCAAGTCTTGTCTGGGTTTTGTCGTTACAGTAATAACTTCAATACAGTCATGGGCTAGTGGGTCTGTTCCGGTTACTGGCAAAAGTGTGGCAGGATTCAATGTGTTACAGCGTCTGATTTCTATATGTGGCTGAAACAATGTAAGTTCGTACCCTGTAAGTCGTGCTATGGTCAAGTGTTGTGTTTGCGTTCTATTTACAAGAACCTCTACTGCGTGCGGTACTTGAACTGTCAATTGATGTCCTAACACTATGGCATCGCTTTGTCTGATTGCTAAAGCTGTCGCTGCCACTGATTTCAGGCATGCAGGCAAAGCCTGAGCTACGGGATCTAATGTACTAGAGAAATAGGCACATGGTTTGTGTGCTCCTGCTTGATCCTGTGTGAGTACTGACAAAGCAGTACCTTCGCGTTCTGTAACAAAGAGTGTAAACTGTTTTCTGTAACATGGCGTTGCTAAAACAGGTGCTTGACATAAAGCTTTCTTTAGGCTTTCAAAAGCTTGTGTATGTCCTTGAGTCCAAGGGAGAACAGTCGGTGTGGCTGCCTCCTGTGTTGTCAATTGAATGAGTGGTTTTGCTAGAAATGCATACTGAGGGATCCACTGTCTACAATATGAAGTGAGGCCTATGAAAGCCCGCACCTCCTTCTGTGTCTTGGGTATTGACATGTTAGCTATCAACTGAATGCGGTCGGGTGTAAGCTGCCTTCCCTCCTTGTCCAGCGAGTGTCCAAGATAAACAACTCGCTGGACACAGAATTGCAGCTTAGAAGGGGACACCTTGTGCCCTTTTTCGGCTAGAAATTTTAAAACTGTCAGTGATGCTTTTTCACATTCAGGTTCGCTTCGGGCGGTGATCAGCAGGTCATCGACGTATTGAAGCAGAGCAGTGTTAACTGGCATGTGGATACTGTCTAGTTCTCGTTTCAGTGCTTGGCTATAGATGCTGGGGCTTTCTGTAAATCCTTGAGGTGCGCGTGAGAATTTAAAGCTACGTCCATTTAAACTAAATCCGAACAAATATTGACTTTCCGGATCTATCGGGACGCTGAAAAAGGCATTTTTGAGATCAATTACAGTAAAGAATGTTGCTTCGGAATCAATAGCTGTCAGTAATGACGAGATATCTGGGACCACAGGGAATTGTGGCACAATGCATTTGTTTAACTCGCGCAGATCAATAACCAATCGATATACTGGCGGCGCTGTAGGATCTGTTCGTTTAAGAATCGGTATTATCGGTGAATTACATATATTGGAGTCTGTTTCCACAACTACTCCTTGGGCAATGAGCTCGTCAATGATTTGTAGTAAAGCCACTACAGCATCTGGTGGTAACTTGTATTGTCGCATTCGTGGTAGCACCACTCCTGCCTTTAATGTGACTCGATATGGTGAAATATTCATGCATCCAACATCAGTAGGGCCTTGTGCCCATAGATGTGTAGGTAAAGTCTGCAGCCGGGGATCCATGTCTCTAGATACATAGTGACCTTTAAAATCACGTAAAAACAACCTTACTCCTTCCGGAGAACAACATATTATGGCTCCTAGGGCTTTCAACGTTTTTATTCCTAACAAGTTTTCTGGACATGATTTAGTAAGCAATAGATCTGTAGTTCGGGTCAGAGGTCCTATCGTAAGTGGAAGAGGCTGTGATACTTCATTAACAATAGGTTTTCCTGAAAAACCAAGGGAAATATTCTGAGAGCCTGAGAGGGGTGCCCCTGGAACTTCACTACGTTTTATAGTTGTTCGACTTGCCCCTGTATCGAGTAAAAATTTTCTATCTTGACCTAATAATTCACTATGTACATAAGGTCCTTCTTGATCTACAGGAATCTCGATAAGGGGTAAGTCGACTTCCCTCTCTAGGCTAGTTCATGCGTAACGCTGATACTCGGGATATTCATACTGTGCGGTCTGATACATTTGTCGTGTTGTTGTCTGTGTGGCAGCAACAGGCAACGGCGGTGCAGCTGGCACAAACTGTATTGGCTGTTGTGCGGCTGGCATGGCCTGGGCATGCTGCGTAGCTCCTTGTTCGTTCTGATCTTGTCTTAGTGGCCGTGATCTTTCCTGTGTTTTACCTATGGCGATATTATGTTTTAGCACTGGACAATCGTGTACGTAATGACCTGGCTTTTTACAATAGTTGCATGTCCCTTTTACAGGTCCTGCTGAATCGGAATGTGTCATACCCTTTTTATGTCCTTCAGCTGGAACTGTCTGGGAGACTAGCATTTTCATTTTTGTGTCTTTCATGCGTCTGTGTTCATGTTCTTGTTCCTCTCTAATTCTATTGTGGTGGTACTGTAACATTTGTAACATTTGTGTTGGAGTGTTACCTTGCCAGGTACTCTCGAATTTTAATACTCTATTCTTTACTGGGGGCAGGGCATTTTCCACTAATTTTGTTACAAACAGATGTGGGTATGATTCGCTACTTGCTTTTATGCCACTATTTATACCAAAACATTTCTCGAATCGGGCATAGTAATCGCTAGTGTCTTCATCTTGCTTCTGTTTACAGGCTGAAATTGTACCCCAATCTTCCTTTTTCGTAGTTAATAAACGTGGCAGTACCTGTACTAGTAGACCGGGTAGTGCTTTAGTTTTGTCCCCAAGCCCCGAACCTGGACCTCGGGCCCTTTCTTCTGCTTCTAATGCTGACCATTCTATCTTTTGGTCACCTACCTCCCACTCCTTTTCCTTGAGTTTCTCATAAATGCCAGCAGGCATCAACACCTTTAATATTGTCATAATGTCGGGGTAGGTATATTCTCCCATGAGTAACATGTCCTTAATTTCTCGGTGAAAACCCGCTGGGTCTTTGTCATGACTGGGTACCACTTTCTTCATTTCTAACAATTCTATTTTCGATATGGGCGTATATACAAATACGCGTTTAAACTGATTGTCCTCACCTTTTATTGGGTGCACTTCTCGTAAGGGATTCTGTCTATCCAGGTGATACGTAGTTCTTTCCTTGACAGGCAATGAGACATGCTCTGAGCATACAAAAAGAATATACTGCTTTCTTGATACTAGAATTTCTTTAATTAATTTAGTACCTGGACCTCTCCATTTATTCATAAGCAATTCAGTCAGTATGTCAGGTAAGGGACCAGGGTCCGAATGCTGACTCCGATATAGTACAATGAGTTGTTGAATCATATAAATCCCAGCTAACCTTTGTTCATCTGGGGTAAGATTCAAAAATGTGCGTACTACTGTCTCATCACTATATTTTCCGGGACTGTCCACCCAATGGACAGCTGCCCTTGCTAAATCTTGTTCATCCATAGAATCGAGAAAATGATAACCCCTTCGTTCTCGGAGTAGTTTGTCGGCGGTTTGGAACGAATGCTCGTTAGACCTTATGTTAATTATAGGTATTTGGAAATTCCTGTCATTATCTGGACATATTGGACGTATTGCGTCAGTATGACATCTAGTCTGATCCCTATTACAAGATCTTCCTCTACCTACATAGGCTATGGTGTCCGACTGTCCTGCAGGCAGTCCTGACCCTTCTTCCTCGCTTTGTTCGAACTCGTCTGTCTCTAGTCTCTCCTCGTGTAGGCGTTCTATTTCTTTACGGATCTTTCGGCACATAGCTATTATACAATTTTGCTTATCGTGTCTCCCTTCTGATATATTCTGGCTCCATTTTGTAAGGATTTTTATTGCTTCCGGATCTACCCCCGGTCGGTCTTGATTTCTGATCACACAGTTTATGAGGAAACGTAACAGTTCCCCCTGTATCTCTACTTTCTGGTATTCCATAGCTCTGTTAATACATTCTGGATCTCGCCCTGTTTGAACAAAATGATATATTTTATCTAGATGCGCAGTCATTCCTGGTAGCTTCGCTAAATACCCTGCGGCTCGTCTGATACGTAATGATGCCAGGATCATTTCGTCCTCCTTACCGAGCACCGGGTCATATCTACAATCTATAAGAAGTTCCTTAAGCGTACGATCACTTACGAATTTGGGTGTACGTGAATGCGCTGACTCTTGAAAAATAAGTTTATTTATTCTAGGTGGCGTAGAAAAAATATTGGTAGCACCTCCCGTGGCCCCGTCTGGGGCGTCGGGTGTGAAAGGATTCGTCGAACGTGACACAGCAACTATAGGTGTGGATTCAGCTATAGAAGTACCTGTAGGAACAGATGCAGAAACAGATGTGCTTGCCGGAACTTGTGACTCGATTTGTTGCTGTAGGGATACGGGCACTGGATCTTGGCGTTGACCCTCCCTGGTATGCGGTCTATGTGGGGCGGAATTAGCATACTCGGGAGCTGCGTCATCTAAATATGAGGAAAGAAAAACATCTTCTGCGGTTCTAGGATGCCCCTTAGAATGTATCTTTATTGGGAACAATGGGGTTGGCAAGTCTTTTGGTGTTTCTGGAGTAGCCTTAGGTAATCCTTCGGCCAGAAGGGGATACATACCATTCATAAGGGCATTTCTTTGTCTGTCAACTTGTTCTGATTTCGCTCGGATACCTTCCTCAATTAATAGATTCTCCCGAACTTTATTGGAATTTTCTTTACTCTTCTCTTCCTGTCTACGTGCCTTTTCTGTTCGTCTATGTGATTCTTTACGCCATAATTCAACGGCGTCTTTCTGTGACTGTCTGATTTTCCTTTTCCATAACTCTTCCTCGACTTTCATGATGCACTCTGCATCCCAGGTCCCCGCTGTGGGCCACCTCTGACTTTCTGGTAATCCCTTGGTATAGTCTACCCATAAGTCAAGAAATAATATAGCGTCTAAGCCATGTTTGTGATACATAAAGTGCCCTGGAGTGTCCCTAGGAGGAATAGGGACGGCTTCTTCGAGAACCCCTTTTCTGGTAGTGATCTGTCTTAATTTCGAAAAGAGCGGCATCTTGAGAACTGACCTTATACTTGATTTTGACCTGATACTTGAATTTGAACAGACTTAATACAATAAACACGATAATTACAGTCATTCATACCACGATATTCAGAACATACTTAAACACTTTAAACATTAAACATTAAACCCTTAACTGAAAACAACAATGATGATCGTCTGCATAACTAATCACCAAGCTTAAATCTCGACAATAACTAGACAAGAACTAGACACTTCGGAATACTTCGGAATACTTGATATACTGCTAAACAGTACAGATACACTGCTAAAACAGTGCAGACCGGATTTGTGTACCCAAACCCGTCTTGACCGGCACAACCTATGTGCACGTCAGAAATGCCTCCCCAGCAATGGTACTCACCGGGTAGCTTCGGAAACGGAAGGCCTCAGTAACTTGAATTTGGACCGGACTGGACTCGACTCGACTCGACTCGTCGGACACTGGGCTTGACTTCGGACTGGTGGGTCTCTGTATACCTCGGATCTTGCTCTCTCAGCTAGGCTCTGGTCGGGATACTTCGCACTTCTCACCGCCTCGTCTGGGTGTTGATCGCAGTCTCAGTCGCCCCCGCTTGACCGGAGGGAGATACAGGAAATCCTGCTGGTACGCGTTATTGTCCGTCCAGCTGTGGCAGGAGACCGGGCCTGCAACACACCGCCGGCGCGTGAGATGAGAAAGTGTCCCTGTTCGGGCGCCATCATGTGGTAAATAAAAATTCCTTTACCGGGACTGAATTTGATACAGGAACATAGTAAAATAGCTCAATAAAATGAGAGGCAGAATCCGTGGTATTAGAGGTTCGGGCTTTATTCCAATAGTCGATTATAATCGGTTGCTCCCAATGTTCCGTCACCACGAAGGTTCAGGAAGTGAAGCACACCCTTTATTGACAAGAAGTAACTTTTATAGTACATACATTATAATGAAGTGAATACAGTAGGCGTAACAATTGATAAGGAAATTGACGTTTGGTCTGCGTAACCGAAAATGGGTGTAATAATGGGTAAAAAGGAACATGATTGGTTACGATGTCATACATAGGTGGATCTATAAGATAATACTTGGCCTACATGCGCGCGCAGCAGTATGACGTGTAATTGACGTGTAACTAGGGGGTGAAGGGGACTTGACATTTAGCTCTACATGTGGAGACAAGAAGTCTGGGGGGTCAAGTCAACCTAATCCCAAATCATATCTAGCATCCTATGTTTAAAGAACTATGTTATCCATAAAAGAGGGACTCTCGGACAGAATCTATTCTATACTGACTGTGTGTGCGTGTACAAGCGTCTAGGTGTCTACACTAAACACGAGGGGGTAGGAACATTCCATGGTAACAGGGCTATGAATCACTTGCATGAAGACAGAGAAGTTGGGCCTTTTTGCTTGGTGACTGGAAGAATGTTTACCTAAACTACTAGGCAGGAATGCATCGGCTGAGGGGGAAGCAGATAATTCGAAGGTGAAATACAGTTCTTGGCAGAGAATAGGCTGATGTCAGGCTTCGTGAGCTGCGCAGAGAATGAGACAAAGTTCATGGTCACAGATGCAGGCTCAGACTGGAGCTTTCAGAGGCAGAAGGCAAGAAGAGTTTGATGACAGAATCAGGGCCTACTTGCCTGGACTGTAAAATGGCATAAGTGAACCATATAAGGCCGGTGGCTTTTCATACTTAGGAATGGAATATCCGGCCTATTCATGGCGGATCTGACAAAAGACATGTTGACGGTGGACGCACATGTATTTGCGTCTTCATAACTGGAACTGGAGGGAACATACATGTACTTGTAACATGCACATAGAACCGTTGGGGTCCAAGATAGGGGACATAACTGACCAGAAAAATCCATATTTCCACAACGGCTAGCCACTAAAACTCCAAGGCTCCGTACAGAAAGTTTGAAAGATCTGCTCGGACATTGCTGAGCGACTGAATATGGTGGAGTCACGTATTGGAAATGCTGGAAAGCACAGTGGTAATGTTGAAGGCGCCGGCCTCATTGCAGGACAGTACTATAAAAGGATGTGATGTGGAAGCTCGAGGACTATGAGAACCAGCAGCGGCGCAATACTCTGAGGCTTTTAGGGGGCCCGGAGAACTGTGAGGGCAACAATGTAAGAAAGTTCGTAGTAAATATGCTGAGAGGCCCCCTACCAGAGCTTTCTACAGGAGATTGGGACAAGGAAGTTCAATGTGCTCACAGATTCCCTATTTCACCATCAGGGCATTCCTCCGGAGAAAATCTCTACCAAGTGCCAAATTGATTTATTTTGCCGACTTTTTGCTTCGTCAAGCCGTGTATGATCTAGCTGGACCCAATGTCAAAAGGAGGTTTGAAGGTTTTTCCTTTTTACTAAGCCTGACTTTGCACATGCTACAGTCGAAAGGAGATTACGGCTCAGGCAATTAATGACCCCATTTCAATCTGCAGGGGCCTTGGTTTTCTTACAAAATCCAGCCAGGTTGAAGGAGATATACAAATGCCAGAATTTCAGTTCCACTTCTGAAGTTCAATGACAGAAACTTTTGGACGATATTGCAACAGGGACTATTGGGGGTAAATAGTAAAAATATCTATTGTAAGCAAGGATTTCAGGCTTATGAACAGTGGTTCCTCGGGATACGGGTATCTGGCAAGCCACATTCAAAGGGGGAGGAGGTAAAGGGAGAGGATGGGTGGCACAGACGTGCTCACACGGGCTCATGTTTAAGCCTGGTTGCCTGATTTTTGGTGTGGGGGGGTAGAGGGGGCGATACTTAGGGGACGAGAGGAACATAGTTAAGTTTGCATTGTTTCTTAGATGTCAGACATTTGTGCAGTACTTTGTAGTAAAAGGATAGAGATTTTTGGAAGTGTGGCAAGGTTTAATGGGGATAGGGTATCAGTCATAGGCCAGCACCATAAAAGTGTATGGGGGTATTGAGAGTGGCATCCATCAATATATGTGGCCTAAATGATGTGAAGAAAAGACATAATGTTGCGGTTGGGTTACAGTCGCTGGGTGCTAATATCATTTGCATCCAGGAAACACATATAGATGGGTCACAACTACAGATTTTAAATACACTGAGACTTAGGGTGGTAAGTGAGATGACACAGGGGGCCAAGGTACGGGGTGTGGTGATCCTGGCCTAAGGAGGCGGGCTGCAGTTTAAGCGATCATGTTCAGATAAATGTTGTCATTGCGCAATCACTGAATGCCAATATGGGGCGGGGAAGAAACTAACGAGTTAAATATTTGGATGCAATGGTGATGATCCTACAGTATTGAATACTATCTCGAGCGAACTTGCTCACTAGCCACTCGCACTTATTGTATGTAGAGACTACAATATTAATCTACCAAGCGATTGTTCTCTTGAGGGAGGAGATATGTGGGACAGACGCAAAAGTTTTTTTTTTTTAACCAAACCTTCTGAGTGCCTACCTCCCCTCGCCTTCGCATATTGAAGTTGGTTTTAGTCGGAAGGAAAATATAGAGTCAATCGGATGTTTAAAAGCTGTGGGGAGACTGGAGATTGGAACAAACAAAGGATTGTTGTGGACACTACCGGAGCGATGAGCGGGGCGTTGAGTCCGGAGGAGAGGGGCACCCGTAGGAGAGGGGCACCTGACCCAGCGGAGCACCCCAGAGCGGTCTACGGAGCTTTTTCTTGCTACAAAGAGGTCTGCCCTGCGGGGACTTTGCCACTTATTTACTTACTTTTGTGGCCAGTGTCAGAGGCCTCTCTTCGCTCTGCTTTGCCGCATTGGGGGATTGACCGGCGGGAGCTTGCTTTTGGGGGGTGCTGTCGCTTGGTTGCCAGGTCCCTCCCGCCACCGCGTTTCGAGCCGCAGCCGCAGTGCGGGGGGACTACAGCCCCCACAATCCTCCGCAAGTCCCGCCCACCGTCGACATCACCGGAGACACAGAAAGGCACCGGCGTTTCTCCTGCGACGCGTGCGGGACCAGCCTGGCTAAGCTCGGGCACCCCTCTAAGCTGCTGTTAAGGTGAGCCCAAAAAAGCATTATGGGGAAACGAAACACCAGTGCCATCACACAGGCCTCTGAGGGCCCTTCTGTCCTCCCACCCTCCTTTGAGAGTATGCTGGAAAATGCTTTCAATTTCGTTAGCACTGAAATTGCCAATACCGAGAGGAGGATGTCATTGGGTCTTATGACTTCACATTTAGAGCTCCAGCAAGACTGCCCAAATAATGCTGTGCCGCTTTACCCTGCGGTCACAGTCACGAAATCTACCTTGTCGGTTAACCCACCGGCTAACCCCATGGTAGCTCAATTTGGGGGTAGCAGTTCAACTATTATCATTGAATCACAACAAGATCCTGTCATTCTAACCGTTAACCCTCCCCCGACCTCGAGTAATAAGACTGTCGGAGATAAGAGGAAAAGGAGTCCCTCGAAACAAACAATAAATAAAAGGAAACAACCCCTACGCAACAAGAATCAACCCACACCCCAGAGTATGTGGACCAGAGGGAAACAATTATCAGGGGCGGCATGGATGGAATGGATAGTAATGAGTCTTTGCAACTGGTTGAGGGGGATACAGTTATAATCCCCCATAAAGAAGGACATAACTCTGCCTGTACACAGACTGAGCCCATAATTGAAAGCGTTACTCAAAAAAAGTTAAACGGAAATTTTATTGAGACTATAGTCGACACAATTTTTAAACAAATGGAAAGTCAAATGATCAAACAGTTTAATACAATTTTTAAAAGACTTGATAGATTGGAAAACCTGGTAAAAAAGGAAGATGTAAAAAGGAAAGGGGTGATTAGCCTAGATCTGCTGAGGGGAGAACGACTACTGAAAGATATGGAGGCCGCTAGTAAGGTCATCTTGGGAGACGGGCCAATCATTAACAGTAGTACACTGGTAAATAACACTGCACCTAGGGATGCCTTAGCAGGAAAAAGCCGACCTGCAACACCATCGCAGCATACTCCAGCTGTAGAAGCTGGACCGCCGTGCCCAGCTAGTGCGGCTGCCGGTACATCAAAGGGGGGACCTAGTTCAGCCACCATAAAGTCGGGGAAACAAACTAATATGGGTTCAGACAAGGGTAAATCCGTTGATACTAGGTCTACAAAACAACCAGGACCAGCCCTTCACTTGCCCCCTGATGCCTGCCCTTATGTCTTGATCTTAGCAGGTGTACCATTGCTTAAGGGGGGACAAGGTGAGTCCTGGGTCCAGTTGAACAACAAGTGTATCGACTGGTTGACTAAACAAAGGGGTTGGGACAAATATTTCGAGGGAAATCTTGTCAGTCCGTCGAGTGAGTTGGGTTGGTCCCTTATTTAAGAATATTAATGGAGACTGCATTGTAATTAATTTCAGGCACCCCTCAACAGCAAATGTTATACTCAATAGCAATAATATCTACCCCAGTCCCTCTACTGTTGTAACTCTACTACCGTTGAGTTACTTCTATAGGCCCCCTCAGAGATTATTTAGCCCAGCTCTACCATCTTTCCACTGTATAATAGATACAGTGTATTATCTGAGCTTGAGACCCAGGACTGACCATCAGCTATCCCTCCAGCTACAGCAGACAGTGATTACTTGAATGTAACTGACTCCGTGGAAGAATTGATAACTGGCCTCCCTATAGAGGTGTCTAACGGTGAAATTGAGGTAATTCTGTCACTTGATCCTAAAATAACTGCTCATGCCACCGCCACCCCTATATCGTCTGACAAATTAACAATTTTGAGTTGGAACATTGCCGGTTTAAATGCGAAAATGAAATTTAGGGACTGGATAGATTGGGTTACTAACTTTGATATTTTAATGTTCCAAGGAACTTGGTGTACTAGTTCTATGCTTCATGAGGGGTATAGCTGTTACAATCAAATTGTACCCGTTCTGGCTATGGGACGACCTAGTGGGGGTTTATCTATCTGGGTTAAGATTACTGCAGGAGCTAAAATTGAACCCTTGAAGACCAATGATATGAATTTTCAGGCCTTAATTTACACTAACGGGTTTAAATTATGCTTGATTAATTTTTATAATAATGACTTCACAACACATCCAAACACAAATTTTATAAGATTGTTTGATTTTATTGATGGAATTGTCGATGGACAAAAGCATGATAAACTTGATGGCATCTGTGTAGGAGGTGGTTTTAACGCACACATTTATCCCCGAACCCCTCCCTGTAAAAGAGGGGAAGAATTGCTTAATCATTTAGCCACACAAGACTTCGTTAATATCATGTAGAAGGTAAATATTACCGCAAATAAAGGACCTGTGGCCACTTATGTTGGGCGTGGGAGTTCAACTACAATAGATTTTGTATTTATATCTTCCCTGCTTGGGGATTGTCTATTAGAGGCTGAGGTTGTTAGCACTATATATAGTGACCACAACCCTATTCTGTGCAGTTTTAAATCCATCAAAGACCGGGGAAACAGAGAAATTGGGGCAAAAAACTTGGTGGCGTCAACGGACAAACTTAGGGTAGTTTGGAAGGGGATAGACAACAAGGGGGTCTTAGCCCGCACAATTAAAATTCACCCTTCGTTAGTGTCTGTCTGTTTATCTAGTGATAATTCTGGACATGACATTATCGAGGCTTTTACAGAGTTGTGTATGGCCATCAAAAAGGAGATTTCCAAACCTTCTGCCAATAATAATAATAAAAACCCCAGGTGGTTCGACACTTTGTGCTCTAAAGCAAACCGTGAATTACGGGCGGCCCTTAAAGCTGAACCACGGGACCAGTTCTTGGTGAGGAGACTGAGGTCAAGCTATAAGCACACTGTAAAAATAAGAACAGAAGTGATATTAAAGGATCATTGGTAATCTCTTGTACGCACGGCGGCACTGATGTTGCCGGTTTCTGGGGCGAGGTTAAGAATTTAAGTTCAATTGGATCCAACATTACCCCCATAAACTGCAATATATCAGGGGATTTGTGGGTGAAGCATTTTTCAAGCATTTATGCTGCACCGCACCTATTAACGGAAACCTCCTACCCCTCTATGGCCTTTAATATCTCAATAACGGAGGTGGAAGATACTATCTCTCACAGCGCGAGCAATAAAGCACCTGGTCCCGATGGATTATCCATCGACCAAATTAAATCAGAGCCTGACTTTTGGTCACCTTTATTGTGCAATATTTTTAATAACTTATCTAACACCCCAGCCCCAGCAACCTGGTCAAATAGCATTATCGTGCCAATTTTTAAGAAAGGCGACAGACTAGATCCTGGCTGTTATAGGCCCATATCTTTAATAGATAATACCTTGAAGATCTTAGGAAGGGTCATTTTCAATAAGATCAGGACCTGGGCAGAGGAAAATATGATTTTACACCCGTGCCAGCTAGGCTTTAGAAGCAACGTGGGGACTATTGAGCAATGTTTAAACCTGAATTTAATATTGGCTAAATACACCACTGCCAAAAAATCCCCATTGTATTTGGGGTTTATGGACTTAAGTTCCGCTTTTGGTTTTGTTAACCGCTCCCGCTTATGGTCAGTTTTGTTAAATTATGGGTTAGATGAGTCACTTGTTTATTTTTTGGCCCACCTACATAGTGACTTGAAAGCCCGTGTTCGAATAAATAATGATGGTGAAGTCTCAGGGGACATTATAATTGGCAGAGGGGTCAGACAAGGCTGTGTCTTGGCCCCCCTGTCTGTCTTTCTGGCAAGGCCTCCCTTGTCTGAATTAATTTCGCGTGTAACTTATCTCGGGAACAATCGAGGTTCCGCGCGGCGGGACGGATCCGGAGGAGGTATTTCTTGTTTTGATTTTATGACCCGAGTGGAAACGCGAACTACGGTTTGGCTGCGGCTGGGTGTGCCAGCGGGGGCCTCAATGTGCCGCGGACCCGGAGGACGCCCTTGCTGCGCCCTGTGAAGAGCTCCGACGGCGGGATGGATCAGACACAAGTGCCCCCCCCAGGAGGGAACATCCTCAGAGGTGCGGAGACACGGCCGCGATTCCCCGGGCCTCGTGGGGGTCTCTCGTCCCCCGATGCCGTGCACTGGTGGTTGACATGAAGCGGACTGACAGGTCTTACGGCTGCCAGAGGTGCGTCACTTTTGAAGCAGTTCTCCGGAAAGCTAACTAGGGAAACTCTCTCAAACTTTGCCAAGCCTGGCTCCGAAATGTTTATGGGCTGTTTTAGAATAATAACGAAAAAAACAGTGGGACTGGTAATGATAAAGGCAAAGTTCCGACATTGCGATCCAAGATTTTTTCTATGTTAAAGTTGATGGGAGGGCACAGCATTCCTAAACAGAAAACTGAAAGAGTGCAAGTACCAGAGCGCACTGTGACCTCAGTAGAACCAACATTTCACAGACAAGCACACCACTGCCTTTCTCCGAGGCGAAGCAGAAATGCCTCGGAGAAACGCAGTGGCGGTTTCGAATTCGGGGGCGTGTTTTCCTTTTCTCTCCTCTTGCCATTGGCTGGAGGAGATAATTAGAAAAGTTGGAAAAAACACGCCCCCGAATCCGAAAAGGACGGGGCCTGTTCGGAGTGACGGACCTCTTCTCCAATGGCTGGCCAGCATTCAAGAGGCCAGCCAATGGAGAACAGGGGAGAAGAGGGGCGGGTTCAAGCCCCTCTTCTCCAAGTCATTAAATCTCGGACCGAGACTGCGCAAGCGCAGCCTTCGAGCCGAGACCTAAAAAGGGCTTTGTATGATCTTTACCGAAAAGAGAGGGAAAGGACCGAGCTTGTAAAATCTGCTATTAAAAGGTACATTCCCGTTTTGGAAACAAGTGACAGGTCTAATAATTTGCCCCAGGGTTACTTGCGAAAGAAACTAGGCAGATGGAATAGGAGTTTGCTGTTTCGTTTCAGGGACGGGAGCATTAAAAACCTACTTTGCTTCCCATTAGTCTTCCACAAAAATTCTGAAAATTTAAGCTGTCCCTGTAATTTAGGTGGAAAACAAAGCCTTTTACATTTTATGTTTTTCTGTGGTTTTTATGTAAAATATACTAAACATTACCTAATCCCGTATTTTAGAGAGAATGTACTGATGGATTTTAACCTGGCATTTAGAGATTTAGTGATGCTAGGCTCGGACGAAGTAATCTTCAGAGTTAGTTGTTTTCTTCAATCTGCTATACGTTCTCGAGCATCAATGATCATGGTCTGATTACTCAGTTTGCATATTGCATATTTGTATTAGTGGTAGCTCTTTTGCACATGTTATAGCTAATCAGTTGTGGATTGTCTCAACTGTAGCATATGCCAGGCTGAAATATAATGCACGTAGTACTGTAAAATAATGTTATTGTTAAGATACCTGTATTTGAAAGGAAGTTTACTTTATAAAATTAACTGTGATAGTTTCTTACATTTTTTTTAAATGATTGTTTTAATTTGGATGAATTGCTGTGATGTACATGTACTTTTATGGATGTTTTTAATATCCGAATAAAGATCTTTGATGATGATGAAAAGTATTTCACGCCTTAAGGAATATGTGTCAGACTCATGGCTTAGTTGACAGCTGGCAGTTGTTAAAATCAAACGATCCAGGGTACACTTATTTTTCTAATCCACAAATGCCCCATGCTAGATTAGATTACATGTTTATTTCTAACTCATGTAATTCAATTTGCCATATAGAGAAACTACCACAAGTACTATTGGACCATAATCCGTTAGTACTAGAGCTGGAAATAGAGGTAGCCAATTTTAACTCTAGGTCCTGGACATTTGACAGAGCTTAACTCCCGGATACTGAATATTGCACCCATATAAAAAGCTGGATCCCAATATTTTTGGAAGAGAATATAGGGAGTACCACAACTGAGGTGGTATGGGATGCCATGAAAGCAGGAATTTGGGGGGAAACATTGCGATATTCCCTGAAACTTAACAAGCAGTCGCTAAAGACATTACAGGATAACCTGGTGGTAGCAGAAGAGAATTTGTTCAGGGCGGTTAAGGAAGGTCAGGATCTTGGGTCAACACAACGGCGGATAGCAATTGCAAAGGCAGCCATTATCAATGTATTTACGGACAAAGCTGTAAGCAAAGTTGTAGCACGGAAGGAAATCGTTTATGAACTAAATGAACAGGTTGGCTACCAACTAGCAGTTTGCACCAGGCAGCAAACGAAACCCAATATAATTCGAGGAATTATCGATCCGGAGATAGGGCAGACCACCATTCCAGATTCCATAGGGATGCATTTGGGAGGTTTTATTGCTCTCTTTATACGGCTGATGACAAGAGGGATCAGGGGGATATTAAAGGGTACCTAAATCCCGTACCATATGAGAAATATGAAAAAGAAGAACAGGAAAGCTTAGATAGCCCACCATGCTGATCAGAATTATGGGTGACCTTGAATAGCTTAGCAAAGGGGAAGTGGCTGGGACCGAAAGCATACCAACCAAGTTTTACGTCATCTTCGCGAGCCAGTTAAAAAAAAAAAATCCTTAATGAACTATTCGTATATATTTAACGGAGGGCAACCCCCGGATCATGGTCACGAGCAAAAATTGTGGAGTCCTTAAAATAATTTTTTTTTTAAAACCCTGGCACAATTGGGTTCATACCGCCCCATTACATTAATAAACTGCAAATCAAAAATGTACTCAAAATTACTAGCGAGCAGATTAAAACGCATAATATACAAGGTTATTTCAGAGCGTCTGACAAAGGTTTGTCCCTGGGAGGTCCACAATAAACCACACCTTGAGAGTTATCACACTGTTTGATATCACTACTGTTGCAGGAGACCCTATGGCATTGGTTTTATTAGATGCAGAAAAAGCCTTCCATAGGGTCTCCTGGCAATATCTGTGGATTGCCGTGTCTAGGATCGGGATAGGGGAGGGATTTATTCAAGCAATTAAACAACTATATGTCGAATCATCAGCCGCAGTGATGGTGAACGGTATACTCTCGAAAGAGTTTCCAATCTCTCGGGGTACCAGGCAGGGCTGCCAATGCTCCCCTCTTTTGTTTGCGATCTATATTGATACATTTATTCGTAGATTAGAGAACAATGGCCAAATACCAGCAATATGGTCTCAGAATTGGGCTGCCAAGACCCTCGCCTACGCAGACTATATTGCTTTCGTGATGGCAGACTTGCACTCTGCATTAACGGTAATTGAAGAGGCAGAATGCTTCAGACCCAGGTTGTCCTCAATGATGAGATCAAGATGACGGGCTAACGGGTGGTAGAAAAGGCTATATACCTAGGCATCAGTGTTACCTCCAGGTTAGACAATATGGTTAAGGAGAAATCTGGAACCCGTGGTGCGCAGTATGAAAAAGGACCTCCAAAAGCTTAACAACCTTTATTTATCCATGGGAGGAAGATGCAACGTCATAAAAGTGCTCTTCCTTCCTTCCATAAATCTTATATCGTTTTAGAGCAATATGTTTGGAATTCACACCACAGTGCTTCAAGTTAATAGAGCATACATTCTCTCGATTTATCTGAGCATATGCACAGCAGGCATTTAGGTTTCCCACTCTGCCTAGGGATAGAGGGGGGCTGGCTCTCCCGAATTAGAAATATTATTGGGCCACTACACTAATACATAGCCAAGAGTTATTACAGACCCAATCGGACAATGGACAGATAAAATCCCCTCCGCCTTTGAACGTATATTAGGGAAAGAAACCAGTGGGTGTCTGTGGCACCAGCTGCAGGACAGCTACTAAAAAAAAGTCTGGTTCAAGACCCTCTTTAGTGTTTTTAAAGTATGGAGTGCCATACGGAGAGTATGTGGAATTGGTAGATTACCATTCTATACACCCTTAGATAATAATTTTGCACTCGCTGAAGTTTTTAGAGATGCTTGCGTGGGAAAATGGAAGAGGGCGGAAATTAATTGGATTGTTAGTGCTTTTTCCCCCACTGGTCTTTGATCCTTCAAAGAACCGAAAGAAGATTTTACTTTGGATTGGCGCCATTTTTTAAAATGTATCCATATTAGATATTTTCTTGTACAGAAAGGAGGGGGCAGGCAAAATTTGAGAAAGTTGAAATTATTGAAAGAATAAACAAAGATAAAGTAAGATCTATTGGGGGGATACACACACTTATAAACGCAGCCCTCCCAAATGTCTGGACAAGTACTCCAGAAAATGGCAGGTGAAAGTAGGAGTGTCAGACGAGACATTTTTGTATGCCCACAAGTTATCGAAGTGGGTTTTAATGTCTACCAGGCTACAGGCACAGTTTTATAAAACTTGCTTTTTGTGTTATACACCTGACAAAATCGCAAAATGGGGTGGAGGGAAGGGAACATGTCCTCACTGTGAATTTTATAATACAGATAGTGTTCATATTTTTGCATCATGTCATGTTCTGCAAAAATGTATTAAAGACATTATGAATTTTCTATCGGAAGTTTTAAAAACGGAAATAACTGTCTGAGAATGTAATCCTGCTAGGGACTTTTGAGACTAATCGGCTAAGGGCAGGGCATGAATTGATTTTTATTTCTATGGCGGTTTTACAAATGTTTATTTGAGGCTCCCTGGTTGGATTCCAATGCCCCAGCTTTTCAACAATGGCTTGCCAGGTTGCTAACAATGTATAGTCTAGAAATAGCCATATAGGCGAAATGGGAGTAATCAGCGTAGAAAAGGTATGAAAATGTTTAACCCTCTACGTGTCTGGATCTAAACTCAAAGCAAGGAATGAAGATGAAGTAAGAATATGTACTTTATCGTATTTGCACTAGTCACTTTAGGACAATATCTTTTCTGGGGTTATTTTTGTTATTTGTAATTAATGAAGTAAATTGTATTGTAATTAGAAATAGGAGATGGAAGTAGTTTACCACGTTACATGAAATAATGTAATGAATTTTGGAATGTATATGGCGTATTAAACTTTTCTCCTGTCTGAGCAGGGGGTGGCGGAGTGGGTGGGATATGTGTGGGGTGAAAAATGCAAAATGAATAAAGATGGTTACAAAATAAAAAAATAAAAAATGCTTGACAAATTTAACATTCCATACTTGGTGGACATGGCTTTGCATCATTCAAAGTGTAGATTACACAACCTACCACAAAACACACTCTGCATTCTTCTAGGAAACTACACCCTTGATGTCTACCTACAGAAAAATAAACTGCCAAAATTGATCCATGTCAAACACTTAAAGAATTTTACAGATATCACAAGGATCTCCCATGTCACTTTTAAGAGGGGTACTATTCAAACAATAACCAGATCTAGAAGAGACCGCCCCCTTTAACTCTTAACTTCCATTCTCTGTGTATCCCCTTTATATGCCACTTCCCAGTAAGAATGATTGCCTCCCTCTAGGTACGCCGATCCACATTCCATATTATACCAAAAAGTAAATTCATTTACCAAGCCAAAGGTGTTTCACTATATTAGACTTTGACAGGCCAATTGGGTCCAACATTTTGTGTATTCAAATGCTTCTAATTTCATTAAAAAAAAATTGTAGCTTCTACACCACCTGTGTCTTATCAGACGCTGGGATCCTCATTCAACTCTTCTATTCACAATGGTGTATTTAATGTAATGCTTATCTGACCGCTCTCTGAGATTTATAACGTACCAATGTTATTTTTCAAAAAATGTAATAAAAAAATACTCCATTTTAATAATTACTTCTCTATGCAGTCGTATAACCTGATGTACTTGGGTGAAACGCTTCCATGTGAAATACTTTTTCTCCCAACTGTCGCAGGTACCCACCAGGGAAGCCAACTTTCCCCACTTCTCTTTCTGCTGGTTACTGAGCCATTGCTAGCGACACTTGGGTATAATCCCGATATTAACAGTATTAACTTCAGCTCTTGCAGGCAATTGGTAGCTGCATAGGCTGAGGGCGTTCTGTTATTTACCGAGGAGGCTGATTGGGTCATTCCCCGCATTATGCAGGAGCTAGAGAGGCACTCCGTGTCAGGCTGCTCCCTTAACAGGGACAAAACCGAGGTCTTACCACTAAATATCCACTGTACTTCCTCAGTGATAGACTATTTGAGTTTGAAATGGCAGCCAGAAGCCCTTAACTATGTAGGTATTTGGTTTGGTAGAGACTTGAAAAACTCAATCACCATTTATGACAATAAAACACTGACCAAAATAAAAAAATAAAGTTGAACGCTTGGTCTCCCAAACTTGTTACCTGGTGGGGTTGGGCCGAAACTGTCAAAATGACAACAGCTCCACTGGTTAATTTATTTTCCAGTATGCTCCCAGACGTTCCTTCCCCCCTCCTTTTTTAAAACCGTGGACAAACACATCTCTGAATTCCTACGCAATGACAAGAAAGCGAGGATCTCCATGAATACTTCGAAAATGAATAAGACCAAAGAGAGCCTTAACCTTCCCGACTGTCCAAGATATCAACAGGCTTTCAAGGCCTCTGATGGTTTAGGACGCAGGATGACCACTTCATCATATTCTGGAAAGCTTTGTTACATGCCAAATAGTTTTAAGGCTGATCTCATGCACAGGCTCATAGAGCCAGAAGTTACCCTTTGCTCGGCTCTGGTGGGCTCTCTCCGAGTATTTGTTGGCTTGCGCAGCCTTCAGAATGACAGGTTAACTCTCATAGGATCGGGGGGGCGCTAGGTGGCGCGCGACCAAGATGGCCGCACACCAGTGAGGCTCCTGCCCTGCCGAGCGGAACAATATCCTTAAGCCCCATCCTTGGCTAAAACTAAGCTCTGTTTTCTACACCACAGAAGACTGGAATCGCCACTGATCACGGCGGTGCTGTTTTTGGACGAAGGAGACCGATCGCGACGAAATGGCAGATTGATGACGGTCCCTACGGACGGCTGCCCCTCCGGCCTCGTGTGGGAAGACGGCTGTGACGGCTAGGCGAGCCCAGGGTCGCGTGGGCCCTGCGGGCGGGTGTGGCTTGCCGGCCTGTCATACTACTGTATGCCGTAATAGCACTGTGCTCCTCCGAGGCGGGTGCCTCTGCCGGATCCCCTGCCTAAGGACACTGCGCAGTATAGCGCCTGGCCCGGGAGACCTTCACCGTCCCCTGATCAGGTGTAGCTGCCATAGCCCGGGGGGAAGGTGGTGAGGCAGCCGCCATTTTGACTGACGGGCGCCACGGGAACCAGCACAAGATACTGCAATAGTAGACACTGGCGGGTGACCTACCCAAGCATAACTGTGTGCGGCGGGGACCCAGCGGAGCCTCTCCCTTCTGTGATCGTGTGCAGCATCGCCACCAGAGTTGTCATCCTGCAAATACCCATAAAGAATACGCTGCGTGACGGCCATTTTGAGTGAGGTGCGGAGTCCCTCTGGCACCGTTGGCGGCTGACTGCGGGGGGCGGTGCGGCACTCCTGACAGCCACGGATTAAGGCTGCGAGTCCCGACTATCTCCAGCGCATCTAGTGGTGGCTCCCTGCATTGCCAACGATTCGCACTGTGACATACCGCCTCATAGCACCACCAGCACACGCGAGGAGCGGGCACAAAGAGAAGGTTGGGCCGATGCCCGGAATAGTAAGGGGGACGGACAGCTCAGCAATACAGTTGTGGGGGTTGGAGGGAACAGTGGGCCCAACACGCCGAACACCTGTGCCGCTCTGACAGGCTTACGCCCTGGGCGCTCTTGGGAAGGACTTACTGGGGCAGCCTCCAGATACATCTCGACGTCTAGGGAGTGACGGTATATACCGACACTACGCCCGAGGGCGCCCCGTTAGGTCTCAGCATGGGGCGTACCAATACCAAGCAGACAAAATTGCCATTTGAAACACGCAAAACACCCAGGTCCAGCTCGGCGGATCACGCAGACTCGGATAGCATGGACACTCAGGAGGAAGATTGGAAGGCGCTCCTACTTGGTATGAAACAAAGCCTCACAACCATCGCTGAGAAAATAGATACCATGAATACACGTATGGACTCAGTTGTTAATAAACTAGACCACCATGAACAACGTCTCAAAGAAGCAGATAGAGTGTCTGACCTGGAGGATGGCGCCACGGCAAACAAAGAACATGTTTCGCAGATGGATAAATTGCTCAAAATAATTGCAGATAAGAACGAGGATTTAGAAGCCCGATCCAGAAGAAACAATGTGCGCATCCTGGGCTTGGCGGAATCGACCAATACGGGTCGCATGGAAGACTTCATTGTAAAATTGAGCTGTTCGGTCGAGACTCCTTCTCTGCCCACCTCACGGTGGAGAGAGCGCACAGATCCCTGGCTGTCCGCCCACCCCCTGGAGTACCACCTCACCCAGTGATAGCACGTTTTTTAAACTACAGTGACAGACACGGTGTTTCGCCTTGCTCAAGAGAAGAAACAAGTCCACTATGAAAACACCATACTATCGTTCTTTCCAGACTTCACGCAAACCGTGCAAGATGCAAGGCGCAAATTCACTGCTGTGAAGAATAAACTACAGGCGCAATTGATTCCCTACGCTGTGATGTACCCAGCGAAACTAAAGATAACACTCCAGGGGAGGCAACATTTCTTCCAAAACCCACAACAAGCAGAGGACTACCTCAAACGGAATCGTCGAGCTGCATCTGCCGGAACGGGCAGGCAAGAACACTCCAGATCCCAGTCCCCCCTATCAAATCCAGACTAAGACTAGCAACTGCTACCGAAACACGCGTGATCAGCATTGGTGATCTGAATCCGAGAAACTGGCCTACATTGGTGATGTATTGAAGTTTATATATCATTATTATCTGTTCCGCCCGGACTCTCACCTCCCTCGTGCCATGGCTGCCCGCTGATGCAGCGGTGTAGCGGGTAGGTGCAACAGTGGAGGAGAGTGGGTATGGCGTGAGCCCCTAGTGACTCTCCCACGAGGGGGTTCCCCCAAATCTCCTACAAGGAGGGACAGTATTGGTTGGACTGAAGGTTCTTAACAGTAGGGGGGGTACGTATGCCCGGCGAGTTGGGGATGCCGGAGTGGGTGGGGGGAGGGTGTTTTATGTTTGATGCAATGTTGTTATCTACCCAGTTGGTTAGCAGGGGCAATATAGTATTCAGTAGCAGTCACGATAGACGAAGGCATGACAGACATCACACGGGATCTGAACAATCTAAATGTATTATCATGGAATATACGGGGTCTGAATAACCCTAGGAAAAAGAGGCAGGTACGAGGCTACTTAGACATTGCATCGCAGTCGCACTGCTGCAAGAAGCACACTTGAATGCGGAACTCGTACCTCAATTCGCTGCGAAATGGGCCTCATATCGTTATTTTGCATTGTACTCTGGTTACTCTCGGGGAGTGGCCATTTTCAAACGAGGAGTGAGGTTCATGCCCAGTGGGTCAGAAGCTGATACTAACGGGAGGTACTGCCTGGTATGGGGGAGGCTCAACTCATATGACGTGACAATCGCGAATTATTACGGACCCAATACGGACGATCCACATACTTTGCTTTTACTATGGAGCAAAATCCAAACGATAGGTACCACTTATGTTATCAGTCAGGATGGCGCATTGGCTAGTACACGTAACCCATGTGGCTCACACATTCAGATAATTCCCCCGTGGTGATGGAGCTGCAGCCCCCGATAAGCCACACCCCGTATAACAGTTAGCATCTCAATCCCCTGCATCTCCAAGACACAGTTTTTAGGACGGAAATTGAGCGGGAAATTAAGGAATTTTTTTAACGGAATGTGCAGTCTGTTTCCAGCCTCACTGCTGTCTGGGAGGCATTTAAGGTCACGGCCAGGGGATGGTGTATCTCAAAGGGTGGGGGCATACTCAAAACTCTACGCAGGGACCTGCATAGCCTGGAAGGGGAACTTAAAGCGCTAGAAACAGAGCTTCAGGCACACCCGAATGATGGGGCACATAGAGCTAAAATACGGGAAACACTCACAGAATACGAGGAAACCACGAGTAGGGAAAGTAACTTCTGAGGGAAACCATACCTGGCCAGGGTTTATGGTGAAGGTGATCGTCCAGGGAAGGTTTTAGCACGCATGATTAGACCCCCGACTCCCCCCCCACCCCAAGTTCTCAAACTCTGTCGCGGAGATACAAGATGCACAGGGGACCATATATAGAAACCTCTCTGATCAACTCAATACGTTCAGGGAGTACTATAAAACACTGGCACCCCGCTCGATTTGCCACAATACTTAGAGGACACAGCATTGGCATGGTTAGGACCTAATCAACAAAAATTTCTGAATTTGGAATTGGAGGTGGACGAGATTACTGAGGCAATAATGCATATGAAATCAGGGCGAGCCCCGGGCTCAGACGGCCTGCCAATAGAATTTTATAAAGCCTACGCACCAATTTTAGCACCCATCTTGAAAGAAGTGTTCTATGCGGCGTTAGAGGAGGGCAGCCTACCGAGAACCATGCGGGAGGCTCAAATAACCGCGCTACTAAAACACGGCAAATCCCCGCTACACTGTGAATCATACCGACCCCTATCTTTACTGAATTGTGATACTAAAATCCTAGCAAAGGTTTTAGCGATCCGCCTCAGTTTTTCGATGGAAAGATTGGTGTTGCCGGATCAGGCGGGATTCATCCCAAATCATGCCACATCCCACAACCTTAGAACACTTTTAGCAGTACTGCAAGACATAGATCCCAATTGCTCAGCGGTGGCGGTTTTTGACGCCACCAAGCCGTTTCATTCAGTGGAGTGGGATTACCTGATGGGAAATCTGAGTTACATGGGGATGCCCTTTACCCTCTTGAACTCGGTTAAACTGCTGTACACGCGGCCGATAGCCACAGTCCTGCTGAATGGTGCACGTTCTTCTCACTTTACCGTTTCCAGAGGCACGAAGCAGGGATGTCCGCTATCCCCAATTTTATTTGCTTTGGCCATCGAGCCCTTGGCAGCAAAGCTACGACAGCATCACAATGAGAGATCCCTGATTTATCCTGCTAGACAATTGCTTATCTCCCTCTATGCGGACGATATGACCCTGTATATCAAAAAGCCTCAAGAGAATCTTAATCCTGTGTTGAGGGAGATAACCAAATTCAGCGCCATTTCTGGAATACAAATAAATTGGACTAAATCTGCAGTATTCCCCCTCACGCACAAAACCCTACCACACAATTGAACTATCCCCTGGTTTGGGAGAGTGACAAGTTAAAATACCTAGGGGTACATAAAACCAGGGATGCGTGCGAATTATGGCGTAGATATTGACAAGACAACATCACCAAATGGATACGACTACCACTGTCAATGGCAGGGAGGATATCCCTTATTAAGATTATTCTACCACCAAAATGCCTAAATGCCTGCATCTCTTAATCAACATCCCATACCATCCCAGGAGGTCCTTCTTTAACACACTTAAGACACAACTTATAAGACTTATATGGGCGGGAAACAGGCGCGGCTCAGCCTAACCACATTGATGTTGCCGTACCAACAGGGGGGATACGATGTTCCCAATTTTGAGTACTATTACTATTGTGCGCAGGCACATTTCGTAGTTTACTGGGTTCACCCGCCTCCCTTCATGCCTCATCTGGTGGTGGAAGACGGCTATATGTCGCCGATGCCTCCAGAGGGCTACCTCTTTACTAGGGCGAAGGAGCGAGAGCGAGACCCCTCCACGGTGGACTGTACTCTCGCTGCGTGGAGACAGATTGCGCGCAGGTTAGGAGCCCCCATGATGTATTCCCCTAGGATGCTCCTGCTACGTAATCCCTTATTGCAAGTCACAAATGAGGGGATATGCCGCAAACTGCTTGATGGGCTGCATTACACCACCTGGGGGGGGGATCTATATATCGGGGGACAATTTCGCTCTAGGGCACAATTCTTTGGCACACGTGCCCACAACCATGGACACCTTTATGTATATTCGACTTAGGCAAAGCGTAAAAGCGGTGACCCCTGCATTTCCCTAAGAGCCAGATATATTTGCACCCCTACATGACTTATTACAGGCGGAAGCCCCACGACAGGTCACATCACTCTTGTATAAACACATACAGAAAGCGCCACCTCCCCAAACTCCACGGGCCAGACGGGAATGGGACAACGACCTAGATATACCACTCACAGACGAGCTATGGGAATTTAGTTGCAAGCAGACGGAGGAGGTCACAGGCAATAGTAGGCTACGCCTCATACACTTAAAATTTCTGCATAGATTATACCACACTCCGGTCAAACTGCACAAACTGCTACTGCGGGAACATGACAACTGTGCAAGATGTGGAAGGGAAGGAGCAGATTTAATAAATTTAGTGTGGAGCTGCCCTCAGGTGGCTGCCTACTGGACACAGGTTTTTGACGGGATGTCCAAAATGATAGGTGCTCAAATATCCCCGAACCCGCTCATGGCTCTTCTAGGGCTCACTCAGGACATAAAAACAGTGCATAGGAAATATTTGGCAATGGGTTTGCTCCTAGCGAAACGTAAGGTAGCATGCAAATGGGGACGGGGGAGCGCTCCTAAGTTCAAGGAATGGATAAATACGATGTCCACGTGGCAAGATCATATGTATTATTATGCCGAAATATTACCCATAAAATCGCGGCCGAAAGACATCTGGGGACCCCGGACTGTCTTTCTCCTGGGGAACGAGACAGTTCAGGGAGAGGGCCAGGGAGGGGGTGGGGAACCAGGAAGGAGGACAGTCCTAGAGCCCGCTCGTGGTCCTCACAGGCAGAATCTGAGGCATTGTCGAATTGCAGTGAACTTGTGGCAAATGAGTAGTGATGCTGGATAGTGGGATGGGAGAGTTTTTGGGTACCTGCCATAGTGGTAGGAGGCTAAACTACCCTCCTAGTTTAAGCAGTAATTGTGATGTCTGCATATCGCATACCCTAATGACCCCGTATACTACGAAATGTAATGCTATTTGTATACTATAATCATGTGCTGCCCTATGATCGCTGGATGGGGGTTTTGCAAATGTTAGATAAGGGGGCGGGGGGGTAGTTGATGCTATGCAACAAATTTGTACGGGAAGGTGTAAGATTAGCGCATCATTAATGCACCTGAATTGTTGATTGACATTACACTGATGTACTGTAAAAGCTTGGGTCGTGAGCACATTAGCTCTCCACGAGTAATTTGTATTTAGAGATGTGATGAACACACACAGATGGAGGTGAAGTAAATATATACATGTAATAATACTCGGACTCACTTTTCGAATGGCAAGTGCTCCCTGTGGGTCGACAGTCAACTCCGCCAAATGAACTCCGAACTCTGCAAACAGGAGTAGAAAGAAAAGCCAAAGTGAATAGAGTTTTGTACAAATGGTGAAAGTGATTTGCGAATCAGACATTCCCTACTGTATGCAGCGCGCACAGACTTCAAAGCTGCTACTGGTTATGTGCAAAATGAAGTTCACAATGTAGTTTTCTAGGATTGTCAGATTACTAAAGTACTGCTCCCTTCTGAGAATTCATGATCTCATGATCAATACTGTAATTTTCCATTCTAACTGCTTTTTTTTAAAACCCACCCGAAAACAAAATTAAATATTCTTTAAAAAAAAAAAAAAAAAAGACGATGGAGGCAACAAAAGCAACAGTGTGAAGATTTCAAAACCAAAGTGTCTCTATACACATTGTGTTGTGCTTAACATGACAAAGTTTCATAAAACTAAAACAATGGCTGTGAATGGGTCTACCGAATCCTGTTCAGAACGGGAGAAATATATATATTTTTTGAAGTCTGGACGTGTGAGTTGGAGAAAACTATATGTGAACAGTGGAGACAGACAAAGAAAGCTGAGGCAACGTGGCTTGCTCTGAGGTACAGGGTTCATGCCGATTGGCGATGCATTATTGTTTGCCTCACAGATTTGAAACATGATGGAAAACAGCTAGTCGGAACTTGCACCTAAGAAGAACAAGGCCTTTGCAAGACCTAATGAAGAGCTGAGGCCAAGGAAGTCATGCAAATATGGCGAGCCGAATCATGAGAGGGGGGCCTGCCTCAGTGCTTTGAAAGCCAGCTGTCCCTGACCTCGTACTAGCGAATGATCTACCCTATGTGCTGTGAATGGATGAAAGTGTGGACAGAAATGCTCAAGTTCTCATTGGTGTGTAATGCCAATAATCCATGCATTCATTACTTCAGCAAGGTTTGTCTGACTTGTATTACCATCTGTGTTATTGCATGTAGGACTGCCCCTTCCTATTCCGCATCTGAAGATGGGGCTGCAGAGCACCTATCAGACAAATTTGATAGGTGGTGCCATGTGAAGTGTACTAACCGCAACCAGTCCTTTAGCCAAATTCGCATTTTGAGACTTGGGTGTATACTTTTTCAATTGAAAAAATACAAGCTGCAGAAGGTACGGCGTTGCTAGCTAAAAATACCAGACTGACAATGTCTCCTGACAATTGGCAAACACTGCAGTCACAGGTAAGTATCACTTAAGAGAGAGAGGTACAGTGGGAGCAGGGGTGGCAGGCAGGGTTGAGGAAACATTGGTCACATGTTGGCATCGCCTGTAAAAGACCGGTAGTATTAGGTAAGGCTCAGTCACATGCCTCTGAAAGGCGGCTAGGACTCGTTCAGATTCTGTCACAAGTCAAAGGAGTGACAAAGACTGTAGGGCTTGGCAGTCAGTCACTTGGCAGGATCACATCGCAAGGTTGTGTGGGCTGGGAATAAATCAGTTGTATGACAGTTTTGCATGTGAAAGAGTAGAGTGGGGACAGCGTTACTCCACTCACAAGGACCCCTCTACACATTCAAGGCCTCGTCCACCCCATCACTGCTGCATCACAGGACGGAAAAGAAGAATGCAATAATTTTGACCTGGTAGCAGGTCTTCTAAATTCAAACATCCCTCTGGACGGCCTTCCAGTGCATCTGCGAATGCAGTCCAATCACCTGAGGTTTTGGCGTATCATCAAGATCGACTATACCCACACTAAAAGTGGGTGCCCTTCACTACCCACACATTTGGCGCATTCCATTTACCCTTATCAAATGTTTCCATGAAGCTTGAAAATAAACTTTCAATAAATTGGTATTGGCTACATGAGCCATGTGTCGAAGATGCACCTCAATGGTCATATAGAGCAACACATTGAGTACAGGGATAAAATCTTAAAATGCACAAAATGCTGGCTTCCCTCGCCTCCTTTGATTTTTCCATTGCCACAACAACTGACCAAACTGTTCTGAAAGAGTCACGGTTTAGAGTAAAACTCTTCTGCTCCCTTGAAAGACTGGAAAATATATGGAAATGAAGATTGTAAGCTGTGCATGTGAGTGGCTAGCCTGGTATATGATACACTTATGTAAGTTAACAGACTGCATATGTCCAGAAAACCCTTATGGTGAATTAGGAGGTCTAAGACAACCTTAAAAAGCTCTCTAAGTGGTAGCTGTGGAGAGCAGCCTTCAGGCTTAGTCCAGAAGAAGTGTAAAGCAGCTTGTTTTACCAGAATGCAATCTTCTAGCTATCGATTAAATGAAAAAGAACCACACAAGGTATTTATAAAAATATATATTTATTATACAATACTCACTAACATGTTTAGATATCTCCTACACGGAGATATGCACAATGCACACAATACTTTGCATAAAAATCACATAAATAGCACAGAATACACAGTGAACCCCAGGGAGAGACCAAACCATATATTAAGAAAGTGGTGTAAGAACCACGACTTGTGTCAAGACAATGTCTAGAGGATGTAGAAGTGCCAGGCCCCCAAGGAACCACCAAAAGGTGAGTGACTAGGAACCCCACAGAGATAGTGTGCAGTGTGGGAACAGGACTGCATTCTCTGTACAAATCAACGTGCAAGTTGTGGTTGCAATTTTAAAGAAAAAGGACCTTTCCCAGTTGTCCCTGAAGAAATCCAGTGGAAGACAGAAGGTTGGAGCGACACCCCACCTGTGGATACCCTAGCACCCACGTTACCCACACCAGGGAAGCTGGGTGCACAGGTGTTAAGTAGTGTCAGAAACCACCGTCGAAACCAATGGAGAACATCAGGAAAATGTCACTGCTGGAGAAGGAGAAAGTGTCCTGTGGAATCCGAAGGTGAATTCTAGCTGTTAGGTACCTGCAAGCAGAGGGGACGGTGTCTATGTCACACAAGATTGATCTGGAGACCTGAAGACGAATGCCCACCAATGTTGAGTGTTGCAGGAGAGTCGACAGTGACCTTGATTCTGCAGCTGTGAGGACCAGGCGACACAGATGAAGACTAGGAGCTGTGCACGAGCTGTCCCACGTCGGATGTCGAGAGCTGATGGGTCGGTGTCCATCTGAAGCACCAACAAGCCTTGGCAACTGCAAACAACATGGATGTCGAAGAAGGTGCAATGTCAGGATCAGCAAGGCTCAGTGGACTCACCACAAGCATGGGAGTCAGGGCAGGCCCCAAGCAATCATGAGCCCAAAAGAAACAAAGATGACCCTCAAATGGACCCACAGGACGGAGGCACTGGTGTCCAGAGAGGACCTTAAGCGTCCCACCAAAAGATGCAGGCCACGATACAAACAATGCAGACGAAGATTCTCGTCACTGGAGATGCTCGAGGCTGGGGCTACTTGGAGCCCGAAGATCTTGGTGGAAGGTAGCCAACGAGTCTTTGCAACGGCAAGTCGACGCAGTGCACAGGGGTTCGGTTACTGCAGCTCCTATGGGGGATACTGGCCTCAAACTTGGTGGTGAGAGGGCCAAGCAGGCCTCGAGAGATGTGGAGAACCCCCACCTGTGTTGCCGAGCCTTTCTGAGTCCCTGGGAGTTCAGGATCAGCAGACCGGTCAGCTTCGTTGCGTTACAAGCAGATGCAGGGAAGTGACTCCTCCTCTCCAAGGGAGATTTCTTCAGGTGTCTTTGGTGCCCACAGGCCTTGGAAAGTTCCTGTATGGTACACAGGCGATGCAGCAGACTGAAAGGGGGACAAAGTCGAGCCCAAACGTAGTCCAGCGAAGTCCAGAGTGCCCAGATGGTAGAAGTTGAAGTGGTGTCTGAATTGAATCGTGTTCCATGACGAATCTCGTGACCTACCCAAAGTTATGCCCTTAAGTACACTAGGGAAAGGGTTTGGACGATTTAAGGTTCCCTCCCAAGGGAGGAAGTGTACAGGGGGGAGGATACTCCCATATCCTTTGTCCGATTTCGCGCCAGAGCAAGAGCCAGCGGCTCCCAGAGCTGGTTTTAACTGGACTATGCAAGGAGGCACCAAATGTGCCCGTCATGCAGACTGAGTGGCGCTGGCAAGGACACCCACCGGGCCCCAATACACTAAATCCTGTCTGGGAAGTGGTCACAACTCCCTGTGACAGGATACCTATTGTTCTGCCTTTCGCCTGCTCGAGCCTGGCTCAGCAGCAGGAGGGCAGAATCGTGTCTCTGGTCGGAAGCAACCATGTTGTGCTGTCCGGGTTTAGAAGACTGGTGCCGGGAGCACTGAGAGCCTAACAGAGGTGTTCTGGTGCTTGGAATCATACCTCACACCGTTTACGGTGTGGGTGTATGATTCCAACATGTTTGATACCAAACATGATAGGAATCGTTGCAGCCAGTTTCAAGAGGGTTGTTGCGTAATTACGCGGTGCCCCCTTGTATGGTATATGGCTGTTTCACTTACAACCCAGGAGAATGGACTCCGTAGGCTGTAGGGGTATCCTGCTCATGCAGGGGCACCCTCACACTTCGAACCAAGCACCCTGCCTTTAGGATTGCAAAGGCCTGCTATAGGAGTGACTTATAGGTTTTAAGCGCAGTGACCCTAGATATAGGAAACCTATATCTTTCGTAAGTGGTGCTAGCATCAGCTTACACAGGCTGCAATGGCAGGCCTATAGTTACAGTTTGAATGGTCTCCCATGGGTGGCATAATACATGCTTCAGCCCATGGGGGACCTCTGGGGTACCTATGCCATGGGTACCTTGGTACCATATACTAGGGACTAATAAGAGTACCTCAGTAACCAAACTGGGATGTACCCAAGTACTGAACAGAACAATTTAAGGGAGAAAGCAGAGAGACTGGGGTCCTGATTAGCAGGATCCCAGTCAGACTAGCCAAAACAGCTTAGCACCAGGCAAAACGTGGGGGTATCCATAAAAGCAGCTCCTACTTTCCTACAGTACAGCTTTAAGAGGAGTGAATTTGATGCACATTAATCCAAAAAGCATATTAAATGTGTTAGCGCACTCAGACCCACAGGTGGTGGGGGTGGTATAAAGGGATGTACAGA
The DNA here is from genome assembly GCF_964204655.1 of Triturus cristatus. Lineage (NCBI taxonomy): Eukaryota > Metazoa > Chordata > Amphibia > Caudata > Salamandridae > Triturus > Triturus cristatus. The sequence continues at coordinate 39,898,758 of NC_140580.1, forward strand.
GAAGCACCACTAAGAAAACGCATGTGAATGCTTAAAGGCTCGATATTAAAATCCGGCAACCAAAGGCATTAATGATGAAACATAACATGGTAAGGGTTCTTTATCTGTTTTCCAACTAGTTGGGTTACTCTTTCTCTTCCTGAGGCAGCCGCGGCCCTCCCTACAAAGCTTCATTCTTATGTGCACGACTTAAGGGTGTGACGTTATTTGCAAAGGCAATGACAAACATGGGAACCTCCTTTTACATGCAACAAAAAATACATTATAAGTGCAGGACCAGTTTATCAGTACTCAACTCTTTGGGATGCCAGACAGGATGCATGGCCAGGGCTACAAGTGACGATTGGGTGGCTGCCAACGTCGAAGAGGAATTTAGTCCACGTGCCCATCTCCCCAACACCTCGACATTGCGGAAAGGTACTGTAAGAAATTGTATTTGGGGTAGTTGACTGTCCACCTCAAGGAATAATCACTAAATTAACCCTAGCTCAATTACTCGGTAGCTATTTCACAGAGCAGACCAGCCTAACTTAGGGCAATGTGAAAAGTATTCCTGCAGCAGCAAATAGTAACAAAGTCAAAATGCCGAATAAAAATCCCTAACCGAATTAGAAATAGAGTAAAGTGTAATAAACAAAATGACACCAAAATAACAAAAACCCAATAAAGAGAACCGGAGATATGAATTTTTAAAGATTTCAAGGACAATAACACCAAAAAGCACAGAGCGATAATATTATAGGCCGGTAGACAGTTACCTAGGCACAATTTCAGGCTGGCTGTGATGGAAAGTGGGTCAGATACATCAACCAAGTTGGTCCCGGTTGCTGACGAGAAGTTACTTATTTGTAAAATGCTTTATTAAAATATAATGTGCAGAGTTTTATCTTTAAAAATGAAGTGTTAAGTGCAAAAATTGTAGTAGTCATTAATACTTCAAAACTATTGGCATGTTGCATAGAAATGAAGTATAGTTTCTTAATTTGACGTAACCACAGACCCTGTGAATGAAATAAGACATGAAGACCGAAAAGCTTGTTTTTTCAGACTTCACAACCGTTGTGCAAGATGTTTTTCTTCTCTTTGCTGCAGACGCTGTAATTTTGAAAGCTACTGTTTATAAACTAATTATCAGACATTTGTTGTAGTAGACGACTGATAGTACAGTTCTCTTTACAAATGATGTAGACGACAGGGAGGATGATTCACATACACATGCTTAAAAGACAATTGAACTCTGGTGAGAATATGAGGGTAAGCCTGTTTCCAGGAGTGTGCTGAAATCCAATTAGTCAACAAGAAGAAGAAAGAAAATATTTGTTGCAACAAAGTAAATGTGCATTTAATTAGTGTGTGATTTTAGACTAGAGAGAAGTTAGGTGTGTCCCCTGTCCCAGACTCTTCAAGAGGATACTCTTTACTGGGTTGTCTTGGACATCTCCTTACGAGAAGTCTCACTTCCTGATTTGCTATTAGAGCTGAGGATACTATCCAGCGTATTATGCTAAAGCTTTATGCTTGATTCTCCATCGGGAACATCATGGGTATCTGAGCTGACACCTTTAATCCTTCTTGCATTAATACCGATTTATTTAGAATACGGAAGTTAATTTATGGAACACACTTGTTGCATTTTTATTGTATCAATTCCTTATTGATTTGCTATATTGATTTACGTTATTACCAAATAATTGATTGATATTAATCTTTGATAATGAGATTTAGAAAATAAAATCTTAAAGAATGAGAAACTAAAATATTTGAAAATGAAACCCTTTAGCTCAACGTAACTCTTTTGACTGAACTAAAAGAAATAACTGATATTGTTTTATACTGACTTCCCCTCCTCACATTTCTGTCGACATCAAAGATCCATCAACCTGTACGCAGGGTTCATGACTGGTAAGTGACAGTGAAACCATGTGCTCCAACAGTGGTAGCAGAGTATAGTTTATGTTACGAGAGAGGATCTGAAATAATTAGTCCTAGTTGAGAAATGCCCCCTGTCCTTAAGACCAAAGCCGAAGCTTTAAGATTGACGGCGTTGCGGTTTCGAAGGTGGTTGCAGTAGTGGGAGTATCAATAAGCTTATGTGTCGCTATGGTCTTTGTTGAGATTTGGTCGTGTTGTTTTGTTGTGCTTGGGAATAGTAGTGTGTAAGCGTAAATTGTTCAGCAGTTGAAGTAGTTAGTTATCGGACTCGAAGTAGTACAAGATCCCAGAATAGATAATCAGTTCAAACTGTGGTGTTATTTGTGGTGCACAATTGTAAGATATCTTCGAATTGCACAATTGATATAGGGACTATAACAATGATGTGATTGTACTAATATTGATTGGGGTTAGTGGAGCCTATTGCCAAAAGGAGAAGCTACATAGTTGGAGTAATTTCCCGCTGGTCAAGATTTCATTCGCGTATGTGTAAGATTAGGGAAGTCGGAGGGTGTTAAAACCTTACTTCCGATAATTTTTGTATAAATGAATGATTTGGAATTTCTTAAGTGGAGCAGACAAAAGTTAGTTGTTTATTATGCTTAGAGTTGTAGAATTTGTGTACGAGAAAGTTGAAAAGGAAGGTGAACCGATGAAAGGAGTCAGGAGTACGTCATAGGGTGCCATGCTGAGATTGGTCAGCTGGCATTAGAGTCAAGCTGTTATTGGTTAATGACGACAGAGTGCCATGCTGGGATAAAACAGCTGTTGTGAAGTGCCTTGGTGAGACTGGTTGATGAGAACTCAAGTATTAAGCTGTGACATGATTGGAGAAAGATTGAAGTATACAGAATTAGAACCAGAATCAAAACCCCGAAATTTGAACTTAATCATTGCACATCATTTGTTGAATTATTGCAAAAATGAAATGTTTCATAACCCTTGGAGATTGGATTAGAGGTGATATAGTTCAAGAAAGTGAATATTCGTCACCAGAAGGTAGGCCAGTTTGTTACATGACGACAAATGTACGGTTTCATGCAGGTTTGTGGCTTTGTCAATGGTGCAAGATTACTGAAAATTAGAGTTCATTTATATTTCCACAAAATGGTACATTTGATTTAGAGGTTATTGAACATTTAAAGGAGAAATTATACAATATGAAACCACCTCCTAGACCCTCACATTAAGAAGCATGTAATGCTTGGGAGACAGCAGCACGTGATAAAGAGAAATATCAGAACAGGACAAAGACGTAAGCGAAATTATGCAGATGCTCAATAGGACACAGAATAGCAAAGGTGGAGAAAATGTATAATCGAGGAAGCTAGAATGTACCCTGTCGTGACCACAGAAAAGACTAAAAGAAATTGGAAACAAATGATGAAGAACTGCAAAGAAAACGGACACTGACAGCGATTCATGGATGATGTTCTGGATGCTTTATTGGCTTCAGTTCCACCACATGTGGCACCTACAACAAATACTGATAGTGATATAGCTTCTAGTGCTACAGGGGCTTCAGGCCCTGTTGACCCGAATGTAATTCAGAACAAGTGATCATTTCCAGCACTTCAAATTGCAAATATACCTGCTGAAGTGGCTCATGCTGTAATAATTCCAGGTTTTACTTTCTCAATTTTGACTTTTCCTGCGCCAGTGTCACAAGTGGTGTCAACATGGACATTGGTAGTGGCAGTTGCGACGGCACCGATCCATATTGTCCCAAATAACGTAGCTCAAGGTGCTGTAGGAGGCGAAGCTGCGACAGGGTTCATGCAGACATCGCAGAATTCACATACTGTTGCGTAGACACCACTGCAAAACGTTCAAACATTGAGAGAAGGAAGGAAGGATTGTTTTTACGACACCAGTTGCCAAAAGTGAGACCTCACCATTTGAGGGTGGAATTTTTCCATCAGGGTTTGAAGAAACCACAGACAATAAAAAGACTGAGGTGCCGAGAGATCCTATACTAGCAAAGAAAAGAGCAAGACCATTAGGTGTTTCAAAATTAAAGGTGGAATTAGAAGAAAGGATTAGGAGATGTTTAGATATTCCCCATGTGGAAAATTATTAGGAAAATGAACTGATATATTTGAGTAAAGAAATAATGAGACGTGCAGCTATTTCACATGATAAATTAACGGAATTAGCATGAAAATATGAAGTGGAGTGTTCCATTACAAAGATGAAGCTAATGTGACAATGTGATCTTCAAGAATGAAGTTATGTATTGGGGAATTGGTAAAATGCATCCGCAAATAGAATGATTTTGACAGATTAGAAAGCAAGTGTACAAAGAAACAAGAAATGAAACCATCAGATGCAGCAGAAGCAAATATTAAACCACCACCAGCACCCCCAGATGAAGAGAAAGCATTTACTTTTCCTGTTAGGGAGATGCCAGGTGGAGAATATGTGCATGTACCACGGATTGCAGGTGATATTGCAACACTTAAGAACAATTTTCAGAAATTGAGAGAGAATCATGCACAGTGGCCTGTACAAGCTGGCAGGTTCTGAGAACAGATCTGAATATTTTGACATTGTAGTACAGAGTGATTTGTGGGCCAAGTACAAAATAGCTGTACAGTGGCCATATTCTGAACCTCCAAGATATGCGCAAACTCCTGCACTTTTACCAGTGATAAGTATGATGAGGCGATTACGTTTTTGAAAGGAAAAGTTCCCATGTTGGAAAACGAGATTTTTGACTGACAATTCACATTTAAGGTGGCTGAAAGGGTGGGGGGGGGGGGGGAAGGTTGCCAACTTTGCGCTGTTCTAGAGGTAGATCAAAGTGGCCCATCTGTAGAAGGAAACGATAATGGCCACCAAGAGTAATTTCTTATTGACACCGGAGCGATCCAATCCACTGTTTGAACAGCGGAAGTCCTAGACCTACCCCTCTCGGGAATGACGATCCAAGTTGTAGGTGTTACGAACAAACAAATAACCAATCCTGATTCAGAGAATGTGCATTTAAAAATAGGTTCATTTGAAGAGAATCATCAATTTGCACTCATTCAAATTGTGTAAATCTGTTAGGGAGGGATCTTTTGTACAAGTTAAATTGCATTAGTTACTGCACACCGGACTGTGATGAAAATGTTGAATTTGAAACGGCTCGACAAAGAACAGCTGTAGGATTATATCCAGTGAGGACAGTGGAGGATTTACATCCCGATGTGCAAGATACCTCTGGATTTACTGTATGGGACTTTTCAGGAAAAGACATTGGACTAATCAAAGGTGCAGAACCGGTCAAAATTACAGTAAAGCCGAATGCAATTTTCCCCAAGAACCCCACCTTATAATATAATGCCAGAGACAGTAGCAGTAATAACACCAGCGATTGAGAACATGCTAAAACAGGGAATTTTAAAAGCGACTCTGAAAGGATGCAACTGGTAAAGTTGTTTGGGCAAAATTGGTTCAATCGCCGATTCAGAGTCCTAGCAGAGGAGTTGTGCCACACATGTGTAAAATGTCAACAGATGCATCCAGGAAGAACACCAGTAGCTATGAGTCACAAAGGAAGGTCATGTGGACCCTTAAATAGAATGCAGTTGGACTTTATCAAGATGCCTGTATGTACCGTGCTGAGCTATGTCCTGGTTATAGTGTGCATTTTCTCTCGATAGGTGGAAGCCTACCCAACACGGAAAAATGACAGCTAAACTGCTGTTGCGTGAACTTATACAAAGGTATGGATTTCTGGTTTCTTTGGAGACAGACAGAGGCACTCATTTTAATACTGAATTCCTTAGAATGCTGTGTGTGCCTTTCCAAGTGGAACACTGTAGTGATCATCCCAAGGCTTCAGAAACAGTGGAGCAATTAAATGGAGCCCTGAAGTCATAATTGGTCATACTTTGTGCCTCTACTTCTACTAGTCATTACCATTGGTTCTGATGAGTCTTTGAAGTATTCCTGACAGGAGAACAGGATGATCACCTAATAAAATCCTCATGGGACGTGCAATAAGAGTGCCTGCTGTACCTGCAAATGCACTTGTGAAGATCACAGATGACATGATACTCGATTACTGGAAAGGACTGGCTGATGTGGTACGTTCTGTTTCTCACCAGGTTGGAGTGGTCACTGCCTATTCACATCAGGAGCAGTACCATGACCTTAGTCCTGGTGATTGGGCTTTGGTGAAGAGGCATTTGTGGAAGTCCTATTTGGAACCAAGGTGGAAAGGCCCCTACCAAGTCATCTTAAATCACAAACACTGCTGTCAAATGTGCTGGGATACCTAACTGGGTGCATGCACCACAAACTCAGAGTAAAGCGACCGCATGAAGATACAGTGTTCTTTGAGCAAAGTCAAAGAGCTCCTCTGACAGTACATCGGGAAGAACAAGAGAGGGGAGAAAAACAGCAAGAACTCACCAGTACAAGTTTGTGAAATATCGCAAAGTTGTGTGGAAATACCCACTGAAGAAACCATTAGAGTATCACAAGAGCAACTGAATAACCCAAATGAAGGAACAAGTGAGAAAAAGATAAATATGAGGATTTGAATGGCCAAATGGTAAGAGGCGATTAAGATCAAGTGCGTCTATCGAACGTATACCGCCAACAATAATCGAAAAAACAGTATCCAGTGATACAAGTGACACAGAGGAGGATCTGCACACACTAAGGAGATCCAAGAGAGCAAGAGTACCTTGTTGAAGATACTCATTACCTAAATTGACTTACAATGCCAGAAATGTGGGATGTGGTTAAAAGTCAAGATAAATTGAGCTCAGAGTTGTTTGAACCTCCATGATATGCTACACTGTCAAACAGGGTGGATTAAAACAAAATATTTTAAATAAATATGCAATTGAGAACTTAAACATTATTCAAATTTAAGACTGAAAGCATCTTCAACGACAAGTGAATAACGGTGTTAAACTGAAGAAGTAAAAGAGACTGAAGTAAGAAAAGAGTTAATAAAATAAAAATAATTAAGAAAAATTCCCTAAGGCAAAGGCTGCAGTAGAACAGTAGGCATAACACACTTAGAAGTAGACAGAGTAGGACTAGGAATGCCTAGTATTGGAGTTTGTACAAACAAAATGGGAAAGCTATCAAAGCATTAAAAACAAACCTAATGATGTTTTGCCATCACAAAGGGCTTCAAAAACTACTTTACACTTGAAACACCCCTCACAGAGCAGGTGAGAGAATGTACCTTCCCGGGAATTGACATAACAGAAAACAAAATGGCACAAAGGACATACACAGAAGTAGCACTCTCCGAATACAACTTGCGGGACAAATCTTGCGCTTTGTAAGGGGGATGAACAGGCACTTGATTTCTCCCACTACTGAGGCGTATAAGCTATTGCCCAGAATGCTGTTCTGTAAGGAGCAGAGATCTGGGGCTATTCAGAGCAAGCTTTTGATGAAGCTTTTTGATCTCGATCATCTATTAAATCTACCCTCCAGCACCTTAATAGTCCTGTTACATCTAGACATTGAGATGCTGGATACTTTCAGGTTAGTCCAGTTGCAACCTGTATTTTACTGGGCCGGGGAAATGGGGCACACCCAAGCTAGAGCAATATAAGAAGGTGCTGCAGGAAATATTGTCCCTTACTGGAAGTGGCTCATTGGCCTGGTTCAAACATGAACGAACCGTGTAATGACAGATTGCTAATTATGATCTTTGGACCAACCCAGAGTCTATAACCCAGGATGTTGAAAGCAAGATCAGACTTGCATACAAAAATAAGTGCATGGTAATGCTATAAACCGACAGGATCATAGGCACATAAACTAAAGCCTCTCTTGATAGGAAGTGCTCCCCTAGTTTTGAGATATACTTGGATAAAGTTGAACCATCAGTGGCTAAAACTTTGTATATTTTGCTAAGAGTTGGCACCTTGACCCTGAACCATTTTATTTAAATAGAGGCATGGTCATAGTAAAACAACCCATGGTTATAAAAATCGGGAGTGCATTGCACATGAAATCCACTCTTTAGCCTTCCGTCTAATACACCGATTCCAAAGAGCAAAATGGCTAAAAGCACAAGTTCAAGAATATGGGTATTTGTAACATGGGAGCCACTGTACAACTGATAACGTGAGACACCTTGAGCACTATGGTATTTTCCATTCCACATTTAACTAAAATGCTGGAAAGTTAGGAAAAGTCAAACATCTGAAATATCCTAACGGTCTCTCCTTTCAGCATGTTTTATAGCTATATTCAGTAGTTTTTAATTACCCTTTTATGTTTTATGGGCATTGTCCCCAAATAAATTACTTACAAATGTTTCTTTTATGTTTAAATGGCTATCTACAAAATATACTGGATATCAACTAAATTATAATGAAGAACTTATATAGTGTTCGGTGGTAACAGAAAAATCCTGCAATTGATGGAGGAAAGGCTACATACACCAGCAGAATCTTCTCCACCATACTATGCTTAGGACACAAAATTCCACCAGCGGACTTAATAGCGGATTTCGAATTTCGTTGACTTATTGAAGGAATTTCTTTTACTACCCATCTTTAGATCAAACTGACCAAAAAAGCCAACTCAGGGGATTGGTAGGGACTGTGTGGCAAACCAGAACACTGCTCCACACCCTAGTGGGCCACCAGGGTGGGGGCTGGTTTTGGCACCTGGGTGGCACTTTTTGTTACCGGGGGCCAGCAAAATTGTCCCATTGTAACAAAATCGCCCAAAACCGGCCCCAGCAAACAGATCGGCGGCACACCCCCCCTACCCCTTCGCAGTTTGCCAGGGCCAGTTTCGGTTCCCAGTCTGGCCAGTAGGCCACAATCAGCGCGAGGAGGGCAATATAGACTATCCGTTCATGATAAGGTGGCTGTGGAAGGCCAAAATACTGCCACTCCCCACCCCCTGCAGGAGCCCCAGTTGCCTTGAGGAGCCAGAACTGTGCTGAGCAACTCATGCCGCTTCCTTGAGAGGGCCTAGCGGGCCAAGTGCCACAGTATAAGCATTGTTATTTAACACCAGTGGTGGGGAGTCTCTGGCGGGCCCGCGCAGACAAATATCTGGAAATGGCAAAGTATAAACCATCTTCAAAGCAAAACAAGCTGGATAAATACATCAAGCCATTGCCGCACATCGTAGACTACACAGACCCCGTAGGACCATATATACCTACAGAGGCTACAAAATCGGCATCAGTCGTTAATAAAGCCCTTTACACATCTTTAAAAAAAATCAAGAGACTAACCCTTGAGGCCAAAATTGGTGAGGTCAGCAAGGATGTCTCACTCCTCCAACAGGACCCGCAAAACACGTGGGGCCAAGTGACAAATGCTGAGAGATATATCTCCGCCTTAGAAGACCCAGAAATTACACTACAACAGATGGTCAGCTAACTACAAGTAACATGCTCCGAAATGGCAGGAGGGATAGAAGATGCTGAGGCCCCCGCCCTGCCAAACAACCAGAGATTTGTTGACTTCATAGAGGGTGTTGAAAGCACCAACATGCAGAAATTCCTGGAAATACCACTCTTTAGTTTCCTGCCGGCAGACCAGATCTCCACCTACTTCATCACTGAACACGCTTACAAAACGCGCTCTCCCGACAGCCAACCACAGGGGGCCTGCTGCAGGCCATCATCAGCCAGCTCCACAATTGCCAGGACAGAGACGTGGCCCTGCGCAATGGAAAATTTTAAGGCAACACCCCCTAGGAGTCCTCAAAAATCCTCATCTTTATGGATCACACAAGGTCAGTCAGGGCTCAACAGAAATCGTTCGATCAGGCAAAGCAGAAAAGCGAGCCATGGGCCTGATGCATATGCTACTTTTTCCGGCCAAACTGAAAGCGGTTTTCAGGGAAAAGCAATATTCTTTGACCACTTGGACAGGGCTTCGGATTGGATGGAGGAGCACCCCCTCGCAATAACTCTGGCAAGCCATGCCTGATAAGCGATGGTCCCCTGGGGAAAGACCTGGATGGGCGCCTAGCGGGTGCAAGCCCACGCAGACACCAGGGCACCTGTGGCAGGGCCCAAAGGTCTTGCTCAGGACCAATAACACTAAGTCCAGAGAACACAACTCTAAAGAGACTCTGAAGAGAGCAGAGGATCCTCTCAGATGAGAATTGATGCATCCCAACAAGCAACGAATCAGGGCAATAATGGTTGACTAACTAGGCGCAACTCCATGTTTACATGTTTTGTTTCAGTGGGTGTTTTGCAATATTGAATGGGGGAAGACATGATTCTTCTGGGTGGGAAGTGTAGGGAGGACAGGGTAAATTATGTTTTTTTTGGTTTTATTATATTTTTATTTTTTGCTAAAAACTGAGTAATTGCTGCGTTAATTACATGTACATATAATCCAAACATAAAACCGTAATTTCATTTGAAAAGCGAAGATCAGGTAATACACTGTGCATAATAATCAATAAATCATAAACAAGAGACTAACCTAATGTAACAGAATTTTCAGAATGGACTAAGATAAAAAATTTCAATTTATAAAAAAAGACGCAATCAAGGAGGAGAGGGAGCCCCAGATCCTATTTCCTTTGATCCTGCCTTATCTGCCTCTCCTTTCATAAAAGTGACTTTTCAAAATTATATATTTGTAAAAATCGTCCCTTCCACTGCTGGAAGGTTGGAGGTTGTGAATCAAGCCAGGCAGAGGGGACAGAGCCTGAGAACTGCCATTGCTATGAAAGCGAGTTCTACCCCCTTTGTTGCCGACTAAATCATTTACCCCTAATAACATCTGCTGAGGTGTCAGAGGAACATCTTCATTAAGGACCTGTTGTAAAAAGCCTGAAATTTCACGACCTAAAGATTCTATACAAGGACAAGTGGCAAAAATATGCACTAAATCCACACCAAAGGTTGCACATCTAAAGCAAGAAGTCCCCTCAGTTCCACCCCATTTAACAATCTTCGCAGGTGTAATATATAGATCAAGTAAGGTCTTAATGAGCTCATAAAACAAGAATCCTCAACCCCCAGCCTATCCTGCCATCTCAGCTTATGTTTATCTAGATCATCTGTTACTCCTTCCAGCAGGCATCTATATATTTGTGTTATTGAGGATCCTGCACTTCTAGTTAACAATTCCATCAAAGGTACTTGTCCAAAACCAGCCGCACCACCAGCCTTTTTTAGCAGGAAATCTCTCAGCTGTAGAAATTTAAAAAAATCCCGGGGGCCCACACCAAACATTTCCCTAACCACTATGAATGAAGTTATGTGATCCCCAACTAACAGGTCCCCTATCCTGTATAAACCACCCTTTCCCCACCCTGCCAGGCATGCATCTTGTAATGCCCTTGTCAGTTGGTCATTCCCAATCATGGGAGAATAACAGTTGAACCTACCTACCCCAAGTTTCTTCCTTATGCCTGCCCAATTGCGAAAAGCAGTGATTAGTACCTTGAATTGAGTTCTCTTGAAATAGCTTGCTTCATAGAATTTCAAGAAACAACCGTTAGCCCGGGCGCCTATCAGTAGCTCATATACTGTCGGCACATGACCGGGACCCTCCCTATCCTTTTCCTTAACTTCAAAGAGAGGCCGGTAATATTGGAATGAAGCTGCTAAATAATATAGCTTAAAATGCGGGAGCCCCATCCTCCTCTATCCCTTGGAAGGGATAGGAATACATTAGCTCTCCTGGTTCTTTGGTAGCACCAGATAAACCTAGCCACCTCCTTCTCTATTTGTTTAAACCAAAAATTATGAATTTCCAAAGGAATTGCACGGAAAATATACAAAAGTTTTGGCAGGATCATTTTAATGAGAATACATCTCCCTACTATTGACAATTTAAGATTATCCCATCGCTGGAGATCGTTCTTAATTTTCCCCATTATAGGGATGATATTTAAATCCACTATATCTTCCACCTTTGCCGTAATGGTAATGCCTAGGTAAACCGTTTTTTCTACAATTCTGTTATCCGTACCTGTAACAAATGTATTTGTCATAATCTGTGTTTTAGCTTTATTCAATAAAAAATCTGATTGAGTCTCAAAGTTCTTAGTAATACTTTCAACCGCATACATTGCACGATCAGGGTCAGATGAAATATTAGCCACGTCATCGGCGTTAGCGCATCTTCCCCTTATTTTGATATTTTGGATTGCGGGACACGTGGCAAAAGAGCACCTTCCCAAACCTGTATATATACTGGGGGAATGTCCATTCTCCCAACATTTGTGTCTGTAGTAGCCCAGACACATGGGGGAACGGAATCGAGGTCCGAGCATGGGGAAATATTACATTGTTTGGGTGAGGTCTTTCTTCCAAAGATAACACTCACCTCAGATGGGGAGCAATGTATGGTAGCATGAAAATGTTTCAATAGGTCAAGTCCCAGCAAATTATGAGGAGCATGCGGGGGAAGCAAAAAGGGTGCAGAAGTACTAAAATTGTTAACCTGTAAGGGTATTTTTCAGGACACAGGGTTGGGGTTAGGGTTCCATCGAACCCCACTGATGTTATTATCTGGCCAGACAAGGGTGTCCCAGGGACCAGTTGTTGAGAAATCGCGCTACGTGTCGCCCCTGTATCTACTGATCCTGCCCAAGTAGGGGAGCTGTTAAATAGGGTCCTGACTGATCTACAGGTATCTCAACTGGTCCTCCTTGTCCTACGCTGTCCTAGCCGGTCCTGGCATCATCCGGTTTGTAATCATCCAAAGAATATTGATTATTCCTTTGATCAAATAAATATCTGACGAATCTCTGCCTGAATTTTGTTGTGGCTGTCTGGGGGCTTGATCTCCCAGATTATTACTTGCTTGTCCCCTGCCCTTCCCACTAGAAGATAAGACGGGGCATTCAGAAAGCCAGTGCCCTACCTCTTTACAATAGGCACATTGATCCAGTCCCAGTGGTGTCTGTCTACAAGGTGGGCCTGGTGGGGGCATTTGTCTGTGATTTTGACCACGGCCTCGACTCTGGGGTCCATAAGCCTGAACCATCATAACCTTAGTCTTTAAATCCTTTATTTTACCTTCTTTCCTGTCATGCTCATCTGTCACCTGGTTCTGGTAATACTGAGCTATATCCAATATGGCCTTAGGTGAGACTGAGGCCCATGTACTTTCAGACCCCTTTAAACGAACAGATATTTCGGAAAGTTAGTTTCCAACAAATCAGTCTACAAATAAATGGGAGCCCGTGGGTGTAGATGTGTCTTGGCCACTAAAATTGTGAAAAACGTCCTCAAAGCGAGTAAAGAAATCAGGGACAGTATCGTCCTTCCTTTGTTTACAAGCAGTAAGGAGCGTCCAATCTATCTTCCGTGGGGGAATTATCATCTTTATTTAAGTGAGTATGTTGCCAGGGAGTTCCAGTATGAGCTGAGCTGGTTTTTTACCAGGCTTCCTATCAGCTTCGGCCGCTATTACTGCAGCCCAATCTCCTCCTAACTCGGCAACATGATCCTGTTTCCGGGCGAGTCACCACATATCCAGCGGTAAGATCACACCGAAAAACATATCAATATCAGCTAGCGTCATAACGCAAAAGTCAATAGCTGCCTGTACTTCATCATAATAACCTCTGGGGTTCTTCCGAATATCAGGTAAAGAGGCTTTCAGAGTGAGAATATGCATCCGATTTCAGGGCATGTAAATCCAATTATACAAGAAATGGGCTCTAGCATCGGGGCTGTTAGGATCATCACTGTTTGTGTTTCTTCTCCCGGGCATAAACTGGGGTGCAGCTTACCTCATAGGTCTTATTTGGGGAGAGGCAAAAAGTTTGTTGCGATGCTGCATTATTGTGGCTATGGCAATATTAACCCTTCCTACAGGGAAGGCCCCTACCCGTCACTGCCGAATAATGCCTCCAACATCGTCTGGACCGTTTTCCCCTGTAATCATCTCCCATTGGGCCAAAAACTAGTAAGAAAGTTTGTTTATGAGACAAAGGAGCTCGCCTTCAGAGAAATCTTGTATCTGGTGTATCATTTCTCCTGCCTCCATTTCCAGATCATTTAGCCAACTCAATACTATCTGTTTTATTACATCTTGGCGTGGTTGAGGTATGGCAGAGCAGAGAATTCGGGGAGCTGGGATAGGTATGGGAGCAGCTGCTGGTCCAGGTGCGTCAACTTGGGATGGGGGGGGGGGATAAGGGACAAATCTGGACAGGTGGAAAAGTAAGGGGTTGGTGGTCCTGGAGGAGGGTGTGCCAAAGGTGCGTATGGGGGAGGGGGTCGTTCAATTAATAATCTGTCAGTTTCTGAGTCAACATCATCATGGTGGGCCTGGGCCGTCGCCGTTGGCCTAACGACATTCTTTAGATGTTGTCAATCTATGTTCTCGACCTAAACATTCTATTTTTTTCTGACCTTCATTATCCTTTAATTCCTTAAACTTTTGATAAACTGTCTTCCTTTCCTGTTTCTTTCTCACTTTCTCTTCCTTGAGCTGCCGCTTCTTCACTTCCTTCCTCCACATACGCAAACTGTCAAACATAGCTGGTCCAACTTTCCTAGCAAACAATACTTTTTCTAAGTACTCAAGTTTATGAGGGTCCATCGTCCCCTCTAATGGCCACTGAAATTGGGGTTCCCCTTTTGTATATTTGTTCCACAATGCACTATACATGATGGGACAAATACCATTTTTAACATACATTTCAAAATTCGGCCTACCTTCTGGGGCGCTGGCTGACTCTTCCAAAATGCGCTGCTTATCGCAGCAGCAATAACAAAACTTCCATAATTTACTAAAAACAGGCGTGTTGTATAAGGTATAAACAATAGCTTACAAACAGAGAAAATTCTCACATTACCTGTATAATCTTAACATTTGCAAATGTTAATCAAACAAATACCAAACAAACAAAAACTGGTTCAATACAATCCGACCTATTCGTAGTCCTCAACTCCCACTTGTCGAACCTCCGTGATCAAATGATCAATTCCAAATAGCCGTTCGGAAGCCCAAGTCAAGGTCAGCAGCCCCCGGGAAGACCAGAGTCGGGAAGCCAAAAAAGTTACTTTGGCCAAGAGAACTAGTCTCCTCAGGTGGTGCGCTCCTGAGTGAAGTTTCTTCTCACCGACACGATCTCCTTCCCCGGTCCAACTGCAGGCCTTTGATGGGGCCCCACATTTGGGTGCCAACTTGTGGAAGTGTGCCTTCTGCCAGACAAACTGGTGCAGGATCACCCTTCGTCCACGGGTTCAAACAAGTAAGGAGAATCAACACTGGAGTGAAGTAAGAATCAGGCAATTTATTAACACTCGTGAGTGGGGGCTCTGTCCGACGAGCACCAAGAGGCACTCAAGGAGGAAGCACACCGAGCAATGATTACATGGGTTTTTATAGGAAAAGGTCACAAACAGGGGACGCCCAATGGTGTAAATAGAGCTTGAGAAATACACACACAATGAGGTAATACAAACACCAACAGCCTTGGTGTTCAAGCAACTTCGAGCTACATAACAAGATACGCTATCTATGTACACTCTATTCATGGTTTAACTATAGATAGGAAACTCCGAGCAGACGCCAGCTGTTCTTTTGTGCTGCTTCTGTGTGTACACATTTCACAATACCCCAATCTGGTTTCTTTACACACAATTGTGCAGGGGGAGTGGGGCAGGGGCTGGAAAAGAGGACAGAGAAAATGGATGACGCATAGGTCAACACGATGCGAGAAGTTGGGGTTTTTACATTTTAACAATGTGGGTGGGTGCGAATCATATGTGAAAGTACTAATTGACATGTACTCCGGGGGGGGGGGGGGGGGGGGGAGATAAAAGCCTCTAGTGGAACTGCAACTAAACAGGTCATACATTTCCTGAAAGAGTTGTTTGGAAGGGAAGGTATACCCAATGTTACGCTTACAGATAATGGCGTACAATTGGTGTCACATGAAATGGAGGAATTTTGGGGAAAGTATGGGATAAGACACAAGAAGTGTTTATTATACCACCCAGAAACAAATGGCATGATGGAACGGTTTAACCGGGCATTAAAAGAGACTAGTGCTATGGATAAGTAGAGTAGATTGGATCGGAAAGAGGAGATTGCTAAAAAGGCTTAACCATACAGTCTCTCTCCTCATGCAGTCACATGAAGTCTCCTTTTGAATTGTTCAAGGGAAGGCATCCCTACACTTTGGTGGCACCCTATGGGTGAATTATATGGAATCAAGTCAGATTTGCTCAAAAGTGATAGGAGTTGGGAATCCAGGAAAATAAGGATAAAAGAGGCTCGTGAGAAAATTTTTGATGCAAGGAAATGTGTAAAAACAACAAAAGTCAAGGTTGGAGATTGGGTCATGGTTAGAAAACCATGCTGGAGAGTGGATTCGGCTGGGTACCATATGTCCCTGAGAGTTTTCAAAGTTTTGACCAATGCTATTATGACGGAAGACTCCCGCATATGAAATCTCAATAGAATTGTCGTTGTCAGTGGGAATGTTGTTAGAGAAGGTGCTGCGATGATACCCACTTCAAACTTTCACTTAAGAAAATCTACCACAGAAGATAAAGTCCCTTTGTACTTGAAGGACTAATGAGTGGGATAAAATATGTTCCTGGTGCATCTTTGTCTATTAGGATTTCTGTATCTATCCAATATTTTATAATGTGGCTGATCCATTTTCGTTTTGTATTACAAGTTCTGAATCTTTCCAATATTTTATGTAACATTGTATATAGGTAATACATTGTTTGTTGTTATTTAAGGGAGGAAGGTGTAAGGTATCTCAAATGCTGGTGTATGTACAAACTAACATTTGATGGTAACCATGGTGATGGAACCAGGTGAAGACATAAAAGTAGGAGAGAGAGAGAGAGGGGAAAGGAGTTAATGAAGAGCAGTTACTGAAGATGGATGGGACTATTTGTGTAAGGAATAAACTTCACGTTTAACTACCCTGTGACTCAAGTATCTTATGTTGCAGCCACCTTGTTACAGTCCAAGCCACTCTCTCTTGTACTGTCTAAACTTGATTACACCAATGGCTTCTTCCATGGATCATCTTTATCAAATTTGAAAAGACTACAACGGATTCAGAATTCTGTTGCCAAACGACTCCTACATGTAAAGCCACAAGCCCATGTCTCCCCTGCCTTGAGGGCCCCACATTGGTTGTGGGCTGCCAAAAGATCCACATTCAAGCTGCTTTGCATCACCCACAAACCTATACATGAAACGGAACCGCTTTTTAATCAGGAATAAAATCACCAAATAAATTCAACATAGGAACCTCGACTCCAGATTGGCCCTCGCCTCAAGATCCCACCATACAAGAAACAAAAACCATGGGTGGCACAAATATTTCTGTTCAAGCAGGGAAACTATGGAATTCATTAACCCCCCAAACATAAGATCCACAGTTAACTATCTTTCCTTCAGAAGGTTACTCAAGAGTTGGCTCTTTCCTATATAACCATCATGCTCAAACACAAATGGAAGGCATATCCCAGTGTATATAAACATTTAATTTGATTATATGTATCTAGATATGTGCATTTCTGTATATATTTATGTATGATAATGTGTAGGTATGTATCTAGATATTACTTTAACCCTGATAAAAGAAATTGACTCTCTACAATGCGCTACCCTATATTTCACCCTATACCTCTAAATATATACTCTACCCCCACTCTCTGACTCAACCCAAACGTCATTCTACTACTATGATCTCCAAAATAACCCTTTCTAGACTATCCCCTCCGCTATCCCTCCTTGAATCACCTCAAACCTTATTTTAATACTATCATCTCCCAAACAACCCTTCTCAAGTCTTCCTTCACCTATCCATCTTTTGACTCATCCGAAAAGTAGAAAACCAAAGTACCGGGCACACGTAAGCTAGGTAAATTACTTACTGTCACAAAATGTCACATATTTTCTCAATGTCTGATAATAAATGTCCACGCATTAGTTTCTTCAAGTATTTGATCTTTATGAACGAACCAGCCAACACCTGTTTCGTCACATTTGGGAAGTATCCCGTGAATTCTTCAGCGCTATATTAGGAGCCTCGTTAATCGGGTGGTGTCGCTTCGCCGGTGATAATTCCAACCCGGCTCAGCTGGCAGCGGAAGATAATTGAAAAAGAATACTCAGGGTAGCGAGTTGTCAGGAAAGGCCAATCCGGAATGCCGGAGACATCCGCTTCTAGGGCCAGATCGCCAGGGTGCTGATCCCAATCAGAGCGCCAGTCAAACGGAGTACGGTGAGTTCGCAGTGTGTATTCCTGCCGCGGGTGCGCTTCAAGACGGTGACATGCACTGGTTCACCTCTGTACTGGTACAGACGCTCCTAACACAGCCCTGAAGAAGTCACAGGATACTTCCCGAATGTGACGAAACAGATCAAAGATCAAATACTTGTAGAAACGAATGCGTGGACATTTATTATCAGACATTGAGAAAATATATGTGACCTTTTGTGACAATAACTAATTTACCTAGCTTACGTGGTTTTCTGTTAAGTGTGTGGGTCCTCACCCACACGCAATTAGGGGTTTAGGGTGTTCCTCCATCCTGGCTGCACCATGCCATACGGCAGTACGAATACCTTTCACGCAAACATAGCAGGGCGCCAAACTTCCTGACATATCCCAAACCCTTTCTATTAAAAAAGTCATACGAAAAGTAATTTTACTACTATGATCTCCCTGATCCATTTCTAGAGATTCTTCCCTCCTCCATCTCTCCTTATACTCATTCCAAACCTCATCTTACTACTATGATCTCCCAATAAACACTTTCTAGAGACATCCCTCTTCTAACTCCCCCCCAAATTATCCTTTTCAATCAAACTAACAAACTCACATGTCCACCGCTCAAATTTCACTAAACTAATCCACCACTAATCCTTTTTGGGTTTCTGGGTAGCATGCTACTTGCTGAAAAGCGTGTCAACGCCTCGTCAGGGGTAGTAAGTGCTATGGAGATTCAATTACAAAAAAATTAACGCTTCTTTAAGTCATGAGGCTCAAAGTCAGAGCACTTGAATATTCTGTTTTTTTCTTTCCAGGTGAAATAACTAGCAGCAGAGCCAGCAGGACAAAGTGCCTTTACCAACTTGCACCAACTTTATGAAAACTAAAATAAAATGTTCTCTCATATGATCTTTAGAAAGCGGCGGAGCTTGTGGAAAGGACTTCTATAATTCGCTCCACTCCATTGTATGCATTTGAATGCGTTTATGATTATCCCCTACAGCGATTAGCAGCAATTTGCATCAAGATGTAGACCGGTTCCATGAAACCTATCAAGAAAGTAGGAAATCATGGTGTAATAGACACACATGGAAAACAATAAGTTAAAATGCCAAATTGGGTACTTTAAGCACGGCTTGCATGGCTCGAAAAATCTACTCACTATAGTGAGCAAGATTTATTCAGGACGGGCTATTTTTAGCTCCTACTCGCCCATTCTGGCCAGCCAACAATAGGTGTTCTGCTTGCTCACAAAGTGAAAGAGCAATAAAGAAGCCTTTAAATCTTATCTTGTCACATTTCTCCCCTTTCAGAAACAGAGGTCAAAAGACAACTTGTCTTCCTACATTTACTTTTTTTCTGTGACTGGAGTCAGAGGATTTTGTAAAGTGAACTGTGTGACAATGGAGATGAAACCAGTGCATGAGTCAAGTACATTACAGTTAGGTTGAGTAGTTTATTTAAGTTACTACGCCTGCTGGCCTAGTAAAAAAATTATAATTTTTCGAGCCCTGGTGTACTATGGGAAGCCTAGTGGTCTATCACATGTAACACTGCAATCTGTCACTGCACCCACAAACTCAGGGAGGGTTGTCCAGCAACCATTCAGTGGATACACAAGAAATGTTTTGCCATCCTCGTTTCCCTTCCATTCAAGTGCGCCCCCACTGTTACATGTACACCCCAGCAGAACTGTCAAGCAGGATTTAACACTCCAATTACAAAAAGAGACCCACTGTAATTGAAGCCTTCCTGGCTGTGGGGGACAAAGGAAGGGCCCTGCCCATGTGTCAGCAACATTTGTTGTGACGGGAGGCCTCTGAAGTTAATGCCTAGAGAAGCAGGTTTTCCCCCTCCGAAATTCCAGCAGTCTCCATGAAATATAACGATCAAATATGCAACTCATTGGGGGCGTGGCTTGCGACCACCGAAGATGGCCGCGCACTAGCAGAGCTGCGCTAGCAGCCAGCCTGTAAACACCTGCAATCCGACATTATCCTGACCGCAAGCGGGTCCCAGTGGCATCGGATGCCGTCGGGAGGCGGCGGGACCCGCTGCGGCTTCCAAGCGGCACCTGGGGGCTCCTCGGCGCTAGTCTGTCGCGGCCCGGTCGGCCGCGCGCCGCATCAAGATGGCGCCCGCCAGTTAAGGCTCCGGTAATAGCGGGCAGTGCAGCAGGCGTCCCCCGGGCTTCCCGCAGGGCGCATAGCGGCGGCGGAGGACAGCGGGGGACACGTGGTCCTGGCGGAGGGCTGTTTGGTGGCGCCCGGCCGGCCTCAGAGTTGCTGAGGGGCAGACTCCAACTTTGGCGAGAAAATTCAACAATGTCAGGAAAACATATCAGAAAACAACGGTAGGGACAACAAGAACTGGTGACATCTGCATCCAGCTCAGATACTTTCTCTAGCAGACAGGAACCACAACGGCAAGTGGAATTTAGCCAGAAACCTAAAGACGAGTTCAGAGCATTCAGACAAAGCAAGTTCACCGATAAAAAACGAGGCGCATAGCGGCGGCGGAGGACAGCGGGGGACACGTGGTCCTGGCGGAGGGCTGTTTGGTGGCCGGCCTTGGAGTTGCGGGACAGCCCCCCCCCCCCCTGGTTAATGTGCATCTTCCAGGCAAGACGGCGGTAGACGGAGCCTGCATACCGGACACCAGTGACTCCCCCAGTGGGGGCGCCTAACTCTGAAGGCTACTTAGGGGCGAGATCCCTGGGGAATCTGCACTCGAGGGCGGTGAAAGCAGGTCGGACGGCGAGCGGTGGCTGCAGTGTTGGACCTGGCGGCTTCCCCGAGTCCCCTGGCTCCGGGGTATGGACTGAGGGCAGTGGCCCGGGCGAGATCGGGCGCGACGGGTCGGACACAGCAGTGAGAGGGCCGCGGAGCCCCCCAGCCGGGCACTTCCCAGGACAGGAGCACAAGACAACATGTGCGAGGCGGCCTGAGTGGCGGCGGGGGCCCCCTGCGGCCTTGGGTGGGTCCGAGTGGGCCTGCGGTGATTGAATTTTCCGGAACGCACAGCCACTGAAGGATTCGGGCCCCATTCTCAGGCGTTTGAGAGGGGCTTGTGTGACACTCACGACCGCGCACCGTTGCGGCGGACCGTTCCAGTATGGGTCGCACAAGGCCGCCGGGGCAAGGCCAGTCTAATCACATCGATAAATACACGGTGGCCATGGTAAAGGCGCATGGAACCCCCGGTTGCAGTCCTCAAAGGGAACCAGAAGACGGCGACCCAGACCCGTCGCTCAGGGACATCATGGGCGCGATCAGAGACCTGAGGGGCACCTTGGAACCCAAACTGGACTCCGTGACAGAGGAGGTCAACCTCCTGCGGGCCGACTTTCGCAAGATGTCCGAAAAGGTCACAGCGGCGGAAACCGGGATAGGCAGTCTTCAATCTAAAACGAAGAGACTGGAAGACCAAGTGGCCGCTTTAACGAGAAATCAGTCTGCCATTCAGGCCCGGCTGGAGGACCAGGAAGGTCGAGCGCGGCGGAACAACATCCGCATAGTTGGGGTTCCGAAAGGAATGGAGGGGCAATCCACGGACTGGTTCGTTGAGGACTTAATCCTTAATCACCTGAAACCGAAACGACTCTCCAACTTTTTCTCCGTTGAACGGGCCCATCGAGCACTTGGAGGTAAACCTAAACCAGGGGCCCCGCCGCGCACGATCATCGCCCGGATCCTGAACTATAGGGACCGAGATGCTGTTCTGCAGGCGTCGATGGTGGCTGGGGATCTTCAGCTGGACAACGCCACCATCCGTTTCTTCCCTGACTTTACGCTCCACGTTCAGCGCCTCCGCCGGTCCTTTGAAGGTGTGAAGAGAGCTCTCCGGGAGCAAGGTGTAAAGTATATGATGCTCTATCCTGCTCGTCTCAAGATCCTAGATGGTAGTAAGTCCTATTTTTTCCGAGTCGCCTGAGGAGGCCAGTGACTGGCTGGAGGGATGGCGGTCGGTGGGCAGGAGTGGGAGCCGGCGCGGACCTGGACAGACCTCGCCGAGACGGGAGGCGATGCCAAAGGACATCCACGGTATAGAGAACAGCGAGAGTGCCCCTAGGCCTAGATAATGGGGACATGGCATTATATCAAGGTCCTGGGGCCTGCGAGGTGGTAGGGCAGCGTTGATGCCCAACGGGGACATGCACTGGACAAGCTGACATGCACTTACCTCGGCCGGCTGGGGCGGGGGGAGGACCTGGGGGGTTGACCGGGGGCTGCTAGTTAATGTTTATCATGCAGGCTGTAACGTCCATCACTTATGTATAGCCTTCTTTGCTGGCTGCAAGCCCATGTTTCCTTTTCAGGTTTGAAATGGGGCAGAAGGGACGACAGGCGCTCTGCATGTTTGTAGGGTGGGAGGTTGGGTACCCACCACGCAGAGAGGCAGTGAGGGGGGAGTTATTAGGGGGGGGGGGGGGGGAGTTATTGTTTCAGGGGTGAGTTATGCTCGAGACCAATGCAGTTCTTTCATAGGCCGAATTAGCCCAGAGGGGTCACTGGGGGACATAGGTGATCAAACCAGTGGTAGACCAGATGTCGACGATGGGTAATCAGACACGCATTACAGTTTGGACGTGGAACGTCAATGGGCTGGGAAACAAAATAAAGCGGACATTAGTGCTCCAATATTTGAAATGACACGCGCCGGATGTCGTCCTGCTTCAGGAGACGCACCTGCGAGGCAACAGATGCAGGGCCCTCGACAGGTTTGGGTATAAAATGGTGGCCCACTCGGGGTTCACGTCGGGGTCCAGAGGTGTGGGCATCTTAATCCGTAACGCACTGCCCCTAATAATATCGGGCACCTGGGTAGACGACACGGGGTGTCTGGTCGCAGTGGCAGGCAGGCGGGAGAGACGAACCATAGTACTGGGATCCTGTTATGTACCGCCTGGACTTCACTCAACATACACACGACTGGGTTCTTTCCTGACTGGCCTCCCATGGGGTACCCTCCTGCTGGGCGGGGACACCAACGCCGTAATGGACGCTAACATGGACCGATCGAGTGAGGGGCGGAGTCCCGGGGGGGGGGGGGGGGGGGGGGGGGGGAGTATGGGTTGAGGGACTTCATCTCTTCGTTGGGGCTCAGTGACATATGGCGCACGCATCACCCCACACAGCGACAATACACATTCTTTTCGGCTAGACATGGGTCCTTCTCCCGGTTGGACCTCTTTTTCACGAATATTGCCCAGCTGGGCGACTTTGAGGAGCCCCGCATCCTAGCCCGGGGAATTTCCGACCATTCACCGGTGGGGGTGACGATTAAAAGGCCACTGATTAACAGGGCCTCCTTCCAGAGGGTGGACCCGTGGCGCCTCCGAGATGATACTATTAGTGCTCGGCTCCGCGAGGGCTCCCAGCGGTATTTTGAGGAAAATAAGGGGTCGGTGGAGTCTTGCATCACGCTCTGGGAGGCCTTCAAAACCGTTCTAAGGGGACAGGCCCAGGCCCTGATAGGGGCAAAAAAGAAAGAAGAGTCCCTGCAGGCCAACCGGCTGGAGGGGGAGATTGAGGATATGGAGAGGGAGGCCGGTGTATTGCCGGCGCCGGATGCCAGTCACCAGTTGGCTCTCAAACAGAAGGAGCTTCGTGCCCTAGAGGAGGGTGAGGCGCGAGCCTACTCTATCGCAACCCAGCACAGACTTTACGATGTGGGGGATAAGGCTCTCAAGCTGCTGGCGTGGCTCGAGCGAAGAGATAGGGAGCGCTCATGGGTAGCTGAGGTGCGTAACCCTGCGGGCTCACTGGTCTCCAAGAGTGCAGAGATAGCAGAGGCCTTTGCATCCTATTACGAAGGGGTATATACCTCGGTTTGCACCCGCACTGAACAGGAGTGCACGGAATTCTTGAAGGACTTTGCGCTCCCCACTTTGTCGGCTGAACAAACAGACCGCCTGGAGGCAGACTTCACGGTGGAAGAAATGGGAAAGGCCCTCAATTCCCTCCAGTCTGGGAAGGCGCAGGGACCCAATGGCCTCCCGGTGTAGCTTTTCAAGCGACAGTCCAGTATTATCACGGACCCGCTCCTCCGGATGTACCGAGAAGCGCGGGAGGCGGGCAGGTATTCCACCTGACCAAAGAGAGGCCACGATTGTGGTGATCCACAAGGCGGGCAAACCAGCCGATCTCTGCTCGTCCTACCGCCCGATCTCACTCATAAATGTCAAACCCAAAGTATTGGCTAAGGCCTTGGCAGATAGCAGCCTATCGGTTCTGCCGGATTTGGTGCACGTGGACCAGTCCGGGTTCATGCCCCGTAGGAGCACCCGACACAATCTACGCCGCCTCTTCGGAGTGATCTATATGACAGAGGAGGTGGGGGCCGCCCAGACAGCACTGATGGCGCTGGACGCCTCAATGGCTTTTGATAGTATCGAATGGCCCTATCTGTTTATGGTGCTCCGCAGACTGGGATTCGGTCCCGTATTCTGTAGTTGGGTTCGGCTCTTGTACGAACAACCAATAGCGAGGGCGAGAGTGAACGGGGCGGTGTCTAGATCCTTTCCGTTACGAAGGGGCACCAGGCAGGGGTGTCCTCTATCCCCCCTCCTTTTCGCATTAGCCCTGGAACCGCTGGCACACTGGATTAGGAGGGATAGGTCGTTCTGGGGCCTGGCATTGAGTGATGAGTGGGAGGAGCGTATTTCTCTATACGCAGATGACATTGTGTTATACATGGCCAGGCCCTACCACTCGATGGCACAGGCGCTACACCTCTTGGATTTGTTCGGTAGCTATTCGGGCAACACAATCAATTTGGGAAAGTCGGTGATTTTCCCGCTCTCAGGCCCTCCACCGAGAGTCCCGACTCGGTGTCCCGCTTCCATTGCTGTGGACAGATTCAAATATCTGGGACTCTACATTATACGGGACAGGGCGGAGTTCTTCGCCAGGAACCTGGAACCCCAACTATCGCGTCTTAAAACTGACGTGCACCACTGGAGGTCGCTGCCTCTCTCCCTGATGGGTCGGGCGGCGCTGTTTAGAATGCTCGCATTGCCGCGCCTGCTTTACATCCTGCAGAACACGCCATACCCGATACCAGCGGGGGTGTTCAAGAAGATAGCGCAGGAACTACGTGTCCTGCTCTGGGATGGTGGCAGTCCCAGAATATCGTTGCCCAAGCTGACGAGGGGGGTCTTTGATGGGGGGCTGGCCCTTCCGGACGTCAGGCTCTATTACTGGGCCTCCCAGTTACAGGTGGTAAATGACTGGGTCTACGCGGATCGGTCGGAACCGGCCTACAGAGTGGACCGATGGGTAATGCCGCACGGTAATTGCGAGCCCCTGTTGTATGCCCGTAAACAGGGTAGGGATTGGCCGTCACATACCAGAGTGGTGATTCAATGTTGGAGGGAGGCCAATAAATACTTGGGGTGGTCGGACCCCCTGACGGGATGAGCCCCTTAATGGCATGGGGACCTGCTGTCGGACGTGACTAGATTGACAGGGTTTCGGGGCTGGAAGCTCATAGGAATCGAATACCTGGGGGACGTCTGGAAGGGAGACGCTCCGTTGTCTTTTTCCTACCTTAAAAAAAGAGTATGACCTACAGGACTCCCAACACTACCACTACCTACGCCTCACCCACGCCCTGCGGACGCACATAAGGTGCGGCACGTCCATCCCAAAGTACTCCCCTCTGGAGGATAGGCTACTCCTGGACCCAATAGCAGGAAAACTCACTTCCACAATATACCGCAAACTCATCAATAACATGACGGACCCCCTGGTCACATTGCGGGAGAGATGGGTGGGGGACATAGGGGAACTGGAGAACAAAGACTGGCAGGACGCCCTGCAGAGCCCAAGGGAGATTGCAATCCGGTGTAGGTTCCAGTTAGTACAGCTTAAGATCCTGCACCGAGTATATTACCCCCGCACCCATCTGTACGCTTGGGGGAGGAGCAGATCGGCCCTTTGTGTACGGGGATGTGGGGAGGAGGGCACCTTCTATCACATCCTATGGGAGTGCCCCCAGATAATCCCGTTTTGGACCAAGGTAGTTGACATAATGACGGCAGTGGTGGGCTCAGTGGTCCCGCTGGAGCCCCGATGGCTGCTATTAATGATTAGGAGCGACTCGGACTGGACTAGACACAAGGAGATTTGGCTGGCCCTAGCGGCGGGGGTGGTGAAGAGGAATATCGCAAGGGACTGGGGCTCGCGGACCCTGCCCAAATGGGACCAATGGGTACGGGATATGGACTGGTGCCAAAGGGCCGAAGAAACTATCTACAATAGCAGAGGTTGCACCAAAAAATGGCGTAAGATATGGGGGCCATGGCGGAAATACAGGCAGCCGGGGGGAGGACTGGGACCCTAACAGCTATTGTTATTTGTCTCATCTGTGTCCTTGAAGGTCGGTCATTGTTCAGAGGATGGGTAATTCACTGCATGTATCGTGCTAAATGTCCTGTATTGTTCGATGGTCTGAGCAAAGTTAATAAAAAGATATATAAAAAAAAAAATAAAAAAAAATAATATGCAACTCATGTTTTCTAATGCTGTTGGACAAAGTATGCCGAATGTTTGAATCAAGGAAACTGACTTTTCTGTGCATCCTGTCACGAGAACACCACCACCTCCACACCCAGGCCTTGGTTCTCTTCTCTGGGACCTCTTCAAATGCTAATAGGCTGGCAGAAGTGGGTGAGCAAGAGCAAATGGGCCTCTAGATGCTTTAGGCAGGGAAAAGGTTACTTTTTTAAAGTACTGTTTCCTTAATATTTATCGAAAATTCAACTTCACCACTGAATTGTATTTTTAGCAACTATCAAAAATAGTTGTTTTATTGTGTTTCCCAACTGACAGTGAAAATAGCTTATCGGGAGTTTTCACTCCAAGAACAACTTTAACATTAAATTCCTACATGTCCTACCATGTACCCTGCCTTACAGGCCTTAGGGTGACATCGATATTTTAAAGTAAGGTTTTGACCTGTCAAAGGGGCTCTTTTGACAATTCAAATTTACAATTTAAACCTGCAACAGCCAGGATAGAAATGGCAGGCCTGCAGCCATGTTTGCGCTGTCACTGCAGTGGATGACACAATGGATGCTGCAGTGCAATACTGATATTTAACTTACAGGCCCTGCATATCCTCTGTACCATATACCAGGGATATACAGTTAAGTTAAATATGCCGCTTTCGTTACATTGAAAGGGGGAACATGCACTTAATGGTTAGCATGGGTAAACACCACCTAGTCCTACAGCCAGCAAAAATATTAGATGTTCAAAGGGCAAAGAAATCATGGGAAACCTTGCAGAAAGGGCACATTTTCTACAGGGTCACCTATAATGAAGCATACCACAGGATTGCGGGTGAAATTTCCCGGTCTCTAAAAAAAAAAAGTCGCTCAGTACAAAAGGATTAGGTTACTGGTATCCCTTTCATTACACTATACCCCCTTGTGTTATATGCGTCTTTATTATCGAATTAGTTCGTTGTGAACTCCACATCAACCCCGATTCATAAATAAGTAGTCAGGATAACACTAAGACCTAGGCCCAAAGTCACTGATCAATCGGTCACAGGTGGGGTGGCTGGTAGCCAGCAGACAAACACATGAACAGAAAACCTTAGATCAATCCCACAGATAGGCGCAGGAGTGTTGTCCAAATAAAGCAGAAATGGCCAGAGGTATGCGTGCTCCCAAAACACCATAAAGTTAGATGCCACATGAGTTAGAAACATATAGTCACTAAGGACACAGCATATGCAGTGATCACGCGCTCCCATTGCCGGACATCTGGACATGTTACTCACTGGCCACATTGTGTCAATGCAAGGTCGAGGCCCACCTATAAGTTCTATTAGACAACTAATTTACGACTCCAAAGGCAGCAACATACGTTCCTCACCATACACGGATCCCCGGAAATTCTTTATTACCTACAATGAACTGAAAAAAAGGAGGACACACACCAATTATAACTTGAGACAGCCCTCAGACCCTGTGCTTGCAACTGTTCTCCCGGCAACTCTGTTTAATTAAACAAACTGTTCCTGTTTTGCCAAATGCCTCTTGTTTTTTCAAAATATTTTATGTTACAGCAACAGTGGTACAATGACGAAAAGCACAAACAGTAGAAATTGGCATTTACGATTACAATGCAAATGTGACTGCAAAATGCAATAACTAGAGAACCGGGTAATGGCTGGAACAGCTCTGCAATCAGGACAAACAGTTGCAGCTAATAGAACACACAGCCACAATAAACGGCAGCCCCTCTGGCACCAGAGTGAAGTATGCACACGTTTGGAAAGCTCCTTACTCCGTTATATTGATCTCCCAAGACCTCATTGTCAGAAGACCGCAAGAATTGTGGTCTATTTTATGGACATGCTTTCTAGCCAATGTCGTCTCAACATCAAGATGCTAATCTGGGGTCTGTACTGCGCTCAAATAAGAAATAATAATAGTAATTCAAACTAGGGGACCACCAGTCTGCAATTTAAAAGGACTGCCCGTAAATTCACTCCAATGTCCATCACTGATGTTTTAATGGACAGCATTTACCCTTTATTTTAGACATTCTGGTAAAAAAAGAGGTTAATTCTGACTGTTAAGATGCTGCAGATTAAAAGTCCAATGCAGGATGTTGAACTCAGTCACAGTATAGGCTGTCACCCTGCACAACAATTATGGAAAAACTGCATCGGCTGAAGAAGCCATTACGAACAGCAGTCCGAAATTAAGGATTATCCATGTAAATAAAGGTGAGGAGGTCACCCTACCGGAGACAGAAATCACTTTGAATGTGAGACTCATTATTTTAAACTTGCATTTAGAAACAATATAACATAGGCTGCCACAAAATATGCAAAGAATTAGGTTCAAGATAAAATAGTACTTCCAAAGTACAGATTATAGTAATACGTAAACTGTACTTAGTGCAAGCATTTCTTTTAACAACTATCCATTAAATGTTTATTTCCTAACTTAGGCTGTTAGTGTGTGGGGAAGAGTGGCGGGATTCCTCAAAGTACTCTTACTGCATTTTTCTAGACAACAACATGCAAAAAAAAAAAAAATACAGAAGATTTCCAAAGTGCTTTTGTTTTATGCACTATTAAAGAGCAAAGGCTGAGTTCATACGGAGTTCATATTTTTATCTGGCAATGTGGATTTCTGTGTTTGCTAAATTGATGTCCTACTGTTCTACACAGTGCATCCGGGATACATTTATAATCTAATGTTGCATTTCCTTTGGGGGGAAAATCCGAGCTTAGGAGACTTAAACTGCATTTTTATATTAGACACCCTTGACTGTTGTGGGTCTCATCAGCACATCATGTATGTCACAAAAAGTTAAACGGAGGTTTGCATTGGGTTATTGAATTAAAGTTACCTTAATATTAGGAAATGCTTGGGGGTTTAGATGACTGAAAGATGCCAATTAGGTTGTTCACTCTCATACGCTGCTCAAATGAGGTGCAACTTATCTTTCTGAAACTGCTAGATGTGTTCTTTTGGTTTGGGGATTAATATTTGATTTGTTACTAGCTCTAGTGCTTAGCCTAAGAGAGTAAGTGTATTGCACATTTATACCAAACATCTTATTATGGTGGATTCTCTCCCGAGAACCACTTCAAAGATGCCTTCTGTAGGAATTTGGCTCTGTATATACTATACCAAAATGAGGTATAGTGTGCACAGAGTCCAGTGGAACCCCAAAGGAAGGCAGAGGTAAAAGTAGATGGCACCTCACTCTCTATTTGTGGTAGTGCGGGCAAGCAGTAAGGCTTTATCAGAGGGTAGTGTTAAGCATTTGTTGTACACACTCAGGCAGCAAATGATATCACAACTCAAAGACTGAACTCAGACCAATTTGTTTCTTTCAAAAATATTATGTAGTTAATTTAATTTTTTAGAGCCAAGCAAGCCTGGTACAGGTAAGTGTAAATGGTACTTTTCAAGGTAGGTTGAACAATACAAGCAAGCTGAATGAAAATGCCTTTGTTACAGGTTTGTAAATCTTTTCGATACAGTGGAAATTGATGATTGGATTACTTTTCAGATTACTTTATGAATTACTTTTTATACTCAGTGTGAAATGGCTAGATATCACACTGGGATATTTCCTAGAGAAAAGGTAAGTTAAGCCGTTTTTGGTTATTGGCAGTTTTCAAGTTCTCATACAAAACCAACTACACACCACTTAGAACAATTTGCAAGAAAAAACAGTCAATGTATTCCTATGGAGAAGACGTGGTTATCGTTAACAGGTAAGTACTTGGTTGTGGGAGTTGGATTTCTGGGGTTAGACCAGGGTTCCCCCAGGGTCCCCCCAGGGTCAAGGATGCACTCTCAAACCAACCTCAGCAGCACTAGGGAGGCCGGGTGCAGAGTGCTGAGGCCCAATGTGATCCAATGGAGGATAGGGTGCCACCGGTTGGTGGCAGCTCATGAGCAGGCCACAAGGTTGTGGGAGCAAAGTTCTGGTGTTAGGCTCAGGGGATAGGGGGGGATCAGAGTTAGCACACAAAGTGCACCCGCAGCAGCACAGGGGCAGCTGGATACAGGGTGCTCTTTTGAAACTGGGTGCCCTGTTTTCAATGGGAGTTGCCGATTTGGATTTTTGCTGCAGGCTCGGTCCAGGAAGACTTCCAGGAGAAACCAACGGCTGGGCAGGTAAGTTGGAGGGCTCGGGGACGTAGGTGCACCTCTGGTTCTCTTCTCCAGGAAACAGGGTTGCTGAATGCTAGGTGTCTTTTGAGGTCGGATATCACCTTACAGGGCCACTCGCAGTTGGGGGGTCTCCGTGCAGAGGCTGCAGGTGAAGTTGGGGAGTCCTGGAAGAGTCAACTCACAGTGGACTCGGACTCTGGAGTGCTGGGGACCTCACTGGGACGGGTGGGCCACTTGAACTGGGGCTGTAAGCAACACGTACAGTGGTGGTTCCAGGCGTCGGGTTTTGTTGTCCTCAGCAGGCTCAGAGTCCATCTTGGGAGTTTCTTTTGAACAGAGCTGCTGTTCACAGGAGATCCGGTCTTTGTTGAAGGCACTCAGTCAGGTCACTGGCTGAAGGACAAGGCGACTTTTGGCGCAGAATCTGTGGATACTGCAGAGCTTCACCTAGCCTCCCCCACCTGAGGGGAGGGGTTTGCAGAGGTGGGCACACCTCCTGGGTTGTGCTGATTTTTCCCACCTGTCTTCCCGCCGAAAAGGAGGGGAGACAGGAAGGGGGCCAGCTCCTGCTAGCAGGAGAGGCTGGGGGGTCGCATTACAAAGGTGGCAAGGCCCTCGAAGCTCCCCTGTCACAGATGGCCCTTCCTGGCCTGGCGGAGGTGTGACCACCCCTGCCCAAGAAAGTCCCGAAACATATCTCGTGGAGGCAGGCTGGTGTGTACCAGTCAGGGAACCCACCGGAGGATGGTCGTTTTTCAGGGAGCATCTCTAAGATGCCCTCTGAGTGCACTCTTCATTAAATCCCACACTGGCATCATTGTGGGTTTAATGTCCTGAGAAGTTTGATACGAAACCTCTCAGTTTTCAATAAAGCCATTATGGTGCTGTGGAGTTCGTAATGACAAACAGTCAGCACCATATACCCTTAATGGCATTACTGCACTTACAATGTCTAAGAATTGGTTTAGACACTGTAGTGGTACAGGCTCATGCACCTGTACCCTCACCACTGGTATAGTGCACCCAGCTAGAGCGGTGGCTGACCTATGCCAGGGCAGTGTGTTGAAAGCACGGCACACAGGTATGTGTGCCATGTCGACTCTACACTTTGTTCTGCACCACAACACGCAGCCTGCAATGGCAGTGTGTGTTTGTGTAAAGGTACAGGGCGTCGAAGGGTGACACAATAAGTGCTGCAGCCCTTAGAGACCTTCCCTGGCCACAGTGCTCTTTTTACCCATGGTATCTTCTACAAGAGACAGACATGTGGCCGGAGAGGTGTCAATTGGGGGTAGCGCGTACAGTTTTGGGAAAGAACACAGGCCCTGAAAACCTGATTGGCAGGGTCACAGGGCACATCAAGTCAAAGTGCATCAGTCGTCTGGCAAAAAAGGGGGGGGGGGGTTACTGCAACAGAAACCCAGCTTCCTACACCTTCCTTCTATTATCATACATTTAGTGAATAGGTCTAGCTCATCTTGAATGTTGACCTATGATCTCCTGCGCACCTTAGCCCTCACAGTTTGCAAAGGCCTATATTTTTTCACTAAGTCAGGCTGATAAAGTTAAACGTTGTAGCTCAAATAGTGACAGGAAAATAAATGAACTTGTTGTATATTTTAAGACAGCTAAGATTGAAAGTAACTACTTCCTTGGAATTGTACCTTCTTTCTTTGAATACATTTTGTTCTTAAACACAATGCCAGTTACACTTCTGACACTGTATCACAAAATATACTGATAGCAAAACCAAGGATATAATTCTTACTGCTGACCTTCAATGACCACATAAAAATTGGCTATATTTATCCCCCATTGTCCTCCATTCTGTGATAATTCAAACCAGAGGCATTCAAATAGATCCCGCTCTGCTTTGTAATGTATACAGTGAGAAAAACTTGAGGATGAACAACAGAAGACATCGGCTCCAGCATTCGCAGAATCCTATTTTCCAATGTGTACATTCCTTTCCCATGTATTTTCTCACAGTGCAGGCCTCGAAAAATCAAAAAATTTTACTAGACCTGCAGGTCAAGTAACTTAAATAAACTACTCAACCTAACTGTAATGAACTTGACCAGTAAACTGGTCTCAAATTGTGTGATCATTGACAAATATTTTATTTTAAAGAGTTGCCTTTTTCTTCATTCTCATATGAGTGCACCTTTAAATATGAGAGTTCAGCCTTTCTTCTTTACAAAACAAAACTCTTTTTTTGGGTTAAGTAGACTAAATGTTTGCTCCATGTGCAATAAGAATCTAGCCCACATATAGGGTACACATGATCCCCGACTTGCCTCTCAATTTACTAAAAGCATTGCTATCAGTGCAGAGGCAGGAATGTTTCTCAGTTCATGTTTAAACACTCATTTTTAATAAATATAGTACCTAAGCATGATGTGGTAGCGCACAGTCATTTACAGACCGGAAATGACGAAGAAATTGTCAAAAACCTTCCCACTACCTTGCAGCTTTACTGATAAAACTATATAATGTATTAACAATAATCTGTGAAAATTGGTTTTCAGAAAACATTTATCATTTGCACATCATCAATTAATGTGCTCTGATTTATTTTCATCCTATTAAAATATTTTTCTCATCATCGCACAGAAGTGCAAAAATGGGCTTTCACAACTACTGAAATATATTTTGAAATGTTTGTACAGTTGATTTATTAGCTATTTAAATGTGTGTTAGGAAAAACTTGATACCCTAAATACTTTCCTTTCAGATTTCGTACAGTAGGTCAGACAGTTCACTTTACAAAATCCTGGAACTCTGTAGTCGGAGAACAAAAAGTAATTGTAAACTGACTTCGGACCTCTGTCTCTGAACACAGAGCAAATGTGACACGATCAAGATTTAAAGGCATCTTTATAACTCCTTTACTTTCTGAATGAACAGAACACGTTCTTTGTCAACTCGCCAGAACGGGCGAGTAAGTCCTAAATATAGCTCTATCAGATAAAATCTGACTTGCCACAGCGAGAGGGTGAGTGGATTTTTCGAGGTCTGCAGTGCTATGAACTCAAGGTTATTGCTGCCTTTTAGTGCTAAGGCTCTTGATATTTTGTACCATGTGTGTCCAGACATTACTTTTCGCATCCAAACCTTGAGCCGATCCCCTGACCTGGCTGGAGTGGTGAAGAAGCATTAGCCTAGTAACAGAAAGGCTGTTTACCTGACTAATATTTATAGAAATACCTAGCATTACACAATCTGCACCTGCAGATAAGGTTTCTTGCTACAGTCTTGCATCCTCAAACTGCATGCCACCTCACAAACATCTGGCTGCATCCCCAAAATCCAACATGAAAAACTGACTTTTAATTAAAACTTCACTATTTTCCCTCTCCATTTTTCTTTAAAATGGCCCTCTCATTCTCTGCATGCCTCTTCTCTCTAAGCACAAGCTTCTGTCACATAGATGTGTGCCTTAATCTCTACTATTGTATTTCAGCAAATTGCCCACAACTCATTTTCAAAAACACAACCTCTCTTTCCTCTGAAAGTCAGACTGCTCCAACCTAAAAATACCTAATTAACCACTAACCTTGGGTTCCGAAGCAGCGTGCTTCCCAGAAAAAATCACTGCAAAACCTCGAAATGGGTATTAAGCGCGATTTAAAAACAATTACAATATGTAAATTCAGAAAATTTGCTGCCCAAAAACATTGTGTTTGATATAACAGACTATCATGTTGCTCCACCTGTGAGATGCTAGTCTACTCATAGGATATCCATAACTGACTAATTAATTAGTGCCGTTTTTGTTATGGTATCGGAACAGGAATGTTTCTAAGTTCATGTTTAAAATCTATCACTTTTAATACACGTCCATCTATGCAGTGTGGCAAGACCGTAAGCTCCTTATTATACTGTTGCTGCCAAGATCGATCTGAGGAAAGGGGAAGAATGCTATATAGGATGTACATAATGCTTAAACAAGCCTTTCAGTCAGCACCTGTCAGTCATTGGTCTGTTATTCACATTTTACTTCCACCCTAGAGCAGTGTTTATTAAACTGTGGTCGGGAGACGTGGGTCCGCAACTGCTTTGAAAATTAAATATAATAAATAGATATAGATAGATAGATATATCTCTAACACACAAAATTGAAAATTTTAAAACGTTCTTTAAATGTGTGAAGGAGTTTGAAATTGGAGGCTATAAATTAAGTTAGTGGCCTCAGATTCAATTGTGAGAGCAGTGCAAGTGCATCAAACAGACTATAGTATGGATGATGAGCGGCCTCAACTTGCATTTAGAAAAGCTCCAACCTTCCCAATAGCATAAAAATTGATTTACTTTCAATTATAATAGTTGGTGTATATTTGATGAACGTTTGTTTCTGTATTTTCTGTGTATTATTTTCCAGGTCAAGTAATCAAAAAAATGCTTAGGCAGAGGTCCCAAGCTACCAGTAATAACTCAGTGAGGGTCCCCAAAATTCAATAAAGATTCAGTGGGGGTCCACAGACGTCAAAAGGTTAACGACCACTTCATATAATTACGCACTGTCTAGGAGTCTATGTTAATCAAAAGAAAGTGCTGTGTCTGGTACCAACATTCATGTTAAAGAAGGAGAATCCCCAAAAAATGCTCCTTATACCAGTGGTCAAATTTTAACAAGTGTGCATGTGTGTTAGTTTCGAATCTTCAAATTTGTCCAGTTGCATACTGTTAATGTACTATACAGACCAATACCATAAACCTATTTTGAATTGTACTCGTGTTAGACATATGTCACCCACTGTCCAGAATTTGCTCCCATTGCATGTGGTCAACCTACTTCAAACATACCATTGCTTTCAAGCAATCCTCCTTTAGTGGGTAACCTCTCGTTTTTTACCCACATATTAAGATAGTAAAGTGCAGTTCTAGGGAAAGTAATACAAGTCAGACCTACAATACAGCTATAAAAGACGGTTAACGCAACTATGACAGGTTTGACAGACTTGTGCACTCATCACATGTGCCGCCCATGCCCTATGGTACCCCAGCACTCACCTCCAGAACCTTCAGTTGCTCCTCCGCTGCCGCGCGCACCTCGTGGGTAGCGGACAGGATGCCACTCAGGGTTTCTAGCAAATCCTCCTTCAGGCCCTGCTGCAGGGGAGAGCCAAGCCCCATGCCCCATGCCGCCCGGTGAAAAGCTTACCTGCCAGAAAGGAGGAGCTGCCGAGCCCTCCAAAGAGCCAGCAGCCCCACCCCGGACCTCTCCTAGAGGTAGAGCGGCAGCCATCTTGAAGAGGAGCTGATTCCGTGTGCAGTCATAGAGGAGAACTAGGCGGCAGGAAAACGCAACGCGGTTTTCAGTGAAACCTTGCATTACTGTGTATGTGTACCACAGCCTTGAAAGAAACGAAACAGACGCTTAAAGTAATGGGCAAATATTTTACACGATTTGAAAAAATAAAATCTTACCAAGAGAATAGCTTGTAATTAGAAAATAATACGAAATGTAAGAGCTTTTTTGCAATAATGTATTGTTTCCCTTTGACATTCCAGCTTTGGAAAAACAAATTCCAGTTCCTCTGTGACCAATCTGTTTACGACAATTTTTGGAAGGGGTACGCCCTGTGACCAGGTCATCTAGATTGCTCTTCGAGTGTCTTTGGGAGTGGGGCTGACACATCTATTTCTGAAGGGGCGCTTTTCGAATGTGTGGTTTAATGCGTGATTTCATAAAATATTCAAACACTAACCTCCTATTTCAGAAATTTACAAAACTCTAATTATTTTCAATATTAT
The DNA here is from genome assembly GCF_964204655.1 of Triturus cristatus. NCBI lineage: Eukaryota > Metazoa > Chordata > Amphibia > Caudata > Salamandridae > Triturus > Triturus cristatus. The sequence goes on from NC_140580.1 coordinate 39,935,269, forward strand.
CAAAACTATTATTTAATTTGCAAAACTTAAAATGCTTAATGCCAAGAAATGCTTGCAACTTTTTGACTGAAATAAAATATTGGTAATTACTTCTGACTTGACAACGTACAAGTTGCTATACATTTGCTGCCAAACGTTCAACTTTGATCAAAGGGAGAAACGTGCCCTACTGCAAAGGCCTGAATAACGGTAAACGGGGTGGAGGGCCAACTAAAAGTTTTTTTTTTTCCATCTTCAAAAAATAAATTGTGTTTCATGCAAATACATTCTAACCACACCAAGTAAACGTATAATATTCTCGTCCAGAATGTCAGCAATTGTAGTGTCCTGCTGGACACTTTCTAGTGTCTCAACAGGCACTAGGTTACCAGCCGCTCCCTCGAGGCTGAACATACACCCATCCAACACAGCCGTCACCTGTCAGGTGACCCTGTAAATAAAAGAGACGAGTGCACGTGCTCGAGGACAATTTAGTACCCTCAATAACGTGTGTCTGTGTCTTCCTTTACTAAGTATGTGGGTCTTGAGCCCACAACTTTACAATGGCGACGAGGGGTCTGACCTCACCTTCTGTGCCGCCTAAACTGCCCTGAAGAAGGAGGGTGTATGGCTCCATAGATGCTGCACCATAGCCTGTCAGGGGAAGTAAGCCCCTCACCCCCACGATGAGAGTGAACCCTTTCGCTACCAAAAGAAGGCGAGAAAGGAGACTGGTTGTTTCCAACACCACACCGCAGCTGCTGCCATAGGCCTGCCCCCAACTGCGCTGTCACACGCTGCCTGCAGTGGCAGGATTAGCGAGGCAGACGGACTCGTACGAGTCTGTGGAGAAACTGAGCAACAGCCCGATGAGGAGTGGAATACTCCCTGTTGTGCCCACCCGATGTGTCCTAACACATACAAATAAAGGTATGATCTGGTTTGGGCAGGATGCCTAGTGCAGTACCGCCAGCCCCCACCAATGGGAGTGGGGCATGACCCTCTGCCTAGTTGGCTGGGTCCCCTCATCTTCAAGATGGAGGGGACTGACATGTGTGCTTTTCTCGCCTCCCCCACCTGAGTGGTGGGGTTAGCAAAGGTGGGGACACCTCTCCTCCTAGCTTGATTTTCCCACTGATTCTCACACCCAAAGTGGGGGGCAGAACTGATGGGGCCAGTTGCTGGGGGCAGCAAAACGCAAGGACAGCTTACAAAGGCAGAAGGCCTTTAAAGCTTCCCCTTCGTGGACCCTGGCCATCGTGGGAGAGGAGGCATGACTCCTCTGCCCAGGATGGGCTTTGTTTCTGGACCCAGAGAGCAGAGGCTCTCTACCCAGGGATCCAGAAACCTGTCTGGTGGTGGCAAATGGCAGGTAGCCATTCAGGAACCACACCAGGGCTGGTCATTGTTCAGTGGCATCTCTAAGATGCCCTCCAAGTACATTTTATATTAAATTCCACACTAGTATCAGTGTATCAGTGTGGATTTAATGTGCTAACGTTTGCTACCAAACTTTCCAGATTTTAGTAAAGCCATTATGGATCAGGGAGTTCATAATGACCAACTCACAGCCCATATACTATTTATGGCTTTCCTACACTTTCCTTGTCTAAGAATGGACTTATACACTGTATAGGTACAGGGCTCATGCCACTGTACCCTCACCTAAGGGCTAGTGCACCCTGCTAGAGGGGTGACTTACCTAAGGCCACAGGTAATGGGTTGCAGGCATGGCACACATGGATGTGTGCTGAGTCAACTCTTCACTTTTCTCTGCACCAAAGCACGCAGCTTGCAATGGCAGGGTATGGGTGCTAAGGGTAGCACAATAGTTGCTGCAGCCCATAGAGGCCTTGCCTGTTCACAGTGCCCTTGGTATCCATGGTACCTTTTACAAGGGGTTTATCTGTGGCCAGAGATGTGACAATTGTGGGTATAAAGGTACAGTCTCAGGAAAGAACACAGGCCTTGGGAACCTGATTGGCAAGGACTCAGGGCACATCAAGTCAGGTTGCATCAGATGTCAGGCCACAGGTGGGGAGTAACCATGCAAAAAGGGGCACTTTCCTACACACAGCCTCTACACAAAACGTTTGAGGTGGCAGTCAAGCGACTGTACTTATATGATTTGGGTGATATTAAGTCAAATCTCAAGTGCATTAGTTAAGGCTTTACTGTAAAGTTTATAGGAAGTGATAAGTACACAGGACGGGTCACTGGGTGATATATAACAATATTTAGGTCAGCGTGCTTCTTGGTATTATTGGAACATAGGTCCTCATGGGCTAACAAGAGCCTTGCTAGCTTCATCAGTAATTTTGAGAGACTTTTTGGGGGCAGAGCAGTCTTCAAGAGGTCTCTAGCAACCAGATGGTCTGTGACAACCTGGATAAACATATAGATGTTAGAGTTCGGATTCTGAGTAATGTCTCATACAAATTTATTTTAGAGATCCCCGCTCAGCTATTGCAAGCTTGGAGCACATAGATAAAAAGCTGGCATATCATGCATAGTTATGACGAACTAGATTAACTCCAAACAGATCTGTGCTTGTGTAGAACCTGCCAGTAATTTGAAAAAGAGCCTATAACATTGGCATTGAGCCCAGTCAAGCCAGCATGTGATGCGATTAAAAATAAACAAATGCTCCATATGCCAGTGTAGGCATCAATTTGCTTTCAATAACTTAGCGTATTGCTGTGAGATCCGGGCCAGAGAGATTTTGAAGGCGGCCCCGGAAAGCAAAAATAAGGGCCTTGGCTGATGTTGCCAAAACCTCGAGATGAGGGGTTGGAAAGCCATTTTTATTATTTCAAACTTCTAGGTTCTTGATACCAGGTGCTCTTTTAATCTTCTGGGTATTTCTATACCAAGCTCCTTTTTTTTTGCTTGTTAACGAAGATTAAGATCTTAGTTTTCGATGTGTTGATACTGAGTTTATCTCACAGTAGTGAGCCAGAAGTTAAGGCTCTTTGAAGACCAATTGTGGTTTGGTGAAGAAGCATCGTGACATCGGCGTATTGTTGCACTAGCACCCTCTTCCCTTGGAGTTTCAGTGGAAAGTAGTTCGCTCTGCTGAGATGGTCATTCAGATATGCAAGAAAAAAAGTTGGTATAAATCTTGTGTGAGTAGGCCCATTTGCTGGATATTCGTACTTTGACCCATGTGTTTGTATGGAGACTCCTTGTTGTGTCCAATAAACGTGGTGGAATCCCCCATGCAGCCAGTTTGGCCTACAGCAGCTGTCTATCTACTTTGTCGGATGCTGTTGCAAAATCAATAATTACACTATCGAGCTGCTGAGCCTCCCTTTTAGTCACATTATTGATTAGGATAGACAAACATAGTAGATTGATCTCCGTACCCTGACCCTTTTGAATGCCAGTCTGTGTGGTGGGAATTATTTTATTATGTTGTGCCCAAGCCTCCAATCCCTTGTGGAGGATTTTCCCCGCCACGAACAAAGGAGCAATCAGTCTAACGTTTTCAGGCTTGTCCCTTGCACCTTTCTAATATATTGGGACTACACCAGTGCATTCTGAAAGCAGTAGTTAAACAAAGGAGTCGAATAGGTGGTCCATTTACTGATTGTGACCTTAGAAATGCTTGTAGGAAGGCCGCTGGGACCAGGAGCACCTGCAGTGTGGATTGATGCTAAAGCTTCCCTGGCTTTTCGTCCGTGATTTGAGTTGAAAGACGACCTGCAGGGCTAAACATTCCATTCAAGTGCAACGGTTAAATAGCCCCTTGGACAGCAGATTGGTCAATGAATAACATAGATGTATGCTGTCCAGTTAGCCGTGGGGATGTTAAACAACTCCTCTTGTTTTTGCTTCCCACTCGCCTTATAGACCATGAGCCAGAATTCTTTACAATCTCTTGCATTTATTGCTGCAAGACTGCTAACCACTGGGAATCCAAGTCACACTGTCTATTCACGTAAGGGCAGTGCCTCTAGTTCTTGAACACTGACTTGATCTTTTCTCTCTGTGCCATCTTTATTGGATCCGTGCACGCAGCCATTATGCATCTTTTAAGGTCTCTTTTCAGTTATGTTAGTTGGTAGCTATTCGTCAGGCAGAGGCATGTTTTGAGCAGCGGACCTTGATGAGGTTGCACTTATTTCAAAGAATTTAGTAAACTGTTGGTGAACTCTGGCCAGGTTTCTATTAGAGTGGAGGCCATATTTGAAGTGTGTGACAGAAATGAATCAAGGAATTTTATGGTTGGTGATTCTTGATGTACGTGCAACCTTATTCATTTGACTGGTTCCAACCCTGCTTGCTCTCCCAACCGAGTTTCCTTATGTAAGATAGCAGTCATCAAATGAAAAGAACATGACAGTGTTGCATGATCCCTTATTAGGTTATGATAGATTTTAAAGTCTGAGATCGGATGCAAGTCTTGGATCGTGACCCATAGGTAGTCAAGTGTTTCCAGCCTTTCACGAGAGGCGTACGTGTTAGCAGCATCACAATCTGTGCTACTCTTGCCGTTCAGGGAGTGCAGGCCCATCGTATGGAGACTTGAGGACAGCTCGATGTCAAGTTTTGAACTTCTCTTGGAGGAGGAGGGATTTAGAGATGAAATGTTCCAAAGTTTGTCCTCAACATCTAGCCACTCATGGGCATTCATCTGTTTTAGCAGATCGACATTGAAATCGCCAGTTAATAGCCAGGTACAATTTAGGTGATCCTGTCGTAAGTCTTGCAATGTTTCGATGAGATATTGTATTGTAGTACTTTTTTTCCTCATGATTCGGATTAAGATAGATATTTGCCAGTACTAATGAGTTTGATTGGCTCCACTATGCTGGAGAGGATAAGAATTTGATGATGATGATCGCTCCATTTAGTTTAGCCAGGATGGAGATGATAAAACCCAACTGATTGCATACGTGGATTGAGACACCCCAGATGTTAGGCCCCACTTGAAGGAACTGAGTACAGGAGAGTGGTATTCAGCATAACCCCACGAGGAGTTTGCTGATAATTGCCATGTTTCTTGCAAGCAGATTAGATTAAATGTACATAGAGAATCCAAATGTGCTTGAGAAGACGTTAAGGTGTTATATCCCCTAATGTCCCAAGGAATGATCGTTAGGGAGGTTGACACTTTACCCGGAGGTGTTTATGGCAAATATGAGGTCACATTGATTAGCTTAGCTTCAACGGAGTTCAACATGTTCGTCAGGCAACAAAATCAACTCCCTGACTCTAGATTTTTATACATGATTACATCATTATTAAGGGAGGAGGGGGCTGTCGATTTTGAGTGCCTTTCAAGAATGTGAGCGTAAGATTAAAGGAATTTGAGGCAATATTGCTCCTGTGAGGCTGAAGCTGCTTGAGGGCAAAAATTGGGGGATATTTTGCTATAGCCTATTTGACTATCCTTATGCCAGATTCAGCCAGTCTCTTCTTTTAAGCGTGTACCAGGCGAACTTCGCTGTTATCAAAGAAGCAGACTTCTGTTCTTAAATTACTTTCATCACTCAGCCCTTTTGTGAAGGCGATGTAGTCTGTAAACTAGGGATAGCGGCAAATAACTTTATTAGGTTGCTCCTGTTAGAGTATCTTCATTGCCCTGTGATGCATTTTCAGGGTATAACAGGATATTTTGCAAGAAAGACCCATTGCGCACTTAGGGTTGGACCCCGAGGGGACTAATGGAGACTCCCCAATGTCCCTTTGACACCTTGTCCGAGAGTGCCATGTACCCGACTTGCGCTGGCCACTTCATTCTAAATGACAATTTCAATTGAGTATGTAGAACCCATTTTGCATACATGCCAATCCTCCCGATTCAGGCAGGAGACTACTGATTTCAAGGCTAGTCTTCCGCCTCCCGAGTCCTGCATGCAGAAATCCAATTCGGATTGCCGAATCACGATCTGCTGGAAACATGGCAAAAGTGAAATACTGATGCCTGTCACGTGCAATCCCATCTCCCTCCTCCAAGAATTACCTGTGACATCAAAGATTAATGCTTTCTATGTAATACTTGGAGGGGGAGAGTAGTGCATGGGACAGGCCTCAACATTCTATTTTTATGGCACTTTACATAGCGCATACATAAACAGAGTTTAGATATCTGTTTTTTGTTTTCACTATGTTATTAAACTGCCAAAAATGAAATGCTGATTGTCTGTCACCATTCATGCCAATAGACTCGATTTAGGCAGATTGCCTCTTCTTCAATCTAAGTATATGGGGTAAATACATTCTCCCAACTTTTTTGGGAAATCTCTCACTTGCCTGCTGTAAAAAGTTGGCTTGGATGCATTTTGACCTAGAAAAATGAGAGAGTACATTTAAGCCTTAAAGGTTTATTTTCTGATTCTAAGTCTTATAGAAATTGATCAATATACAGAATCAATGAATCAGTGTAGCGCTCAGTTAAAACGTGTAGAACTTACTTAAAATACAGAGTCAGTCAAAGAACTCCGTAAAGTTCGGGTCTGCAAAATACAAACTGTACAATTGGAGAGAAATCCGGCATGGATTCTCTTACAAGGGTCAGTAAGGAACGGCCTCTCTCACATCCAAAAACAGCACAACACTTTTATAAAGCTCTAAACGAAAGATTTCATATATTCGCTACAGTTTTATATGGTTCTCACACATTAGACCAATCAGTTAAACAGGGTGCAACATTTGCAAGAAATTACATTTGGAAAATCTTTCATCATTCTCCAACATGGAGCATCTCACGGACACCACCTATATCAGAAAAAATATTGTTACATCGTGTGGAACTTTGCTAAGAAACACAGGTGCAACCTTGAACAGGAGCAGTTGTACTAAAGCAACAGTTTAATATTCTAGTGAAGGTTGTTGTCTTGCCTGTGAGTAGAACATTCAAGCATTATTCTATTGAAAGATTAAAATACGAGTTTATCCATGTGATACAGGTCACTTGGCATTAAAGTCTGAAACAAGGTAGAGTATGAGATCTAAAGTTTCTATATTAGCAAGAGTTTGAGTTTAATTTCAGAAAAACAAAGTTATCCATTATTAGTATTAGTGTCTTAAATGTATGATCAGTGAGTCTAGTGGGCCGTCTCTCTCTGCCCACTTTTTCATTTTCCCCGCAGCCTCTTTTCAGAGATCAGTTATCATCTAACAACGTTTTTTTCTTCAGGAGTATCACCTTTTGCAGCTTCAACAGAAATGAAAGGATGATGGGCCATCCTTGGCAGTTTGTGCAGTCCAGAGTATACATTTGAAATCTAGTACTCATAGTCCATTGTATAAAATTCAGTATTGTAAGTATTAGGATACAAATAATACATCTTGACTGAATGAGTGACTGTTTTATGGGATCAGAGGCTCAAAGTATCTAGAGCATGTTTAATGAGAGCCTTTGTTTTTTGGGGCAATAGACACAGAAACTTTACCTGACCTGCCCAGAGTGCTGTCGCCGTTGCTGTCTCCCCTCCCGCTGCCGCAACTGGATTCACAGCGGCCGCCGAGTGGAGGGTGGGAGACTACATCCCCCAGCCTGCCCTGCTCCTCGTGACGCCAATCCTGCGCCCGGAGCGCACATAAAACACCGCAGAGCCCGGCGGAGCGGGCGCTTTGTTTTTTGGGGCAATAGACACAGAAACTTTACCTGACCTGCCCAGAGTGCTGTCGCCGTTGCTGTCTCCTCTCCCGCTGCCGCAACTGGACTCACAGCGGCCGCCGAGTGGAGGGTGGGAGACTACATCCCCCAGCCTGCCCTGCTCCTCGTGACGCCAATCCCGCGCCCGGAGCGCACATAAAACACCGCAGAGCCCCGCGTCGCGGGATCGCACGCGGGTCACGCCGGGCAAAGCCCGGGCAAAGGGCGGGCCGTCTGTGGCCGTCAGGGGCAGACAGAGGCTGGGCTGGGCCACCCCCCTTATTGCCCGAGGTTTGACATTCTGATCGGTGCCATTGACTTTTTGCTGACCAGTGAGGACTGTGCTGCCCAGGACTTTTTGAATTAGGATTTTGTTGGTGTAGCACGTTAGGCGCCTGGTGGGTGCTTATCGCCACACCCATATCTGCACGTGGCTGAAGAGGTTGGCCTTGTCCCGGTATTTCAACGTTAAGCTTATTTAGGCTGTGTGCGATTTGGGGGTGTTTTGTACCTTGAGAGTTCCCATCTTCTTGCCAGTTGTTAAAACTGTAAGTTTTGAGTATTGTTTTTTTTTATTTCTTTCCAAGGCTAAAAGTAACAGTAAGTGTTCTGCAATGGGGGGTACGGGGACATTAGACGCTTTTTTGAAAAAAGCTGAAACTGATGTTTCTAGGGAAATTGAAATGGTGGAAAGGAGGCTATCTTTGGAGCCATTATCCCAGCCTAATTTTGTGAAACGATCTGGTGATCCTATTTTAGGTTCAGGTGTCATACAGGCTGGATGTCATTTTTCCGTTGAGTCTGTGTCAGAGTGCAGCTCTGTTATTCCTCCAGTCTCTGTGAATACCTCTAGTCCTCTTTTCTCACCGCCAGCCACACGTACTAGGCAGTCACATGCCCTTCCTGTTGTTGCTACTAAAATAGTTAAGGGCAAAAGAAAAGCGAATAAAGCCCCTAAAGGAAGTCGTCAACAAGCTAAACAACCCAGGAACATAGATTCCGCTCATGGGTTGGTTTCTCAGGAAAGTACTGTGGCCATCCAGGCCACGGTCGACAAGAGTCATGGGCGTAACGAGAATACCGAGCAGGGGGAAATAATTCCTACGGGAGTTAAGACGGACGATTTATTACAGCTTATGGATGAGCGATTGAGAGCGATTATACTGCCAGTTATGGACAGACTTAATAAAATTGATGACAGACTCGCTCTCATCGAACGTCACATAGCGGGCCAGGAAGTATCAATGCCAAGGCTAAATCCACCCGAGATGCACCCTTTAAGTGGAGTAGCAACCAGAGTTTCTGATCTAGTTGAGTCTATGACGATCACTGCTGTAGGTCCCATTAATCCTCTTCCAGCTGCCTTAGGAACCAATGGTGGTGTTAGCTCGAGTCTTAGGGACATGATAGGGAGATTAAGCCCTCTTCCTGCACATCCATCAAGGGAACGACCTTTGCATTTGCGGCCGGAGGCCTGCCCGTATACTGTAATTTTGGCAAATGTTCCGAAACCTAGCGATGGGAGGGAAGACCATTGGTCTTCCTTAAAAAATAAAGCCCTCCACTTTTTGGCAGGTAAGACAGTTCTTGGGAGCCACCTTTTCGAAAGTTTTAAGATGGTTAGAAGGGTTCCTTGGGTGGGGAAGACCAATAAGACGTTGAAGGGTGACTGTGTTGTAGTGAGCTTCAGCTTTCCCGATTTAGTAGTCAACATCTTAAGACAGGCAGGGTCGATCAGATTACACCAGGACTATGTTAATGTTCTCCCGTTGTTTTTTTTTTATCCACCTCATATTTTGGGGTCCACTGGAAACAGTGGACATATCCCTCATTTCGTCCCTGCGAGTAGGACATTGGCTCTTAGTAACAGATATGAGGTCCTTAGCACTTTAGATGTCAATGATTGACACAGTGTGGTTAATATTCAGGCCCACCACAATGATCCTAGATTGTTTTTTTCTGAAGAATCTGGGTCGGTGCTGACCACGGAAGACAATATCGACCTTAATGGCTCTGGTGATAGAATTTTACCCCTAAAGGCAGTTTATGGTGAAGGAACTAGTCAGATAACCTCCGAGGTGGTCCAAGTAGACGAGAGTGAAATAGTTCCTCCTGGTATAACTGGTAACGTGACTGTCACGGTTCCTGTAAATAGTGAGGTTGGTGATTTTCAACTCCGTTCATTGAATCCGGTGAATTTTGTTCCACAAGAGAGGGGGCAGGGTGGGGGGGGGGGGGTAACCTCATCAACAAATAAAATTATGACTTTGTCATGGAATATTGCCGGCCTGCGAACTAAAAGAGGCGATACAAACTGTAAGGATTTCCTTTCTACCCACCATATAATTGCCCTTCAAGAGACGTGGGAGGCTAAAGATCCCTATTATTTGGATGGGTATCAATCCTTTAATAAAAACGCTGTGCCCTCCTCTATGGGGAGATCTCGGTGGGGTCTCTCGTTATTATTTAGCCTCAAGTTACTGTATAGTATAGAACTATTAGCGACTAGTTCTCCAAATATACTGGCGGTTAAACTTAAAGGTGCCAATCTCCCGTCATTATTAGTGGTGAATTTTTATAACTCATTTACTAGGTCTGATGAACTGGAGCACCTAAAAGCACTGTTTACATTCTTGGACGAGTTTGATGCAAGTAATGTTATACCTTATTCTTTTTTACTTTTTGGTGATTTTAATATTCATGTATGTCATCTCAATTGTTTTGAAAATATTAATTATGATCATTGCCCTCAAGAGGTAACTCACTTTGAACACTCTAAGGGTGGGATGTACCTAGAGGGTATTGTATCTGCCCTTCATTTATTTGCTCCTGTACAAGATTCCTTATCTCCTGTCCCTACATTCACTGGACAGGGCCATTATTGTTAGGGCTCGGGTACCTTGTGTGGTATTTAGACTACCCATCCCATCATGCACCTTAAGGGAGGAGGGTTGTGTACTGCCCCATACTGCCCCTGGACAGGTCACGTGATTGGGAGGGTTCTTAAGCCAACTTTGCACTGGCCACAGTGCTTGGCTTTCTGGTGAAACTCCCTGACGTATTGGAAAATACTGTGGTAAATAAAATATCACGCTCTCATAATTTCATAATATCAATAAGATCATGCATAAAGCAAGAGGCTGAGTCTGTGGTATCAGGTTCTAAAAGGGCTTTATTCCAATAACTCGAGTCAAAGGGAGAATATTTCCATCACCAAAATTGGATCTGGAAAGGGGCTCAAAAGTATTCTCAATATTCTCAAAACATTATTCACAGAGTACAGTATATATACATTTCTCAATTGTACGTAAGCAAAAGAGCAAGAGAGAATGAGATAAGAGCATGTGGGCGTGTAAGTAGGCGTGAAGGTGGGCGTCCATGTGGGCGTCCACTTGATGATAATGGGTAATTTGTCATGTGTGGGTGGATACCTGGAGGGGGTTGCGTGATCTGCTGGAATTGTACTGGAACTTTGCCTTACTTGTGCTCAACTCGAGCATGACGTGTAACTGACGTGGGGCTAGAGGGAGAAAGGGACTTGACATTTAGCTCTACATGTGGAGACAAAAGTCTGGGGTTATGTCAACCTAATCCCAAATCATATCTAACATCCTATGTTTAAAGAACTATGTTATCCAAAAAGAAAGGTCTCTCGGAGTAGAACCTTATTCTATACTGACTATATTGACTGTGAGTGCGTGTACAAGCGTCTAAGTGTCTACACAATATGCGGGGGCAGAAATCGTCCATAGTAACAGGGCTATGAATTACTTGCATAAAGACAGAGAAGCCGGGCCTTTGCTCGGTAGCTGGCAGGATGTTTACTTAAACTACTAGACAGGAATGCATTGGGCAGGGAGCGGAGCAGATAATTTCGAAGGTGAAATACAGTTTTTGGCAGGCAACAAGCTGATGTCAGGTACCGTTAGCTGCGCAAAGAATGAGGACAAAGTTCATGGATACAGATGCAGGCTCAGACTGGAGCTCTCAGAGGCAGAAGGCAGGAAAAGCTTGATGGCAGAATCAGGGCCTACTCGCCTGGACTGAAAAATAGCATAAGTGAACCGTATAAAGCCGGTGGCCTTTCGTACTTAGGAATGGAATATCCGGCCCATTCATGGCGGATCTGAAAGAGGACATGTTAACGGTGGACGCACATGTATTTGCGTCTTCATAACTGGAACTGGAGGGAACATACATGTACTTGTGATTTATACATGAAACCGTTGGGGTCCAAGATAGGGGACATAACTGATCATAAAAATCCATATTTCCACATTCCCTCCTTGTCCCCTACTTGCCCGTCAAGAGATATCAATCTTCATCAATCCATTGATCTGTTCATATAGCATCATTTGTTCTTCTTTTTTCTTCTGGGACGAACGAAATCTTGGTGGTGGAATACACGATGTGGCACACAGACCACAAATCGCTGGTCCACATTGTAGGCATAAGCAGCAACTGAATAGTATGAGAAAGCCAATACCTAGGAAGGATAGGACCCTCCATCCAAAGGTAGATAATACACTCCAAAACCAACCGGACCAAGTCCAGGTGCCTGGATTCTGGTGTATCTGGCTTACAATCTTATGAAGGCGAGTTATGGCTTTATATACAGATGGCGAATTTTCTGGTATGAAAAATGCAACAGCTTTATTTGATGACCCTACAAGCTCCGCCCCTATCGGCCAGGATAACGTCAAGGACAAGACTATTTTGAAGCACAACAATCCGCATAGCAGACTGCTCTTCTGTTAAATTGCCTAAGGCGGAAATAGTTTCGTTCACTACTGCTTCAAGGGTTCTGGTTAATCTACGTATCAGCTTACTATTGGTAACTGTACCTATATAGGGAAAGAAACCTTTATTGAAATCTGTGTATTTTTCCCATGCTGTTTCAGTGTAATCGACAATTGGGAGATCTCTCTGCTGTCTATTGTGTACTAAATGAGTATTTCTATGATAATCAGGAGGAGCTAGGAAAACAGGTGGTAGGAGGAATGCTATGTAACAGGTACCATCCCAATCTAGAGGTAGGCGTATATATGCGGTCTGGCCACATATAAAGTAGGAATGACGAGAAGCTCTAAATGTAGACTTGCCTTGATCACTGAATTTTATTACAGTGGTGCATTTACTATGGCCCATGTGTATGGAGCCATTCTTTCTTATACATAATTCCCCTTTTACTGGGAATACGGACATGGCGGGCAAGATTGGTGTAGCTTCAGATTCAACGTTCAGGATCATGAGGTTAAGTGTAAAATTACCTAATCCATATACTTCATTTCTTAGATCAGTTCCTGTTCTTTTGGGAAGTCCCTCCTTGTTAGGGTAGCAGACTTTAAGCAAAACTAAGTTCAGGTTTCCCCATACCCAGTTGTCTTGATAAACTGCGGAATTCGAATCTAGGAATTAATCAAACTAAACCATGCTCCACAGGAGCCATTGTGTGTGAACGGATAGAGAAAGAGGGGCAAAACTCCCTTATAGTTCTGATAGGGGGGGAGTCGGCCACAGACCCAGCAGTCTGTAGCATTGCTAGTCTGATGTGAATGGTGCAGCATCTGAATAAAGGTATTGTTGCGTAAGGCAAGTCGATATGATAGCTCATAGGATGGCAGATCACTAAATGTGTGCTTTATGGTATCATTAGTGGAGGAGTATAAGAGTGAGGCAATAGGAGGAAAAATAGCATGTAGTATTAAGCTGATACATATTATCGTGATGCACAGAAGAGATTGAAAAATTACAGTCACTATACATCTATTTGCTTCTTATCTTGCTCTCTTATTTTTGCTTTATGTTATTGTCCAAGATCTTATGCGAGCCAGAATACATGTTCAACCGCTTCACCACCTAGTGGACTTAATTGATCAAACGGGTTCTGACTTCTTAGATCAAAGTTTAGCTTTGTGGAAACTTCTGGGGAGTCTCCTCTAGAAAATGGTGTTCAAAATCCAAAATCCAAGTTCAAAGTCTTTTTCCTTTGTAAAAGAGTGGTGAAGGTGCACTTTGACTTTAACGGCCGTCCCCGTGGTCCAGAGCACTGACTTTGGCGCCTTTCATCCAGGAGCGATGGAGTATTCTTTGACCTGGGTGTTGTCAGGGAAGGCGGCAGCAACCTGCGAACAACAAGAGAGTAGTGCAGACATCAAGGAAGCCAGGTAATCTGTCAGCATGTTACTATTAACATCAGTAATCTTTTAGGCATTGTAGTGCCCCACATATTTGGTGGTCTACCAAAGACCACTTCATAGGGAGATAAGCCTGTTCTAGAATGAGCTACCATTCGCATGTAAAAGAGGGCAACCGGCAGGGCTACCATCCAATCTACACCTTTGTCTGCGCAAATTTTAATATCCGATTATGTCTTTCTACAAGGCCTGCTGCTTCAGGATGTCGCACACAATGGAATTTCCAGGTATACCCTAACAGAAGGGACACCTGCTTCATTAGTACCAGGACATATTTGTAACCTCTACATCTGTTCATTTGGATATAATCCATTTGGAGCACTTCAAAAGGGTGGTCAGGTGGATGGAATCCACCTTGTTCCATCGGAATGCCTTTACCTGGATTGAATTGGCAACAGATCATACATGTTCTGACCTTTTGTTTCGCTGCTGCACGCAGGTGCTTGTTGAACCATATATTCTGTAAGCTATCTATCATTGCTTTCTCTCCTAAGTGTGCAGGACTATGTGCGGTATTTATAATCACTTGTACCATCGAATCAGGAAGAAGCCATGTGGATTTGCCCTTGTCATCCAACCCTGATCAGTCAGTACCCCTCCTTGTTCCGACCATTTCTTTAATTCGTCCATCGTAGCATGTGTCTGTATGTCTTGTACATCCTTGGAAGGATCCCTAACTGTCATGGCTTTGGACACTTATTGAACCTGTAACTTTGTCATGTCTAGTGGGGTCTGAGCTGTCTGTTTAGCTGTTCGGTCTGCCAGATCATTGCCTTGGGAAATGGTATCTGTGGCTCTAGTATGTGCTTTACATTTTAGGATAGCTATGGCTGTTGGTAAATGTATTGCTTCCAGTAGGGCTTGAATATGGGGGCCATGCTGTATCTTGGTCCCATGAGAGGTCAAGAAACCTCTTTCTCGCCAGAGAATCGGTGTAAATGTTTACTCTCAGGTGCTTAGCTCTTAGGCACGCTTGTGTCAGGGCGATGAGCTCTGCTGCTTGTGCTGACAATATGTCTATTCTTTTAGTCTCTATTATTACAGTATCAGTAGTCACTGCATATGCTGCCACTAATTCTCCCACCCCTGTCCTCATGCATGAGCCGTCAACTTATAGTGTTAGGTCGGGGTCTGGGAGTGCAACGTCTGTCAAGTCTTGTCTTGGTTTAGTCACGGTATGTATTACTTCAACACAGTCGTGTGGTGAAACGCTTTCTGTACTTGAGGGCAAAAGGGTAGCAGGATTCAGTATGTTGCATCGTCTGATCTCTATGTGTGGTTGAAATAACGTTGGCTCATAGCCTGTCAGTCTAGCTACAGTCAGGTGTTGTGTTTGTGTCCGGTTCAAGAGAACCTCTACTGCGTGTGGTACTTGTACTGTCAGAGGGTGGCCCAGCACTATCAAGTCACTTTGTCTTATGGCTAAGGCCGTTGCTGCAACTGATTTTAGGCACGCAGGCAAAGCCTGTGCTACTGGGTCTAATGTACTAGAAAAATAAGCACAGGGCTCGTGTTTTCCTGCATGATCTTGTGTTAGGACAGATAGTGCTGTTCCATCCCGCTCTGTCACAAAAAACATAAACGATTTGTTGTAATCAGGGTTTGCTAAAACTGGTGCTTGACATAAAGCTTTCTTTAATTGCCCTTCAAGAGACGTGGGAGGCTAAAGATCCCTATTATTTGGATGGGTATCAATCCTTTAATAAAAACGCTGTGCCCTCCTCTATGGGGAGATCTCGGTGGGGTCTCTCGTTATTATTTAGCCTCAAGTTACTGTATAGTATAGAACTATTAGCGACTAGTTCTCCAAATATACTGGCGGTTAAACTTAAAGGTGCCAATCTCCCGTCATTATTAGTGGTGAATTTTTATAACTCATTTACTAGGTCTGATGAACTGGAGCACCTAAAAGCACTGTTTACATTCTTGGACGAGTTTGATGCAAGTAATGTTATACCTTATTCTTTTTTACTTTTTGGTGATTTTAATATTCATGTATGTCATCTCAATTGTTTTGAAAATATTAATTATGATCATTGCCCTCAAGAGGTAACTCACTTTGAACACTCTAAGGGTGGGATGTACCTAGAGGGTATTGTATCTGCCCTTCATTTATTTGCTCCTGTACAAGATTCCTTATCTCCTGTCCCTACATTCACTGGACAGGGCCATTATTGTTAGGGCTCGGGTACCTTGTGTGGTATTTAGACTACCCATCCCATCATGCACCTTAAGGGAGGAGGGTTGTGTACTGCCCCATACTGCCCCTGGACAGGTCACGTGATTGGGAGGGTTCTTAAGCCAACTTTGCACTGGCCACAGTGCTTGGCTTTCTGGTGAAACTCCCTGACGTATTGGAAAATACGATACTCATCTTGGCAGAAGCTAGCCTTGTGACCTTGGATCCCCGCTGCTGTGCTGTGCTGTTTTCCTGTATTCCGGAGCCCTTTTTGGAATTGCCCTCCATACTCCTGACACACACCTGTGTGTTTCCCTCCCGTGAAGATTCAAGCGCTTCTTGCGCGTTATCGGCATTCCTGGTATTTCTTCACTGAGCGATCATTGCTCCTCCTTGGTTCGCGTGCACTTGTGGAGTTCTGTGAAGTGTGTCCCTCGTCGGTGCCCGTACAGTCCCGCCTTCATTACCGCCTCCTATTGCAAACGCGAGGACGCGTTTGTTTTGTGAGAACTCTTCCCGTGCAGTCCCGCCTTCATAACCGCCTCCTATGCAAACGCGAGGACGCGTTTGCTTCGTGAGAACTTTTCCGCATTAGCGGGTGCCTGATTTCTTTTGAAAAACGCGAGATAGCGTTCCTCGTGCGATCCTCGTTTGGCTCTGTTACCTTTTCAGCACTGGCCCCCAAACTTTCCCATTGCCCAAGATTAAGACAACGCACGTTTTGGAATTTCTTTGCTGAGACCGGCAGACTGTCCATATTATCGTTCCCTGTCCCTCAACCTGTTTATTTGTTCCACCCTTGCTGTCAAGCTAACAGCTAGGGCATTTCCTTTTGGAAGAGACTCGTGCCTTCACATCACTCTACTACCTGTATGGTTTACAAGTAAGTTTGGGACAGTACACAACCTCGAGGGAACCAACAGTTGTTTAATTGGGGAATGTTCTCCCTTACTAAGTATGTTTGATATGTTTCTTTCTTATGTCATTTTGTCTTGCATATAGATTTTCCAGTCCACAATCCTGGCCCTATTTCTGTTGGCAGTTGAGAGACTATGCTGGTGGTCTCATGAGTCTCTCCTTTTTTTAAGGACACGGTTCCTACCCTAGTGTGTGTTTAGTGCAACACTGGGTGGAGGATGTTGTTGAGAAAGGGTGAGGCATTGGCATCGCTCCTGGGGAAAAGGTTTCTGCTTGGGAAGCCCGGCTGCGCCCGACAATTATAGTACTATTGATTATATTTTTGTTTCTTGTCTTTTGAAGGACCTTATAGGTTCTTTTTGTGTCACTCAAAATGCCTTAAGTGATCACAATCCTCTCACTATGGAAATTAATATTAAGGCTGTGACTAGGAGAAACCCTCTGCCTACCATTGCTAACTTAAACTTAGTCTCTATAAATCAGGGAAGACGTTTGAGATGGGACGTCATCACCCCGGCCGATTTCCTCGAGAATTTGTACAATAGTAATATCGTGGATTTAAGTATATGTTTGTCAACAGAGTCACAACCAGTGGAAATCCTTGGTGCTTTCGAGAGAATAACAAAATAGGTAGTGGGCAACCTAACCCACCACGGGAGACCAAGGCCTAAGAAATTTAAAAACTGGTTTGATCATGCATGCTCTAGTGCGCATCCTGCACTCTTGTCGGCATTAAAAGAAGGTGGGAAAGATGCAAGTAAGATTGTGGAGGCAAGAAGGCCTTACAAGGGGGGCGTGGCTAGGCGCCGAGGTGAATGGCCGCCTGATCCCGGAGCTCCGCCGGGACCGTTGGTGTTCCATCAAAATCCGGACTTAATCCGCGCTGCAGGGAGTGCCCTTGGAGCTCCCCCGGCTCCCCCTGACCCGGTGCACACGGAGGCTGCTCGGCGACCCCAGGCGACACTCGCACGGCCCAGGAGGGTGGCCGCGGCGGATGACGGCGGCTGGACGCCTCGGCTCCGGAGCTCTTTTGCGGCTCCCGGCGCTACCTGAGGCCCCGGCGAGGGCCTGCCCACCGACGCGCTCAGAGTGACGCCGTCGTAGGAGAACGCGGCTGATATCGCGGATCGGGGCCGGAGACCAGCAGATGTCTACGGAGCGGGTGCGAGATCGCGACTGGGGCTGCGGCCGACTGATTCCCTGGCCGAGAAGAGGGCGCCATTTTGCGGCCACGAGAGACCAGAGGGAGGCCTGTTGCTGAGGGACGCCCTGCCCTACCCTCCGGTGAGACTCCAGAGCGCGACTGGGACTGCGAACCACCTGGCTGCCCGGGGGTGAGACGGAGTGCTCTGCTTGATATCGGGCCTGGCTGTTGGCGGCGGAGACCTCCTTCCCCCTATCGATCCCTGACAGAGAACTGTGGGCTCAAGGCTACGTCCGTCGAACCCAGCCGGATCAAGGGGCGCCTGGGTGCTGCGGAGGGGACCACCAGTCGTCCTAGGGAAGGTGCACGATCGCGACTGGGGCTGCGGCGGACTGATCCCCTGGCCTAGAAGGGGACGCCATTTTGTGGCCACAGAAGAGCCGAGGGTGGCCTGTTGCGTTGGAGCGCCCGGCCCACTCATCCGGTGAGGCCCACAAGCGCGACTAGGGACTGCGCACCGCCTGGCTGACTGGGAGTGGGACGGTGTACTGGAACTGATTTTGGGCCTCTCGTGTGGCGGCGGAGGTCTTCCTCCCTCTATCGATCCCTGAGCAACAGCGGTGGGCCCAGGGCTACGTCCGCGAACGCCGGTCGGACCACAGGACACCTCGGTGTTGCGGCGGGCGGTGTCGCATACGACCCGCGGGGTGCCCGGACCGCCATGCGACCCAAGAGTGGAGCCGCAACGCAGGCCAACAAGCTTGACCAGTACACAGTAGCCAAGGCGCCGCCTCCGGCGGAAAAGGCTCCGAAGGATGACGCGGACCCAGCGGACCCTTCATTGAAGTCCATCATGGCTGCGATTCAAACCCTGGGCACGAACTTGGAAACCAAAATGGATAAGATCACCATTGAAGTGGCCCTGCTCCGAGCTGACCTGGGGAAAACCACTGACCGCTCCAAGGCTAATGAAGTTGATATTAAGGCCCTACAGGACTCGGAGAAGCGGCTTGAGGGTAGGGTGAATGAGCTAGTACACCAGCACCGCCTGATGGCCCTGCGGCTCGATGATCAAGAAGGGAGGGCTCGGAGAAGTAATATCCGCGTTGTGGGTGTGGCGGAAGGACTTGAAGGAGACAGTGTGGAGCTCTTCCTGGAGGACCTGATCCTACGACACCTTAAACCCAAGCGTCTCTCGAAGCTCTTCACCATTGAGCGGGCGCACAGGGCCCCTATCCCACGACCCAAGCCTGGGGCCATGCCACGGACGATCATAGCCAAAATTCTGAATTTCCGGGACCGGGACGCAATTCTTCAGGCGGCACGACAGCACGGTGACCTACAGTACGAAGGGGCCACGATCCGGTTCTTTCCCGACTTCACGCTCCAGGTCCAACGGGAAAGGCGCTCCTTCCAAGGGGTCAAGGCGGCGCTCCGCGAGCGTGGGATCAGATATATGATGTTTTTCCCAGCCAAATTGAAAATCATCGCCGGTGGGCGATCCCTCTTCTTCACCACGCCGGAAGCGGTGCAGGAGTGGCTGGATGCGGGAGAGGCGACGCAGGATTCCAGGCGTGAAGAAGTACAGCGGCGAGACGCGGGCCTGCCCGCCACGGAGTCGGCGCCGGGACACCCTGCGGGTGGTGCGCCGAGTCAGCGGTCCTGGCGTTCCAGGTCCAACAGTCCCCGCTGGGGCTCGTCCAGAGAAGGGACGCCGCGCTGAGACCACGAGAGATAGCGCTGAGAAGACATCAGACAGTAACGTATACCACATGTGCCTTTCTTTTGAGACTAGTTGACTCTGGGGTACCCTGGCCGCCTCACTGCCTCTACGGGTGGCTTCCCTCTATGGGTGACTCCGGGGCAGAGGGGCTGAACGAACTGGGACACCACGGACGGGCGACCAAAGGGGACTAGCCCACGAACTTCCCAAGTTGAGTTCCTCGGTGGGTTCACCGGGGTGGGGTGGGGCGACAGGCGCTCTGCTAATTGGGGTGGTGGGCAGTTCAAGACCCACGGAGCAGGGGGCAGGGTGGGGGGTGTTGTTTTGGGATGGGGGGGCAGGGAGGTCAGGGCCAGCTCCGGGAGGGAGGGAGTTGATTGTCCGGCTTGTTGGGTTTGTTGCATTTTGTATGGTTTGTTATTGTGGGGTGGGGCTCAGGGAGGGGTGGGAGTTGGGGATCCTTTACGGTCACACACACTATGTTCACACAATTGATGCCCGGGTGGTGGGACAAGAAACCCTCTTACGACACAGCCATGGCTAGAAGGTGGGAAAAAAGCCTGAAGATTCTCAGCTGGAACGTCAACGGTATGGGGGACAGACTCAAGCGTACTATAGTTTTGCAGTTCCTCAAACGGCACCAGCCAGATGTGGTGCTTCTGCAAGAAACACACTTATTGGGGAATGTCTGTCACGCCCTGAACAGATATGGGTACACTCTAGCAGCACACTCAGGTTTCACCACTGGATCGAGAGGAGTGGGTATACTCCTGCGA
This sequence comes from Triturus cristatus, assembly GCF_964204655.1. Lineage (NCBI taxonomy): Eukaryota > Metazoa > Chordata > Amphibia > Caudata > Salamandridae > Triturus > Triturus cristatus. The sequence continues at coordinate 39,955,791 of NC_140580.1, forward strand.
CGCTCGCTGCCCCTTCATGTAGATATCACCAAGACCGACCCGCAGGGCCGCTTCACGGCTGTGTCGGGGCGTTGGGAAGGCCGGGCGCTTAATCTTCTTTCAGTCTATGTCCCCCAGGCCTACAGGCCCGGGCCTTCGCAGACCTGGGCTCATTCTTCCTATCGCTACCCGAGGGTCGGCTCGTTCTGGGAGGGGACTTGAACGCAGTGGCATCGGGAGCCCAAGACAGACTGCCACCTAGAGACCTGCCCCAGGGGCAACGGTGGCTGCCGGACTTCCTCGAGTCCTTCGGGCTGACGGACGTTTGGCGCCTACTCCACCCCACTGAAAGTAGCTTTAGCTTCTTCTCCGGGGCGCACCACTCCTTCTCACGGCTGGACTACATCCTCACCCTGCTCCAACACGACATGGCGGTACTGGAGGCCGAATTCCTCCCCAGGGGCATCTCCGACCATTCACCGGTCCTTGCACAGATTATATTCGGAAGTAGACGGGAGGGCTGCACTGCGCCAATTAATCCCTGGCACTTGAAACACGAGGTCACTAGGAAACACATATCCACTTCCATCTCGCGCTACTTCACAGAAAACGATGGGTCGGTCGCCTCCCCTGCCACCCTCTGGGAGGCGTTTAAAACTGTGGTGCGGGGCGAGGCGCTTTCGGCTATCGCGGCTCGGCGACGGGAACGCAGCCAACAGACCGTAGCGCTAGAGGAGCAACTTTGGGAACTAGAAAGGGAGGCAACGACCAGCGGCGACCGGGAGCTCAGGCACGCGATGCAGCTAAAGGCGGCGGAGTATAGAGCGCTGGTATCCCAGGAGGCCCAGACGGTGGCTCGGCATAGAATTGGTAGAATATATGATCAAGGTGACAAAGCCGGGAAACTTATTGCCTGGCTTGAGCGGAAACAACAGGCCAGCAGGGTGGTGCCGGAGTTGCACACTGAATTGGGGAGAGTGCTCACGGAACCCCGGGAAATAGTACAACAGTTCGCCGACTATTACCAGCAGGTTTACAAGCGAGAGTCGGACCGGCCGGAGGAGGACTCCATGGACCTCCTCGCGGACATACGCTTGCCCACTCTCTCGGACACAGATCGGGAGGCTCTTGACAGCCCGCTCACCGAGGCTGAGCTCCAGCAGGCGATAAGAGACCTCCGTCCTGGTAAGGCGCTCGGTCCGAACGGCATACCCATAGAGATCTACAAACTCCAGCCAGACGTCACTAGTAAGCACCTCAAACTCATGTTCGACTGCAGTAAAGCAGTAGGGCTGCTGCCCCGGGACCAGCGGTTGGCGACCATAGTGGCAATTCCGAAAGAAGGCAAACCCAAAGACTCTTGTGCATCGTACAGACCCATTTCGCTTCTAAACGCGGAACCTAAAATACTTGCCAAGACGCTGGCCAATCGGCTTAAACCGGTGCTCTCGTCGCTAATCCACCCTGACCAATCGGGATTCATGCCCCACCGAAATACGGCCCTCAATATTAGGAGATTGCATGGGGTGCTAGGGCAGTGCCACAGTCTTCAAGAGGACGCGGTGGTGGTCTCGTTGGATGCCACCATGGCCTTCGACACCCTAGAGTGGCCCTACATGTTCGCAGTCCTGCGTAAGCTGGGCTTTGGACCCCAGTTTATCGCTTGGGTGCGATTACTGTATGCGGAACCCCTGGCGCAGGTGCTGGTAAATAATAAGGTGTCTGAAGTCTTCACGCTGGCCAGAGGAACTCGACAGGGCTGTCCCCTGTCCCCCCTTCTATTCGCCCTCTCCCTCGAACCGCTTGCGGCCTGGATAAGACAGGTTGCCACCGTGCAGGGCATAACATGGGCGGAGGGGTGGGAGGATAAGATATCTCTCTATGCCGATGACATACTTCTCTACCTCTCGAAGCCGCGTGGGTCACTGATCGCGGCGCTGAATATACTGGACAGTTTCGGTCGCAACTCTGGCTTCCGAGTCAACTGGGCCAAATCGCATCTATACGTCCTCCGTGGGGACCCTCCCAGACTCCCTGAGTCTTGCCCTATTCGGGTGGCAGAGGACGGGTTTAAGTATCTCGGAGTGTATATTACTGTTAACAAGGCTCTGCTGTACGAGCACAATCTCAAGCCGCCGCTGCTTCGGCTTCAACGGGAGGCGAAATCCTGGCAGCATCTGCCCCTGTCATTGCTGGGCAGGGCAGCCTTATTTAAGATGCTCTCGCTCCCGCGGTTTCTATACGCACTCCAAAATTACCCGCACCTGGTCCCGAACAGTTACTTCCTAGCGATCGAAGCTGCGCTGCGCGACCTCCTCTGGGCCGGGCAGCCCCGAATCTCACTGGCCAAACTCACACTGGGGTGGTACGATGGTGGAATCGCTCTCCCCGATATTCGTAAGTACTACTGGGCGGCCCACCTATCCGCGATCAACCAAGGGACATACGGGGACGGGAATGACCCGGCTTACGGAATGGATAGATGGCTGCTTCCCGGAGGGAACTACGAAATAGCACTCTACTCTAGACGGGGTGTGAGCAGACTCACCGGCCCGACACTTCATTCGGTGAAGCTGTGGCACATCGCACAGAAGAAGCTCGGGTGGTCCGGAGTCCTCACGATGGCCACGCCACTATGGGCCTCAGAAGCGTTGGGAAATCTGCGACGCACCAAAGGATTCCGCAAATGGGATCTTATCGGCATCTCTCAAATCAAAGACATTTGGGGACCTGCCGGGGTCCGCTCATTCGCCCAAATGCAGGACGCATACGAACTGGCAGATGCCGAATATTTCAGATACTTGCAGGTGCGCCACTCCTTGCAGGCGAACATCCCACCGGAGGTCAAGCTGCCGCCAGCCTCCCCGCTCGAAGATAGATTGCTCGATGGACTCCTCGCGGAACACGCCATATCCCTTACCTACAAAAAACTTATTAATAACCCCCCAGATTTGCTTCTTCCCCTTAAAGAAAAGTGGGTCGCTGAAGGGCTGGAAATAGATGACGAGGAGTGGCTGCACGCTTTGGCTTCTCCACGTGAGGTCGCGATATCGGCCCGATTGCGGCTCATCCAATTGAAGATCCTACACAGAGTTTATATCTCTTGCACAAGACTACATATGATGGGTAGGGCGGACACAACGCTATGTAGAAGGGGGTGTGGAGGCGATGGAACCTTTTTTCACGTGCTGTGGGACTGCCCGAAGATTCAGAGGTACTGGAGAAGGGTGGTGCGGGATATGGAGGAGGTGTGGGAGGTGGAGATTCGCCCGGAAGCCAAGAGATGCCTCCTCAACATATGGGAACCAACTGACCTGCCGCCAAAGGGGAGGCTCTGGGTGACACTCGGGCAAATGATAGCAAAAAGGAACATTGCCAGGCTCTGGGGCAGCGCTGTTCCACCGAAACCTTCAGACTGGGCCAGCGACATGGACTGGTGCATGCTGCAGGAAAAGACAGTATATGTGGCGAGAGGGTGCCCGCGCAAGTGGGTTGAGGTGTGGTCCAAGTGGAATGATTTTAGGGGGGGACTCTGCGAGCCCCCTTCCATTGTGCAGGAAGAACCCGGAGATGTTTAGACACTTGCTATCGCGGCTCGGGGAGCTGGGAAAGGGGGGGGGGGGGTGCTGGCTAGCCAAGGGCGCACATGAAAGCGCAGTGTTGACCGATGTTTCGGGAGGGAGGGGGGGGAGTTGGAAGTTTCGGCACCTTATGCCTCCTAGGGCAGCCTGCCCCTAATTTGTGATTGTTTACTTAATTCTGAGACATGTAATATTCTTCTCTACCTCTCGGTACGTTTGCACTCCTCAACGCCGCCGTACCTCCGGGTTGACGGCACAGGGCTGTGTGATCCGACATACATCCAAATGGGTTTTTCGCGGCCGGCCCGCAGGGTTTTAGGCTCTCTGCTGTGTACCGAAATGTTTAAATAAAGGTTTTCAAAATCAAAAAAAAAAAAAAAAAAGAAGGCCTTACAAAAAAGTAATAAAGGCAAGGAAGGAAAATTCAGTTAAAGAATATGGCATGGGAGGAATTGTCAGAAGCAAGTGTTTTAAAAAATAGCACCCAATTTTGGAAAGTGATTAATAGCCCACTTTTTAACGAGCTGGAGAACACAAATAAAGACTGTCTTATTCCACCAGATAAATGGGTGGCTCACTTTAGTGGTCTCTATTCTGAAATTCTTCAACTTAACCCAGTAAACTATAGGGATATTAACCAGGCTTCGAAAATTCATTTTAAGGAAGACGAAGTCCAGGAGGCCATTGAGTCAATGGCAAAAGGCAAAGCACCAGGTCCGGATGGTGTCCCCGCGGACCTTTATAGGGCAGATTCAAGGTATTGGGCGAAGCTTTTAACTTCTGTTTTTAATGCAGTATCTAAGGCGGGTGCTCCTAGTTCATGGGGCAAAGCAGTCATAGTACCATTATTCAAAAAAGGCTCAAGAGAGGATCCGGCATGTTATCGGCCTATTTCTCTCTTGGATTCTGCCATGAAGATAATGGGTAAAGTAGTTCTCGCTAGATTAACATATTGGCTGGAGGATAAATCTATAATTTCTGATCTACAATATGGGTTTAGACAAGGAAAGGGCACTGTGGGTCAATGCCTCAATTTACATCTTATCATTGGGAAGTACACGGTCGCTTAGCAGGGGGACTTACATCTAGCTTTCATGGATCTGTCCACTGCTTTCGACCTTGTAAATCGCCAAAAACTATGGGCCTCCCAAGTGGTATTGGGGCTTGACCCGGTGTTGATATCCCTCCTGGCGCTTATTCACGAGGACACCACCGCAGTCGTCCGCTACAGTGATAACGGGAGTCTGTCAGAAGCTTGGCAGGTGAAGCGAGGGGTAAGACAGGGGTGCATTCTTGCTCCCCTGCTTTTCTCGCTTTACATTAATAATCTGGGTGATGCTTTAATTTCGACCAGCAAGGATATCCCCAGAGCCGGCATAAAATTGATCCCCGCATTATTGTATGCAGACGACACGGTTCTGCTGGCATGAACCGCGAGAGGCCTACAAGCCCTTTTAAACGGATTTAATGATTTTATGGTCTCTTTAGATTTACTAATAAATTTTAAAAAATCACATTCCATGTCAATTGGTTGTGGGGGGCGAAAAAGGCTAAATTCTACTGCAATGGGCAGGAGCTCACAAAAGTGCAGACCTTCCCATATTTGGGGATTGTCTTTGATGACAGGAGAACTTGGGTCATGCAATGCGCCCAGAAAAAGAATATTCTTGCTAGGGCATCAGGAGCCCTGTTGGGCTTTGCAAAACGTGTGGGCTGTAAACCCCTGCCCGCACTTATGAAGATATATAGCGCCAAGTGTGTTCCTATGGCCCTATATGGTAGCGAGGTATGGGGTTATAAGGCTTCAACAGAGATCCAATCAGTAGAAAATGCTTTTTTCCGGAAATTGCTGTCACTCCCCACATCTGCTCCTATTTTTTTCATGAAGACTTGGGGGTAGGTTACCTTACTGATCAAATTTCTGTGGCTCCATTATTAGGTTGGTTGAGAGTTTGGGCACAGCATCCTCCGAACCTAAATCAACTTGTTATTCAAGACTGTTTGTCTCTTGATAAAGTCATGTGTATTCCTTGGTTGCGATATATCAAAACTAACTTGGTGTCACTCGGCTACCGCGAACTATTTGATAAACCAAGCGCGCTGAGTAAAACAGAAATAAAAGCCTTCAAGACTCAGTTCTTGAGTAGAGCAATGTTGCTGAGGGAAGGAGGGGAACTGGGTAAGCCGACAGTCAGGAGATTTGTCACGCTAAGTATAGGCAGAGAGATTCAGCCATACCTGACCTATATAAGCAAACCATTCCATCTGTTTTTGTTAATAAGGTTCAAGCATGGCATGCTTCCCTGGCTTTTAGCTTGCCCTAAGGGTTTTTTCAAAGAGGGAACCCCGGGGCCCTGTCCTTGTGATAACACCTCAGAACAAAACACGCTGCATATGGTTTTCTTTTGCAAATTTTACACTTTGCAGCGCAAGAAATTTATCTTTCCTATTTTTAAGGACCGTAATTTTGAGCAAGTGAGGCCCGCATTGGTTTATCTGCAAATGCTAGGGTCACCACTGGTATGTTTCGGGGTAGCCAGCTACATCACAGGGGCCATCAGGTGTAGAAATAGGGTGCAGTCCTCTGGTAACCTCCCTCATTTTTAGTTTCGTTTGATAGTTGGAGAACGTGGATTAATGAATTAGTTTTGGTTTTATGGGATATATAAAAATTGTAGAATCATTTGGATGACATACTTTTTATTGCGATTATGTGCCAATTATATTGTATTATTTACTATTTATGAAACATTGTTAATTGTGTTTATTTGGTATTGTATTAATGGACTTTTCAGATTACTGTAATTGTAACTATTTGCAACATGAAATATCGTCGTATGCTTTGATGGTTTTAAAATTTTTAACTGAATAAAGCTATTCTTGACTTGACTTGATTTGAGAGCCTCACTGCCACAGAATGCAAATGTTAAAGCTCTCTCCCATATTGCACAAACAAAAATGTTGTTTACATGTGAAGGACACCCTTTAGCTCTCCTCAACCTCCTTGTAAGTTTGCCTCTATTTCCAGGATATGTGGTTGAGACAGCGAAACCCTTTAAGGAAATGCAATAAATCTGCAAAAGTTTCACAATTTTATTCTTAGAGTCTGTTCTGTTTTATGCTCTTTTCGTGCCTGAGATATTGATAATGGCCGCAAGGAGCATGTGTACCAGCCGACTTTGTGTTATTATATTTATAGCCAGAAGTTCAGGAGGATGAGTATATGTACAACATAACTGTTTTTCGACCAGACATAGCTGACTATTGACTTGGTGGCCTTTCTAGTATCTGGGAAACCAAGAATACGTTGTGTTCACCTAGCGCTGGACAGAGGTACATCATGTGAATTTACTGTGACAGCACTTGACACTCAGAATAGACATACAAACTACAGTGGAAATGGCAAACATCACATATTGCCTTTACAGACTCTGGAGTTTTCCATCAAAAAAAGGCAGTAGGTCTGACATATTTAGGTGAAAAGCAAATGTTAAAGTCAATAGGCATTTAAGGGTGGATTGTCATTCTCTGTCTTGAAGCCTACACATAGGTATTTTGTTGCATCAGATCTCGCAGTGTATCATTGTAGGCAAGAGGTTTTGTGTTGGATATCCCCTGTAAGACACTGTGGATATAAAGGATTTGCGCTTTCAGAATCATTGTCAAGCATTTTTAGAAGAAATTGTATTTTGCTTAACCAACTGTAATTTTGTATGCCATTCGAATTGTACGACTGTGTGGCTGATGGTTGCCTTGTGGAAATGTTTACACTCAAACCTGTAGGCTTGAGTTGGTTATGGTGACAAGCTCTAGACACGATTGGTGCATTGGGAAGCATTATGTCTAATGCTATAAGTGTGATCTGCTCATTATGAAAAGTTACGACAAAGGTAGTAGGCTTAGTTTATTTATTGTAAAAAGCATTTGTGAAGGCTAGTAGGCATTTAACAGTTGGTTGTCATCACATTGTTATAGACTTTCGACAGGCATTTTGCTGCGTGCAATGTCACAGGTTACCATAGTAGGAAAGAGTTTTGGCGTTGGCCACCCGCTCTGACAAACCCTCAGGGTTTTCACTATGCTGATTTTGGTAGACGCTATTGAGAGGGGCTGTACATTGTTTTGAAAACTGTATCTTACTGTGCATTTGTAATTTTATAACTATGCATGATGGAAATTTGTTACATGGAATCTCATAGATCACCATAGTAGGCAAGGGTTTTGGTGATGGTGAGCCATCTGCACAAACTATGGGGATAAAAGATATCCACCATGATAATCCTTATTAGGCTCTCTTAGGAGAGATCGCATTTTTTTTGCCAACTGTAATTGTGTACACATTTGTAATTTAATGAGTCATGCCTGATGGTTGCCTTGTGGGAAATCTCACGCTCATTGCAGTTGGCCTGAGTTGGTTATAGTGACAAGTCAATTATAACAGCTAAAAGCCTGATTGGTGGACAGAGAAAAGATATGCAAAAAGTCATAGGTCTCATCTGTTTACTATGAAACGTGATGACAAAGACAGTACGCCTTTTTTGTGTGAACAGCAGTTGTGAAAGCCAATAAGACTCTAACGGTGAATTGTTATCACACTCTGTTACAGGCTGCAGTATTTTGCTCCATCTAACCTCACAGATTACCAAAGTAGGCAAGGACAAACCACAGAAGTAGATTTTCACTGTGAGGAGGTTCTTGTTAGGCCCTATTTATAGAGGCTGTGTATTGCTATGCCAACTGTAATTCTGTACATATTTGTAATTTTATAACTGTATGCATGATGGCTGCCTGTTCATGCACACTTCAGTATGCCTGTGTTGCATGTAGTATCAAGCAAATGGTAAAGGCTGTAGGACTTAACACTTCACTGGGAAAATGTAGGAAAGTGCCCCTCTTTGACATGATCACCCCCACGTTTTGCCTGTTAGTCTATGCTATTTTGACTGGAAGTGCGGTGGGCTCCTGCTATCCAGATCCCCAGTGCCAGATCTCTTTCTCAAAACTGTACAATTATTCCCCCAATTGGCAATGCCTTTGGCACTTCTGTAAGTCCCCAGAAACGGTACCTCAAGTACCCAGGGCATGGTTACCAAAGAGGGTCCCTAAGGGCTGCTGCTTGTATTGTGCCACCCTAAGAGATCCCTCACCTAACTCATGCAGACTGCCACTGCAGGCTGCATGTCTTGGTGCAAACAAAAGTGAAAACACGAATATGGCACACAACCCTGTATGCTATGTCTGCATATACTGCATGCAGTTTATGTAATTCATCCTTACAGCCCTAGAGCAGGGTGCACTATACTGCATGTGTGGACATATCTGCATGAGCAGATATTCCCCTCTGCTGGCCAGTTCAATTACTGCCAGTACGAGTGTCATGATCCTGTGCACTTGCCGAGGCGCATTGGTGAGGCCCATGTGCTATAGCAAGGTTACAGGAGAACAAATGAGGAATGCGTGTTGGGTTATGCACTAACCTGGGATAGGAAACTCCAGATCTCAAAGTTCTTTGACCTAGCAGGTAAGTCCCTCAGCTGTACCCTTGCAGCCATGTTGATTAATGGGGTTATAAATGCTGTCTAGTTCAGATCCTCGTTGCTTGATAATTGTTCCTCAACACGAAGACTGGTTCATTGTTATCCCCATTAATGAATCAATCCTCGTTTGGCTTTCATTGGTGTCAGCCTTACGTCTTAGAGTGGGTGTGTCTACTTCCATGCTTGGTGGCTTGGAATTGATTCTCTGATCGGTGACAGGCTTCCCCGAAGGTTGGCCGAGTTGACGTCAAACTCTCCTTTCGGCCAATGACATCCCACTTTGGCTACAGAGCAGTCAACAAGCCTTTCCTGCCAGCTGTGGACTTCCCCGCTTGGCTACAGTGATTGTCAGCTCCTCGGCCTCGCTGGCCATCTAAGTCCCACAGAGGGGAGCGCTGGTTAAAGTGTTGGCAGCCAGCTTCTGGGGAGGCTCTTACAATGGCCCATCCTGCACTCCAGCAACACTGGGTAAGTGCAGGGCACTCCTGAAATGGAGCATTTATCCTTGTCACTACAACTTTCTGCTCTGCTACGGTACGTGACATCAGGGCCGGTCGTAGAACTTTTGGGGTCCCGGGCAGAAAAGGAATGTGTGAGGCCCCCCTAATTTGCACACATAGGAAGTGCCATTAATTAAATATTGTTTAGCGACTTTGCAAGAAGCAACTTTCCTGGTGCGGATATCAGTAAAGCAAAAACATAAATAATAACACTAATAAATTAAGCACATATATGTTATATTTCAATTAACTGGAAATACATTATATTAGTCACAGAGGATAGAAAGGTTTGGCCTAAGTCTCTCCAAAACGTACAAGTTCAATCAAATGTTAACCATTTGTTTCCAGATTAGTGCATTAGATACATATATATGCATATATGTGCATGCAGTATTTATGTAGCACAGACAAAGCCGAAAGGCTGCTAAGAACTGTACAGATTCAAAGACACAGTCAACATGTGATAGGAGGAGTAGATGGTTTGTGGATCGTGATTGCATCATGCTTTAGTTTTTGTTTTTAAGTTAAGTATTCGCTATTCCCTAAATTGGAGCTGACTTCGGGCTGTCCGGGTTTGGATATGGGAATAATATTCCAGATCCTTGGTGCATAGATCGGAACGGCCTTTTTCTTGTTTGCTTTTTTCATCTATTTTTAGAACATCTTCTGGTGTCCTTGCTGCGGGTGTGTGGAGAGCCACTGGAGATGACAAGTTTGTCATCCAAGAAGGCAGGGGTGTCAGTCGTGGCAAGCATAAAGTCAAGGGGTGGTGGGAAAGGTTGCTGGATTGTGGACTGTTATTGCATTATGATAGCTTTGCAGATAATGCAGCTGAGCTTGAAGATGATGCGGGCCAGTATGGAGGACTTGTGGAGTCGCATCACTGTATTATGATGTGGTCATATTTCTTCATGCCTTAGTGAGTTGTGCTGCAGCACGTGGAATACTCTTGGGGGGAGGCAGTGTGGATTAAAATTCCGAGATGGTTTCCCAGATAACCAGTGCAATTTAGGCTTATCTGCAATAAAGATCTGAAAGCAAATAAAACAGTTGAAAATAGCTTGACTTCTAATGAAGGCATCATCTAGTCACTGAAAAACACCAGAAACTACCAGAATACAATCATATGCAGCCTAATAGGATTCAATGCCATGTGCCATGAACCATGGCTAAAACTCCTGTATAAACGTCCTCTGAAGCCTTTAAATGTTCTGATACAAATCATTATTAAAAACGTACATGGTTTCATTTTTTTAAATTGCATAATGCAGATTCAGTTAACATCTCCTCTCATTTTCTCCAAATTTTGAACAAAACCTGGAAAGCACACGTTTAAATGCTCTTAAATAATGCTACGAGCCAGGTCTACTAACTGGACCATATCCTTGGGCCTGACAGTGCTGGACTATGCCTGCAAGGCCCATGGGAGAGGGTACAGGACTCTAGGGTTGTGTCTGGTCAGTATTTTACTGACATGGATAGTATTTTTTGTCTAAAACAGAGCAAAAAAGCTGAAGATCTCAATAGAACCGATAGGGATATAACAATATAGAACAACATATTCGTGCCTCATCAGCTAAGTAAAATCTTTCAAATTGAAAGTGCACAAAATATAAAGATAAATGGTGTGAGCAGAGGTCTTCAAATTGGGATACGGCTCCCCTGGTGGACCTCAATTTATCACAGGGGGCATCAGCCTCAGCAGTGGCTGAGATTAATTCAAGCATTCCATCCTTCATTTTTTTGTATACTTTAGTGAGTCGCCCTAAGTGGGACGGTAATGCCCAGGCGTGAGTCCCATGCACACTGTCACTGGAACCAACATATACCTGGCTGATGACCCCTAACTAGGAAGACACCTGTTCACTTTCTGTATACTGTTTTGTGGACAGTAAAATACAGCCATAATTTGGGTGCATTGGACCCATAACCCCACCAGGCCACGGTCAGACTGCACTTTCAGCACTATTGATAGCTATACCCTTCAGAGGGCGTCTTGCAGCCGTGTGACAGTGCTGCAAGATCCAGAACAGCTGGCTTCCTCCCTTGGGCCTTCTTAGAACTGGCCTATGGTTGGTAGGCCTAGGGTGGAATGGACCTTTCCTGACATTAGCAGCTCTGGATCATGGTTGTGTGGTGCATGAGAGAAGGGGTCAGTGGCAAAGTAATGTAGCAATGGGCCCTGATGCAAGACAATGATGCCAGACAGTAAACCACAGCTTTAATCTGGGCGCATTGGATCCAAAACAACCATGAGTCCTTGTGCCTCTACACCTGCTGCACTGCAGATAGCTACACTAAAGTCCTCTTCCGCTCCCGATAGTATCATATCTTCCAGTCTGCAATGTGAAGTACGGCTAAATGTTTAATCGAGAAGGTTGAGCGTATCTATAGCAGGTTCTACCCTGGTGATACCCCCTGCGGCATGTGTTTGAACACGTCCTTAAGTTCTGTGACCCACACTCTCTCCTCGTTCCCACCCATCTCCCCTAAAGCTATGGAAGCACTGTTTGCTAAGGTAAAACAGGGTCTCAAGATGATGCCTGAAACCTGACTTGCCTCGAAAATGTCAACAGTGTCTTCTGCCCGAGTGCTCGGAGCTGATTAATCTGTCCCTATCTTTGATGTTGGTCCCCAAGTCTTGGAAACATGCCAAGGTGGTCCCTTTGCTGAAAAAGCCAACACTAGATGTGTCCAAGCCTGAAAATGTTCTACCTATTTCACTCCTCCCGTTCTTATCCAAAATCATGGACTCATATGTCAACACGCTTCTAACTCAATATCTGGGAGTGATTTAAATACTGAACACATCTCAAATGGGTTCAGGCCATGGCCTAGCACCGAGTCTGCTCTGCTGGCGGTCATAGGATAGCTACGGTCCTCTCTGGATGCGGGCAGAACTACGGCATTAGTTCTGCTAGATATGAGCGCGGCCATCGACATGGTCTCCCACGAGATTCTGCTACATCGCCTGGCAGAGATCGATCTCGATGACAAAGCCCTCTCTTGGTTCTCGTCCTTTCTTGCTGATCGGACCTTCCAAGCAATTGTCCCTCCTTTTTCTCCCACTACGCTGTGGTGTTCCCCAGGGGTCAGCATTGAGCCCGACGTTATTGAACATCTACATCAGACCACTGGCTCTGATGGCTAAAACCTGGGGCATCTCTCTGGTGTCATACGCTGATGACACCCAGTTTGTGATTACCTTTTCCAACAATCCTAGCCAGGATTCTGCAAAATTTAAAGCTGATCTAAAGGCCATTTCGGAGTGGATGGCAGTCAACTACCTGCAGCTAAATTCGGCTAAATCCGAGTTCCTTCTGGTAGGGAAGGGCTCTCATCTGTGGGGCAAACAGTGGTGGCCTCTTGCTGTTAGAGTACCCATAGGCCAATCCTGTGGTTAGAAACTTGGGATTTCTGGTGGGCAAGGACCTCACCTTTGAAGCCCAGGCCAAATCAGTGGCAGGTAAATGTTTTGGACTACTACGTGGCCTAGAATCAATACTAGGTCTCTTTGATTCTCAAACTTGGCAGTTGATCATCTAATCTTCCATTATGGCTAGACTGGATTACAGCAATGTGCTACTCCTGGAAGCCAACAAGTCTGTGACCAATAGGCTTCAACGCATCTAGGACCCTGCTGCCTGCGCTCTGTTTGCTCTCCCTAAGCACTGCCATGTTTCTAGCCTCCTCCATCGGTTACACTGGTTACCTTTGGAACAGAGAATACACTCCAAAGCCCTGTGTATCATTCACAAGATCCCTTTGGACATTGGCCTAGAATCATGAGCGAAATATGCTCCCATTATGTACCCACACGTGCTCTGCAGAGCTGCGACTGGCCAGAGTCCCTCGTATATGGAAGGCCAGAGCGGGTGGCTGCTCTTTCCATGCACGGGCTCCCGCTCTGTGGGACTCCTTACCCCTTCCTAACTGTAGCACCCCTGACCACTGGACCTATTGAAGGATAGTGAACTCCTAGCTTTTCTGCAATTATTAACTCCCTTATGACTCCTCATTCTATGTTCAACTGTATTGCTGGGACACCCCGTTGTTGAGGCAGCCATGCTCTCTACAAATAATTTAACATAATATAACTACTGAGGGAGGCCTCCAATGAGCCTCACAGCCATACCTCTGGTCTGCTAAGCTCATGGACTGGCACCTCCTCCCTTCAGTGTTCAACCACGGCCGGTTGCAATGCCCAGAGGAGGGATGGCCTCTCCTAGGCCTCACAGCTTTGGAACATGGCTGCAATGCCCAGGGAAGAGAGGCAAGTAGCACAGCAATAGTGCAATGGGCACTGGTTCAAAGTAAAAGCATCCCCTCACTCTTGTCTACTAGCTGCACAGTAAAATAAATCCATAATTTGGGAACATTGGGCCCTTAATACCCTATGGCCTAGTGCCACTGCACCTGCTGCACTACTGATGACTATGCCCCTGACTAATGGCTATGCTCAGGCACAACGGGAATGCATTTGGCCCCTTTCATTTGCATGCAAGGTGAAATCATAGGAAATGACATCACAGGACATATACCTTGACATTGACCTATGCACAGTACCATGGTACAGACCTGTGAGATAGTGTCAATTGGGCCCAGGGGAGGGGTCCACATGAGCCTTCGCCCCCACATCCTGGGCTTCTTAGACATGGTGTAGCACTGGGAAGATTAGGGGAGGGACCCACTAACCCATGGGCTTTCCAGCACATAAGTACGGCTGCAAAGCTCAGGAGAGAGGGGCTCTCCCCATGGCCTGGCAATGCTCCACTATGGCTACGAGGCATACGGTAGGGACCTCCATTTGACTTGGCCTCGCTAACGCAGTTTAGTGCTATGAGGCCCAGGAGAGGAGACCCAGGACAGGGGAGTCCCCAAGCATTGGCCTCACAACAATAATGTAGCACTGCAAGCTCAGGGGAAAGGTGTTCCCTTCCAGGGACCACCCCACCATGATCCACAGCTGTGATGCCCATGGGAGTTTTGTCCCACCCTCTGGCCTCACACCTATGTGGTAGTGCTACAAGGTGCATTGAATGTGGCCCTGCTGCTCTAGGCGTCACGTTCATAGTCCGGTGCTCCAAGACCCAGGGAAGGAGAGTCCTCTTCCCTGGGCTTTACAGCCATGAGCCCTAGTCATCTCTGCAAGAGCCAAGTAGAGTTGAAAATTTTCCATTATCGCTTCCCAGAACAATTTATGCCTTTGGAGAAACACTGCACGTGTGGAGACACATTTTGGGTAACTAAGAGTCACATAGCAGATTTTTGGGGCTTCATTCTAAATCCCCCCCCTAAAATGGATCATTTTAAAAGACAACTTAGCTGGAGATTGAGTTTATCAAGTGTGATTACTCTTCATACTATATGTGTGTTCTAATCCCTTTACCATTTCCTGGAGCAAGCCTTGACTACTCGAAATTGCAATTTTTAAGTGACAAGTGTAGAAAATTAACTCTGGTATTCAAACAGAATGAAATAGTCTTAAGCTGTTCAACACCAGTGTTATGAGTATTTACCATGCATACTGTCCAATAAGTGGCCACTACCACAGGACCTGGTCCAACTGGTATGTTTTAACCATAGAACCAGGATATTTGACATCTAATCTCAGTTTTATGATTGAAAGAATCACCATGTTCTAAAGATGAGCAGGGTCGATAACAGAGTGACGATTCCCTGGGAGGGACAGCCCCTTCACCTTGCCATCAGAATCACTGACACCCCAGTTGCGTTCTAGTGGACAAGTTGGAGATATGGAACCAGGAGACGTGTTTCTTAAACCTGGCTCCCATTTAGCCAAATTGCGTGCTCTTGGGCAATGATTTTTCTGAATTTATTGCCATGGCCACTAAAATTATGCGATTGCTCGGCTGCTATATTTTCGCATCATTATAGATTTGCCAAATTTGCCATATAATTTATCATCTGCTGCATAATCTGCAGGTTTTAACAAATTTTGTTTATATCTTCAAATGGTTCAAACGTTCCTAATATCATGACACGTGTTGCTGCGCAAAGAAAGATCCTTTGCACAGCTAGACTGGTTACCTTTCTGTTGCTTATTGGTAAATTTGGATGTTAAACTGGTTCTAATTAAGTGCAACAAATGCCCAGGCAGTGTTAATAAGTGCAAAAATGACAATATAGTGAAGTAGTACTATCATGAAATGCGCCGAAGTATGCTTCATAATATGCCTTATCTTGGTACACAATTTACTCATCCCTGCCGCATAATTTGACCCTCCACTGCCACATAATTCCAGTGGCTCTGCTTATTGCTGTGCTGCTCCCTGTTTTTGGCTTGTTTGGAAGTATTTTGATTCAATGTAAAAACTGCTAATCACTGAGATTTAAAAAAATTTACTGAATATTTCCTGAGAGAAGGGAGGTTCCCAGTCATAAGTAATAGTCACCTAAATGCAGGACCATGGTAAATATATAGCCTTTATGCAATTAGCAGTGCACTACAATCCTGGGTATACTAATTTAACAAACTGTATGATCCTGGGCAAGTAACACTCTCCCTGTGCCTCGTCCACTGATCTGACAATATGGCAGCACTTTGAAACAGGCGTAATGTGAGAAATGGCCACTAAAGGCATACTCTCTGGCTCTGGCTAAGCTCATGGTCCAGTTTGAACCACAAGTCTATAAAGAACTGAGAATTCAAATGCCTTCTGCCTGCCACCCTCTGTCTAACCAGGATGTGGCATTACTTCTAGAAATGCCAACTTTGTAACTGGGGAACCAGGTTCAGGTCTTGGCGTCAGCTCAAGATCCTGTGATTCTGGGTAAATCATTTAGATATGTACACAGCTTTGGGTTTGTGATTACCTAATATTGATTTTTTGCAATTTGCTATCAGGTAATCGCAAACAGCTATGTACAAAAGTGTATTTCACACATTTAGCGATTCCCAGTGGGTCGCAAACAGACCTACCTCATTAATATTCATGAGGTAGGTCTTGGTTTGCTACCCATTGAGAATCACAAAAATTACTGGGATGGTGGCCTGTGGGGGTCAGCAGACCACCATGCCTGTGATGGCTTTTAAAGGAAGCAACGCTCTTGTTTTTTTAATGCAGTCTGCTTTCCTAAAGGAAAACAGGATGCATTAAACAAGCATTGGCATAGCCAACAGGTCTCGTCTTTGGGACCGTATAAGTGGTTAGCCAGAGGTTTTGGCTTTGCCATTGTTTCTAAGCTATGTCGTAGAGAAGTGTGGCTGATGTGTATCATGTTGAAAATTATAATAAAGAAGACTGACCACATTATTGTGCAAGCACGTGCATACATTACCATGTGAAATGTATTTTTATTCTTTTATAGATTTATATAGCGCAAACGCAACCCGAAGGTATTGGAGCGCTTTACATGAGCACCAGTTACGTTACACAAGGACACATTCATTTTTTTTGGTAGGTACGGGGAGATTAAGTGATTTGCCTAGAATCACAGGATGTGGAGTCGACCCCGAGGCTCGAACCTTGGTTTATCGTCTCCAAAGTCAGCAGTCTAGCCGTGAGACCACATCCTCTCCCCAGAGACGCATGACGCATGCGCCTTTTGTTTACTTGTATGATCCAAAAAAGAATGCAATAGCTTTCACATTTGCTTGAGTTAGAACTATTGATGTTGTAAATGATGATGTCTTTTACCTATGTGTTATGGAGTGTATGTATGTGGTGTGTAGTGGAATTCTGTGAGTTGGATTGGAATTGTTAGTTAAGAATTATGTGGAATTATGTGGAGAGGGGTTGGGTGTGATGGAGTGTAATTATGTGCAATGGTATTTTGTGGTGTGGAGTGGTATGTAGTGGAGTTTAATTATGTGGTGTGCTGTTGAATTTTGTAGCATGATGTGGAATTATGTGGTTTGGATTGGATGTATGTGGTGTTATGTAATTGTGTTGAGTTGAATTATGGGGTTTGTTGGTGAATTATGTGGTGTGGAATGGAAATGTGTGGAGTTGAATTGTGTGGCATGGAACTGTGTGAGTGTGAAGAGTGAAGGAGCAATGTGATAGAGAGATAAGGGAAGGATGGGAAGAAAGGGGGAAGGGATTAAGAGAAGGGAGGAAAAATGGTGAGGATTTAAGGAAGGGAGAGAGGGACGGAGTGAGGGAGAGACAGAGGAAAAAAGGATAGGAGAGAAAGCAAGAAGAACAACGAAAGGACTTAGTGAAAGGCGGAAAGGCAGGATATGAGTGACTGGAGTAAGTGAAGTTGAAATTAGGGTTTAGGAAATAAGGTGAGGGTATAGTATTAAGGAGTGAAGAGAGGGATTAAGAAGGGCAAGAAGGAGGAAAGGAGGTAATGAAGAAAGATAGGGCGGTAGAGAGGAAGATAGGCAGATGGGACACTGGAAGTACATAGGAAGGAAGAGTTTGGGGGAAGGAGGAATCGAGGAAGGGCCAAGAGATGGTTGGAGTAATGAAGAGTGGGAAAAGGAAGTAGGGTTAGGAACGCAGGAGGGTAAACAAGGAAGGAAGGAAAGAAGTAAGAGGGATTAAGGAGGCCAATAAGGAAGAAAGGAACAAGGGAATAAGGAAGAGAGAGATAAAGGAAGGAGGGGTGGGTCTGAACGAATTATATAGGGAGGATGGGTGGAAGAAATGTTGAAAGCGAGTAAAAGATAGGAGATTAGGGTGGGTTTGAGGGAAGGAGATCAACAAACGTACATGATTGGTACTTGTTTAATCGAGTTAAGCTGTCAACTGTAAAAGAAGAATGTTATACTATATGATATAAATGAGAAAATTGTTCAGGAGTACTGACTATACCTATAGTTTATAGATGATGGTGAGAATTTTTGTTGTCTGCATGCTGTTTGTAGAGGTGGTGGAGTTGCTTGGTAGATAGGGGACAGTTGTTGGGGATTCCAAGGACATTGTATTTGGTATTATGGTGAAAGTTTTGGTTGTGTGTTTGGTTCAGCCTGCACGAGAGAAAGCATGTTTACATATGTATAAAGCGGGAAGTTAACCAGAGGGTTTTGGAGCGCTATGTATGAGCAGCAGTTACATATTTACACAAGGACACAGTGATGGTTTTACTTACAGCGTCCGCGACCCCACTAAATGTGCCCCACCACTCAGGCAAATTCCTTCTCACTGTCGGGTTCGGAGGTAACAGAGAGTGCCACTAACCTGGAAGCCGGGTACAGCGGGAACGATGCTAGGTTAGCCCTACCTCCTAGGAGGTAACCCCTGTGCGTGGAGATATAACACGCCACAGGAGGCACCTCTACCGGGGAAAGGGTAAAAAAGGACAAAGGAAACAAAAACAGGATTGCCTCCAGGCAACGGAAAGGACTGGCGTGAGTGGTGAAGACTCGCCTCTCCTACTCTCAACACTCCCAGACCCTGTAAAAGGAGAGACAACAAACATACATCAATATAGTAGTGAACGTACCTCTCAACCCCCTCACTAGTCTGGCTGTCTAGATACACTTACATGTAAAGGAGCATTTCAAGCATGTAGTAATAGAGGCAGTCCGTACACTGTGAAATGAGGTGTGAGAATTCAGCAGGATTATGCAGTCTTGAATATATGCAGTAAATGTAGTTATCGTTTTGTTGTAACTTCTGTGTGTTCCCCTGGCTCTGGAGGCGTGCAAAAGAATACGTTCAGGAAACTCGCTCCTGGCTTCAGAGGCTCTGAATCATGAGGAGCAGTGCAGGTTACGGCGGACCAAGTGCTAGGGAACGTGCCTAGCACGGAAAAAGCGCCCTTCGTTTTCAGCCCGTACTTCACGGACTGTTCTCAGGCATCAGTGCTCCGAACAAGCTTCCCGCTCGCTCGAAGAGAACGCGTTGGACTCCCAATTCCGGGTTACAAGACGTCACCGCTGGTGTGCCGGGTCCTCTGACATCGTAGGACTGAGCTCACCGGAAGGAGGGTTTTGGTGCTGTGGGATTCCCCCGAGCCACCTCATATGACGAGACGCGCTCGGTAACCTCTAGGATATGTCTGTCTTCCTCGGCGTGGGAAGTCTCTTCCAAAGGTAGCGACGCAAGGGCAATCCGCGCGCTGTGCGTGAAGTGAAGAAACGCCGGGAACGAGCAGCAGAATAGATGAAGGTCACGTCGGATGCAGTCTCTCGGTAGTTTAGCAGAAGTTTGCACTGCATGGACGATTCCAGGAAGGCTCGCATCAAGGGGTTTAACGTGAAGTAAACTCGAGTGACAAGCCCCGTTTAGAACAAGAGGCGGGGCTTTTATACCTCGTGTTCCTGCCCACTGCCTTATGGGCAATGTAGTGTATCAGCCAGCAGAAGCCCTATACCACTATAGTCTTGCTCTTTGGCGCCCTCTAAGGTGGGACATGACAATGTCCGCCGTCTCGGCGGACCTCTGGGTTTAGAAGGGTGGAGTGAATGGAAGTGTCTCAATAGGTCTGGACAATGCAGGTTTCCTTTTGGTTCCCATGACCTATCTTCCGGCCCGTACCCTTTCCAATCTACTAGATAGTAAATGCTGCCTCTGCTTATTTTGGAATCTAGGATAGCATGTACCTCATATTCTTCCTCCCCTTCGACGTCTATTGCTGGGGGCCGGTTAGGGAGGCGTGTGCTGGGTCGACAGAGATTGAGAAGTGATACATGAAATACCGGGTGGATATGCCAGTTAGCTTGCAGCAAGAGTTTCATGGCCACAGGGTTGATAATCTTGTTTATTGGATAAGGCCCTATGTATTTAGGCTGTAGTCTATTGTTGCCAATGAGTTTTAGGTGTTTTGTACTCAACCATATCATGTCTCCTACACAATACGCTGGCTCGGGGGATCTCTTCTTGTCTGCCTGTTTCTTATCTCTCGTTCTTGCCTCTCCTAGGTGTGTTTTAGCCGTGTCTAAGACAGATTTGAGGTGTGTGTGGTGTTCTTGAATGGAAGGGAGTTTGGAAGTAATTGGATGCTCAAATGGCAGCATGTTTGGATGGAACCCATTAAGACAGAAAAAAGGAGAACACCCCAAGGAGGAATGGTGAGCGTTGTTATACGCAAACTCTGCAGTCCACAATAGCGTACTCCATTCATTGGTGTGCAGGAGCGTGAAACATCTGAGATATTGCTCTAAGGTCTGATTAAGTCTTTCTGTCTTGCCGTCTGTCTGTGGATGATAGCTGGAGGATAACCTCGCATCTACCCTCATGATCTCACAAAGTTCTGTCCAGAATCTGGAGGTGAACTGGGTCCCTCGATCTGTGATAATAACGGCCGGACCTCCATGTAGCCGAATCACCTGTTGCAAGAAGATCAGTGCGACTTCAGAGGACGTAGGTAGTTTAGGGAGCGCAATGAAATGGCCCATCTTGGATAGAAGGTCTATGACGACCAGAATAGTGTTGTTCCCTCGACTAGGCGGCATTTCCACTATAAAGTCCAGCAAAACGGTGTGCCAGGGAGCGGGAGGTGTAGGAATAGGCCTCAATAACCCGCTAGGGCGTTGATGTGTAGCCTTTGCCTGAGTACAGATGGCGCAATCTGCCACATAGACTGCGGCGTCTTGTCGGAGGGTTTCCCACCAGAAATATCGCGATAGGGCAAGTTCGGTTTTCCGACTCCCTAAAAGACCTGCCAAGGGGGTGTCATGAGTCCACTGCAAGGCTTGTTGTTGCAAAAGTTCATTAGGCAAATAGAGTTTGTTAGCATGGAATAACAGTCCGTCTTCTAGTTTTCTCTGTTGGGGTTCTTCCTGGATTAATGTATTTGTGTCTAGGGTAGCTGTCTGTTGTTTCACTTCAGCAAGAAAGAGTTGTGACGATACCAATGCCATCGTTTTCGTAGGAAAGGTCGCCTTCTGTAAAATGATAGGAGGTTCCTCCTCCTTCTCGGAGTCTGAAGGACCCAATGGTACTGGTCTAGAAAGTGCGTCTGCCTTTCCATTTTGTGGTCCTGGACGGTATTTAATAATGAAATCGTAATCCGCGAAGAACAGAGACCATCGCAACTGCCGAGGCGTTAGAGCTCGAGCGCTCTTTAAGAACAGAAGGTTACGATGGTCTGTAAATATCTCCACGGTGTGTCTTGCCCCAAGTAGATGATGTCTCCACTCTTCACAGGCTCGCTTGATGGCCAGCAATTCTTTGTCCGTCGTACTATAGTTTATTTCGCAGTTGGTTAGTTTCTTCGAGAAGAAGGCAACAGGGTGGAGTTGTCCTGTATCTGGGTGTCTCTGCGATAATATTCCTCCCAATGCGTAGTAGGAGGCATCTGTCTCAAGCATAAATGGGAGAGATGCATCGGGGTGTCTGAGGATTGGAGCTGTGGTGAAGCACTTCTTGAGGGTGCAGAAGGCCTCCTCGGAGTCTGTTGTCCATTGGAATTTAGCTCCTTTCTTCAAGAGGTAGGTTAATGGATGAATGAGGGTAGAGAAGTTTTTGATAAATCTTCTATAAAAGTTGGCAAAGCCTAGGAAGCTCTGCAGAGCCTTAATGCTTGACGGCGTTTTCCATTCGTGGATGGCCTGTGTTTTCTTGGTGTCCATACACACCCCTTCTGGACCAATGACGTATCCTAAGAATTCTACCTCGCTCGTGTGAAAAAAGCATTTTTCCAGCTTGGCATAGAGGGCGTAGCGCTGAAGCCGCTCCAAGACTTCAGTCACATGGTGAATGTGTTCTTTCAAGGAGGAAGACTACACCAGGATGTCATCGATGTACACGAAGCAGGAGACGTCCAGCAGGCCCCTTAATACCTCATCCATGAAGTACTGGAAGGCGGCGGGGGCATTACAAAGGCCAAAAGGCATGACTTGGTATTCATATAGGCCAAACTTGGTTCTAAAAGCCGTCTTCCATTCATCCCCCCGCCGCACTCTGACCAGGTGATAGGCACCACGGAGATCCAATTTCGTGAAGACTTTGGCTCCCTTCAATTGGTCTAGTAGAACTGGAATAAGAGGGAGGGGATACCGATTCTTTTTGGTAATGCGGTTCAGGGCTCTGTAGTCAATGCAAGCCCTCAAGCCTCCCTCACGTTTTGGTATGAAAAATAGAGGAGAGGACACAGGAGAGGATGAATGCCGTATAAACCCGTTTGCCAAGAGAGAGCTGAGGTATTGTTGTAAGTATGTCGTCTCTGCTTCGGTGAGGGCATATATGCGACTGCAGGGAACACTCGCTCCGGGTTCTAAGTCAATAACACAATCATATGCCCTATGCGGAGGTAATTTATTTGCTTCCTGCTCATTGAAAACATCACAATATTGCTGATATTCTAGGGGCAACGTGGAAGTACACCCAACGGACGTGAGGCCACCGCCTTTAGCCAGAAATCCTGCCGGAGTATCAGTCTTGGCTCGTGCAGCTGCTCGGTCACGAGTACAGTGTTCTGAACAATACGGAGAATTTAAAGTAACTGTTCTGGCTGCCCACTGTATGTGAGGATCATGTAGTGTCAACCAGGGCATTCCCAATATCAGGGTGAATTGAGGGGCGTCGATTAGATCAAACTGGATGGATTCACAATGGTTGTCCCCCACAGTCATCTGTACAAGTTTTGTGTGGTATGCCACCGGCTCCGACGTTAGTTCAGTGTCGTCCACCGCCTTCACCATCTCTGGAACGTTCTTCTTGACCCACTGAATGCCGATTTCCTTGGCATACTTACGATCCATGAAATTTCCGGTCGCACCGCAATCTAGTAGCGCGTGAACTGACACTATTCCAAGGTTAGCTACCGCTAATCTGACACATACGTTAATATGTGCTACCGCACTTTGTAGTGTATTGATGATGGATGGACAGACCTCTTCCTCCTGAAGCCGCAAACAAGGGGCCTGTTCCTTGTCTGGGCGCTCTAGTTTTCCGACGCCTCAGACAGGTACTCCGTGGCATTCACCTTCTGTGCTTCTTTAGGATCTCGATACGGGGCCTTGGTTCTAGCCTTGCATTCTCTTATGAAATGCCCAGACTTCCCGCAGTACATGCACAATCGTTGTTTTCTTCTCCGTTCCCTTTCTTCTTGATTTAAGGGGCCTCGAATTCCGCTGATTTGCATAGGTTCAACCCCTTCACTTACAGGCGGTGGTACTGTACTCACAGGGCGCACACGTGGAGTTGTGTATCGGTTTTCTATCCTCGTTTTGTCTCCTCTTCTTTCTTGGAGGCGGTGGTCCAATTAGACCGTGAGGTCGATGAGTTCATCACAGGAGGTTGGAAGATGCACCACCTGTGCAAGGATATCCTTCAACTCGCTTCTCAGACCTTGGTAATACAAGGAAGTACGTTTTTCTGCGGGCCAATCCGTTTCTGACACCAACCGATTGAACGTGGTGATGTACGTTAATAACGCTTGATTTCCCTGTTTTAGGGTGATGAGTTCACGATCTAAGGATAGTAAGTGAGCTTTTCTGTCGAGTAATTTGCGCATTTCTTCGCAAAAGGTGTCGAAGTCCCGCAATGCTGGGTCATTTCTTTCAATGAGGGGAAAAGACCAGCTTGCCGCATCACCCCCCAGATAGGACATTACGAAGGCAGTTTTCGTTTGGTCGTCGGGAAACACAGCTGGTTTGCACATGAAGTGTAATTTACACTGCCCAAGGAAGATACCAAACTTCTTCGGATCCCCGAAGAATCTCTCAGGAGGGGCCAAAGGCAAGTTAGCAGGTTGGATGACTTGTATTGTAGATGGACCTATACTGCCTCCTCCCCCCGGTGTAGATTGTCCTGTACTCGTGCTACTAGTGTTTGGTGGAGGAAGTGTCCAGTGCCTAATATATTGCGCTCCTCTTTGCTCACTAGCACTAGGACGGGATAGCCCTGCTACTTCACGCCTCATCGTACTCATGGCGTTACGTAACTCCAAATTATCTCCCCGGACAGCTTCCACTTCCATACGTAAGGCGGTCAGGGTTTCTAACACTGATGTCAGGACGGTGTTTGTATCCATCGTTCAGGCTGTATATAACCATGGGCTTGTCACTCTGTCGGGTTCGGAGGTAACAGAGAGTGCCACTAACCTGGAAGCCGGGTACAGCGGGAACGATGCTAGGTTAGCCCTACCCCCTAGGAGGTAACCCCTGTGCGTGAAGATATAACACGCCACAGGAGGCACCTCTACCGGGGAAAGGGTAAAAAGGGACAAAGGAAACAAAAACAGGATTGCCTCCAGGCAACGGAAAGGACTGGCGTGAGTGGTGAAGACTCGCCTCTCCTACTCTCAACACTCCCAGACCCTGTAAAAGGAGAGACAACAAACATACATCAATATAGTAGTGAACGTACCTCTCAACCCCCTCACTAGTCTGGCTGTCTAGATACACTTACATGTAAAGGAGCATTTCAAGCATGTAGTAATAGAGGCAGTCCGTACACTGTGAAATGAGGTGTGAGAATTCAGCAGGATTATGCAGTCTTGAATATATGCAGTAAATGTACTTATCGTTTTGTTGTAACTTCTGTGTGTTCCCCTGGTTCTGGAGGCGTGCAAAAGAATACGTTCAGGAAACTCGCTCCTGGCTTCAGAGGCTCTGAATCATGAGGAGCAGTGCAGGTTACGGCGGACCAAGTGCTAGGGAACGTGCCTAGCGTGGAAAAGGCGCCCTTCATTTTCAGCCCGTACTTCACGTACTGTTCTCAGGCATCAGTGCTCCGAACAAGCTTCCCGCTCGCTCGTAGAGAACGCGTTGGGGTCTCGACTCCTAATTCCGGGTTACAAGACGTCACCGCTGGTGTGCCGTGTCCTCTGACATCGTAGGACTGAGCTCACCGGAAGGAGGGTCTTGGTGCTGTGGGATTCCCCCGAGCCGCCTCGTATGACGAGACACGCTCGGTAACCTCTAGGATATGTCTGTCTTCCTCGGCGTGGGAAGTCTCTTCCAAAGGTAGCGACGCAAGGGCAATCCCCACGCCGGGAACGAGCAGCAGAATAGATGAAGGTCACGTCGGATGCAGTCTCTCGGTAGTTTAGCAGAAGTTTGCACTGCATGGGCGATTCCAGGAAGGCTCGCATCAAGGGGTTTAACGTGAAGTAAACTCGAGTGACAAGCCCCGTTTAGAACAAGAGGCGGGGCTTATATACCCCGTGTTCCTGCCCACTGCCTTATGGGCAATGTAGTGTATCAGCCAGCAGACGCCCTATACCACTATAGTCTTGCTCTTTGGCGCCCTCTAAGGTGAGACATGACACTCACACATTCAAGAAAATTACAGAAACAGAGCCAGAGGTGTAGCCCTCTTGTACACCACTTGTAAAACATGGGTGGGATGGCCTCACACCACATCAGAGCACTGCATGTATTTATTGTAATTAGCAGAATTGTATTACTAAGTAACATAGGTTTTGTAAATATTTCTTAGCAGAAACCTTATTGAGCATTACTAGGCGAAGTAATAGTTTTCTCGCACCTTTTAACTGAACTCACATAAGAGCAGCTTTTGTTACACACGCTGCTGCCGTGGTGCTGAAAGTTAAACACCAGAAAGACACTCTCCCTTTAACTTACTATCCTTTGAAGTAGCTTGGGGTGGCGCCGCCGAACTCCAGGGCCCGAGGCAAACAAATGTTTGTGAATCAGATAGGGCTGTGTCAGCGACAAACTGCTGACTACTGGGGGGCAGATCTGATTTCCAACAGATGTGGCGCCAGGCGGTAGGATGCCTCCTTTGTTAATTAGGGTGGTCGCAGAAGTTACAGGCAGGTAAAAAGAAGGAAGTAGGGGGGTGAGCCTGAAACAATAAAGGGCAAAAAGGTTTGGTGCGGGGCTTTACAAGTGCTGGCATGCCCAAGCAGTGAGGTATGCATCTGATCAAAATTGGGTCAAAGGAACGATGGGGCAGGTCTTCAGGTTTATGGGGCAGGCCAAAGGTCAATGCAAGAACAGCAACACCCTCATAGGAAGGAATTGCTAGTGTAGCAAAAAATGTATGTTTGCGGTGTTACTGTGGAGAGGCAGACAGTGGAAGAGGGGCGTGGCGAAGCAACCCCAGGCTGCAATATGACTGCGAGGCACAATTCTGTGAATCGGACGTACACTGCGTGGATTGTAGCCCAAAATCTGGCTGTCGGCACAACTTGATTTTACTTGCACAATTAAGTTAGGAAAAATATTGGTGAATTGTGGGAGATGTAGCCGAATTTGTCAACCTTGCTGCAAAATGGGCCCAAGGCGTGGAGGGGGAAGGAGAGATTTTGGGGGGGGGGCGGGGGGGGGCGGGGTCTGGAGGCCTCAGAGTACGAGTTTGCGGGCTGGGGGAGGGGGAGCTCAGGGAGAGGGGAGGAAACATGTTGTGGGAGCCTGAGCTTTCCCATGGTCGGTTGTTTAAAAAGCACAGAAAGCAATGTATATTATTGCTAGCTGGACGGCAGTCAGCATGCTGCAGAGAGGTTCTCCCCTGCTGTTAGGGGTTTCTGTACTGGCACTGCTAAGCGGCGACAGTGTATTGTTGGGGAACTGTCACAAAATTGAGAGGTGGGGCATGCATGTTTCCGAGGACCAGAGCTGCAGAGGACCTCGTGCTCTGCTGCCCGTAGTTCCGCTGAAGGGTGTTTTCCTGCAGGCTTTCCGCTCCGTCTGACACTTGAATGGCGCGGAGATTTTAGAGCGGAATGACGATTAAAGATCAGTATTTTGGGGGATTAAAGCAAAGTGCAGACGGGGTGAGCTGCTACAGATCACGTTAGTGGAGCAAAAGCACTATTCACACAGAGTAACAGCCCGGCTGCAATTAGTGGCTGCAGGGCCCTACAAAAAGAGTAATTTTAATAATAATTTTTTTTTTACATGACTGCAAGTAGTTTGCTAAGGAGCGGGTGGGAGGGGGGCAACATGGGAATGGAGCAGAGGGGAAAAGCATCACACATGCAAGAGAGAATAAGGGAGAGCGAGGGTGAAACAGGCAGTGGAGGAGCAAGCACGCACGGCCGAAGCTAATTGAAAACGCGCCGCTGCACGACAGCTCTTTTCAAGCACTCGTGCTTGTGCTGGCATCCACCTTGCGGGAGTGAGCAGCGGCGCGAGGACCATCTGTTTTCAATTAGCCCGCGCGCTGCTGCTCCCTCCCGCAAGGTGGATGCCAGCACAAGCACAAGTGCTTGAAAAGAGCTGACCAATTTCTAAAGGTCATCTCCTAGGGCAGAACATGCGCGCTGCGTAGGCGAGACCTAAAAATTAAACAATTTCTTTGCATTTTTTAAGAGCAGACAGTGGTTTGTGAGACCGCTGCCTGCTCTTAAAAAAAGTTTTTAGAAACATTCACAAAAGGTAAAGGGACCCTTCCTTTTGCGAATGGGTTACCACCTACTTGAAGTAGGCAGTAAAATGTGAATGCTTTGCGTAGGCATTTCAGGCAGAAAACATTCACACATACCACTGAGAGAATCGCTATTAAGAAGGGATGCCCTTAACAATGCCCTTCCTAATACAGAATCGCAAACCCGTTTTGCAATTTGGGAATAGGTTACCGAATCGCAAAATAGGCCTTTTTGAACATAAAGCGAATGCTTTTTTGCCTATTCACAGAATCTGGATGTTCGCAACTTAAAAGAAGGCTATGTACATCTGGCCCTTAATCTCCTTGTGCCTGAAATAAGAATGTGTCCTTGTGTAAAGTAACTGGTTCTCATGTAAAGCACTAGTGGACAGAAAGTACATAGGCAACCAAAATATTTATCAAAAGTACAGAAAAATAATTTATTTAAATGTTTTTAACAAACAACCACTTAAAAAATCATACTCTCACATTTATATCCATCAATCTCACTCTCATTCAAGCATGAACGATGAAAAAATGTGACAATTTTGTGACGATTGTGACGATATTGTTGGACTTTTATGTGATGACTGAATGTTTTTTTCCCTGGGTCGCTAAAGCTGTGAGTCAGAACCCCATATCCGGAGGTTTTCGTATCTACGAAAAATTCAGTCATCACGTAAAAGACCACCAATATCGTACATTGCCACGACAGCTAGTGAACACAAATATTAACTTCGTCAACAAAGTCTACAATCCAGCGTTTGAACAGGAATACAAAATCTGAAACAGCGATTCTTTTCTTTGCGGCATTCGGATTTATTTGTTATCGCTAATCTAGAAAATTAAGCGTGGACTATATATCAGATATTTCACTGTTTCAAAGTTTTAACTAGATCTCTGGTCATCCCACATAAATCGATTGGAGATTCTACATATGTTCCAGCTGTGGCTCTCTTCCTGACGAAGGCACCCTGCAGTGCCGAAACGCTCGTAGCGACATCACCAGTCATTCGAATTTATGCCACATTGTTTTTAATCTGACCTTTTTTTAAATTATTTTGTCATTCCATTATTACATAAATTGTCACATTTTTCATCGTTAATGCTTGAATGGGAGTGAGATTGATGGATATAAATGTGAGAGTATGATTTTTTAAGTCATTGTTTGTTAAAAAGTGTAAATAAATGATGTTTCTGTACTTTTGATAAATATTTTAGTTGCCTATGTTCTTTCTGTCCACTACTACCTTATTATCATCCACATATTCTAAGTTGGTTGCCTTAAATTTGTACATTGACTGATAATTGTCCCTACCTTAAGGAACCTTTATCTTAATAGTAGGGGGCCTCTTCTTTTGCATTATATCTCATGTAAAGCGCTCCAATACCTTTAGGGTCACATTTGCTCGATTCAAAACTGCAAAAAATGGGTTTTATTCCTCATTGAAGGCTGTTTACATCTTGGGTTGCCACCTGGCTGTTTTTCTGTCCCGTTCTGTTTTGTTTAATGTCCTGGACAGTACAAAAATAAGCAAATCACCTAAAGCTGTTATTGTTAGCCCTTCTCTATAAATAATCAAAACAGCAAATATAAACAGAAAACGCATTTAAACATGTTCTGGAGCTGTGTTCCATCCCTGAATAATAATTAAGGTAAACAAAGACAGAAATGTCTTGTTACAAATGAATACATATGATTTTCTTTGCAGTGCGATTTAGAATTGTGTCCTGATCTTCGCAGACTCCTAAAACAGCAACAAATGGCCTGGATAATTATCTGGGAAATATGGCAACCCTATTTTCATCCCTATAGTTGAAGGTGTCCCTGAACCTGCATTGTGCAGGACCCCTCCTGTGCAGCAGCGCCCCCTCCTAGACATTGACAAGCATCTCTTTCACAGCTCATCAAGAGCTGGACCTACAGAAAGGTGGAGTTTTTAGGCGCGGTGGAAAACGCCACCATCGGCACCTCTCTTGGAAAGCAGCTGCGGGAGTTTGGTACATTAACAAACAAACATGAGAGCATGCCAATGGCATACAGGCCAGGAAACATTCCAAGTATTAATACTCTACACTTTCCTTTTAAGGTCCAAGCACGGTGATCTAAGATGGCTACTTATTGTATTCCATCACCATATCCCACGATGCAGTGCAGCTTTTAACACCCAGATGTTAATGACATTCATTACAGAAATCAATCAGTATTCTCTTCTATGTTTTAATGCTGTGGCTGCTTTGGTCACTTGTATTTCTATCTTGAGGGTGTAGTGTCTCCAGTGTTCTGCAAATATTTTATTTTGTTGCAATTCTTTTTATTTTCAAAAACATTTGTATTAAAGACGAGACTTGCAGTGGTAACCTTGCGATATGAGGGATCCATTCGACAGTATTTCTCCTGTATACAATATTGAAAACATAATTAAACAATATGTTGTATGTACATCTTGTGGCTTGTTAATAAATAGACAGTGTTTCTTTGTTAATCATCATCTTCGGAAACTGGAACTATAGTCGGTGGAGTACAGATACCTCCTCTATATGTATTCCATTTACCCCACACCTGCTCCCATTTTTTAGGGCAACCTCTATGAACATGCGTAGCTTTCTCATCTGCCAGCAATTCTTTTTATTGATCATCGGCAATCACAAAAGCAATACAATTCAGCAGTATGACTGGAAGAGTAGAACAAGCACACAATCTTCCATGCCACTACAGATGGAATAAGAAGGAATAGAACAAAATAGAGAAACAAGAAATTAAAAACAAAGGTGTGTCTTGGCTACAGTACAATTCTAGAGGGGTACACTTATTCATAGTCACAACACTGACTCCATCCCACTGTTTGTACCAGACAGGGTCTTGGGATGCTTCATAAACAATGGGTGGGTGATCTAGCAGACACAAAAATCAACCGAGGGACAGGTAGGTGAGCAACTGGTCTGCCCATTCATACCATATTAGCATAGACAAAAGAGGAGATGAAAAGAAGAGAGATGGCCCTTTGTCGCTATGAACCCTTCAACAGGTCCATACCATATTGTTGGATCCTAGCGGTTAACAGTCATGGGGCCATCGGCTTTAAACAGGGTTGGCCTGCAAATTTCATGTCATATACCAATGGTGACTGAAATTGGCCCAAAAATAAAAATTATTTTGCTGATATATGTAGCTTCAAGAAAGTGTTTAAAGCCTAGAAGTAAAGAAACTCCCATAGGGAGTATAGGGTTTGCTGTGCTGGTTGAAGCAATTGCGTCTGGCTAAGGGTGAGAGCAGACAAGGGCAGTAGGTGACTAGGCGGGAGTTGACAGAGGACCCCCTTCGCGTCTCCATGAAGGCTTCTTCTGGGTGCCTGGTAGACTTTGTTGTCTCCAGCATCATGATTTAGCCAGTCTGACAGAAATATGCAACGTAGGTGATCTGTACATTGGACCACTAAACAAATGTTATGGTTTGTCATACTGAGCTCAAGTCTTATAAGCAAATGTATACCATGTATAAGCTGAAAAAGAAACTGGACATATCTCTTGAAATGACCACGGGTGAATGCGCGTCCCACTCCATTCCCCGTTACGATACAGCGACTTTTGAAGAATTGTACTAAAGTATGAGTCCATAGCAGGATCAGAAGAGACAACCAATTCAGACAATCTGAATCTGACTGAGGAAGAATGGCAGATTCTCTAAAGGGAGATGAAATTTAGAGCGGCTCCCCTGCCCGCTAGGCAGATTCTGCAAAAGCAAGGAGAACATGAAGACTGGTCCTGGCACCGCTGGAGAATGGGCCAAGAGCAGGCAGTTGGTTTATTCCAAAGCACCCAAAGAGTAAACTACAGTCACTCAAATACTTCAACATCAACATGAAAACGAAGCTGAGAAGGTGTTGGCCAAAGCCTTCATCCGCTCGAATTAGTCCCTGGAAGACCTGATGCAACCTGCCCCTGAGACCACTTGTGATTCATTACATCAGATGAATGAGGCTGTTGTTTCTTCTTGAGTGACTGTAGTATCTGAGGAAAGCTGCAAAGTGTCAGCTCTATGTCCCTGCAGAGTTAACTGACAAACTTGGCATGCTGGGAAGTGCCAAACCGTACCACCACACAACATATTAGTCAAAATCAGGATGACGGGACTGGAGAAGCGCCACAAAGGATATTGTTAGCAGCCAGCCCAGTACTGCAGATAATGCCTCCTTCATGCCATAGTTGCTTCCCACCATCATACTGACGAGGTGACACACTGACCCACGAGGTGTATTGGAAAATTGGATGAAACGTGGACTTCCAGAATGTGAGTGAGGCCTGCGACTGCGGAGAAGGTTGTTGTACAATTCAGTCAGTACACCTGAATTCCATCAACATTTCCATGGTTGAGCTGTGCAGATAGTTGACTGGAAAGCCTCTCCCCTTGAAATAATTGTAATTGTCATATCTAGATATATTTCTGCCTGGACTATGGAGTTCATGGCAAAAGGATTGGTTCTGACTAATCTTAGAGCGGCTCAGTTTAACGGCTACTTCTCTCGTCCCAGCCAAAACTGGAGTAGTGGTAGAGAAATCTAAAAACACGAGCTATGTGACATTAGCAAGAAAAGAGTGCTCCAAGAGTTGACTTTTTACCGAAGAGGGAGGGAAGCAAGTTATCTAACATGATAATCAGATCTTCTTGGGATACTGCTATGTTATGTTACTAGCATTTGTAGAACGCACGTACACCAGTCGGCTTCTTGGCGCTATTCTTCCCCAATATGAAATGTTACCCCTTTAATAGTTGGTAATGTTTTATTCTTGTATCTTTTGCAACTCAACTATACTTGTAAACCCCAATGCCAACCGGGTCACTTACTTATTGGTATTAGTTAGGCTTCATGAAGCTCTTGCTCAGAGTCAGGTAATTTTTAATATTTCTCAAGATGTCGTGTTTTAAAGGACATATGCATTTTATATCACGAGATTGAAATACTTTTTGGGCATTTAGGTTGTAAAAAAAAATGCCTTTTTATCTTTCCTGCTGTGATTCGGTAAAAAGAGAAGAAACCCTCCCTGAAGCAGTGATTTCACATATGCTCTTGAAAATTAAATCTAGAAAAGAACCATTTAAGGTATAATTATTTTCATATGTATATGCAGAATCATGTATTAATGAAATGAAGCATTTTCACATGTTGCAATGTCCCTGTAATGCCAAAGAGGGCTGGTGAGTTGGAAAAAAAAGATGCTAGGGGCTGCTGGTTCTCATGAAAGACCACTTTAGGAGGAAATCTAGTTTTAAGGCTTGCTCGTTATCCAGGTTGTAAAATGTGTTTTATTTTTACCTTGTCAGTGTACCTACCATTATTAAGGAGGTGTCTATCATTCAATCAAGAGTGTAATAATCAACAAGATTACTTGGATTGCACAACATTATTATTATTTAATTCATTTATAAAGTTGAATGGCAATGATGTATGTTTACTATATATATTGTATTCATTTATGCACATAATGGATTAAAAAAATAACAATTCAGTTATTTTATTTAATATTTCAATATATTGCCTGAAGCGAAAGGCACTTATGGAGAGGAGAAGTGCACCGGTGTGTCTGGGAATCTCACTGGCCAGAGTTAAAGTCATATAAGGAGGAGGATAAAGTACATACGGTCTATGGCTGTTTTCAATATTACTGAGTGTATGCGTAGACTACGTTAACATTGGCTTCAGAGGAATTCCATCCTGACGACGGGGAATCATTTCAGCACACAAATGTATGGAACATTGAATGCTGGAAAATATAGGATGACTGCTAAGCTTGTTCTTGACCACTCGTTTGTGTGCCTGCCATTTTCTATAGTACGGGTGCTTTTACTGTATAGATTTGCTGTATGAGTGTCCATTGTGCATTTCGTCAAAAAGATGATCCACCTTAAAAGGCGATGCTGCTGAATCCAGAAAGTAGCATCCACGCGTGACATCTCATCAGTAGCGCAGCGTTCATCTGACTGCACTATCCAAGGGTCATCAAATTCCCATATTAGAAATTGTCTTGCACTCTTGTATTATTTCTTGTGTCCTGCATGTAACTGTGGAATATATTGGAGTATATTATCCATCTCCTCCACGCTTCCGAAGCGAGGCATGGAACTGAGCACTCCCCAGTGATGGCTACTCCCACAACCACCCTCATCAGCTCCATCCCAGCATGAACCTTCTCTGCCACCTGAGAGTGTCCTTTTTTTGGCTGCATGCACGACCCTTGATTCTGGCTGTTTATTACCCCAAACAGACACTAGATCATGGGTGATTTTTAAAATTTCATCTTGAGCCTTGATGTGCTCACCCTGTTTTTTACTGGTATCCTTTGTAGATCTGAGAACTGTCTTTATCATTCAGATGTATTGATCAATCTTTTCTGTACAGGACAAAGCTTCAATACTAAAATGGACACCCTCTCCTGTGTAGAAACCTCATGCAGACATCCTGATCTCTTCATAAATGCACAGAAACTTTAATGGGCTTTCTTTCCAAAGCATCTTTCTTTGATTCCGCTCGGTACTTGTTCCTCGCAGTGTTTGTTACTCTTTCCTGTTCTACTTCTTCATGTATACGGGTAGTGGGAGATGCGGAGCCCAGAAACAAAGACTTTCAGGCTCTTCCTGGCCGGGCCAGAAAGAGCCATCTGTGGCAGGGGAGCTTCAAATGCCTTCCCACCTTTGTAATGCGAACCCCCAGCCTCTCCTGCTATCAGGAGCAGGTCCTCTTCCTGTTGCCCCTCCTTTTCAGCTGGAAGACAGTCGGGAAAAACTAGCCAGCCCAAAAGGTGTGCCCACCTCTGCCAACCACACCCCTTAGGTGGGGAAGGCGAGGTGAAGCCCACTCTTCAGTGCCCGCCATCTTGCAGATGGTAGGCACTCCCCAATCAGGATTAGGGATTGTGCCCACTCCCCCATGTGGGGTGAGCACACCAAGGGTATAGTCACCCTCAGGTCAGTAGCCCATTGGCTACTGACCTTGAGACTCCTAAAACGCCCTCTAAATACAGTATTTAGGGGGCAGCCCTGAACCACGAAGACAGATTCCCGCAACCTACAAAGAAGGACGAATGAAGACGCCCAGCAGAGGAGACTGCAGAGAAGAACTGACTTGGCCACAGCCCTACCGGCCCATCTGCAGTTTCCAGAGATCCTGCACCAAAAGTCACCTTGTCATGCAGCCAGCGACCTCCAGAAACCCTGGGAGGACTGACTGTCTTCAACAACGACTGGATCTCCTGTGAACAGCAGCTCTATGAGAAAGAAATAGCCAAGAAAGACTCTTTCGAGCCTGCTGAGGACAAAGATACCTGACGCCTGGAACCACCACTGCACCCGATGCCTACGGCCAGTCAGAGTGGCCCACCAGTCCCAGCGAGGTCCCCCAGCGCTCCAGAGTCCGAGTCCACTGCAGGTTGACACCTTCAGGACTCCTCGACGTCGCCTGCAGCCTCTGCACAGAGACCACCCCCCAACTGTGAGTGGCCTGGTAAGGTGAAATCTGACCTCAAAGATACCACTGCATCCAGCTGCCCTGCGTATTGGAGAAAAGAACCCGAGCCCTCCAACTTACCTGCCCAGCTGTTGGTTCCTCCCAGAAGTTTTCCTGGACCGAACCTGCTGCCAAAATCCCAAACCGGCAACTCCCATTGAAAACAACAGGGCATCCGACGCCAAATCAGCACTCTGCACCCAGCTGTCCTCTGCCGCTGTGGGTGCACCTTGTGTGCTAACTTGGATCCCCCTTAGCTCTGAGCTAAACCCTAGGAGCTTTGCTCCCACAACTCATGAGCAGCCACCAACCGGAGGCACCCTATCCCCCATTGGATAAAATCGGGCCTCAGCCACCCTAGTACCTCTGAGGGTACTTTGACAGTGTTTCCTCGACCCTGGGGAACCCTGGTTCTAACCCTAGAAACCCAACTCCCACAACCAAGTACTCACCTGTAAGCCAATAACTCTGTTTCCTCCCATAAGATTGCATTGATTGCTTTTCCTTGAAAATTGTTTCAAGTGTGGAGTTGGTTTGTATGGAACGCTCGAGAAACTGCAAATATACAGAAACTGATTTACTTACGTTTTGTCTAGGATGTATCTCAGTGTGATATCTAGACATATCTAACAGTAATTTAAACTGTATGTATGTATTTACAAACCTGTAACAACGTCATCTTCATTCCGCTTGCTTGTATTGTTCAACCTGCCTTGATTAGTACCATATACACTTACCTGTGCTAGGCTTGCTTGGTTCTAGAAGATAAATATAACTAAATAATATTTTTATACAAACAAAATTAGTCTGAGTTCAGTCTTTGTGTGTGTGACATCATTTCTTGCCTGAATGTGTACAATAAATGCTTAACACTACCCTGATAAAGCCTTATTGCTCGCCCACACAATCACAAATAGAGAGTAAGGTGCTACCTACTTTTACCTCTGCCTACTTTTGGGGTTCCACTGGATTCTGTGCACACTATGCCTCACTTTGGTATAGTATATACAGAGCCAGCATCCTACATTGGTGGGACAGCGGTGGGGTCCACAACTTTGCATTTGTTGGACTGACTTGGTCAACACCTGATCACACGGCAGAACTCTTAAATTGTCTTTAGAATTCTGAATTTTTGAATTGATAAATGTTTCCAAATTACTAAAAGTCTTGTTAGGGCCATGGTTAAGTCCCTTTAAAATCTTAGAAAAATTAAAACTCACCATAGTTAGGGGTAAGAGGGTTAGAATCTTTTTGTACAATGTCTCTTAACAAGAACACAACTGTTAGTGAAAACATAACAAATGACAGAGAGCATGATTGGGATGGTCAACCTCACCCCTTACCTCCATTTAGAATTTAGGGAGTTAAGATCTCTATGTAAACTCAAATACATTGCTATGGGGTCCCATCCCTCCAAACAAAAGCTCCAGGAGCGTTTGGCAGGGTGTGCTAAGGATCATCCCTCTGAGAAAGGTGAAGACCTCTCAGATGGGGAAGAGGATGGAGGGGATGAGGATAACTTCCACCACCCCCTCACTTGCTAGGGAGAACAAGGCACACTACACCTCATGTTGGAATAGTATATACAGAGCCAGCTTCCTACACTACTGATTTTTGGAAACTACACGACATGGCACCGCCAAAGTTGGCTGGTATCTTATTTTGTATGGATCAACTGAGTAGTTCAATTGTAGTTCCGCAGAGTTCCCTACACACCTTTCAAACGAGAGCCGTTCGTGATGGTAGGGAATATGCTCCTTGGCTGAGTAGGTATACCCTATGAATTGGCTGTTGGTAAATTCAAGCTTTAAAGGATATTACCGCTGTGTTAGCCGAACTCTGTAATTCATTTCTTACACAACATAGCACAGAATATTTCAGAGAACAGCAGACATGCAGTCACTCAAAAACTACTACAACATGGCCTCTCACTAGATGGTGGGGAGGTTACCTTCATAGTGGAGGCACACAAGGCATTTAGAACAGAGGCGTTTTACTGTTGGGTTAAGTTCCCTGCTGCAGATGATGCTACACGGATGGTACACAGGTTTTTCACAAAGCTGAAGTAGGCGAAATACCGGAGAAATACACTCCTTATGAGGAGATAGAAATCCCTCCAACCTACCAAGGACATACTAACTGGTTTAAAAGCGCCCTCCTTCATTTTTTTTTTGTTGTAAAATATGTTTATTAACATTTGAGATCATGCAAGCACATTACAGTCAGCAATCAACACTTACGCAAAACCTCCAACTGGACAGCTTTCCTAGTATAGCCATGCCCACTGGTACCTGATGACATACTGTCTGAATTATCGCTCCCCCTATACAGCTTGCAATATAGCCTCTAGTAAAAGCGCCCTCCTTCATAATATGCAAGATGCAAGACTGGGCCACTCAGCAATGAAGGGGCGGCATGGCCAGTCATAGCCAGTTACACATTGCATCCTGGTGTTGATCGTTTAACCGGAGGCCAGCTGCAGAGACTATACAATAATCTAGTAACAATATGCAGAAGTCTTACACAATTCATGATGTGAAAATTAACACTTGCTCCTGCATGGACTGTTCAAGCAGTAGCACCACAATTACCTACACCAGGCATTAGTCCTTAAACCGTGAATGCAATAATGGGAAAAATTCCCACCAAAACGGAAGAAAGTCCGGATTTGATTGCACAAAAAACAAACCACCTTGAAGCAGTGTTTCCCAATATGGGCCCACAGGAGAAGCACAGGATACTGACAATTTGTTTGCCAATTGGGATGGCTCCCCCGATAGAGGATTGTGCCACTTGGGGCATAGCCTTTGCTGAAGTATATACCAGAATACATGGTACCCCTTCGTTGGCAGTTCTACCAGAGGTATCAAAACAGGTACAGAATGAGCATTGGGCAGCACCTGCACTGGATTTAGGGATAGAACTAATGGGCAACGTTGCCGCAGTATCCGCCATGATGTTAAGTAACATCAAAGGGAGAGCAGCAGCGTTAGCTATACACCAATGCCTAAGGGATTTGACTCCTACCCAGCAGGAGCGTGAATTACCTAAAATTATCAAAGAAACCTATGCTATGCTGAGAAGAGATAATTTGGGATCCAGCCCAGGAAAACCACAATTGAGGAGTAATTTTGAAAAGGATAACTCTAAGCAAGCACACGACTCTTCAACGAAGAAGTGGGTCAATAAGAAAATAAAAAAAATAAAAGATCATGGGATGGGTCTCCTACACAGGAATCTACCGAAAAACGTTACAAATTATGTAACCGTGATAATGTTAAACCACCTGTTAGGTATCAGGATACTGATATACGTTCCTTTAGTTCCTTTCAAGATTCAATCATTCAGAGAAAGGAGGCCGATCAGAGCACAAATCAGGAGAGCACGTGAAATCAAGAAAAGACTCGATGCTCTAAATACATAGCAAAACAGGAAGACCAGCCTAAAATATCGAAACCTCAATTCAAAAAGAAGAAGGTAGCTGGACTAAAGGTCAGGAATGCCATGGATTTTGAGCACTCTACTTCTGAACAGGAAATGGGCATTGACGATGCTGGATGGTGCGGCAGAAGTAGCAAAAGTTTGACTGAATCCGATGGATTGTCTGGTGGGAGTAGCGCGGTGTGAGTATATCACGGTGGAAACATCGGATACCAGGGTAAGCATTCCACATTGTTTATACGAAGTCCATCTATGACTGAAAGGGACGTACCACGATTTATAAATGTCCTCTTTTGGGAGGAACTCACTCCAGGTTAAGACATTTTGCTGGCCTAAAAAAAATTGGCCCCCTGAATTGAGAATGGATTGCTCAAATGGGGACACAGTGATTTTACCAGCCTTCTCCGACCTTGTTCCAGAATCAATTAAACACTAGTACACCAGTG
Source organism: Triturus cristatus (assembly GCF_964204655.1). NCBI lineage: Eukaryota > Metazoa > Chordata > Amphibia > Caudata > Salamandridae > Triturus > Triturus cristatus. Next base: position 39,994,974 of record NC_140580.1, read on the forward strand.
AGTGGGCTTTAGCGCTAGCTCCTACGTTATACCACAACCATGTGGTGTGGGATGACGGTTCACCTTATCATGATATACCATTCAGGACAACCCCACAACTTCAAAGACAATACCCAATAAAAAATGAAGCAAAACAACAAGTTAGGGAAATCGTAAAACAGCTTAAATATCACGGTGCGAGTGAAATTTGCACCTCTTCAATGAATAACCCTCTGTTCCAGTAATGAAACTGGATCACTCATACTGCCTAGTACTAGATTACAGACATTTGAACACAGCTACTGTCACATTTACAGTACAAAATGCATACAGCGCCACACTAATGAATAGCATCATGCAGAATGAGTACAAAACAACACTAGACATGGATTAAAAAAAATGTAGCACCTGGAAGCAGATATTTGACAGCCTTAATGGAGCTAGGTTCTCCCCCAAAGAGTTGCCATTTGCCACAGGGGTATAAGCATAGCCCCGGGCTGTTTTCAGCCAGAGTCACAGAATTACTTGAAAACTTTGATGACCAGGAATTGTCATATGTCGATGACACATACTTAACGAACGATGACCTGATCGAATACTTGACCAGAGTGGACCGCATCATTTTGGGGTTTGCTCGTGTAGGCAAAAGATTTTTTTTTTTTAATTTTAGATCAAAAATTGCCCACTGCAGTGTTCTGTTTCTAGGATACGGGATATCAAGTGAGGACAAGACCCTGGCAATGCATTCTTTGGGAATCCATTGTAGGATTTCTAAATTTTGGCAGAACATTAATTCCTGATTACGCAGAATGGGTAAAACCATTCTACGACCTATTCGTCCATATTTTTCAGGTACATATTGGACATAAGAACATACAGAAATTTTACGTTCCATTCAAGCAGTCATGATCGCTTCCGAACACTTACACACAAATGTAAACACTACAAACCGGGTGATCTGTGTAATTGCGGGTACATCAGGGTACACATGTTGCGTTCAATTAAGGTAACAGTACAGATTGCATATAAATCACATCTTTATACAAATGTGGAAATGCGTTTTGCACCTACTGGAAAAATACTGACAGCAGTACAGACTGCCATAGTGAAAGAGAGTGCCGTGGCTCAAGGGAAATGCATCTTTGTTGTGACCCAGGTATCGTCCTTAAAGGCGGTTACCAGAGCAAGTGTTCCAGACGGTAAAACTTTACATCCAAGCTGGCTACAATGGGAAAACTCCTTCACTGCAACAGATGTAGACTATAGATTTGACGCTACATTACAGACACAGGCATTTCTCTACTAGCAAGAATATTCTCCTTCTATTGAAATAATGCCTCTAGAATACTATTACTATCATATACACTGATGGTTCTGCTCAGCTTGCTGTAGGAACCAACACCAATATTCAGTCGCATATGCAGTCGTGAAAGGCCTTATGCACAATGTAAGCTTCCATCCTAAAAAAACCTACACGCAGGCTCTAGGTGATTGCACGGCACAGCTGGCAGAACTGAAGGCTCTAATACTGGCATTACAGAGTACGGATGCTGGTTTCCCCACACTTCTCCTACAAGCTAGATGCACAAAACACACCATATGCTCAGATTCCAAGAGTGGGGGACAGATTAATACCAAACATTGATCGCAAACTAGGATTCATTCTGGTTGCACAAGGGTCTGTAACGCTATTAGTGGCCAGGTCCTTTCAACCAGACTAAGTACTTGGTCCTGAGATGTGACATCTGTTAGCAGATGAAGGGTTCCACTTTGACGCGTCCACTTCAGACACCTCTTTTGATTTCAAACAAGCCTCTGGCTTGTGTGCATTTGGACCACTGCAGTCCCCTATCATCTGACGGGGCTTACAAGTACATCTTGGTGGCAGTGGATTCCTGCTCTCGATTCTTGTGGGTATGGCCACAGCGATCGGCTGACGCCCAAACTGTTATAAAGGACCTGCGAGTCTTTATTGGGACAAACGCAGTTCGCACACTATATTCTGATCATGATCTGGCGTTTAGATCTCGGGCTTACAAAGAGGCAATTGGAAATTTGGGTGTGACCCTACAATTCCCGTCTCAATATCATCAAGAGGGAAACACGGTCATGGAGAGGAAAAAATTGAACTTAAAGCAGTCTTTAACAGCAAGGGTATTAGGCTCTGGTCACAGTTGGGTCCATTGCCTATAAGGGGTCCAGAGGGCTTTAGAAAATATGCCAAGTAAATCCCTGGGTGGGCAGACTCCTTATGAAATCCTGTTTGAGGTTAAGATGTAGGTTCCAGACCTCGATAATACCAGCACAGTGGCGGCAGAAACACTGTTTGACACCAATGAATGTTTGGCTGTTTTACAGGAATTGAACAATTCCTGGGATGAACAAACCAACGTCCAAGTAAAACGCACCACCACTGGAGAAGATCCGGTCTGAGAAAAGATAGTGGGCAAAAATGAGTTTGGGCCATCTTACAGCTCGCCTGTGCCTTTCCTGGCTGTTGTGGTTACACAAACTGTACTTCTCCCGCTCCTTGCTGGACGCTGAGACAAAAGGTTTGTCTCTATGGATCTGACCAAACCACACTATGTGTGCGAATCGCAACAGTAAGCCAAGTGGACTCCTGGGTATATATCAATCTCCTCTTGCTGCCATACAGGAGGTTCAGATAGAAGCTTTAATTACAAATGTAGTCTGCTCTCTTCAAGAAAAGACAACGATGAACAACAATGAAGTATGCCTTCTACATGTTTCAAAACAACAACTGTGCAGTGTACAAGTACAGAAACACAGATTTCAATTCAGAATCTTTAGAAGAACAAAGTCTATGTCAATGAACCACAGATGGAGTCTCATCCAATTCAAACCAGCCGGCTGAGCTGCCCAAGATAGACTGGACAGCATCTGGATACTTCATCCACTTTGATGACTTCTCCTCCGATGCATCAAAGGTTCCACAGCCCCACCGCCCCTGCCTTTCAAACTAAAGGTGCATGTCTTATATTGTTGGCTGAAAAAAACATACTTTGTTTCTCCATGTTTACATCTTTGGATTACAATTGCATTACTGTTCCTTGTACTTTGGATTGGTTTTGTGACTGTGTTCTTCCTTCCCCTAAATGGACACTTTTTTCCAGAACACTCTGCTGTACACACCATGAATTTGGTTCTAAAACCACACGCATCATCACACGGTGAGCAGAGAGACTTGTCCCTGGCGAACATTTCAGCTGTTCCAGTTCCAGATGGGACTGTATGGGACAGGGTATCATTTGATGTGTATTGTCCCACTAAACGCTTGCAAATTCCATATTAATTTAAAATTTCATTGAATGAAATTCTCACCTTCAGTACTATTTCTGATGATTGGGACATTGATATGGTATATGAAATGTTAGAAGATCTAGAACATGGAACTGTATTTTCTTCCTAGAAGCTTTATGATAGTACAGCTAGTTTTGATGAGATGTTCTGTTTTTCACATTACGGTCTTCATTTTCTACACAAGGCTAGTACACCTCGTGACGTATTTAACTTTACACATTGAGAACATTGCCCTACAGCACCAAGGGGTAGTTCAAGAGCAGTTGCACAGAAGTTTGACTATTTTTCTGGTTATGACACATCGGACCCGGCCTCATTTTATTATAGGCTTGCACTGTCACCTGCAAAGAAAAATATGTTACGTGATACTAAGCTGATTTACTCTGCGTCTTTCCTTTCTCAACTTTCTGTACAAGGTTTCGACTTTTGGAGGAATACAGTAGATGTAAAATCTATCTGGGGACTAAATATTGGCAGGTTTCATTCAGAGCCTGCTTAATACCACAAAAGATGATTTTCCTGAAAAAAACTGTGCAACAGACAACATGTCTGGGCTTAGCCTAGATAAATGACTTGAACACACCAAGAGTTCCCAGTCTTACACTATTTCACAACTGGCAGTGGTTAACACCATACGATTAAAACATTATTGATACTATGAAGCGTAAGAGTAGGCATAACTCATCAGAATTCAATTAGAGGGGATGGCTAATGTGGACACTAGACACTAACAAATGTCAGGATAGATTCCTAGGTGACATCGAGGAATTTACAGCAAACAGTTGTGACTTGATTGCCTAAAAACTTCGACACTGTCTCGGTGCAGTAGTGGACAACGGTATGACTATCTTGCCATCTAGAATTTATATATACGTGCTTCAGCAGGACTTATCTCAATTACAACATGGGCAGTCTGAATTTAGGTCAATTCTATTGTTAAGCTGGACATTACAGACATTATATTCTGGTCATGTGTTGTGGCAACATCAACATCACTAATCGGTTTTCACCATACCACCTTTCGGAACAGCAGATAGCTATGGCACGGATAGAAGCGACATACACAATGTTACACATCGAAAGTCTTGAAAAATTACCTTTTACCATTGCTGAGATACTATCCATAGCTACATTACACTACCAATATCGAGTTTCCACTTTCAGTACGGTCTACAACACCATCAAGGGGGCAGATATGAAATGTTAGGTGACGGGTTGGGTTCAGACATGAAAAATGGGTGCTTCCTTTCATATTCCGGTGCCGGAATAAGGATACTAAAGTCATTCTCAGTGGCTCAGACTGCAAGAATACTTAAGTGGGTCCCTAGTATGTCAGGATGTTTTGTTGCATGGGGCAAGTAATGCGTTGGTGGCTGTTAGACCCGGTATCCCTGGTTGGCTGAGGTAGGTACCTTAGGCCAAATAGGGACCAGCGATTCCACGTCAGGGAAAGGAAGGACACCTTCTTAGATAGCCCCCGCTCACCCCCTTGGTAGATTGGCACGAGCAGCCAGGCTTATTTTCAAGGCAAATGTGTAAAGTATTTGCAACCATGCTCACAGCAACCCAATGATGACACCACAAATAGGCTCCACACGAGTTTCATAAAAACGAGTATAAATTTATATAAAAGATATATGGTAAGACCACACAATATAAATCCAACATATGCGTATTTGTAATATTCTTCCTGGCCAGTTATTAGGCCAGCCAGCCCTTGTCAGTTCTGGCGATATTACTGAGCACTTCTAAACGTTCCACCGCAGTCCTAATACAATGCCATGCAGTTCATAATGTTAGAATCAGGCCCTTTGCAAGGTAACAATAATGCAACTCGTAATGCTAGAATCAGGCACTTTGCAATGTAAAGATAATAAAGCGATACCAAAGGGGATGATGGACGGAGCGCTTGAGCAAATCAAACACTCACCCCCAGTCAACTGATCTAGGTTTAATCCATCATCATTCTTTAGTTCACTCCACCACCCCAGTTCAGACATGGCCATATTCAAATCAGTCTGACCCTGTGCCTCATGGAACAGTCCACCCGAACTGCCAAGCCATGTCTTCCCTGGACCGGAAACAAGCATCCTGGGACCGGTTTCGGGTTCATAACCCTCATCAGCCAGGCTATCTTGAAACCAGTGGCAAAGTGAGAATGGGACCCACAGTGCTTGAGCAAATCAAACACTCACCCCCAGTCAACTGATCTGGGTTTAATCCATCATCATTCTTTAGCTCACTCCACCACCCCAGTTCAGACATGGCCATATGCAAATCAGTCTGACCCTGTGCCTCATGGGAACAGTCCAGCACCAAACTGCCAAGCCATGTCTTCCCTGGACCGGAAACAAGCATCCTGGGACCAGTTTCGGGTTCATAACCCTCATCAGCCAGGCTATCTTGAATCCAGTGGCAAAGTGAGCAAGGGACCCACGTCTGGGCATACCCTGCCAACTTAGGGCGAACAAAGCGATACCAAAGGGGATGATGGACGGAGCGCTTGAGCAAATCAAACACTCACACCCAGTCAACTGATCTGAGTTTAATCCATAATCATTCTTTAGCTCACTCCACCACCCCAGTTCAGACATGGCCATATGCAAATCAGTCTGACCCTGTGCCTCATAGGAACAGTCCAGCTGGACTGTTCCCATGAGGCACAGCATCAAGACTGATTTGCATATGGCTGGGTTCAAACTGGAACGGCATGGTGAGTAAAAAAACGATGGATTTAGGCACAGATCGCTGTACTGGGGTGAGTGTATGACATTGTTCTGCATTCTGTCCATCAACTGTTGTTTTTGCATGTGTCACCCCGAGTGGGAAGGGTATGCCCAGACGTGGGTACCGTGCTCTCCATGCCACTGGAATCAAGCTATCCTAGCTGAAGAGGGGTGAAACCCCAAAACCAGTCCTAGGATGCTTGTTTCGACTCCAGGGAGGACCTGGCTTGGCAGTTCGGGCTGGACTGTTCCCATGAGGCACAGGGTCAAGACTGATTTGCATATGGCTGGGTTCAAACTGGAACGGCATGGTGAGCAAAAAAACGATGGATTTAGGCCCAGATCGCTGTACTGAGGTGAATGTATGACATTGTTCTGCATTCCGTCCATCAACTGTTGTTTTTGCAATGTAAAGATAATGCAATACGTAACGCTAGAATCAGGCACTTTGCAATGAAAAAATAATGCAATGCGGGATATGCTAATCAGGTAGTTTGTTATGCAGAACCCATGCAATGAGTAATACGCTAATCAGGTAGTTCGTTATGCAGAAACAATGAAAGCGTAATACGCTAAACAGGTAGTTCGTTATGCCGAAACAATGCAATGCGTAATACGCTAATCAGGTAGTTCGTTATACCGAAACAATGCAATGCATAATACGCTCCAGCACCGATCACGGTGCCTCAGGCGGTCTCTCCGCTACTCGTACTACTCTCTGTCAGCCTCTGTCAACAGTTGCCCCCCACACGGGTATGATGTGAACAAAGAGTACAGCTCTGCACTCCGGCCCCGGTACTGCCACACCTCTGGCAAGTATGGGCCGCGATACGAGCCGAAGCAGGGGCTCACACTTCAGGAAGGAGAGAGGCCGAGAGCGTCTCCCTCCGAGCCTGCACCCCGCCCCAGGTGTCCACACATTACCTGGGGGGGTGCGACCTCGCTCTCCTCTCATCTTCCCGCGACTTGAGCCTCAGATGCAATCTTCGTGAACTCTGGGCAGTGGGTCTCGGGCCCTCCCCCAACAAGGTTGGCTTGCGGTCTCTCTTTGGCAACGGCGGGCTCGGGCTGGTGACTCAGCTCCTCCGGGGCTGCCGGTCCGGGCCGCTGACACTACGAAGATTTCAGGCGGCCACAGGGCACACACACACAGCGTCACTGAGACTCTCCTTAACTTCGGGTGCACGATCACAGGGCACTCCTCACGATGGTCTCAGGCTGCACAAAGCACACGCACACAGCGTCGCTGAGACTCACGTTAACTCCAGGTGCACGATAACAAGGCAATCCTCACGAAGGTCTCAGGCTGCACATGTACACAGCGTCGCTGAGACCTACTTGGATTCCGGTGCACGATAATAAGGCAATCCTCACGAAGGTCTCACTCTGCACAAAGCACACGCACACAGCGTCGTTGAGACTCACCTGGATTCCGGTGCATGATAACAAGGCAATCCTCACGAAGGTCTCATGCTGCACAAAGCACATGCACACAGCGTCGCTGAGACTCACTTGGATTCCGGTGCACATGATGACAGGACAATCCTTACAAAGGGTTCAGGCTGCTAAAAGCACAATCACACAGCGTCACTGATCCTCGCTTGGACTCCAGGTGCCCACGATTCTCAGGGCACTTCTTACCAGGGTCTCAGGCTGCAAAAAGCATATGCACAAAGCATCGCTGAGACTCTCCTGGAAACTTTTGTGTTCCTGAGTTTCCGCAACAGGGAGCCAGCTCACCATGGGCCCTTGGGGATAAGTTACTTCAGGACAAAGCACAGCAAAGTCCTTTCAAGCAGGGGGGCACAGCACACCGCAAAGTCCCTTCAGCCTTTCCTTGGTCAAAACAGCAAACTGCAGGCCAGCGCCAGAACACACAGCAAGGGTCAGTCCTTTCCTTCAGTCTCTTCAGATGTTTCTTCCTTGGCAAAGGTTCCTCTTGACCACTTAGTAGCTTCAGTCTTGTTCACTCTTGATCAAGCCATCATTCCAAAGTTCAGGGGCTTCAGCTCTCATAGTTATACCCCTAAATGTTTTTGAAGTCTTTGTGTTCAGAGGGCACTGACCCCTGTTCAAACCAGTTCTGGGTGCCTCCCTGCCAATCACTCAGCAGGAGATGGGACAATTGTTTTATGGCAGCAACCCAGGCCTCTTCATCTCTAAGGGCAACTCCTCCCCCTACACTCCAGATGCAGGTCAGCCTGTTGCTTTCTCACCTCCTCCCCTGGGTCAAGACATTCCCCAGATCCTATCGCTTTCAAATCCAGACAGTCAATCCACAACCTGGCAGAGAGGGACAGAAATGTTAGAACACAAAGATCCAGCCACTTTTAAAAGAGTGGCTTCTAAACACACAATGCAAAAACCACCTTCATAAAAAGATGTGTTATTACATGGTGAGTTCAGGCACACTAAACTTCACCTCTTCATCTTAAGCCTTTGGGAAGATAGGCTGGCAAACATATTACACAGCCTTCCCATTCTATCCTATGGGCAAGATGGCCTTTTTAACAGTGAAAAACAAAATGGAGATTATTTCATTGTCAGGACATGGTACACGTCTTAGTACATGTCCTCCCTTTCACATGCACTGCACCCTGCCCAAGGGGTACCCTGGACCTACCATAGGGGTGTCTGATGTGGATAGAAAGGGAAGGGTAAGGTCTGGCAAGTGGGTGCACTTGTCAGAACAACATGGCAGTTTAACAAACTGCGCGCAGGCACTGCAATGGCAGGCGTGAGTTCCCTTTTTAAGGCTACAGGTGTGGGTGGCACAATTAGTGCTGCAGGCCCACTAATAGCATTTGCATTACCAGCCCTGGCACACATAGTGCACTTTACTAGGGACTTTACTAGTAAGGCAACCATACCAATCATGGACAACCAATTACCATTATACTTTATACAGGGAGCACTTGCACTTTGACACTGATCAGCAGTGGCAAAGGGCCCAAAGCATCTAAGTTGGTAACACCATGTCAGAAAAAAGGTCTAGGGGGGAAAGCCAAAGGTTTAGGGAACTTTAGCCAAAAATGGCCAAGTCCTACACAGGCGAACCTATCTTGCTACTTGAAAGGGTCTCCGGCGGCCTTGATACGTCAAACTTTCAGATTACTCTTAAATGGGAGTTACCTGATATGGACTGGCAGGGTTCTTGTGAGATGAATCCCGTAGTTGCCTATGTGGGGACCATATCTTCCACTGTAACATGTAGAACGGCACCAAATAAATGAATTAACTCCAACATGCAGGGTTGACACCTATATATAGCTCCATGCAGTCACTTCTGGCGATGTCGCTGAATCCAATGGTGCCACTTATCAGCACACAGCAGCAATTTCTGGAAAAAGCTTCCTGATATAGTATGGCTCCTGGGGAAATTCACAAGGTGTGGAACCTGTAGTTAAATGTATCTATAAGAACAATACTTTTGGTCAACCCATTGCTCATGTTTGGTTGGCTTGGCTGTTTATTTAGTGGCATTGCTTTTTGCTGAGGTGTTTGTCTCTCCCCTGGATCATAACTTCTTTACCATTCTTTTGAATGGGTGACTTGTATCCTTCCTATGCTTACATTCAGGGGGCTACTTTTTTCTTTTAGCAATCCTCGACAGTGCACAAGTATTCTAGCTCTCTCTTTACCCCCATGCTGCTTCCTGCATGCTCTGTGTTGCTCTTTCCTCAGTACTGTTCAGCTATTTTGTTTTTTTCACCCCTCCTTTCTGGGCATTGTTGCTCAGCATTCAATTGCTAACACTGCTCATCCCTGTCCCCATTTTTAACTTTTTTTGAGGACCGGCAGAAATGTGCTGTCGGGCCACTCCTTTCCTTATACTGTACTTTTGCGCTAACTTATATATTTTTTAAATGTACTGCTTCATGATGGGCATTTGCCATCGTGGAATGCTAAATGCAAAAGAGCCAAATTAGCCACCGGTGTGCAAGTCATCTCACACAGTGGGGAACTATTTGGCTTTTTTCTTCTATTAGCAGATGCTGCTCAGTATCGGCAACAAACACTGATGAAACTAAATTGGCGAACCGCTTTGAAAGAAATTACCTATTTGGTTTGCAAATGCTTGTTTTCCTGGTGTGGCATTTTCTGCCTGTCACTCATAGGGTGCTGGCTCCTTGATAGTTTGATTTGTTGTGCAAGCTCTAATACACTGTATATTACCCTTTCTCAAAGGAATTATATATACCAACATTCAGAAATGTTAATAGAGATGGCAAGAGTGCGCCTAGAAAATAATTTTTTCATGTTTGGCAAAGACACATTTCGACAAGTAAGGGGTACAGCAATGAGCACCTGCTTCGTCCCCAGTTATGCCAATCTACATATGGGCTGGTGGGAGGAGAAGGTGCTCAAGGTCAGATATGTCAGATAATGGAGGTAGAATGTCATTATCTGGACAAGATTCATAGCTGACCTATATATCCTCTGGAGGGGTTCACAGGAATCAGTGAAGATATTTGTGGCTGCACTGAATGACAATCCTTTAAATTACAATTTACTGGCACAATCAGCGATTCTCAAGTTTTGTTTTTTGGATCTTGAGGTGTTCATAAAAATTGATAAAATACATACACCAACACACAGAAAGCCCACAGCAGGGAACTCTATATTGCACTCACTCAGTTTCCACCCACCGAAACTTAAGCATAGCAATCCGTATGCAGAACATCTACGGATGAAAAGAAACTGCAGTGAGACTTGCTCTTTGAAGGATGCTCAGACCAGTTTTGCAGAGCGATTTAAAGAGAGAGGTGACAGCATTCAGTTTCTGAACCAAGCCCAAAGGAAGGTGCTCTCTTTCCAGGTGCTTGTTTGCTACTAATTTTTTCCATGCTCTGCTTTTTGGGTGTGTTCTCCTCACCCCTCCCTCTTTCCTTCTTGACCAGATGTTTTGTTCACAAAGCCATTTTGCTTTTGAACAGCCAATATTCCTGGGTGGCAATCTTCAAGTTTCATTTTATCTTTAGTAGTGAAGGCCATCTACATAATGTCCATTTTGTAACTATAAAAATATATTTAACAATAGGAAAAAATAGAATTCCAAGATGGCCACCAAATTGCGCCTATAGTCAATATAGGTGTAGGAAAGTGCCTTTTTTGCATGGTTTTCCCCACTTTTTGCCAAACTGTTGATGTACTTTGACTGAGTGTGCCCTGGGTTCCTGCCAACCAGGTACCCAGGGCCTATGTTCTTTCCCTAAATTGTACTATTGCAAAACCCAACTGGCAACTCTTTTGCCACATGTAAGTGCCTTGTGAAGGGTACCATATGTACCAAGGGCACTGTGACCAGGGAAGGCCTCTAAGGACTGCAGCACTTAATGTGCCCCCCCTTAGAATCCATGTACCTTTACACACACACACACACGCACACACACACACACACTGCCCTTACAGGCTGCTTGTTTTGGTGCAGAACAAAGTGAAGAGCCAACATGGCACACATGGCCTACAATCCACTGCCCTGGAATAGGTAAGCCACCCCTCTAGCTGGGTGCACTATACCATTGGTGAGGGTACAGGTGCATGAACCCTGTACCACTACAGTTTCTAAGTCAATTCTTAGACTTTGTAAGTTCAGTAATGCCATAATGAGTATATGGTGCTGTGAGTTTGTCATTACGAACTCCACAGCACCATAATGGCTTTACTGAAAAGTGGGAAGTTTGGTATCAAACTTCTCAGCACATTAAACCCACACTGATGCCAGTGTGGGATTTAATGCAAAATGCACTCAGAGGGCATCTTACAGATGCCTCCTGAAAAACGACCTAAGACTAGTGTCCTGGCTGAGTGGCTGCTCGCCAGCTGCCACCACCAGACATGTTTCTGGACCCCTGGGTCAGGAGCCTGCTGCTCTTGGGGTCCTAAAACAATGCACATCCTGGGACGAGGTGCCAAGGCTCCTCCCCCAGGATGGGCAGGGTCCACGAAGGGGAAGATTCAAAGGCTTGCTACCTTTGTGAGCTTCCCCAGGCCTTTTGCTGCTTCCAGCAACTGGTCCCAACCGGTTCTGACACCCAGTTTGGGCGGGAGAATCATTGGGAAAACCAAGTTAGGAGGAGAGGTGTGCCCACTTTTGCCAACCCCACCCCTCAGGTGGGGGAGGTGAGGTGAAGCACAACTCTCAGTCCTCGCCATCTTGCAGATGGGGGACCCAGTCAACCAGAGTGAGGCTTATGCCCCCTCCCACTGGAGAGTGGCATAATAGGGGGGTGTACCTACCCCAAGAAAGGGACCCATTGGTCCCTACCTGTACCTACCTGTAACACGCCTAAATCTAGTATTTGGGCGCTACCCCGAACCTTGCCTCCTCAGACAAGAGGAGAGAAGGACCGAAGAATCCACGCTGAACTAAGAAGAGAAGGACGCCCCCTGACTTGTCCCCAGCCCTACCGGCCTGCCACCCCAGAATTCTACTTTTTTTAAAATTATTTATTACTGAATTCTAGGATGGCCACCACATGATATCTGGCTGAACACCTGTGATCTCAACCTCAAACCGCACAGCTTCGACAAACACAGTACAACAATTCTGGATCTGGAGATACAAGCAGAGGGAGGTGGACTGAAAAGCAAAACCCACTTCAAACCCACTGCCCGCAATTCTCTCCTACATTTCACTAGCTTCCATCCTAGAACCCTGCGTGAAAATCTCCCCTACGGACAGTTTCTCCGGCTCCGTAGAAACTGTAGTGATGTACAAGACTACAAAAGCCAGGCCAAAGCCCTAAGTACAAAACTGCAACAACAAGGCTACCCCAAACGAATCACAGAAAAAGCCAGGAAACGTGCCCATAACCAAAACCGCAAAGGTTTAATAGAAACAACGCTACTGGAACCTACCACCACACCTCTTACATGTGTAACCACTTTCAACGCAGTCTCGAACAAAGTCACGCACATCATCAAAAAGCACTGGAAAATACTTCAGACCGGCAACTTGAACTGGGAACTTCCGCTTTTATCACACAAAAGAGCCAGGTCCATAAAAGATACTCTAGTATCTACATGCCCAGCACCACCACTACAATCAACCAACTTATTCATCAATGCCTGAGGGCTTCCGAAAATTGTTGGCCATTTTCCATGTGGAAACTGCAGTGTATGCCACATCACAGAAACCACTAAAAGCCTCAACCTGGAACCCGGGAAAACATGGCAAATAAGGCAACACACAAACTGTAACACGGCGCACGTCATCTACCATATCTTATGCCCCTGCAATGTTACATACATCGGGATGACAAATCGAAAGGTAAAGACCAGGATCTGTGAACATCGCAGTACCATCAGATGTAAGAAAAAAACCACACGAATGACTAACCACTTCTTAGAGGTTGGCCACACAACCAATGACATGCGCTGGGTCGTCATTGAAACACTGGATCCCAACCTACCCAACATACAGAGTCGCCTCTTAGAAAAAGAGCAGAGATGGATCTACCGCCTGTCCAGTCCCAAGACAGGCCTTAATGATAACTAGGCTTTCCTGTTTTCAGTTTCTATTTTTGGTAAATTCTGGTGGGGTTTTTTCAGTGTTTTCAAGTGATTTCAATACCTTAAAAAAACACTGGTTATCAGTGATTACACATTTTCGCGCCATTAAAAACTACAGAAACAGTCTGTTTCTGGTGTTCATGGAACATTTTGCTTTTATTATTGCTTACTTTCTGCATGTATAGCACATGGCATATAGACAGTGTAAGTATAGTGTATATGAGGTCCAAATAGATTTTTGCAAATTAAACTTATTGTAGTACACCATACAATACTTCTTCAGTGAGTCTTTGCCCATGTGCGCTCGCTCTTTCCTTCCCATGTAAACTTTTGTGAAAAGGCCCTCTCAACATCGGCACTTGAGATGAGCAATGCCAAAACGGCCAGTACACAATTTGTTAACTCTGGCCACTGACAAAGCTTTCCATGGCAATACTGGTTCACTTGAAGATTGCGATTCTCAGGGTAGGTTCTGCAACATTTTTGCTGATCTGGGCGCCTATGCCCTCAGAGTTACAGAAGCGGTGAAAAATGAAGCAGCACTTTTGAAACTATGGAGGAAATTCCCCTTTATCGAAGGGATCTAGAACAGAGTACCACAGTGAGGTTTCATTGACTTCAAATGCCATTGGCTGTGAAGGGACATTTCTATGCATCATTGCAAGCCATTTCTCATACATTGTATAATAAAAGTTCGTGAAATGCTCTTTACCATTGCTTTGCTTACCAAGTGGCAAGCACTCTAACATGGAAAATGTTGCAGTGCCAAAGTCACTAAAGGTGTCACCCACCCTACTCTCAAGGAGATGTTATACATCTACACCAATTATGCTGAAAACATGGCAGACAAGGGTGTTTTCAGACTCTATTATGTTCACTGTAGCAGTTATGTTTTCCTGTAAAAATCTAAAAATGCAGTAGAGTGTACTTTTTTCACATCACTATCAATATGTGACCATAGATACTTACATTTCTTGCCTTTGGCATCATCACTCTGCAGCAATTCTGTAAACAGTTGCCACGTGGTTAATATAGCATTCATAGCCCCTTGGACTTAGAACCATCAGCTAAGGGACACAGTTGGGATGACTCTTTCTTTGATGCCACACAAAGCACAAAATGATAAATATTTGCGTTTTAGTTCCTGTGCATAAGAAAACAGTGCAACAGAATGGACTAAAAAGTCAATAGCATTCCTCATTAACTCTGAAGATTGTAAAGATGCGTTCAGCATACCATCTAACGAGTGGCAAGGATCTCTTACAGGCAAGCCCTTCAGCTCAGATATCGATTTTGACAGGTCATCACGCAACTTTTTCATAAACATAGCTGAATCAATGCAAATACAAACAATTTCACTCCAATCTTTGTTGATCTTGGAAAGAACCATTTTTGCAGAGCATTCCAAGTGACACTGCATTCCATGTTTTCCAAAAGTCTGGTGCCATGTTTAACCACAATCCCAGATGCTTTGTGATAGCGCTCTTTTCACATATACTTGTCACTATACCTTGCATTGAATGTTTAAAGCTTGAGGTGTTGCAAATTCACCTACTATCAATACTGACTCACTAGAAACTGGAGGCTGATGTATCAAGGGGTTTTACCCATTCTCTGTGGGTAAATGTGATGACACATATTAGAAAAGATTCTTATGAAACCAGCCATTTTACCTATCAGTGAAAGAATCAAATGCAGCTAAAATATCAAATATGATTTTGATATTTCCGGATTCTCTACAGTTTATAAAATATTTAAACAATACCTAAAACATGCTTCCAAACCCTGCCTCTTTAGACCAAAGACCACCAAACTGAAAAAAAAAACAAAAGGAAGAAGAAACAATATTTTAGTGGCATCCCTAAACAACAAAACTCAAGCAGAACAGTGTTAGCCCAGACTTTCTTACTGCTTCTTGCATAACAAAGTTACATTGTATTGGCCCCTTCAGGAAGAAAAAAATGACTATCACTCTGTTTTTCCTTTCTTTGAATAACATTTAGTTTGTGGTTGTGCAGGTGTTTTTTCAGTGTTTATATGTTTTCACTGGTGAGGGCTATTTCTCTTTCAGTGGGGTTTTATCAGTTTTTGTAGGTTTAAACCTAATACCGGACAGCCTAATGATAACATTCCGTGGAACAGCCTCAGGAAGCCTCTATGATATCTACATATGGCTTCTTAAACAGCTGTTCCAATAATCAACACCATGGGCGCAAAACCAACCAGCCCAGGTGGTACTGAGAATAATGGCGCTTGACCAACAGAATCCAGATGGCTAATGCACCACTTTCTCCACTTGTAATATCAACAAGACATGGCAACACTGGCATGCCAGTCGTGCATTACCCTTCCTGAAGCAAGGCTCACATTTTTTGATATCCCAAACTGCGGCCTCTTTTCTCATCTTTCTTTTAAACCCTGGTGGCCAATACACCACCCCCTCTGTTCGTAGGACTAACGGGACAGGGCCACACCAACTGGTCATCCCCTCCCTGAAGCAAGACCCACAATTTTTGATATCCCAATCAGCGTTCTTATTCTTTTTTATTTTTTATTCTTTTGCATTCATTTGCAGGTAGATTTTACTGAGTCTACCCTTTAATGGAGGCAACATGCAGCCTTGTAGCTCCTTAACAGGACCATTCCAAGATGGCCACTAGAAATGGACCCATTCCCATCTAACTCCTTTGCCTCTTGTCTACCGTTTGGCAGCGCATGCACGCACTTGCGCAGCATTAGTTCTGCTAACACTATTCCCTCGACGGGACGCTCAGTCCCGCACGCATCTGACAGCGCCTGCCTGATTTTAAGCCTCAGGCACACTAGCGGTCTTCACCAGCCAGGACTACAGGAGACCACAGCAGGTTACTAGCGGGATACTCATCGAAACCAAGTAAGGTTGCGCTTCTGTTATTCTAACCCGAGGCATTGGAGCACTCCCGGACATCAGTGCTCACGTGTCTCCCTCTTTCCATTTCTTTAGAGTGGGACTACAGAAGAGACCCCTCCCGAGCCTCGAATCTCTGCCTCACACTTAAACCTAGTGTAATTATGAGATATAAACTTTATTTTTGCATGTTGGCAATATAGTTCTTTCTAATAACTTTATACCACCTTATACGACCGCATGTTATTTTACACGTGTGGTCACTCTTTGCCTAGCACAGCGCGCTCCTAGCAACCAAGGGCCTCACAGGGTTAACACATTGGCTCTGTGATTTTTATCCTCCTATGAACACTATCACCCATGACGACACGCCGTCAACGCTGCATAAACTTCAGCCTGGAGTCCCTCGCTGCATGTTACAATATAGCCGCTGCGCACACCATGAGTCTTCAGCAGCATGCTCCGCCACCTAATCACGGCTATGTATTAAATCACTGTGGTAGTCACTTACCTGAGACAATGACTGTGGCACTTTCAAAAGATTGCATTTTATGGTGCTATTATATGTGTCTTGTCTTGTCCTTTTCTCTCCCCAACATGGTTTTATTGACAGTGTGTCTGTGAGTGCGCCGACATTACTACCACACACCTTAGCGCATGTGTAGGTACTTCACCATTTCATGTGGCTATTTCACTCTTGCCACTCACTTTTTCACATACCCGGTCCTGTAGAAAGCCCACCTTATCTACCTTTTGGGTTGAAACATGTAGACCACGTTATCTAGTCAACTAAGGGTAATAACTCTCTAGTAGTTGCATCACATACTTTTATTCATATCCTGGCCCGCCATTAATAAATTCCACAGGCAAGGATCCTCAGAGATATTTTTAATATTCACAACACTTCACACAATCACACCACACCAGCTCCGCTGTAATCAGTCGTTGTAGCACAACCGGGGGGCATTCGGCCACCCGGTTGGGACCCCAATGATGAAGCATGACACCAACTAGGTTGGTGTGTGAAGGGTCTTTTAAGCAAACCTAATGGGTTCATGTACTCACCACAACAGTGACTGTTAAACATTTACTTAGTGGGTCCATCCACATTGTTTAGTCTAGTATTGTATTGGGGACAAGGACGTACCCCCTATTTCCCTTGTTCTCTCCTTGTTTTCCACCACATGATATCAACATCAACATGGTGATAATCTTAGAATTTGTTTTCTTTTTACTGTACTTCGATTGTTTCAAAATGGCCACTATGTTGCATCTTGCGTCTATTGTTGGATTGTTTGTTATAGTCTTTTGTCATTCCAAGATGGCCTCCATGTACCATGTAAAGACAACATGACAGCACTCCTGGACGGTATGTCATACAATCACTATACTGAACCATAATTCCACCCAGGGTATTGACTTTGCCAGTGCATGAACTACACATGCACTGGCAAAGCAAGACCACTTGACTTCTCTGTGAATGAGACTCTAGTACGCAAGTACTTTTTTTGTAATCCGGATGGCGGCGACAAATGAAGTCACACAACGCTGAGGCCCTGAAACATACGAGGAGGGGGCTGCTAGCCCCGCTATTAACCCGATGAGACAGGAACCTATCCAGAGTTAACCGTTCAGCGGTTCCCCGAGAGAGACTCTATGTGGATAAGGGGTTCCCAACTTCCCACTCTATTCTTTTAAATAAAGCTGGGAGGGTATCTCTGTCCTCAAGAAGGCCGCCGAGGGACTACCACGGGAGCTCTCTCCCCCTACAAAGGTACCGGTTAATGGGAAATAGGCACTCTGCAAAGTTGGGGTGGCGGGAAGTTTTAAAACCGTCTTGCAGGGATGGGGTATGAGTTTTTTGTGGGGGCAGTTCGGATTTATTGAGTTTGTTCGTTTGTGTATGTTACATGGCACACCATAGGTCACTTCATGCTATTCGGGCGCTACTACCACACAATTTAGATCGTAAAGAGCAGGGTACACACATCCCCTATGCCGATGTCCTATGATCCCACGACACCTATGACACCCTACACACAGCACCTACCACTTATATCCTTGAATGTAAATGGTCTTCAAGATAAGCTTAGAAGAGGACTAGTTCTACAACACTTAAAGCATAAGGCACCAGCAGTGACTCTCTTACAAGAGACCCACTTAACAGGGACAGTCTGCAAAGCCCTAGATAGGTGGGATTTTAAGCTCGTGGTACACTTGGAGTTTACATCTGGCTCGCGGGGAGTCGGAATCCTCTTTAAGAAACAGTACCCGATTGTCATTAAACACACATACACAGATAACCAGGGCCGTTTCGTGGTGCTGTCGTGTCAGTGGGAAGGTCGTATGGTTCACATAGCGTCCGTTTACATCTCACCCACGCTCCACTCTTCAGCATTTCAGGCGCTCAGTGAATTCCTACTTTGGCTCCCACAGGGCTACTTAATAATAGGACTTATTAAACAGAAAGAACACTATTCAGCACACCCTGCACACCTATAAAAACTCCCAAGTTGCGGGTCAATGAGATGACCTCAGACCAAATATATGGGTCTAACAGTCATACACAGTTGTCAAATAATAATGACCAATCACTTTTCGAAGTACTACTGGATAAGCAGAGTCCACATTGTTCGATATCTTCAAAAGATGTAATTTATTTCCTTGTAGTTGTAAATCCATCAAACAAAACTGCCACTGAGCCAACACGAGTTTCGTCTTCCCTTAGACTTTGTCAAGGCGAATGGCAAACAAACTCTTGGTCGTACTTTTCATCAGGCAGCAGGAACTGTCTCATAACACTGCCACTGTAATAGCCACAGCTTAAACTAAACTTTCATCCTTCGTGGCACCACCTGCTTCTAAAAAGGGGGTAGCGCGCTCCGTAAACAGTTGATGTTTCTTAGAGGTGATAAATGAATCTTCATATTATGTCAGGAAAGAGGTCAAAGTCTATGCTATGGTAGGGTCAGGATAAATTGAGAAAAAGTACCGATATCGGACCATGATAAGTTCCGACCCGTAACAAAACCCCGATCCATCCTCTCCTTCTCTCCTGCTTGTGACGACCGTATCGTAAGCCTCTTAGATATCTGTAGCTCATATGGATGTTATTCAGGGTACACGATCAATTGAACAAAGTCAGTGCTCTACGTCTTGAGGGGTCCCCACCCACTCCTACCGGCTGGCTGCAATGTAATAATTGGAGAAGACACTTTCAAATACCTAAGGATTCACACCACCCCTGACCCGGAGGTATTTATGACATTAAATCTCCAAGCCCCTCTGAAACAGCTGCAAAGGGATACCAAGCACTGGCAGTCGCTGCCCTTGTCGCTTCTGAAAAAAGCGGCGCTTTTCAAAATGATGGCGCTCCCCAGGTTTCTCTACACCCTCCAAAACGCACCCTTCTTAGTCCCCCAATCTAACTTCTGTGCCATTGAGGCAGAAGTCACTAAACTCCTCTGGGACAACATAGCTATGGTGAAACTATACCACACCTGGTATGATGGAGGCATCGCACTCCCGAACATACAGACATATTACTGGGCCTCTCAACTGATAGGTTGCAGTTGGATGAGACGGGGCCTTATCGGGCGCTCAACAACAAGACCCGGACCCTAATGGGCCCCACAAATCACATACTCCAGGTATGGAATATAGTGTAAAAAAAGTTAGGGTGGCATAACATACTCACGCAAGCAACACCTCTCTGGGTCAAGGATAGGCTGGGAAGGTTTGAAAAAAGCAAAGACTTTACTCACTGGGACCATATTGGAATATCTAAAGTGGGCGAACTCTGGGTATGGGAGAAAATGATCCTATTTACACAGTCCCAGACGCAGTATGAGATGGCATCAACGGAGCACTTCCGTTACCGACAGATCAAACACGCCCTTGAAGCGGCAATTCCCCCCGACACCACCCTACATGAGGCCTCCCTGCTAGAAGATAGGCTGTTGACGGATCACATGGACAAAAAAGCAATATCTATGACCTGTCGAAAAATTATCAATGACGTGCTAGATGCGGTGCAGAAGCTCAAAGACAAATGGAAGGCAGACCTTGGAGAGTTAGACGATACGGATTAGCAGGAGGCCCTAGCATCCCCTAGAGAGGTGGCGATCGCATCTAAATTACGCCTAGTACAACTTAAGATCTTCCATGGAGTCTACTACACTAGAACTACTCTCTGTAAGATCAGGAAAGTGGAGACCCCGCTCTGTTTGCGACAATGTGGGGAAATTGGCAATTTTATTCATACTATATGGACATGCCTGGAAGTTGGACGGCATACTGGGAATCAGTTATGTCCCTTATCACAAGGGTGAGTGGAAACCTAGTCCCTACAGAGCCCAAATGCTGCTTACTCAAAATTTGGGATGCGACAGACCTGAACTCGACGTTACAGACCTGGGCTACCCTGGGTATTATGCTAGCCAAAAGAAATATTGCTAGACACTGGGGTGTAGCAACCGCCCCCACACTCGCAGAATGGTGCAGGGATATGGACACGGCCATGGTGGCGGAGAAAACTGTATACAAACATAGAGGTTGTCCTAAGAAATGGATAAAAAATGGGGAGGATGAAACACATACCGAGGAGATAATAATCAACTGCCAATTACACTGAATGTGGTAACGACTTATATGCAATCGATTTGATGGAAGTATTTCTGTAATGTATATAGAAGGTGACAAAGAATGTATACTGTATGGACTGTATCTGTTCTAATGATACATGTAAAGGACTACTAATTGTGCCTGTCTTTCATATATAAATAAAAGTTTAAAAAAAACTACTTGACTTTACCAGCGGATCGCTCTGTCGGTATGTGGAAGTGGGAAACAAACATTTGCCATTTTTCTTTAGGTGTGATCTGCAAGTCATTAAAGGAATGACAGTGAATGAAGACTTTTGACAATTTAATTCCAGGGCCCTGAAGAACTAGTTACTTACCTTCGGTAACGCATTATATGGTAGAGAATATCTAGCTGCAGATTGCAGTCAGGTGGCTTCATTAGTCTCCATGTGAGGTTGGCGCTGTTACCGTCAATTATCACGTCGCAGTCACCTATATAGGCACCACTCAGGGGCGCGGACGTCAGTTCTTTTCTTTCTGTGCCAGTCAAGCGCCGAGCTGGTAAAAGCTACCCCTCTGTCACTTTTTGGCAGGTTTTTTCCACTTTTTGTCAACCAAAACCTTTTTGGTGTGTTGTGCCTGTCACCGCACCATGTCCGTAACCGACCCCCACCTTGTATGTCTTGGGTGTCTCGAGCGCGATCACGACTCAAAGTCGTGCTCAGCCTGTCAGACAATGGCTGCGAAGGCCTTGCTGGAGCGGCCTATGAAGGTCCTTGCAGCTGGTAGTTGACACCGGCCAGCGAGACTCAGCAGAGATCTCGGTCCCGTTCAAAGAAGAGGAGGTTGTGCGGCCGCTCCCGGAGCCCCAAGTCCTCTTCCTCCCACTCGAGGTCTTCAGGACACTCGGGAAAGAGGCACAATAAAAAGAAGTCTCAGCAGACTTCACCTTTGCCTCAACTATCTTCCGTCGCTGAATGAGGTAAGGAACACTGACGCTCTAGGCAGGGTTCTGCAGAGACAAACCAGAGTCGACTTTGTGCCTCCCTCCATTTTTGGGAGCCGGAGCAACGCCCGCTCAAATAAAATTACTTTACAAGACCATGTGCCACGTATTTGAGCGGGCCGACTCTGTTGAGTCTTCTGGCCCAGGGGGTCGGATGGGCCCCCATCGGATTCAACACAGTCTAATAAAGCAACGGCGCCGCCTCATGGATCCCATCTCGGATCCGGGACGACGGCGTTCGTGCCTATGTGACCTTCCCGGACATCGGACCCGAAGCCGGTGCCGCCAATGCCCACCGGTGGTGCTAGCCCCAGCCTTATCACAGATGACTGAGTCAGATTGGTTCTTTTCTATTGGCTGGTCATTTTCAGGACATTTCAGGCACGGGAGAGGATTGGGAGGGGTCTATGAACCCTTTGGATTACCAGGATGTGTCTGTAGAACAGAAGGACTGGTATGACGAACTTGTGGAGGCCAGTGGACTGGACACATCCATAGATACTGGCATGCTCTTTCCGCCAACAGTGGCTACGGAGGAGGGGGCTTGTTATGCCATGGTGGTAAGGAGGGCAGCTGAGGTCCTTGGACTGGAGTTGCCCTCTTTGCAGGTCAGGACTAATCTATTGACCGAAGTGCTTCATTCTGTGGCTTCCACCTCTAAACCCCTATTGCCCTTTAATAACCACTTACTGATGTCCTTCTAGGCACGTGGTACAAGCCTAGCACAGGGGCTACTGTGACTAGGACAACTGCACTATTATAAAAAGATCGATGGTGCAATAGAGGCCACTTGGGTCCTCGGGTAGCCTGGGCTACTATTATTTAAATGAGCCTTAGTGCTGTGAATAAATGTGATGTCATATCAACCTTGTGTCTCAGCATATATTGTGTAACGAGTCCCCCGAGCACTCATTCCTTGTCTCTCTTGACTCATTTAAATAATAGTAGCCCAGGCTACCCAAGGACCCAAGTGGCCTCTATTGCACCATTGTTCTTTACATAATATAGATTACCCCTGGTCAGAATACTGGGGACCCCTTGTTTGGGGACACAAAGTTCCTCAGCCAACACCCCACTGTGGAGAGCTTGGTGGTGCAGGCTTCGACTTCTCATGGCACAGTCCTTCCGCACCTTGGATAGGAAATCCAAGGGGCTGGAAACACTTCGGAAGAAGATGTTTTCTTCTGCCAGCTTGACAATGTGGTCAGTGAATACCGCATGCTTATTGGGCCATTTCTCTCACTTCCTTTGGGAGACAGTTGCGCAAGTGCTGCCACAGGTCCTGGAGGAGGACCGAGCTGTACTCCCCTAGGCATTGAGGACAGGAGAGATGCAACAAAATTCAACATTAGGTGTGCCTTGACACGACTATCTCGCTGGGCAGAGCGGTTTCGTCAACAGTGGCCTTACTGCGCCATACCTGGCTAAAATAATCTGCCTTCTCTGGCGATGTCCTGGCAAATTTGATGAACATGCCCTTTGACGGTTCTCATCTTTGTGGAGAGAAGGCAGACTCGGTCTTGTAGCGCTTCCAGAACTCTAGTAGTATGCCTGAGATCCTTGGGCCTCTCAGTTACACCATGTAGCCAGTCTAGTTTTCACCTCTTTCGTGGCAACGGAAGGGGTTTCCAGATGCGTCAACCGTATCCCATCCACATCCGGCACAGACTTCCCAAGTTGTGCGAGGACGTGGACGTGGCTCATTCCGACCTCGGAATGGAAACCAGAAGTTGTTTGCCACCCAGCCCTCTGCAGCTGCAGCCTCAAAACACTCCTAGTCTGACTCTGCAAGACCATGCTACTCCAGTTGGAGGGAGAACACATCATCTTTTCTTCAACTTTAGGTCCATAACATCGGAAAAGTGGGTCTTGCAGATCATTCAGGAGAGATAATCTCTTCATTTCTTTTCCTCCTCCCCTTCTGCCACTTCAAGAATGGCTGGCAGAGGATCATTTAACTTTACTTCAAGAGGAAGTTACAGCTCTCCTGGTCAAGGGGGCGATAGAGAAGGTCCCAGTTTCAGAAGTAGGCAGTGGTCGCTATTGCCGCTACTTTCTGACTCAGAAGAATAGAGGGTTACAGCCCATTTTAGATGTTCAGACCCCCAATCTCTTCCTCAAAAAGGAGAAGTTCAAGATGCTCATGTTGGCTCAGGTCTTGTCTGCCCTAGACCCAGGGGACTGGCTGGTAGCGTTGGACTTGCAGGATGCGTATTTTCACATCCCCATCCTGCTGGGCCACAGACGTTACCTGTGGTTAATGGAAGACCATGAACACTTTCAGTTTACTGTGCTATCATTTGGCCTTACCAGCGCCCCTAGGGTGTTCACCAAGGTGATGGAGGTGGTTGCAGATCATCTGCGCAGGTTAGGGATTTCAGTCTTCCCATACCATGACAACTGGCTGTTAAAGGCATCTTCGCCCCAGGTTGTCGTCTCCCATCTCCAGACTATGGTGGATCTCCAGCATTTGCTGGGGTTCTCTATAAATGTGCAGAAGTCAACCTGACTCCTTCCCAGGCGCTCCCTTTTATCGGTGCTGTTCTGGACACAGTGCAGTTTCAGGTTTATCCTCCTGAGCAGCAAGTCCAGGATATTCAGGTTATGATACTGATGTTTCAGATTCAATCCTGGATTATGGTGAGCCTGACTCTGAGGCTGCTGGGCCTCAAGGCCTGTTAGTGATGGCATATGCGGGCTCTGCAGTGGGCCCTGAAGTTCAGGTAGGCGCAGCATCAGGGGAATCTCTCCGACATGGTCCAAATCTCAGAAGGAACTGTAAAGGACCTGCAGTGGTGGTTAACGAAACGCGATTGGGTCAGAGGCAGACTCCTCTCTCTTCCCCAACTAGATTACACAGTAGTGACAATTGCATCACTTCTGGGGTGGCACGGCCTCTGAGAGAGGTGGAGATAAGGGGACACTGGTCTCTGGAGGAGTCGAGGCTCTGCATCAATTTATTAGAGCTTTGAACGATCTGGTTGGCATTGAAAGTATTCCTTCCCTCTCTCAATGAGAAGTTAGTGCAGGTGTTCACGGAGAACACCACCCCAATGTGCTACTGCAACAAACAGGGTGGGGTGGGGTCATGGACCCTTTGTCAGGAGGCCCTGCATCTCTAGACATGGCTGGAACAGCAGGGCATAAGCCTGGTGGTTCAACACCTGGCAGATCTTTGAATGCGAGTGTGGATGAACTCAGTCGTTGATGCCTAGCAGATCAGGAATGGCATCTCCAGTGAGAGGTGGCACAAGGTCTCGTTCAGCAGTGTGGAATGTCTTGGTTAGATCTGTTTACCTCCGAAGAGAATGTGCAATGTTAGCAGTTTTGTGCAATGGAGTTTCCAAGACGTCTATCGCTCGGCAACACTTTTTGTCGCAGGTGGAGCTCAAGCCCGCTGTATGCCTTTCCTCCCATACCACTTCTGCCCACTGTTCTCAAGAAGATCAAGAACGACCGGGCCCAAGTCATTCTTCTGGCTCCAGACTGGGCAAAGAGAGTTTGGTATCCAGAGCTTCTGGAAATGAGCATCGATCCTCTGATCAGACTGCTGCCTTCGAGAGGATCTTCTGTTGCAGCAGCAGGGGAGGGTCCTCCATTCAAACTTGTCAACTTTCACCATCCATGGGACCTTATTGGTATCTCGATAATTGGGGACCTCTGGAAAAATGGGGAAGTAGTGGCATTCGCTCAACTACAAACAACATATCAAATGGCTGACACAGAACTGTTTCGCTACACACTAATTAAGCACGCACTTACAAGGGCCATACCCAGAGGCACTGATCTCCCCGAATCATCGCCACTCGAGGACCATCTCCTTACAGACCATCTAACTAAGAAAGCCATTTCTCTCACCTACAGCAAGCTAATTAATAATCAGAAAGATCCCACACAAGCCTTACGAGACAAATGGCGGGCAGACCTTGGAGACATGGACGACCAGGATTGGCAGGAAGCGTTGGCGTCCCCACGAGAGGTGGCAATCCTGTCTCGATTACAGTTGGTGCAACTGAAAATCCTACATAGGACGTACTAAACTAGAACCATGCTCCACAAAATCGGCCGAGCTGAGACACCTCTCTGTCTGCGGGGATGTGGGACACGGGGCACATTTTACCACACGCTTTGGGACTGTCCTCACATAAAACACTACTGAGATGCGGTTATGGAGACAATTATTCGGGTGTGTGGCTTTGAAGTTCCCCCTGAGCCAAAAAGGTGCCTCCTCAATATATGGGAACCAACTGACCTTAATCACGCAGCACAGGACTGGGCGACCCTTGGGATCACGTTAGCAAAACGCAATATCGCACAACATTGGAGTGCGCCCACAGCCCCCCTACAATTACACTGGTGTCAAGATATGGATAGATCAATGGTGGCCGAAAAAGCAGTCTTCATACTCAGAGGATGTCCCAAAAAGGGGGAGAGGATGTGGGGCAAGTGGAATTCATTCCGGGGCAATATTTGTGCTCCCACCGATAGAAATGTCAGACCCAGACTTAAGCAACTAGCCCACAAGGTCTATTAGAGGGACAGATAAATGGCCAGGATCGGGGGTCCAGACACTTTGACAATCGGAGATGTAAATTAAGGCAACTCTTTACTATGCATTACCTGTGTATATAACCTATACTGTATGTGCCATGATAATGGACATTGCTAAGTGTAACCAGCACTGTTTTGTTTTACTTTTCTGAGTAAATGATAATAAAAAAATAAATTATATAAAAAAAAAAACTTTCACCATCCATGCGTGGAGATTGAGCGACAACAGTTGATTGCTTTTGACCTTCCTGAAATATGCGAGGTTATTTTGCCAGCCAGGCTGCCCTCCACTAAGAAGGTATATGCCTGCTGTTGGCAAAAGTTTATAAAATATTGTACAGAAAGGTGTATTGACCCTCTTACTGTTTCTTAACTACTATCCTTTTCATTCTACCGTTGCCCAGCAGGGCTCTGCATTGGGTACTCTCAAGGGTTATATTTCTGCTTTGCCTGCTTTCTTGCGGCTGCCAGACCAACCTGCTTTGTTTAAATCTCCTATTGTACATAGATTCTTAAAAGGGCTCGTACATATGTTTCCACCTATGCCCTTTGTCATGCCTCAGTGGGACCTTAATGTAGTCCTCACATTTCTCATGTGTGCTCCTTTCGAGCCATTGCATAATTGTCTTCTCCGGCTGCTTAGCATCAAGACAGCCTTTCTAGTGGCAATAACATCTGCCCGGAGGATAAGTGAGTTGCAGGAATGGTCATCCAAGCCTCCCTATATGATGCTCTTTGCCAATAAAGTGGTGCTTCACACCCCGCCATCCATTTGTGCCAAAGGTGGTGACCCCATTCCATCTGGGTTAATCAATAAATCTCACTGTCCAACTTTTTTACTCCCCGCATCCCTCTAAAGAAGAGGAGCGTCTCCATCATCTGGACCTAAAAAGAGCGTTGTCATTCTACCATGACTGCACAAAAGAGTTCTGGGTGGATGACCAACTCTTTGTTGGGTATGTGGGAGCTAAAAAAGGTTGGCAGTGCAGAAAAGGACCATTTCTCGCTGGGTCATTCTCTGCTTTAAGATCTGCTACGCCCTGGCTAAGAAGCTTCCGCCAGAGGGCTTAAGAGCTCATTCCACCAGAGGGAAGGCTGCGACCATGGCGTTGTCTTGGGGTGTCCCAGTCCTGGACATCTGCCAGGCAGCAACATGGGCATCTTTGCACATGTTTTCCAAACACTACAGCCTGATGCCCGGGGAATTGAAAGTTAAGGAATCTACAGCTAGAAGTCTCTATCAGATGCTCTGTATAAAGGCAAGTTGTTGGTATCGTACCAGAGAACTTCAATGCATTTTTAGAAAGACTTAATTTTACATTATCATTCACATGTTTTTAGAAGAAGGCTATATGGCTGCACAGAGTTCTGTATGAACAGAGCTCTGAAGGCTCCTTGGTGATGTTCAAATAATCTACTGCAGATAATCTGTTTATGTAATGTTCCATTGTGAGACTTCAGTTGCTCGGTTGAGGATTTCTATCTGCAAGCGTTGTTTGACTTTGTCCTCCCTATTAATTGGTTGGTTATTGCTTTTGCTACATGGGGTTGCTTTCCGGGGTGCTGTGCTGTAGATTAAAAATGATACATCCAGTGACGGGGAATTTTATTAACAATTTTACTAGTATTCTGGTTGCAACGTAGCTGCCTCTGAGCTGCCACGCCTAATGTTGTGCCTGAGGATGGTCAAAAGTGGGGACAAGGAAAGACTACTGAAGTGAATTCTCATCACAACACTTGCCTGAAACCTGGATAATTCCAAATCTGTACCTCATATTTTCACTGAGGCACTCGTTTTTCATATGGTGTAGAGATGATTCTAGTGTTGTACTATTTTCACTTATTGTGTGAATTTATTGGGAAATAAATCCTTTGCAATACATTTTAATACTTTCCAACATTTTTTCTCTATCACGTCGGGGTTTTGTTCACACTATAAATGGGTTTATAAGTAAATATATCATGCAAGAGAAACCAGGTCACGTTTGTTTAATGGCATAAGAGCCTTTCTCCCATTTGGAATCTGCGGTTTGATACAAGGAGGAGGATTACCCAGGGTAAGTAACTTGTTTTTCTGATGGAAACTTCTAACCACAGATTCCTCACCTTTAGAATAGATACACAAAGCAGTAACTCCCAAGGTGGAGGGTTTGCGGAATGGGCTCAGACCAAAATGCCCTGCAGGACCGAAATAACACATCAGTTAGAGCTGCATTAAACTTCATTAGGGCTCAGATGGGGCCTGCCCAACCTACAACACTTCTCTAAGTACATTAGTTTTAACTTTTAGAGAGGAGAGGAGTAGGTCTAGCTGAAAATCTAATTGCCACAGCAAAATATGCACTTTCTTCTGATGGGTGTTGGTGGGGGCAATCATTCCAGTATCAGGCAACTATCGAGCCCACTAGCCTCTTGTATGTCCATAAATAGGTTGTTGTTGTCATAATGTGGGGGAGAAATCACCCCTTCATCTCCATTGTCATCTCCAAGTGGTGGTTGACTTTGATCTGAGTCCGAGCCAAAACGCTGATGGAGCACCTAATTGTACTGTATTACAATATTTACATAGCGCTTACTACCTCCTATGTGGGGCTTTGAGAAATGCTTGCCTACATGAGTAGCACGTTACACCTTGTAGGGTGAAGGTTGGAAGTGTTTTCTTTGCTTTGATCCTACAAGGAAAATGTTTCCATGTCATGCGAAAGCACCACCAGGGTGCAGTTATCATCTTATGGGACACAGCTCTGAGGACTGTGATGGAAGAAGTGTAAGGGTCTTGTGCACAGTTCATGATTTTCAGGGAGCTATCAGCTCTTCAGATCCCGTTATGGAATTTCTTATATTCATAGTCCACTTAGTTAGTTACTGCACAGGGTTGCCCAATCTGAGATATTTTATTTAAAGTTTATGGTCCGTAGCAGGCATAGGTAGAGATATGCTGGCATGGCCTTTGTTAAAATTAACCTATATCTGATTGTCATTGTCAAGTGCCAGGAAGAGGTCATGTGTGTAGCTACTTGGGACCTGCAGTCGTGGACTAAACTAAAATCCGTTGTTGGCCTGTAGCATCTGGCAGATATTCCATGCCTAATCAGTTGGTGATGGAGGGTTTATTTGCTGTTGACTGGTGCAGTACTGGATTATGGACATTTCCCTTAGCAGTTGCGTTGCATGTGTGCGTCAAATTATGCTGCTTGTATAGACTATGACTGCCCATCTGCAGCGTGTTATGGAATTAGTTTAGTGTGGGCTGTACATTGTTTTTGTATTGTAATTGCATTAACATAGCATTAACTACCCATGTGCACGCGGCTCCGGAACAGAGGGTTAGTAGCTTTGCTTTGTTATTGTTGGCTATTGGGATTAGTCTTGATTTTTTTAAGGAAGCCATGCTATGCATTTACACCAGTTTCTAGGTGGTAGATTAAATAAATAGTAGTTAGCTGTGATCTTCAATGGAGAGGCAGGGTATGTGAATTCATGCACTGGTTGGCGGTTTTAATAGATGAGCTACCAGTTTGCACAGATACAATAATAAGAACTCATGCAAACATACATGGGACTTTGAGTAAGCCGTGCACAGATAGAGGCAAGCAGAGGAAGGAAAGAGTCATTTGAAAGGAAATGTAAAGTCAACAATCCACTGTTGTGCTTAAGATCTGATTTGAAACAAGCTTGTCATGCAGATGTATTTCCTAAAAATCTTTCCTGTGCTTTCTTGGCCATTTGTCAGTGAACCTCTGCAAAGACCACCAGAGTGACCTGTCATAGTGGTCTACTAATGCTCCATAAAGGAAGGCATAAGCAGGATGTCCTGCTTACAATGGCGTCCGCATACCACGCGAATACACCATTTGTGGTTCGGGATTATACCCAGAAAGATGGTGTAGCAAAGACTATAATTAAGTATGTAGATGAGGATTTACACCCCTCAATAATATTTTTTTCGAGCAATTAGCTTAAATCGCTAACAATATGACCCGGCCTCACAGCATTTGGCTTTCGATTTTGACTTGCAACCTGATTCCGCAGCGTTTGAGGTTCTTTCTTATATTTTGTAAAGCGTTGTAATTTAGCTACTCTAAACGCCCGCACCCCCACCGAGGCCCCACAGCCAGCATGCACTCGCTGCTATTGTAAAGGTGCCTACAAGGTAAGGGAGGGAGGGTTCACGAGTGTTTGTAAAGCGCTGCTTGCAATGACGAGGCTTACACCACAATTCTTATTTGGGCTGGAAGTCCCGTGCGACCTCCGCCCATTTATTTATGCTCTCTCGCCACGCCTGGCCAGAGTGTGTTACATTGTGTGGTTGCCCTTCCGGGCTATGATTATTGTTGGGCTTAACAACTAGACCGTTACATCCCATCCCAAGTTAGTGTTCTTTCAGAATGCCAACATGCAAAATCTGCCAGTCTCTGACTCGGTCTGGGATTTGGCCTCAGGTTGTATCGGTGTTGCGTGTCCTGTTGACTTGTCCCTGGGCTGGCTGCTGATGCGGCTTCTCTGGTGTTGTCTTGTCCACATTCTGCGGATGACGTGTCAGGTTCGTGGAGTCTGTTTGGGATACTTTCTGTACGCGATGGCAAACTGTCATTGGTGGGGTAGTCATCGTTGGGGTCACTGGGATGCTGCAGCACCCCAATGTCTGGCTGTACTTGCTTAAACCAGGATATATTTCAGGTGATGGTCTCTCCTCCTTTCGTAGCCGTGACGGCTGTCCCATTGACGTTCCGCACGGTCAACAGGCCTGGCTCGTACAGTGTGCGAAACTTTCCTCCTTGGCGACGGTGACGCACTAGGACAGTGCACCCTGGTGCCATGACTCGGGATCGTGCCCTCCTTTGGCGGCTCGCTTTGTCGTTGGTCATAGTCCGTCGGCTTTGGGCTTCCTCGGGATTGTATGGCTCTGGCGCCCAG
The DNA here is from genome assembly GCF_964204655.1 of Triturus cristatus. NCBI lineage: Eukaryota > Metazoa > Chordata > Amphibia > Caudata > Salamandridae > Triturus > Triturus cristatus. Next base: position 40,026,459 of record NC_140580.1, read on the forward strand.
CCATCTGCCACCGGAATAGTGTCTCGTCGGGGCCCAGCCAGAATTAGCGCCCACGGCGACCGTTGTGTGGTGCAATGAGGGGTACCTCGGTATTTTCTTAGAAAACGGTGAAGAGCTACTTCAGGGTCCGACTGTTCTGCTACTGCTATCCGAAGTATTTAATTGAGTGTTCGCATGAAGCGTTCTGCTTCACTATTTGCTTGCGGCCATTGCGGGGTGATGCAATGGTGTTTGACCCCTAGGTGTGATAGCAGTGCCTGGAATTCCCCTCCCTGGAACGGTGGTCCGTTGTCGGTCTTGACTACCTGGGGCAAGCCAAACAGGGCGAACGCCTTTTCCAGTACGGTTGTAAATAGTTGAAGGACGTGGATGGTATGACTTCCACGAGAGGGTACTTCGTGTAACTGTCTACCAAGACAGCGGTCACTCGTCCGTCAGGGAAACTCCCGAAGTCTAGGCTCACCCATGACCACGGGGAGGGTGCAGGATCCTCTTATCATAGGCGCTGGTGCTTCAGGGCTGCTTGTGAGTTGACAGGCGTGGCAGTTTCTCACGACTGTGTCCACGGCTGCTTCTAGCCCGGGGAACCATTCTTTTCTCCCTCATGTGCGATTTCATCCTCACGGTGCCTTGATGGCCTTCATTCGCCAGAACTGTCGCTTGTTCCTGGAGGCCTATCGGGATGACAATCCGTGGCCCACGAAGCACCATGTTATCGTCAGCCGCGCATAGTTCATCATGGACTCTCCACATTCTCCCCAGCCGGGCTCGGTCGTCTTCGTTCCATCCGGTGATGCCCTGGAGGAATCCTTCCCACGATCCCTGGCGTAGAGCTTCCAGTACTTTCTGTAGCACTGCGTCTTTGTATGTTTCTGCTTTGATTTCCTCAATAGTAAGAGCTCGTGGACAGGCCCATTGAGATAACATGCGCACGTACTCTTCGGTACACTGTTCTTGTTCATTTTGTTCTGCGCCCTCTGCTAGTGGGTGTCGTGACAGAAAGTCAGCCGGATTCTTGGCTCCTGGTCGGTATTCTATTTCCATTTGGTAATGTTGTAGTTGGATTGCCCACCTTTCAATCCTTGGGGGTGGGTGCGGAGCGGTGCCTCTGAACAGAGGGAGCAATGGTTGGTGATCGGTTACCATTTTGAACGGGTGTCCACTAATGTACAGATGAAAGTGGTGACACGCCCACTTGATGGCGAGTACTTCCCGTTCGATTTGGGAGTAGCGTGCTTCAGTGGGTGTGAATGATTTGCTCGCAAACGCTAGCGGTGCCCATTTTCCGGGTTCTGTCTCCTGGGCCAGGAGCGCTCCCAACCCTACGGGGCTGGCGTCCACGATAACCTCCGTCCGTCGCGCAGTGTCGAAGTACGCCATCGTGGTCTTGCTCAACAGAGTCGACTTCCCTTTCTGGAACACTTCGTCCTCCTGTTGTCCCCACTTCCATTCCACATCATTCTTGGTCAGGGCTTTTAGGGGGTTCGGCTATGGTTGCAAGGTTGGGTATGAACCGACTACAATATGTGGCCATACCCATGAAACTCCGGACCTCCGATGCTGTGGTAGGGGCCGGCGCCTGCTGAATAGCTTGTGATTTCTTGGGATCTACTTGCACGCCATCTTGACTAAATACGTAGCCAAAGAATTCAATTGATTTTTGAAAGAACTGACACTTGTCCCGGTGGACTGTTACTCCATGGTCGACTAGGCATCGTAGGGTGGCTTGGAGAAGCCGGTGATGTTCTTCGAGTGTTGCCGAATGTATGAGAATGTCATCACTGACGTTGAGGACCCCTTTAGTCCTGATAACATTTCCCTGGCCCCATTTTGGAGTATCTCCGCTGCTGAAGAAATGCCAAAGTACAACCTTTTATAACGTCGTAGCCCTAGATGAGTTGAGAAAGTTGTGAATCTACTTTCTTCCGCCAGCTTCAACTGGTGATAGCCGGCGTTGAGGTCGAGTTTTGAAAACCACCTAGAGCCGTTGAGATCAGCTAGGATATTATCAACTGTTGGGGTGAGATGGTGTCCACGCTTGATTGCTTGATTTGGCATGTGCATGTCGATGCAGAGGCGGATCTTTCCGGGCTGCTTTTGTTTTTCTGCGATGACCATCGGCGACACCCATGGCGTTGGTCCCGTGACCTTCTCAATCACTCCTTGCTGCTCTAGACTCAGCAGCTCTTGCTCGACGAGAGGCCGGAGGTGAAGCGGTAAACGACTGTGTCGTAAGGCAATTGGTTTCACGGCTTGGTCGATATGTAATTTCACCGGAGGCCTCTTCATGCATCCGAGGCCTTTAAAGAATTGTGGGAACAGCTCCATGATGTCATCATTCCGCAGTGTCTTGACTGCGTTGGCAAATGCTACCAGCCCTAAATCTTCGGCCGTGTGGCTGCTTACTAGGATTTCCGCCTCTCGGTCTATGACATGGAACGTCGTGTTGACTTCGTGGGTGTCGGACTTGACCTGTACCTTCAACTTTCCTTTGAAAGGTAACGGCTTCTGGCTTCCGTATGTTAGGATTTTCACGTTCGACGGGGTTAGGGCTGGTCTTGGCTTCAACTGTTTGCATTGTTGGCAGCCCATAACGTTTACTGACGCTCCGGTGTCAATGAGCGCTGTCACTGGTGTTCCTGTCCAGGGAAGACGTGGCTTGGCAGTTCGGGCTGGACTGTTCCCATGAGGCACAGGGTCAAGACTGATTTGCATATGGCCATGTCTAAACTGGGGTGGCGTAGTGGGCAAAAGAACGATGGATTTAACCCAGATCTCTTGACTGGGGGAGAATGTCTGCATTGTCAGCATTCCGTCCATCATTTGTTTGTTGTAACGCTTTTCGCCCTAAGTGGGATGGGTATTCCCAGACATGGGACCCGTGCTCACTACGCCACTGGAGTCAAGCTATCCTGGCTGATGACGGCTGAAAGCCAGAAACCGGTCCTAGGATGCTTGATTCCGGTCCAGGGAAGACGTGGCTTGGCAGTTCGGGCTGGACTGTTCCCATGAGGCACAGGGTCAAGACTGATTTGCATATGGCCATGTCTAAACTGGGGTGGCGTAGTGGGCAAAAGAACGATGGATTTAACCCAGATCTCTTGACTGGGGGAGAATGTCTGCATTGTCAGCATTCCGTCCATCATTTGTTTGTTGTAACGCTTTTCGCCCTAAGTGGGATGGGTATTCCCAGACGTGGGACCCGTGCTCACTACGCCACTGGAGTCAAGCTATCCTGGCTGATGACGGCTGATAGCCAGAAACCGGTCCTAGGATGCTTGATTCCGGTCCAGGGAAGACGTGGCTTGGCAGTTCGGGCTGGACTGTTCCCATGAGGCACAGGGTCAAGACTGATTTGCATATGGCCATGTCTAAACTGGGGTGGCGTAGTGGGCAAAAGAACGATGGATTTAACCCAGATCTCTTGACTGGGGGAGAATGTCTGCATTGTTAGCATTCCGTCCATCATTTGTTTGATGTAACGCTTTTCGCCCTAAGTGTGATGGGTATTCCCAGACGTGGGACCCGTGCTCACTACGCCACTGGAGTCAAGCTATCCTGGCTGATGACGGCTGATAGCCAGAAACCGGTCCTAGGATGCTTGATTCCCGTCCAGGGAAGACGTGGCTTGGCAGTTCGGGCTGGACTGTTCCCATGAGGCACAGGGTCAAGACTGATTTGCATATGGCCATGTCTAAACTGGGGTGGCGTAGTGGGCAAAAGAACGATGGATTTAACCCAGATCTCTTGACTGGGGGAGAATGTCTGCATTGTCAGCATTCCGTCCATCATTTGTTTGTTGTAACGCTTTTCGCCCTAAGTGGGATGGGTATTCCCAGACGTGGGACCCGTGCTCACTACGCCACTGGAGTCAAGCTATCCTGGCTGATGACGGCTGATAGCCAGAAACCGGTCCTAGGATGCTTGATTCCGGTCCAGGGAAGACGTGGCTTGGCAGTTCGGGCTGGACTGTTCCCATGAGGCACAGGGTCAAGACTGATTTGCATATGGCCATGTCTAAACTGGGGTGGCGTAGTGGGCAAAAGAACGATGGATTTAACCCAGATCTCTTGACTGGGGGAGAATGTCTGCATTGTCAGCATTCCGTCCATCATTTGTTTGTTGTAACGCTCCTGCGATCTCAATGGCACATGTCGGCTGAGGTCTCCGCCGTCTCTAGAGATCGCTTGCAAATGATATCAGGTATGCTTCCGCCTCTTCATCACTGGATGAATCTTCGATATATTGCTTCCGACTGGCTGTTGCTTTCGTCGCTTTAGAGCTCTCTCCTTCCTCAAGCGACAGATGTCGTACTGCTTTGGACGGAGGTCGTCTTCCGCGCGCTCCTCTGCTTTGGGCTCCTCCCCGACAAACACTTGCATAGTGATTTGGGATGCCGCATTTTGAGCATGTCCTTCCTTGTGCGGGGCATTCCTCTGGAGGGTATTCCTCATTCCCACAGTAGCCACAGCATGTCCCTCGCGAGCTCTTGGTTGACCATCGTCCTTGGGTGCCTCTGGATGATGTCCGTAAGGCATCTGCTCTCTCCGTCTTGATTGTTACAGGTTTTTCTGCCTGTTGGGCAAGCGCCGCATCCATGACTGTTGCTCTAGCATCGAACAGCTCGTGCGATCTTGCTAGGATAAGGATATCTTCTAGAGTGATTCCTGGCTGTCGCAATATGAGAGTCCGAAGATGTTTGATGCGGCATCCTTTGATTGCTTGTGCTCTCACCTCTTTATTCTGGTCATCATCCGTGCATGTACTGGCCAGTTCCCGCAGGTGAGCGTGGAACGCGTCCATTGTTTCGACTTCCCTCTGACGCGCTTGATGGAGCTTGAAGCGCTCATAGTCGGGGTTGAGTTGCGGGTCAAAATGGGCATTTAGTGCCCTGACAGCGGCGTCAGAAACCGTGGGAGGGCCTGTGTTCAGGAGGTGGGCAAAGAGTTTGTATATCTCCTCCCCACCAAAATGGAGCAGTAGTGACCTCTTGACCTCGCCGTCCGTTTCGCGAGTCGCAGTGAAATAGTTGTTGAGTCTGCCGATCCACACCGTCCATCTGGGTGACGCCGTGGCAGGGTCAATTAGTTCACTGAACGGGGCAGCGCCGTAATCTGGGAGTGTTGTGAGGTGGTCCGCGCCACTTGTGGAGCGGGGGCCGCATTCTGTTGGGCTGCGGCTGCGTTACCTGGGTTCGACATGGTGGTGTCACAGGTGCGTCAGCTACGTGATACCTGTCAGCAAGGTGAGACCAAGTATGACTGGATATGCTTTGCCCCTGGCAGTCAGACTTCTTTCTTCTGCCTTGAATGCTGGGGTGTTGGGGCCTGTTCTCCTGGCTTGCAGTGATTTTCCCAGTCAGACTTATTTCTTCTGCCTTGAATGCTGGGGTGTTGGGGCCTGTTCTCCTGGCTTGCAGTGATTTTCCCCCTCCAAAAGGCATCAAGACAGGTGTGCTCCCTTGTATGCACAAACCGGGCGATAGCAGGACCAAGGCTGTATTATACAAAACTGCAGCATTGGGGGCATGCAGTACTGACCTTCCTCCAGCAGGTGGCGCTGCGCGGCACCCTGACGGAGCGATCAGGATGCTCAATCGGCAGAGAAACACCGTCTCCAACAAGCGCGCGTGCGCTGAAGCGAGAAGTCAGGGACGGCTCAGGCTCACGGGGCAGGATGACGCCGCTGCAGGCCTCAGGCACCGCGACCCACACGGAGATTTATCGCTGCTGATGACATGCGGCCGCAGGCTTCGTCCGGAGCGCGCCGGCTCCTGGAGGCACAGCACCACAGGGAAATGTAGTGGAAGGTCGCAGCCAGGACCGGGGCACACGACGGGTGCACCTCGGAATCTCCTCACAGATGGCGCCCACCCTTCGTCGCCAGTGTAAATGTGCCTACAAGGTAGGGGGGGTTCACAAGTGTTTGTAAAGCGCTGCTTGCAATGACGAGGCTTACACCACAATTCTTAGTTGGGGCGGAAGTCCCGTGCGACCTCCGCCCGTTTATTTATGCTCTCTGGCCACGCCTGGCCAGAGAGTGTTACATTGTGTGGTTTCCCTTCCGGGCTATAATTATTGTTGGGCTTAACAACTAGACCGTTACAGCTACGTCATGATAATATTTCACACATGGTTGTAAAGATTAAGACCGGTACAGAATTCGAACTTTACGTCAAAAACTATGCGCATGAAATACGCCAGCGCCTAGCCTCACGACACGCACCGTTTGTAACTCCTGGGCAAATATCTAAAAGTCAACCAGTATAATGCTCTGAACAGATCTTTTTCGACCAATGCCAGTTAATGTGACTTTGGCAAGTGTACTAAACGTGACATAAATGGTAGCAGTAACCAATGCACCGCATCGGCTTTCAACCCTCGATCAGACTGCATCGAAGTTATGCGGTCGGCTGAACGCCGGGGCTGCTCAAAGACAACACCTAGTTTGCATTAGACAACCAAGAAGAACGATGTTCTTTTCCCCTATTTCTGTGGTCAATTAAATGCAATATTATGTTATCTCTCCTGTTTTGGATATGTATTCCTGACTTTTGAACTGTGTGAAATATAAGAGTTATCTGAAACAATATTGAAAATGTAAGAATTGATAATAACCATCTTAAAAGGTATTTGCCCGCATAATCATGCATATCGACTGTCCACACAAATGGGCTCATGGCACTAACTTACCTTTCTAATAAACACGGCCGTAAGACAGCTGTAATCCTCTTTCAAAAATACGTTTTTCTTACCTATCACTTTAAAACATAATACACATTACTGACCAACAGTGCATGAATTGGTTAGATCAATCTTTTGACAACAACCTTTTTTAACATACTACCGTAAGGCATGATACGAACTATCAATCAAAAAAGCCTGGACTAGGTCATGTTGCTAAATTGTATTCGTATTGCCAACACTTTTGCTAAGTCCCGTTTCATCCATCCTTTTATGAATTTTTCTTTCAATAATTTTCATACATTTCTAAATTTTTTCTTTGGTCACAATATCACTACACCATTTTAGCGGTCATTCAGACTGAAAACGCATGGCACAATAATCACCAAAAACTCTCTTTACCTTTGTCACATACTACTTGGTGGGGGCTATGAGTGATCTCTTTAATATTGAATCATATACTTTTTATTAAATCTATTGCAGCCTTGAGAAGCCCTGGTCCGAATGACCTTGTAAGAGTGAAACACGCGTCAGCTTTTAAAAGTTCCCAACTGTACCTTCTAACATCTCGATCAAATGATGAAAACTTAAAATTTATGAACAAAAGCAAAATAAAAAATCATCACTAGAAGCCGTAGAGCACTCTCTTCTTACTAACACTGAAAAAGGAGGAGGAGGCACTTACATACTTTCAATTATGCACTTGTCTTCATGCCTTTAGCTGCAGTGCAGCCCATCTTCATCCAACCAAATCCATCCTTTTGCTTTCCTTGTCAGAAGGAAAAGTGGCTAAGGAGCAACAACATGAGTTCCAAGCAGCCAACATGATGACAGAATCTGGTGGTGGAACCATCCTTCTGAAAGACAGATCTTGGTCTGGCACTTTGTCTTTTTTCCCCCCTGCAGTCTAGATGGAGCAGACTTTGCAGAGGGCAGGATTAAGAACAGCTGTTTCACCTGTTCTTTAAGGGCAGAGGTCAATTGCAAGAGAGGTTAAGAAGATGTTCTAAGATGAAATATCTTAAAAATAACCAATGTGGTGGTAGTGGAAGTCCCTATGCACATACCTAGTTTAGCTTCACTCCTTACCAATACTTATTTAAAAGTACTGACATCATCTACAGGTGAAAATGCATGCCTCTCTTTCGATCGATTTCTCTGGCTGTCCTTAGAGCATGAATATGGAGTGGAAATAGATGCCAAATCATCACTATCCTAACCCCCCTCCCACCCACCGAAACATCCTGAAGTTACCTAAGTCTCTCCTGCAGCCAGTGCCACACTATCTTCTGACTGTTCTTTAGTGTCCCCTTGGACATCTTCTGGCAGTGGTAACAGTCTTCAGGGTGGTGATCATCTGGGAAGCAGATTATACAGAGAAGGGGTGGGCGACACTGGCAGAGTTTCGTTCTGCTGAATAACGCAGAAATACATTAAAATTCCACAAAATTCTGCTGTGTGGCAAACTGGGCATTTGGCCCTATTTTCATAGCTCTAAATGCACCCTCACCTCGAAATAATGATGTGAGGGTTCATTTTGCACTATGAAAATAGAGCAGCCAAACATACAGAGTGTTATGTAGTGGTTTCTAAACTTTCTCAACCACTGCATATCACTTGGCACCCGCCCCTTATATACTCTGCAGTGATTACTTTTAATCACTGCAGAGTATGGAGGGCACCGGTGAGTGGGATATGCAGGGGTTTCTAAACTTTACAAACCACTGCATCAATCACTCCGCGGCCTTAAAATACTCGACAGTGATTAAAAGTCAATTACTGTAGAGTATCGGAGGGTGCCAAATGTGCAGTGGGTTCTTCTGTGTTCAAAATAGTTTATCAAATTTTATAATAAACTGAGACAATACAAAAAAAAGAGTACTATAAAAAGTACCCAAGGAGGCTACATAGTTATGAAGAACAATAGTTATATATAAAACAGGTACAATGTAATATAGAATTAATAGTAATAAAAACAAAAGGGAAAGGAGAGGAACAAGTATAAATATATTACAAATAAATATTTGAGTAGAGCTATTATCAAATAGAGGTATGAGTCAGTTATTATATAAGTAAATAAGAAGAGAAGGATATATCTAAGAAGATAAATAATGATCAATAGGTTTCCTCAAAAATGTATAAGAGTTACAGTTGTGAGTAATACCATCCAAAGATAAATGGGCACCTCTTCTAGTAATAATAATCCATGACCACCAAACATGAACAGATAATAATGAAACATCTTTCCAACATGCTGTAATGAATTTTAAAGCAGCTGATAACAGAAAGGTAAGAGCAACATATTTACAAATCAACAATTGAAATGAGAGATCCTCTTGGATATTAAGTATTTTTTTATAATATCCCAAACTTCATTCCAAAATTAACAGATGTACAATCAAAAAGGATATGTTTTAATGAACCAACATGTAAGTTACAATGCCAACAATTTGAATTCGGAAGACGTTTAGCTTGCAATAATCTTAAGGGAGACCATAAGCAGTTAGATAGAATATAAGAATTTGTTTGATAAAGTGATACAGGTAACCAACCTGAGATATTATTCAGCCACATTTTTGTCATGTATCATATGAGAAAGAGATTGAAAGTTCATTGTTCCAAAATGTTGAAATTTTATCAATGCAGGATATGTAATGTGATTTATTAAAAGTGACCGTGCTTTGTATTTACTTGTACCTCAACCAGCGGATCAACAGTATAACATGTAAAAGGCAATAAAGTTTGTTTAAAAAAAAAAATGCATTCATTTTCTTATACAGAGGATACAGTTTGAATATAAATTAATAAATCTGACTTAGTATTTGAGGGAATATGATGAGGAAAGGAATCTAATATAGAGTTACATAAAGTTCATATTTGAGAAAATCAGAAGATGGTAAATTATTTTTTTCTGTAAAACATCAATGATATAAAAGTATTGTTATTGTAGACATCTTTGAGGTAAAAAAAATACCAGTCTTAATCGATGAATGCCAAAATCCAACAGTTCGAGAAAGTTTTAAGCGTGGATTATACCATAATGACATATCTACAGTGTTGGACATGGGTGATTGAAAAAAAGAGTCAAAATCGTTTAATATTAGTTTTGTGGATTTTAAAATAATGAATTTATGAAAAATTATTGATTTACTAGACATGGATAACAAGGTAGACAATGGAGACGGAGTTACCAGACTCCTTTCTATCAAAAGCCATGTAGGTGGATTAATCAGGTGAGAATGACTAAAGCAAAGGGAGCTTTGTTTTAAAATAAATGCTTTATGATAATTAAAAAAGTTTGGTAAACCAAATCCTCCATTACATCTAGTCATTTTTATTTTTTTATAACCAATACGAGGGGCTTTATTGTTCAAAAGAAACTTAGAAAGGAGTTGATCAACAACTTTATAAAACTTCATAGGAAATTGACTAGGGCTCATGGCTAGGGAATAAAGAAAATTCGGTGCTATAATAAATTTTATTGAGTCAATTTTTCCCCACCATGAAAGATTAGATGATGACCATGTAGATATTTTATCCTTAATGTAACTTAAAATAGAATCACAATTTAATGATATTGTTGTTTTTACAGATGAGGAGAACAAAATACCAAGGTATTTGAATGTATCTCGTTGCCAAATTATCTCCTTAATAGGTAACATATCAGGGGTACAATGAATATTTAAAGGAAAAATTCAGTTTTATTGGGGTTTAACGTGTAACTAGAAATTTCGAAATATGATGAAATTATCTCGAATACAGGAGGTAGGGAGGATTCAGGGTTGCTAATAAATACAATTATATCATCTGCATATGCTAATGTTTTAATAATAACCTCATTAAGGTTTAATAACAAGAAGAAATAATAACGGGGAATGTGGACAACCTTGTCTGGTACCTCTAAATAGAAAAATCGATTCGAGGTTTGACCATGATAAAATAAACGAGCAGTAGGAGTAGAGTAAAGAGTAGATGTCATATGGATAAATAAATCACCAAAATTAAATGTAGTTAAAGTACGAAATAAAAATTGCCAATGAACTTTTGTCAAAATCTTTCTCAGCATCCAATGCAAGTACTCCAGATGGTAGGGATAAAGTGGATCCCTGTTCTATAGCAAGTAATACAGTTCTTGTGTTATTGACAGAGTATCTATTTTTCATGAATCCAGACCGATAAGGATGGATAAGAGAATCTAAAATAGGGGTTAGTCTAGTTGCAAGTATTTTGGCATAAAGTTTACAATCCTGATTTATTAAGGAATTAGGGCGATAATTTAATACAAGTGTAGGGTCTTTATTAGATTTAGGTAACACAACAAGCAGAGCCTCAGTAAAAGAACCTGAAGTTGATCCCGCAGAACTAAAAAAGGTAAAGAGTTTCAATAAATGAGGAATACGTTGCAAATGAAATTCCTTAAAAAAACTTCTGCTGTTGTTTTGAGGTAGGCAATTGTCATGTCGCCTCAATACGTTTTGGGGCCTTGCCTGTCGCGGGTACTTGGGCCTCCCACACGAGTGAGGCACCGTTTTTATCGGGAGACCCGGGGGAACGCTGGGTGGTAGGAAATTTGTGTCAGCCCGGTGATGCATCAACTTTCCCACACAAAAATGTGTGAAAAAGGTGATTTTTTCAGCTAAATTTGAGGTTTGCAGGGCATTCTGGGTAAGGAAACGTGGGGGGATCCACGCAAGCCATACCTCCCTGGGGAATCCCCCGGGTGTCTAGTTTTCAGAAATGTGTGGGTTTGGTAGGTTCCCCTAGGTGGCCGCTGAGCACCGGGCCAAAAACCCAGGTGACCCCCCTTGCAAAACCAGGTCGTTTTGAGGTAGGCAATTTTCATGTCGCCTCAATACGTTTTGGGGCCTTGCCTGTCGCGGGTACTTGGGCCTCCCACACGAGTGAGGCACCGTTTTTATCGGGAGACCCGGGGGAACGCTGGGTGGTAGGAAATTTGTGTCAGCCCGGTGATGCCTCAACTTTCCCACACAAAAATGTGTGAAAAAGGTGATGTTTTCAGCTAAATTTGAGGTTTGCAGGGCATTCTGGGTAAGGAAACGTTGGGGGATCCACGCAAGCCATACCTCCCTGGAATCCCCCGGGTGTCTAGTTTTCAGAAATGTGTGGGTTTGGTAGGTTCCCCTAGGTGGCCGCCGAGCACCGGGCCAAAAACACAGGTGACCCCCCTTGCAAAACCAGGTCGTTTTGAGGTAGGCAATTTTCATGTCGCCTCAATAGTTTTTGGGGCCTTGACTGTCGCGGGTACTTGGGCCTCCCACACGAGTGAGGCACCGTTTTTATCGGGAGACCCGGGGGGACGCTGGGTGGTAGGAAATTTGTGTCAGCCCGGTGATGCCTCAACTTTCCCACACAAAAATGTGTGAAAAAGGTGATGTTTTCAGCTAAATTTGAGGTTTGCAGGGCATTCTGGGTAAGGAAACGTGGGGGGATCCACGCAAGCCATACCTCCCTGGGGAATCCCCCGGGTGTCTAGTTTTCAGAAATGTGTGGGTTTGGTAGGTTCCCCTAGGTGGCCGCTGAGCACCGGGCCAAAAACCCAGGTGACCCCCCTTGCAAAACCAGGTCGTTTTGAGGTAGGCAATTTTCATGTCGCCTCAATACGTTTTGGGGCCTTGCCTGTCGCGGGTACTTGGGCCTCCCACACGAGTGAGGCACCGTTTTTATCGGGAGACCCGGGGGAACGCTGGGTGGTAGGAAATTTGTGTCAGCCCGGTGATGCCTCAACTTTCCCACACAAAAATGTGTGAAAAAGGTGATGTTTTCAGCTAAATTTGAGGTTTGCAGGGCATTCTGGGTAAGGAAACGTTGGGGGATCCACGCAAGCCATACCTCCCTGGAATCCCCCGGGTGTCTAGTTTTCAGAAATGTGTGGGTTTGGTAGGTTCCCCTAGGTGGCCGCCGAGCACCGGGCCAAAAACACAGGTGACCCCCCTTGCAAAACCAGGTCGTTTTGAGGTAGGCAATTTTCATGTCGCCTCAATAGTTTTTGGGGCCTTGACTGTCGCGGGTACTTGGGCCTCCCACACGAGTGAGGCACCGTTTTTATCGGGAGACCCGGGGGAACGCTGGGTGGTAGGAAATTTGTGTCAGCCCGGTGATGCCACAACTTTCCCACACAAAAATGTGTGAAAAAGGTGATTTTTTCAGCTAAATTTGAGGTTTGCAGGGCATTCTGGGTAAGGAAACGTTGGGGGATCCACGCAAGCCATACCTCCCTGGAATCCCCCGGGTGTCTAGTTTTCAAAAATGTGTGGGTTTGGTAGGTTCCCCAAGGTGGCCGCCAAGCACCGGGCCAAAAACCCAGGTGACCCCCCTTGCAAAACCAGGTCGTTTTGAGGTAGGCAATTTTCATGTCGCCTCAATACGTTTTGGGGTTTTGCCTGTCACGGGTACTTGGGCCTCCCACACGAGTGAGGCACCGTTTTTATCGGGAGACCCGGGGGAACGCTGGGTGGTAGGAAATTTGTGTCAGCCCGGTGATGCCACAACTTTCCCACACAAAAATGTGTGAAAAAGGTGTTTTTTTGAGCCAAATTTGAGGTTTGCAGGGCATTCTGGGTAAGGAAACGTTGGGGGATCCACGCGAACCATACCTCCCTGGAATCCCCCGGGTGTCTAGTTTTCAGAAATGTGTGGGTTTGGTAGGTTTCCCTAGGTAGCCGCCAAGCCCGGGGCCAAAAACTCATAGGACCCCCTTTGCAAAACCAGGTTGTTTTGTGATAGGTAATTTTGATGTCTCCTCAATAGGTTTTGGGCCCTTGCCTGACGCGGGCACTGTGCCTACCCACGCAAGTGAGGTACCATTTTTCTCTGAAGACTTTGGGGAACGCAGGGTGGGTGGAATTTTGTGGACCCACGCAGATTCCAGAACTTTCCGACAAAGAAATGTGAGGAAAAAGTGTTATTTTGAACACATTTTTAGGTTTGCAATGGATTCTGGGTAACAGAACCTGGTGAGAGCCAGTGAAGTCACCCCATCCTGGATTCCCCTCGGTGTCTAGATTTAAAGAATGTACAGTTTTGCTAGGTTTGCCTACGTGCCAACTGCGCTAGGGCCCAAAATCCACAGGTATGCACATTGCTAAAAAAAAAGAAAATCGGAGCCCAGTGGGCTTTCTGCCGCCCTGGGAGGGAATCGGGGAAGGGGGTTTCATCCTGATATGCCCCTAAAGGGGCAGAAAGACTGTGGCTATTTTTTGTGGGGGTGGGGGCATTGGTATGACCATTTTGGGTAGCCCCCACGCATAAAATGCCCCATCTGCCACCCAAGGGGGGCAGAAAGACTGTAATAATTGGGGGGTGGGGTGGGCCCATACCCCCACCCCTATTTTTTTTAACAATTCCCTGGTATCTAGTGGGCTTTTTGCCCCCCCGGGGGGGCAGATTGGGGGCCGATGCCCCATCTGCCCCCCAGGGGGGGCAGAAAGACTATAATGGTGTTGGGTGGGGGCATTGGCTTGCCTGTTGCGGGCAGCCCCCACCCTAAAAATAAAACTACAAACTAATCCCTGGTGTTTAGTGGGCTTTCTGCCACCCCGGAGGGGCCGATTAGGGGCCCAGGGGGCCCGGGGGGGGCAGAAAGACTGTAGTTATTGGGGGGGGTGGCATGGGCCTGCCCGTTTTGGGCAGCCCCACCCCTATTTATTTATTTATGTAACTTCCCTGGTGTCTAGTGGGCTTTTTACCCCCCCGGGGGGGCAGATTGGGGGCTAATGCCCCCATCTGCCCCCCAGGGGGGGAAAAAAGACTAAAATGGCCAAAATATACAGGGGGGAGCAAAGTCCGTTGCCCAAGGGGCCGCTCCCCCCCTCCCTGGTGTCTAGTGGGTGGATCCCTGCTTGGGGATCGCCCTCCTGTGGTGATCCCCAAGCAGGGATCCACTGGGGAGGGGTACCATTGGAAAGGGGAGATTCTCCCCTTTCCAACGATACCTCTCCCGTGTTTGTACGTGCTCAGGGGGCTGAGATAGCCCCCTGAGCACGTACAAAGTGAAACCTGAAATGAGCCTCTTGGCTCATTTCAGTTTCACTTTCACTGTAATGACGTCGGCGCGACGTGCGCGCCGATCGTCATTACAGTGAAAGGGGGGGGCCTCGGGTGCTGGGGAAGCTCTTCCCCAGCTCCCGAGGCTATTTTGCACGAAAGGGAATCCCTCTGGTGCCCTAGGGTATGCCTCATGACGAGCTGGACTCGTCATGGGCACAGCGCGACTGTGCTCCATGACGAGTCCAGCTCGTCATGGGCATACAAGGGTTTAAACAAAATAAATCCCCCAGGCCCTGACGGCATTCCAGCAGAATTTTTTTAAGGATTTTCATTTGCAACGTATTCCTCATTTATTGAAACTCTATACCTTTTTTAGTTCTGCGGGATCAACTTCAGGTTCTTTTACTGAGGCTCTGCTTGTTGTGTTACCTAAATCTAATAAAGACCCTACACTTGTATTAAATTATCGCCCTATTTCCTTAATAAATCAGGATTGTAAACTTCATGCCAAAATACTTGCAACTAGACTAACCCCTATTTTAGATTCTCTTATCCATCCTTATCGGTCTGGATTCATGAAAAATAGATACTCTGTCAATAACACAAGAACTGTATTACTTGCTATAGAACAGGGATCCACTTTATCCCTACCATCTGGAGTACTTGCATTGGATGCTGAGAAAGATTTTGACAAAAGTTCATTGGCAATTTTTATTTCGTACTTTAACTACATTTAATTTTGGTGATTTATTTATCCATATGATATCTATTCTTTACTCTACTCCTACTGCTCGTTTATTTTATCATTGTCAAACCTCGAATCGATTTTTCTATTTAGAGGTACCAGACAAGGTTGTCCACATTGCCCGTTATTATTTCTTCTTGTTATTAAACCTTAATGAGGTTATTATTAAAACATTAGCATATGCAGATGATATAATTGTATTTCTTAGCAACCCTGAATCTTCCCTACCTCCTTTATTCGAGATAATTTCATCATATTTCGAAATTTCTAGTTACACGTTAAACCCCAATAAAACTGAATTTTTCCTTTAAATATTCATTGTACCCCTGATATGTTACCTATTAAGGAGATAATTTGGCAACGAGATACATTCAAATACCTTGGTATTTTGTTCTCCTCATCTGTAAAAACAACAATATCATTAAATTGTGATTCTATTTTAAGTTACATTAAGGATAAAATATCTACATGGTCTTCGCCTAATCTTTCATGGTGGGGAAAAATTGACTCAATAAAATTTATTATAGCACCGAATTTTCTTTATTCCCTAGCCATGAGCCCTAGTCAATTTCCTATGAAGTTTTATAAAGTTGTTGATCAACTCCTTTCTAAGTTTCTTTTGAACAATAAAGCCCCTCGTATTGGTTATAAAAAAATAAAAATGGCTAGATGTAATGGAGGATTTGGTTTACCAAACTTTTTTAATTATCATAAAGCATTTATTTTAAAACAAAGCTCCCTTTGGTTTAATCATTCTCACCTGATTAATCGACCTACATGGCTTTTGATAGAAAGGAGTCTGGTAACTCCGTCTCCATTGTCTACCTTGTTATCCATGTCTAATAAATCAATAATTTTTCATAAATTAATTATTTTAAAATCCACAAAACTAATATTAAACGATTTTGACTCTTTTTTTCAATCACCCATGTCAACACTGTAGATATGTCATTATGGTATAATCCACGCTTAAAACTTTCTCGAACTGTTGGATTTTGGCTTTCATCGATTAAGACTGGTAGTTTTTTTTACCTCAAAGATGTCTACAATAACAATACTTTTATATCATTGATGTTTTACAGAAAAAAATAATTTCCCATCTTCTGATTTTCTCAAATATGAACATTTATGTAACTCTATATTAGATTCCTTTCCTCATCATATTCCCTCAAATACTAAGTCAGATTTATTAATTTATATTCAAACTGTATCCTCTGTATAAGAAAATGAATGCATTTCTTTTTTTTTTAAACAAACTTTATTGCCTTTTACATGTTATACAGTTGATCCGCTGGTTGAGGTACAAGTAAATACAAAGCACGGTCACTTTTAATAAATCACATTACATATCCTGCATTGATAAAATTTCAACATTTTGGAACAATGAACTTTCAATCTCTTTCTCATATGATACATGAAAAAAATGTGGCTGAATAATATCTCAGGTTGGTTACCTGTATCACTTTATCAAACAAATTCTTATATTCTATCTAACTGCTTATGGTCTCCCTTAAGATTATTGCAAGCTAAACTTCTTCCGAATTCAAATTGTTGGCATTGTAACTTACATGTTGGTTCATTAAAACATATCCTTTTTGATTGTACATCTGTTTTTAAATTTTGGAATGAAGTTTGGGATATTATAAAAAAATACTTAATATCCAAGAGGATCTCTCATTTCAATTGTTGATTTGTAAATATGTTGCTCTTACCTTTCTGTTATCAGCTGCTTTAAAATTCATTACAGCATGTTGGAAAGATGTTTCATTATTATCTGTTCATGTTTGGTGGTCATGGATTATTTTTACTAGAAGAGGTGCCCATTTATCTTTGGATGGTATTACTCACAACTGAAACTCTTATACATTTTTGAGGAAACCTATTGATCATTATTTATCTTCTTAGATATATCCTTCTCTTCTTATTTACTTATATTATAACTGACTCATACCTCTATTTGATAATAGCTCTTCTCAAATATTTATTTGTAATATATTTATGCTTGTTCCTCTCCTTTCCCTTTTGTTTTTATTACTATTAATTCTATATTACATTGTACCTGTTTTATATATAACTATTGTTCTTCATAACTATGTAGCCTCCTTGGGTACTTTTTATAGTACTCTTTTTTTTGTATTGTCTCAGTTTATTATAAAATTTGATAAACTATTTTGAACACAGAAGAACCCACTGCACATTTGGCACCCTCCGATACTCTACAGTAATTGACTTTTAATCACTGTCGAGTATTTTAAGGCCGCGGAGCGATTTATGCAGCGGTTTGTAAAGTTTAGAAACCCCTGCATATCCCACTCACCGGTGCCCTCCATGCTCTGCAGTGATTAAAAGTAATCACTGCAGAGTATATAAGGGGCGGGTGCCAAGTGATATGCAGTGGTTGAGAAAGTTTAGAAACCACTGCATAACACGCTGTATGTTTGGCTGCTCTATTTTTATAGTGCAAAATGAATAGGTAAGAAAAACATATTTTTGAAAGAGGATTACAGCTGTCTTACGGCCGTGTTTATTAGAAAGGTAAGTTAGTGCCATGAGCCCATTTGTGTGGACAGTCGATATGCATGATTATGCGGGCAAATACCTTTTAAGATGGTTATTATCAATTCTTACATTTTCAATATTGTTTCAGATAACTCTTATATTTCACACAGTTCAAAAGTCAGGAATACATATCCAAAACAGGAGAGATAACATAATATTGCATTTAATTGACCACAGAAATAGGGGGAAAGAACATCGTTCTTCTTGGTTGTCTAATGCAAACTAGGTGTTGTTTTTGAGCAGCCCCGGCGTTCAGCCTACCGCATAACTTTGACGCAGTCTGATCGAGGGTTGAAAGCCGATGCGGTGCATTGGTTACTGCTACCATTTATGTCACGTCTAGTACACTTGCCAAAGTCACATTAACTGGCATTGGTCGAAAAAGATCTGTTCAGAGCATTATACTGGTTGACTTTTAGATATTTGCCCAGGAGTTACAAACGGTGCGTGTCGTGAGGCTAGGCGCTGGCGTATTTCATGCGCATAGTTTTTGACGTAAAGTTCGAATTCTGTATCGGTCTTAATCTTTACAACCATGTGTGAAATATTATCATGACGTAGCTGTAACGGTCTAGTTGTTAAGCCCAACAATAATTATAGCCCGAAGGGAAACCACACAATGTAACACTCTCTGGCCAGGCGTGGCCAGAGAGCATAAATAAACGGGCGGAGGTCACGGTGCCTGAGGCCTGCAGCGGCGTCATCCTGCCCCGTGAGCCTGAGCCGTCCCTGACTTCTCGCTTCAGCGCACGCGCGCTTGTTGGAGACGGTGTTTCTCTGCCGATTGAGCCTCCTGATCGCTCCGTCAGGGTGCCGCGCAGCGCCACCTGCTGGAGGAAGGTCAGTACTGCATGCCCCCAACGCTGCAGTTTTGTATAATACAGCCTTGGTCCTGCTATCGCCCGGTTTGTGCATACAAGGGAGCACACCTGTCTTGATGCCTTTTGGAGGGGGAAAATCACTGCAAGCCAGGAGAACAAGCCCCAACACCCCAGCATTCAAGGCAGAAGAAATAAGTCTGACTGGGAAAATCACTGCAAGCCAGGAGAACAGGCCCCAACACCCCAGCATTCAAGGCAGAAGAAAGAAGTCTGACTGCCAGGGGCAAAGCACATCCAGTCATACTTGGTCTCACCTTGCTGACAGGTACCACGTAGCTGACGCACCTGTGACACCACCATGTCGAACCCAGGTAACGCAGCCGCAGCCCAACAGAATGCGGCCCCCGCTCCACAAGTGGCGCGGACCACCTCACAACACTCCCAGATTACGGCGCTGCCCCGTTCAGCGAACTAATTGACCCTGCCACGGCGTCACCCAGATGGACGGTGTGGATCGGCAGACTCAACAACTATTTCACTGCGACTCGCGAAACGGACGGCGAGGTCAAGAGGTCACTACTGCTCCATTTTGGCGGGGAGGAGATATACAAACTCTTTGCCCACCTCCTGAACACAGGCCCTCCCACGAATTCTGACGCCGCTGTCAGGGCACTAAATGCCCATTTTGACCCGCAACTCAACCCCTATGAGTGCTTCAAGCTCCATCAAGCGCGTCAGAGGGAAGTCGAAACAATGGACGCGTTCCACGCTCACCTGCGGGAACTGGCCAGTACATGCGCGGATGATGACCAGAATAAAGAGGTGAGAGCACAAGCAAACAAAGGATGCCGCATCAAACATCTTCGGACTCTCATATTGCGAAAGCCAGGAATCACTCTAGAAGATATCCTTATCCTAGCAAGATCGCACGAGCTGTTCGATGCTAGAGCAACAGTCATGGATGCGGCGCTTGCCCAACAGGCAGAAAAACCTGTAACAATCAAGACCGAGAGAGCAGATGCCTTACGGACATCATCCAGAGGCACCCGAGGACGATGGTCAACCAAGAGCTTGCGAGGGACACGCTGTGGCTACTGTGGGAATGAGGAATACCCTCCAGAGGAATGCCCCGCACAAGGAAGGACATGCTCAAAATGCGGCATCCCAAATCACTATGCAAGTGTTTGTCGGGGAGGAGCCCAAAGCAGAGGAGCGCGCGGAAGATGACCTCCGTCCAAAGCAGTACGACATCTGTCGCTTGAGGAAGGAGAGAGCTCTAAAGCGACGAAAGCAACAGCCAGTCGGAAGCAATATATCAAAGATTCATCCAGTGATGAAGAGGCGGAAGCATACCTGATATCATTTGCAAGCGATCTCAAGAGACTGCGGAGACCTCAGCCGACATGTGCCATTGAGATCGCAGGAACACCAGTGACAGCGCTCATTGACACCGGAGCATCAGTAAACGTTATGGGCTGCCAACAATACAAACAGTTGAAGCCAAGACCAGCACTAACCCCGTCGAACGTGAAAATCCTAACATACGGAAGCCAGAAGCCGTTACCTTTCAAAGGAAAGTTGAAGGTACAGGTCAAGTCCGACACCCACGAAGTCAACACGACGTTCCATGTCATAGACCGAGAGGCGGAAATCCTAGTAAGCAGCCACACGGCCGAAGATTTAGGGCTGGTAGCATTTGCCAACGCAGTCAAGACACTGCGGAATGATGACATCATGGAGCTGTTCCCACAACTCTTTAAAGGCCTCGGATGCATGAAGAGGCCTCCGGTGAAATTACATATCGACCAAGCCGTGAAACCAATTGCCTTACGACACCGTCGTTTACCGTTTCACCTCCGGCCTCTCGTCGAGCAAGAGCTGCTGAGTCTAGAGCAGCAAGGAGTGATTGAGAAGGTCACGGGACCAACGCCATGGGTGTCGCCGATGGTCATCGCAGAAAAACAAAAGCAGCCCGGAAAGATCCGCCTCTGCATCGACATGCGCATGCCAAATCAAGCAATCAAGCGTGAACACTATCTCACCCCAACAGTTGATAATATCCTAGCTGATCTCAACGGCTCTAGGTGGTTTTCAAAACTTGACCTCAACGCCGGCTATCACCAGTTGAAGCTGGCGGAAGAAAGTAGATTCATCACAACTTTCTCAACTCATCTAGGGCTACGACGCTATAAAAGGTTGAACTTTGGCATTTCTTCAGCAGCGGAGATATTCCAAAATGCGGCCAGGGAAATGTTATCAGGACTGAAGGGGTCCTCAACATCAGTGATGACATTCTCATACATTCGGCAACACTCGAAGAACATCACCGGCTTCTCCAAGCCACCCTACGATGCCTAGTCGACCATGGAGTAACAGTCCACCGGGACAAGTGTCAGTTCTTTCAAAAATCAATTGAATTCTTTGGCTACGTATTTAGTCAAGATGGCGTGCAAGTAGATCCCAAGAAATCACAAGCTATTCAGCAGGCGCCGGCCCCTACCACAGCATCGGAGGTCCGGAGTTTCATGGGTATGGCCACATATTGTAGTCGGTTCATACCCAACCTTGCAACCATAGCCAAACCCCCTAAAAGCCCTGACCAAGAATGATGTGGAATGGAAGTGGGGACAACAGGAGGACGAAGTGTTCCAGAAAGTGAAGTCGACTCTGTTGAGCAAGACCACGATGGCGTACTTCGACACTGCGCGACGGACGGAGGTTATCGTGGACGCCAGCCCCGTAGGGTTGGGAGCGCTCCTGGCCCAGGAGACAGAACCCGGAAAATGGGCACCGCTAGCGTTTGCGAGCAAATCACTCACACCCACTGAAGCACGCTACTCCCAAATCGAACGGGAAGCACTCGCCATCAAGTGGGCGTGTAACCACTTTCATCTGTACATTAGTGGACACCCGTTCAAAATGATAACCGATCACCAACCATTGCTCCCTCTGTTCAGAGGCACCGCTCCGCACCCACCCCCAAGGATTGAAAGGTGGGCAATCCAACTACAACATTACCAAATGGAAATAGAATACCGACCAGGAGCCAAGAATCCGGCTGACTTTCTGTCCCGACACCCACTAGCAGAGGGTGCAGAACAAAATGAACAAGAACAGTGTACCGAAGAGTACGTGCGCATATTATCTCAATGGGCCTGTCCACGAGCTCTCACTATAGAGGAAATCAAAGCAGAAACATACAAAGACGCAGTGCTACAGAAAGTACTGGAAGCTCTACGCCAGGGATCGGGGAAGGATTCCTCCAGGGCATCACCGGATGGAACGAAGACGACCGAGCCCCGCTGGGGAGAATGTGGAGAATCCATCATGAACTAAGCGCGGCTGACGATAACATGGTGCTACGTGGGCCACGGATTGTCATCCCGATAGGCCTCCACGAACAAGCGACAGTTCTGGCGAATGAAGGCCATCAAGGCACCGTGAGGATGAAATCGCACATGAGGGAGAAAAGTATGGTTCCCCGGGCTAGAAGCAGCCGTGGACACAGTCGTGAGAAACTGCCGCGCCTGTCAACTCACAAGCAGCCCTGAAGCACCAGCGCCTATGATAAGAGGATCCTGCACCCTCCCCGTGGTCATGGGTGAACCTAGACTTCGGAAGTTTCCCTGACGGACGAGTGACCGCTGTCTTGGTAGACAGTTACACGAAGTACCCTCTCGTGGAAGTCATACCATCCACGTCCTTCAACTATTTACAACCGTACTGGAAAAGGCGTTCGCCCTGTTTGGCTTGCCCCAGGTAGTCAAGACCGACAACGGACCACCGTTCCAGGGAGGGGAATTCCAGGCACTGCTATCACACCTAGGGGTCAAACACCATTGCATCACCCCGCAATGGCAGCAAGCAAATAGTGAAGCAGAACGCTTCATGCGAACACTCAATAAAATACTTCGGATAGCAGTAGCAGAACAGTCGGACCCTGAAGTAGCTCTTCACCGTTTTCTAAGAGAATACCGAAGTACCCCTCATTGCACCACACAACGGTCGCCGTGGGCGCTGATTCTGGCTGGGCCCCGACGAGACACTATTCCGGTGGCAGATGGCTGGGCGCCAGAGCCATACAATCCAGAGGAAGCCCAAAGCCGACGGACTATGACCAACGACAAAGCGAGCCGCCAAAGGAGGGCACAATTCCGAGTCATGGCACCAGGGTGCACTGTCCTAGTGCATCACCGTCGCCAAGGAGGAAAGTTTCGCACACTGTACGAGCCAGGCCTGTTGACTGTGCGGAACGTCAATGGGACAGCAGTCACGGCTACGAAAGGAGGAGAGACCATCACCTGAAATATATCCTGGTTTAAGCAAGTACAGCCAGACATTGGGGTGCTGCAGCATCCCAGTGACCCCAACGATGACTACCCCACCAATGACAGTTTGCCATCGCGTACAGAAAGTATCCCAAACAGACTCCACGAACCTGACACGTCATCCGCAGAATGTGGACAAGACAACACCAGAGAAGCCGCATCAGCAGCCAGCCCAGGGACAAGTCAACAGGACACGCAACACCGATACAACCTGAGGCCCAATCCCAGACCGAGTCAGAGACTGGCAGATTTCGCATGTTGGCATTCTGAAAGAACACTAACTTGGGATGGGATGTAACGGTCTAGTTGTTAAGCCCAACAATAATCATAGCCCGGAAGGGCAACCACACAATGTAACACACTCTGGCCAGGCATGGCCAGAGAGCATAAATAAATGGACGGAGGTCGCACGGGACTTCCAGCCCAAATAAGAATTGTGGTGTAAGCCTCGTCATTGCAAGCAGCGCTATACAAACACTCGTGAACCCTCCCCCTCTTACCTTGTAGGCACCTTTACAGTAGCAGCGAGTGCATGCTGGCTGTGGGGCCTCGGTGGGGGTGCGGGCGTTTAGAGTAGCTAAATTACAACGCTTTACAAAATATAATAAAGAACCTCAAACGCTGCGGAATCAGGTTGCAAGTGAAAATCGAAAGCCAAATGCTGTGAGGCCGGGTCATATTGCTAGCGATTTAAGCTAATTGCTCGAAAAAAATATTATTGAGGGGTGTAAATCCTCATCTACTTACTTGATTATAGTCTGTGCGACACCATCTTTCTGGGTATAATCCCGATCCACAAATGGTGTATTCGCGTGGTATGCGGACGCCATTGTAAGCAGGACATCCTGCTTATGCCTTCCTTTATGGAGCATTAGTAGACCACTATGACAGGTCACTCTGGTGGTCTTTGCAGAGGTTCACTGACAAATGGCCAAGAAAGCACAGGAAAGATTTTTAGGAAATACATCTGCATGACAAGCTTGTTTCAAATCAGGTCTTAAGCACAACAGTGGATTGTTGACTTTACATTTCCTTTCAAATGACTCTTTCCTTCCTCTGCTTGCCTCTATCTGTGCACGGCTTACTCAAAGTCCCATGTATGTTTGCATGAGTTCTTATTATTGTATCTGTGCAAACTGGTAGCTCATCTATTAAAACCGCCAACCAGTGCATGAATTCACATACCCTGCCTCTCCATTGAAGATCACAGCTAACTACTATTTATTTAATCTACCACCTAGAAACTGGTGTAAATGCATGGCATGGCTTCCTTAACCCCTTCCATGCGGGGCGGATTCCCCCGCGGTGCTGACCGTTGCTTGCGCGGGTGTGGTCATGACGGAACGGTTCCGTCATGAGCACAGCTCAACCGACGCTCATGACGGAGCATCGAAGGGGTTAAAAAAATCAAGACTAATCCCAATGGCCAACAATAACAAAGCAAAGCTACTAACCCTCTGTTCCAGAGCCGCGTGCACATGGGTAGTTAAGGCTATGTTAATGCAATTACAATACAAAAACAATGTACAGCCCACACTAAACTAATTCCATAACACGCTGCAGATGCGCAGTCATAGTCTATACAAGCAGCATAATTTGACGCACACATGCAACGCAACTGCTAAGGGAAATGTCCATAATCCAGTACTGCACCAGTCAACAGCAAATAAACCCTCCATCACCAACTGATTAGGCATGGAATATCTGGCAGATGCTACAGGCCAACAACGGATTTTAGTTTAGTCCACGACTGCAGGTCCCAAGTAGCTACACACATGACCTCTTCCTGGCACTTGACAATGACAATCAGATATAGGTTAATTTTAACAAAGGCCATGCCAGCATATCTCTACCTATGCCTTCTACGGACCATAAACTTTAAATAAAATATCTCAGATTGGGCAACCCTGTGCAGTAACTAACTAAGTGGACTATGAATATAAGAAATTCCATAACGGGATCTGAAGAGCTGATAGCTCCCTGAAAATCATGAACTGTGCACAAGACCCTTACACTTCTTCCATCACAGTCCTCAGAGCTGTGTCCCATAAGATGATAACTGCACCCTGGTGGTGCTTTCGCATGACATGGAAACATTTTCCTTGTAGGATCAAAGCAAAGAAAACACTGCCAACCTTCACCCTACAAGGTGTAACGTGCTACTCATGTAGGCAAGCATTTCTCAAAGCCCCACATAGGGGGTAGTAAGCGCTATGTAAATATTGTAATACAGTACAATTAGGTGCTCCATCAGCGTTTTGGCTCGGACTCAGATCAAAGTCAACCACCACTTGGAGATGACAATGGAGATGAAGGGGTGATTTCTCCCCCACATTATGACAACAACAACCTATTTATGGACATACAAGAGGCTAGTGGGCTCGATAGATGCCTGATACTGGAATGATTGCCCCCACCAACACCCATCAGAAGAAAGTGCATATTTTGCTGTGGCAATTAGATTTTCAGCTAGACCTACTCCTCTCCTCTCTAAAAGTTAAAACTAATGTACTTAGAGAAGTGTTGTAGGTTGGGCAGGCCCCATCTGAGCCCTAATGAAGTTTAATGCAGCCCTAACTGATGTGTTATTTCGGTCCTGCAGGGCATTTTGGTCTGAGCCCATTCCGCAAACCCTCCACCTTGGGAGTTACTGCTTTTTGTATCTATTCTAAAGGTGAGGAATCTGTGGTTAGAAGTTTCCATCAGAAAAACAAGTTACTTACCCTGGGTAATCCTCCTCCTTGTATCAAACCGCAGATTCCAAATGGGAGAAAGCCTCTTATGCCATTAAACAAACGTGACCTGGTTTCTCTTGCATGATATATTTACTTATAAACCCATTTATAGTGTGAACAAAACCCCGACGTGATAGAGAAAAAATGTTGGAAGGTATTAAAATGTATTGCAAAGGATTTATTCCCCAATAAATCCACACAATAAGTGAAAATAGTACAACACTAGAATCATCTCTACACCATATGAAAAACGAGTGCCTCAGTGAAAATATGGGGTACAGATTTGGAATTATCCAGGTTTCAGGCAAGTGTTGTGATGAGAATTCACTTCAGTAGTCTTTCCTTGTCCCCACTTTTGACCATCCTCAGGCGCAACATTAGGCGTGGCAGCTCAGAGGCAGCTACGTTGCAACCAGAATACTAGTAAAATTGTTAATAAAATTGCCCGTCTCTGGATGTATCATTTTTAATCTACAGCACAGCACCCCAGAAAGCAAACCCATATAGCAAAAGCAATAACCAACCAATTAATAGGGAGGACAAAGTAAAACAACGCTTGCAGATAGAAATCCTCAACCAAGCAACTGAAGTCTCAAAATGGAACATTACATAAACAGATTATCTGCAGTAGATTATTTGAACATCACCAAGGAGCCTTCAGAGCTCTGTTCATACAGAACTCTGTGCAGCCATATAGCCTTCTTCTAAAAACATGTGAATGATAATGTAAAATTAAGGCTTTCTAAAAATGCATTGAAGTTCTCTGGTACGATACCAACAACTTGCCTTTATACAGAGCATCTGATAGAGACTTCTAGCTGTAGATTCCTTAACTTTCAATTCCCCGGGCATCAGGCTGTAGTGTTTGGAAAACATGTGCAAAGATGCCCATGTTGCTGCCTGGCAGATGTCCAGGACTGGGACACCCCAAGACAACGCCATGGTTGCAGCCTTCCCCCTGGTGGAATGAGCTCTTAAGCCCTCTGGCGGCAGCTTCTTAGCCAGGGCGTAGCAGATCTTAATGCAGAGAATGACCCAGCGAGAAATGGTCCTTTTCTGCACTGCCAACCTTTTTTAGCTCCCACATACCCAACAAAGAGTTAGTCATCCACCCAGAATTCTTTTGTGCAGTCATGGTAGAATGACAACGCTCTTTTTAGGTCCAGATGATGGAGACGCTCCTCTTCTTTAGAGGGATGCGGGGAGTAAAAAAGTTGGACAGTGAGATTTATTGATTAACCCAGATGGAATGGGGTCACCACCTTTGGCACAAATGGATGGCGGGGTGTGAAGCACCACTTTATTGGCAAAGAGCATCATATAGGGAGGCTTGGATGACCATTCCTGCAACTCACTCATCCTCCGGGCAGATGTTATTGCCACTAGAAAGGCTGTCTTGATGCTAAGCAGCCGGAGAAGACAATTATGCAATGGCTCGAAAGGAGCACACATGAGAAATGTGAGGACTACATTAAGGTCCCACTGAGGCATGACAAAGGGCATAGGTGGAAACATATGTACAAGCCCTTTTAAGAATCTATGTACAATAGGAGATTTAAACAAAGCAGGTTGGTCTGGCAGCCGCAAGAAAGCAGGCAAAGCAGAAATATAACCCTTGAGAGTACCCAATGCAGAGCCCTGCTGGGCAACGGTAAGAATGAAAAGGATAGTAGTTAAGAAACAGTAAGAGGATCAATAGACCTTTCTGTACAATATTTTATAAGCTTTTGCCAACAGCAGGCATATACCGTCTTAGTGGAGGGCCGCCTGGCTGGCAAAATAACCTCGCATATTTCAGGAAGGTCAAAAGCAATCAACTGTTGTCGCTCAATCTCCACGCATGGATGGTGAAAGGTTTTTTTTTTTTTATAATTTATTTTTTTATTATCATTTACTCAGAAAAGTAAAACAAAACAGTGCTGGTTACACTTAGCAATGTCCATTATCATGGCACATACAGTATAGGTTATATACACAGGTAATGCATTGTAAAGAGTTGCCTTAATTTACATCTCCGATTGTCAAAGTGTCTGGACCCCCGGTCCTGGGCGTTTATCTGTCCCTCTAATAGACCTTGTGGGCTAGTTGCTTAAGTTTGGGTCTGACATTTCTATCGGTGGGGGCACAAATATTGCCCCGGAATGAATTCCACTTGCCCCACATCCTCTCCCCCTTTTTGGGACATCCTATGAGTATGAAGACTGCTTTTTCGGCCACCATTGATCTATCCATATCTTGACACCAGTGTCGTTGTAGGGGGGCTGTGGGCGCACTCCAATGTTGTGCAATATTGCGTTTTGCTAACGTGATCCCAAGGGTCGCCCAGTCCTGTGCTGCGTGATTAAGGTCAGCTGGTTCCCATATATTGAGGAAGCACCTTTTTGGCTCAGGGGGAACTTCAAAGCCACACACCCGAGTAATTGTCTCCATAACCGCATCTCAGTAGTGTATTATGTGAGGACAGTCCCAAAGCGTGTGGTAAAATGTGCCCCGTGTCCCACATCCCCGCAGACAGAGAGGTGTCTCAGCTCGGCCGATTTTGTGGAGCATGGTTCTAGTTTAGTACGTCCTATGTAGGATTTTCAGTTGCACCAACTGTAATCGAGACAGGATTGCCACCTCTCGTGGGGACGCCAACGCTTCCTGCCAATCCTGGTCGTCCATGTCTCCAAGGTCTGCCGGCCATTTGTCTCGTAAGGCTTGTGTGGGATCTTTCTGATTATTAATTAGCTTGCTGTAGGTGAGAGAAATGGCTTTCTTAGTTAGATGGTCTGTAAGGAGATGGTCCTCGAGTGGCGATGATTCGGGGAGATCAGTGCCTCTGGGTATGGCCCTTGTAAGTGCGTGCTTAATTAGTGTGTAGCGAAACAGTTCTGTGTCAGCCATTTGATATGTTGTTTGTAGTTGAGCGAACGCCACTACTTCCCCATTTTTCCAGAGGTCCCCAATTATCGAGATACCAATAAGGTCCCATGGATGGTGAAAGTTGACAAGTTTGAATGGAGGACCCTCCCCTGCTGCTGCAACAGAAGATCCTCTCGAAGGCGGCAGTCTGATCAGAGGATCGATGCTCATTTCCAGAAGCTCTGGATACCAAACTCTCTTTGCCCAGTCTGGAGCCAGAAGAATGACTTGGGCCCGGTCGTTTTTGATCTTCTTGAGAACAGTGGGCAGAAGTGGTATGGGAGGAAAGGCATACAGCGGGCTTGAGCTCCACCTGCGACAAAAAGTGTTGCCGAGCGATAGCCGTCTTGGAAACTCCATTGCACAAAACTACTAACATTGCACATTCTCTTCGGAGGTAAACAGATCTAACCAAGACATTCCACACTGCTGAAAGAGACCTTGTGCCACCTCTGACTGGAGATGCCATTCCTGATCTGCTAGGCATCAACGACTGAGTTCATCCACACTGGCATTCAAAGATCTGCCAGGTGTTGAACCACCAGGCTTATGCCCTGCTGTTCCAGCCATGTCTAGAGATGCAGGGCCTCCTGACAAAGGGTCCATGACCCCACCCCACCCTGTTTGTTGCAGTAGCACATTGGGGTGGTGTTGCCCGTGAACACCTGCACTAACTTCTCATTGAGAGAGGGAAGGAATACTTTCAATGCCAACCAGATCGTTCAAAGCTCTAATAAATTGATGCAGAGCCTCGACTCCTCCAGAGACCAGTGTCCCCTTATCTCCACCTCTCTCAGATGGCCGCGCCACCCCAGAAGTGATGCAATTGTCACTACTGTGTAATCTAGTTGGGGAAGAGAGAGGAGTCTGCCTCTGACCCAATCGCGTTTCGTTAACCACCACTGCAGGTCCTTTGCAGTTCCTTCTGAGATTTGGACCATGTCGGAGAGATTCCCCTGATGCTGCGCCTACCTGAACTTCAGGGCCCACTGCAGAGCCCGCATATGCCATCACTAACAGGCCTTGAGGCCCAGCAGCCTCAGAGTCAGGCTCACCATAATCCATTATTGAATCTGAAACATCAGTATCATAACCTGAATATCCTGGACTTGCTGCTCAGGAGGATAAACCTGAAACTGCACTGTGTCCAGAACAGCACCGATAAAAGGGAGCGCCTGGGAAGGAGTCAGGTTGACTTCTGCACATTTATAGAGAACTCCAGCAAATGCTGGAGATCCACCATAGTCTGGAGATGGGAGACGACAACCTGGGGCGAAGATGCCTTTAATTATTATTATGAAATCTGTTTATTAGCATTTGTTAATTTAGACATAGCATACATCATAAATGTAATAACCCACAGGCAATGAGTCTGGTACTCAGAGGAGTATCCGTCAGTCGTGAATGCGGTGAACCGCGGGATCCATCGCCACTACGAGGCGTGGAGTAATGCAAACTGATGTGTCAGGGCCACCGCCCGCATTTGAACAGATTCATGGAACAACCAAAATGGGGTAAAAGAGAACAGGTTAAACAACAGAAGCCCAACAGAACAGCAGCAGCAGGTTCGATCTTAGACCATACGACCCTCAGGATACCCCCCCCCCCCAGTCCATCCCCCCCCCCCCAGACCCGGCCCCCCCATCCCTCGTGACATATCGTTCTATGGAAGGCAAGTGTCATTGTCCGCACATCCGCCCGATTCGGCTAGGACCTCCCCGCCAATCCCCAGAGTGGGTCTCCCAGGCTCACCTCCATTCCCCTCCCCTCCAGGAAGTGGCTCCGCAGTATGTGTCCCACAGAGTCCCAGGGCATCCCCATCCAGCTGCATCAGGACCTGCAAGTGTACGTCCCATTGATTCGCTATGGGTGTGCGTCTGAGGCCTAACGTTTCCTCTCACAAGAGAGCCGTACCCTCCGCCCCCGCCCACACTAGCAGGGAGCTCCGCCATGCCTGCGCCCAAGGGGGCTCAGCCGCCTTCCAGCGCTTAGTAATTAACCGCTTCGCCACGATCAGGCCCAGGTCGAGGAAACGACAGGCAACCTTCGTGGGGGGGGGGGTCTACGAAACAAGTGCAACAGACAGGCCGGCCAGTCCCGCCGCGCCAGCGGACCGACGCAAGTACATAACGCTCCATGCACCGTCCGCCAGTATGAGTCGAGTGCTGGACAGCTCCATAACATGTGCACCAGTCCAGCATCCAGAGCCCTGCAGCGTGGGCATTCAGCGTCCGCCCGGTGGAAATAGCGATTGATGGAGTCGGGAGTGAGATATGCTCTGTGCAGTATGAAGTACTGGATTTGGCGAAAGCGCAGGTTCCTGGGGATCCGTGTGGGCCCCCGTAGCGTATCTCTCCATTCCTTGTCGGTCATGGGGCGGTCCAGATCCACTTCCCATTTACACCGTAATGGAGACAGGTCCGCCGCCACCAGCGTGCGCAAGGAGGCCGCGAACCAGCGAATCATGTGACTGCCCCGTCCCATGACGTGGAGGTACTGCATCATGAGGTGTTGTGCCGGTTCCTCCTTAAGAGCACCCCGCCGGATCGTCAGCGTCGCGATTAGCGAGCGGTGACGGAGGAACTGACCGGCCGCTAACCCCGTCTCCTCCGCCAGTTGAGCGAACGGTATAAGCGCACCATCGCGGAAGAGGTCCCCCAGCGTACAGATATCCACCGCATGCCAGTCGGCAAGCTCTGCCGGGCGCAATATCCCTCGACCGCTAGGTGAACCCTCAATCGGCATGGCAGGGGCATATGGGGTATGCGACCGAGTCAGGTAGAGGGCACGCCGATAGCACTTAGTGGCCACCGCCACTAGAAGGGGCCCCGGCTTGACCACTCTGGCCGTCGGGTGGAAGAACGCGATAATATCCGTCAGGGGGAGCGGTGGCTCCATGGATGCCGTGTCATCCCTCTCCCGGTCGGCCAACCACCTGGCCACCCATTGCAGCTGTGCTGCTAGGTAATAGTGCGCAAAGCAGGGCATCGCGAGTCCCCCCTGACCCGTGGGGAGGTACAACTTAGAGAGCGCCACTCTGTGGCGCGCGGTGCCCCACACAAAATCCCGAAGGGAGCGCTCCAAGGCGGCGAAAAAGGACGCCGGGATGTAGGTCGGCAGGTTAGCAAAATAGTAGAGGAGTCTGGGCAGGGCCACCATTTTGACCAGTGCAATGCGACCCGTGACCGCAAGGGGGAGGGTGCCGCAGAAACGCATCTGGGCCCTGATCGCCGTCACCGCCCTGCCTAAGTTGCCCTCCACCAAGTCAGCGGGCCGCCGGTACACCTGAATACCCAGATAACGGAAGGTGTCCGGTTGCCACCGGACAGGCACACCCCCAAGCTGGAACCGGGGATCCAGGGCATCATCACGGAACGGGTAGAGACACGATTTGGCTGCGTTCACCCTTAACCCGGAAAGCGTTGCAAACTCCGTGAGAACCCGTTCAAGGTCTCCTGAAATATTCGCCACGTCCCGCACGAAAATCAAGAGGTCATCCGCGTACAAGGAGACCTGGTGGGTGGCGTCGCCCATTGGAATGCCGTCCGTCAACACCCTCCGCAGGGTGGCCGCCAAGGGCTCAATGGCAAGCGCAAAAAGGAGGGGTGAGAGGGGGCACCCATGCCTGGTACCTCGGCCAACCGAGATGGCCTCGGAAATATACGGGCCAGTCCTCACCCGGACCACAGGGTTCTTATAGAGGAGCGCCGCCATTTGCAGAAACCCAAGGCCTAGTCCGTAATGCGATAGTGTTGCCACCAGGTAGCCCCACTCCAGACTATCGAAGGCTTTTTCGAGGTCTAACACTAGGCAGCCCGCCCGTGGCCAATGCTGTGCACCGTGTGCGGCGACACGGAAGAACCGGCGAAGATTAAGCGAAGTGCTGCGCTTCGGCACGAACCCATTCTGGTCCCTGTGCACCAGTACAGGCACGGTGGGGGCCAGCCGCTCCGCCAGGACCTTGGCCAGGATCTTGTAATTGGTGTTGAGGAGGGCAAGGGGGCGATAGGACCCTAGATGAGTAGGAGCACGCCCCGGTTTGGGGAAGGAGATCAGGTAGGCCTCCCTCATGGAAGCGGGCAGGGTGGCCTCCTCAAGGGCTGTGAGATATAACGCGTGCAGACGGGGCACCAGAGACTCCCGGTATGCTTTGTAGTATTCTGCCGGGAGACCGTCCGGCCCAGGCGCCCTGCCAGAGGCCAATGAGGCCACCGCGTCCCCTATCTCCTCCAGAGTGAGGGGACCCTCCAGTGTTTCCTGGTGGGCATCCGGAACTGTCGGGAGGCCGGCGGCCCCCAGGAACAGATCAAGATCCTGCGTCTGCCGTCGCCCCACCGAGGTGTACAGGTCTTTGTAGTGTGCCGTGAGGATCCGGTGGATCTCCCGCTGTGTGTGCACCAGCATGCCGTCCGACCCACGAATGGAGGCTATTGGCACATAGCCCGATTCCTGTCGGATCAGCCAGGCCAGCAATCGCCCCGCCCTGTCCGATGTGGCGTGGACCCGTGCCGAATGGGCAGCGTAGTTGTGGCAGCGCAACCTCTCCAACAGCTCAGCATGGCGTGCCCGAAACCGAGCCAGCCTGGTCGAGTCACGCCCACCACCCTCGCCATGGCGTTCGCATGCCAGTAGCCGAGTTTCCAAAGCAGTGAGTAGCAACGTAAGTTGCTTACGGATATTCCCCGTCACCCCCAGACAGTGTCCTCGCATGGCCGCCTTGTGCGCGTCCCACTCTATCAACGTGTTCTCCGCCGTGCCCTCATTGAGGTCAAAGAACTGTTCCACCGCTGTGCCGAGCGAGGCCCGGAACTCTGCGTCCTCAAGAGCAGCCGGTTGCAAGCGCCAAGTGGGAATGGGGGGTCTACCTGGGTCCCAGCAGAGACGTAGTCTAAGAGGGTTGTGGTCAGAATGGGTACGGCCCAGGTAATCCGCCTGGATTATCAAAGGGTTCAGCGACGGAGAGCTCACCACCCTGTCAAGGCGGACGTGAAGATCATGTACCGCAGAATAATATGAATAGAGCCGGTCAGTGGGGTGTAAGGTGCGCCAGACGTCATGAAGGGCCCACCGGGACAGCCAATCAGTGAGGTTCCTCGCGTTCGAGACTGCCTGTGTACTACGGAGTGGCGGGTAGGATCTATCAAGGCTCGTGTCCAGCACGGCATTAAAGTCCCCACCTAGTAGCCAGGGAAGACCCACATACGGGGTCAGGGCCACCGAGAGGCGATCAAGGAACGACGGTTGGTCAACGTTCGGGGCGTAGATAGAACCCAGGAGCACAGGGTGCCCATTGAGCCGCCCCCGCACCAGGGTATATCGACCGTCAGGGTCAAGCACCGTCTCGGAGCATATGAAGGGTGTGCCTGCCCGTACCCAAACCAGTGTACCCTGAGCATGCGCGGAGTATGTGGTCCCAAAAAGCTGTCCCCTCCATCGGGCGCACAGCCTGTCCAGTTCCAGCCGTGTCATGTGTGTCTCTTGAAGAAGGGCCACCCCTATCTTGTGCCTCTGGAGATAGGCAAAAACAGAATATCGGCGGGCCGGTGTGTGCATGCCCCTAATGTTCCAAGTGACTATTGCAGTGTCAGCCATCGGTGTAGAGCGCAGACAACACTGGGTTCATCGGCCGAAGCGGGCCGGCCGGGGAAGGGGAGGGGGGAAAAAAGACCAGAAGGACCGCTACTCAGATCGCCCGCTGCAAGAACATGGTGGGTAAAAGAACTGCAGAGCGCTGCAGAATGTAAAGAGGCAAAAATAAAGACAATATGAACAAAAAGAGCTCCATAACCGCAGGGGCGAACCCCAAAACCGGGCATTCGTCCAAACATGCTAGGCTCAATCGCCTGTGAACTACCAGATCAAAGATGGGTTTACGAGGGGCTAAAGAGCAATACCGTTGGTCCTGGCCTGCAAGAGCCCCATGTTACCCCCGTCAGGGCCCCGTGTGCCTGTAGGGCCGCCATTCGCCCAACCTCTCCCCAGAGGAGTGTGTGTGGGGATCGCCATCACCCCGTTCCCCCGCAACGAGAACAAGCCCGAAACCCCGGTCCCCGGCTCATGTGTAAGGGGACCCACGCTACCCCTCCAGCCCCGCGACCCCCCGCCTCACTCACAGAAGCATACAGGGCCCCAAAAGTCACAGTCCAGGGGACAACAGAGGCAGAAGGCTCCCCCCCCCCGAGAGTAGTTCGGAACAACCCGCCCGACACTCCAGGGTACCTGCAGTGGACACAGTGCAAACCAACAAGAGTTCACCCCAGAAGGTCGGCTGTCTGGGGGGTCACCTCTGGCAACACCTGGTCTTCCGGAATCAGGATGGACGGGGAGGAGGACAGGTCAGTCTCAGTGTCACTGTGAATGCGAGCCGCCACGTCCCCCTGGCTGCTCACAGACCCCAGAGTGGCCACCGCCTCCAGAGCCTCCAGCCGCTCCACACGCATCCTCTCCGGACTTGGCGCGGCCGGGGGACTCGGCCCCATCCCACCACGTCGGTCCCTCTGTCGTCGCCGTCTCAGCCTCCTCTCCCTACGCACCACAGGCCCCGGGTCCGTGGGCCGGGGGCCACCATGTTGGCCCGTTTCCTCCAGCCAGTCCCAAACATCGGACGGGGCATCGAAGAATCGTGTCTCGTCTTTCGTGACCACCCGGAGGCGCGAGGGGAACAGCAGCGAGTATTGGATGTGCAGCTCTCGGAGCCGGCGTTTCACCTCCAGGTCATTGCTCCTCCGCTTCTGAACAGTCGCAGTGTAGTCTGGGAACAGCATCACCGGGCCACCCCCGATTGTAAGGGCACCCATCTTCCGCGTTTCCCGGAGGATCACGTCCCGGTCCCGGTAGTTGAGGAGGCGAAACAGGAAAGGACGCGGCCGGGCTCCAGGGACAGGCTTCCGCATCGGCACCCTGTGCGCCCTCTCCACCACGAACTGCGGGGAGAGCATTCCTGGGGGCAGGATATCTCGTAACCAGTCCTCAACAAACTGTTCGGGTCGCCGCCCTTCCTCGCCTTCCGCCAGGCCCACGACGCGTATGTTCTGGCGCCGAGAGCGGCCCTCCGCATCCTCCGCATGGTCCTCAAGGGTGTTAACTCGGTCGATCAGATCCTGCAAGGTGGCGGAGTGATTGCGCACGATCGGCTGCACGTCCTGTAGCGCCTGGCCGTGACCGGCAACGGTGTCCGCCAGCCCGCGATGGTCGGCGTGGAGCAGGGTGAAGTCAACCGTGACTTTGTCGATTCGGGACTCCAGTGAAGTGCGGGTTTGTTCCAGCGTGTTGCTCAGTCGGTCGACCGCCGCCAACATGGCGTCCATTTTGGCCTCCAGGGTCGATGCAGACGGCGTCGCGGTCACAACAGGGCGCCCCGGCGTCGCATCAGGGCCGTCCGCCCTCAGTCTGGGCTCAGCCTGTTTGTTCCGAAGCCGCCCCATGGCCAGCTGCTGCGCCGATGGCATTCAGAGGGCTCAGTGGTGCACAAGGCCGATCGGGGCTCCAATCACCACCAGGCGCCTTTAACGAAGGGGGTCCAGTCCCACCGTCACGAATCGGACCAGCGCCGGGAGTGTCAGGGCGCAGGGCAGCGCCGCCGGCGGGGGAGGTGCACCGCGAGCCGCGGGCAACCAGTAGCCAAGGTCCGCCAGGCCGCTCTCCGTCAGGTCCGTAGCAGCCACTCCCCCACGTCCAGCAGCAGGTAAGCGGTCAGTCCCCTGGGTGCCTCACCCCGATCCCGGTCTATCGGCGCGAGCAGTAGGGCCACCACACGGCCGCCAGGGTCGTCTCCGCCACCACAGTGATCCGCCTCGCCTCCAAGGGGCAGCAGTCGGGCGCTCGCCAGGGGCCCGTCCTCAGCCTCACATCCAGGGAGGGGCCCTCTACATCAGGTCACTCACCGGGCCCCTGGGTGGTGCAGGCGTCATGTCCACCTCCAGTGCCCCCGGCCGCTACGTCCTCCACCACCGTCCACCGCAGCGGGCCCCCGCTGTCTCGGGGTACTGGGACTGGCAGGATCACAGCGCGAGTGGCGTCAGCACAGCACAGGCGATGCAGTGGGTGTCAGGTGCACCGTCGCCCCCGGGGAGTCCCTCGCAGGTCCGCAGTTCTCCCGCGGCCGGTGCGCTCCTGGATGTGCGGCCCAGCCGCCTCGTGGCAGGCCGCGGCGTGGGGTAATGCTCGCGGCCGAACGCCGCTTCCAGCGCTCTCCGCGCTGTTCCCCGGTCAGATCCCCAAGGGGGGCGGCACGCAGGCTGAGGCCGCCCCCGCCGCCACTGTTCGTTTCGCCGGGCGCCGGGACCCCACGGGCAGGGATAGGTAGTCCTGGCAGCCCCGCAGCACACTCCGGGCAGGAGAACCGACGGAGAACGGCTCCGTTGCTCGGGAGCTTCACTCGGGCGCGGCCATCTTGGTCGCGCGCTCTCTCCTGGGGCGAATATGCCTTTAACAGCCAGTTGTCATGGTATGGGAAGACTGAAATCCCTAACCTGCGCAGATGATCTGCAACCACCGCCATCACCTTGGTGAACACCCTAGGGGCACTGGTAAGGCCAAATGATAGCACAGTAAACTGAAAGAGTTCATGGTCTTCCATGAACCACAGATAACGTCTGTGGCCCAGCAGGATGGGGATGTGAAAATACGCATCCTGCAAGTCCAACGCTACCAGCCAGTCCCCTTGGTCTAGGGCAGAAAAGACCTGAGCCAACATGAGCATCTTGAACTTCTCCTTTTTGAGGAAGAGATTGGGGGTCTGAACATCTAAAATGGGCTGTAACCCTCTATTCTTCTGAGTCAGAAAGTAGCGGCAATAGCAACCACTGCCTACATCTGGAACTGGGACCCTCTCTATAGCCCCC